>NC_080165.1:24070339-24718213 GCF_950295315.1 Erinaceus europaeus
TTTTGCATACTCTGCAAATATTTTGTTTCTCCTTCCCCCCTAAAGATTATAGCATCAATGGAAATTGCCAATCAAAAAAAGAAAAAGAAAAAGAAAAACACTAATGATTTCTTTGTGTGCAACAAGAACCCAGAAAGTAGTTTAGTAATTGAAACTGAATACATGATGGAGGTAAATAAAAATGCTGGACTTTGCAGCCTAGGAGGTAACACAGTGAATAAAGTATTGGACTCTCGAGCATAAAGTCCAAGTTCAGTCTCTGGCATCACATGTACCAGAGTGATGCTCTGGTTCTTTCTCTCCTCCTCATTCTCTTTCTTATAAATAAGCATTATCTCCTCGTTCTTTCTTATAAGTAAACAAATCTTTAAAAAAAAAAAAGTGAGGCAATTGTTAACCCCTGCTCATCAAGGGTATAGAAGGGTTGCATTGGAATCTTAAAGATAATCTTTTTAAAATATATATATATAAAGTACTGATCTCAGGGACTGGGAAGTAGCACATCAGGTTAAGTGCATATAGTACCATGTGCAATGACCCAGGTTCAAGCCCTCATTCCTCACCTTCAGTGGGGATGCTTCACAAGAGATAAATCAGGTCTGCAGTTGCCTCTCTTTCTGTCTCTTCCTCCTCTCAATTTCTCTCTGTCCTATCCAATGAAGTAGAAAGAAAGGAAAAAAAAAAAAAAGGAAAAAGTGGCCACTGGAAGCAGTGGATTTACAGTGCTGGCACCAAGACCCAGCAATAAAACCCTTGTAGCAAAAAAAAAATTTTTAAATACACACACACACACACACACACACACACACACACACACACACACACACACTGGTCTCTGTTCAAATGATTTTAAATACACTGATCACACCTGGAACTGCAACCATCTACAATATGATATGATAGCACTAAGCTAGCTTTTGTTCTGCCCCATTGTGTACAACATGATCTCATTCAACTCCCACTGGTAGGTGTTTGCATTGTTTTCATTTTACAGGTTTGAAAAACAGATGGTTTTGCTGGAGTAAGCAGAATGACTAACAACCCCTGTTTGCAAAGACTGAGAAGTTGAGCCATAGGACTTTGTTGCCAAAACCAGGACAGTCCCAAATCGATATTGGCCACAACTGAGAGATAACTTTTTAAAATTGGGATTAATGTTTTACAGTCGACAGTAAATACAGTAGTTTGTACATGCATAACATTTTTCAGTTTTCCACAAAACAATATAACCCCCACTAGGTCCTCTGTCATCATTTTCCAGGAACTACCCACCCCAGAGTCTTTTACTTTTTTTTTTTAATTTCTTTATTGGGGAATTACTGTCTCACATTCAATAGTAAATACAATAGTTTATACATGCATAACATTCCCCAGTTTTCCATATAACAGTACAACCCCCACTACATCCTCTGTCATCCTTTTTGGACCTGTATTCTCCCCCGACCTACCCCAGAGTCTTTTACTTCGGTGCAATACACCAATTCCAGTCCAAATTCAGGTTTATGTTTTCTCTTCTGACCTTGTTTTTCAACTTCTGCCTGTGAATGAGATCATCCCATATTCATCATTATAAGTTCCTGACTTATTTCACTTAACATGATTTCTTCAAGCTCCATCCAAGATGGGCTGAAAATGGTGAAATCACTATTTTTAATAGCTGAGTAGTATTCCATTGTGTATAGAGACCACAACTTGCTTATCTGTTGTTGGACACTTGGGCTTCTTCTAGGTTTTGGCTATTACAAATTGTGCTGCTATGAAGATAGGTATACACAGATATTTTTGGATGGGTGTGTTGGGTTCCTTAGGATACATCCGCAGGAGAGGAATTGCAGGGTCATAGGGTAGGTCAATTTCAATTAGCCTTCTGAGAGTTCTCCAGACTGCTTTCCACAGAGGTTGGACCAATTGACATTTCCACCAGCAGTGCAGGAGGGTTCCTTTGTCCCCAAAACCTCTCCAGAATTTTTTGCTGCTATCTTTTAGCTTTTTTTAAATTTTTAAAACATTTATTTATTTCCTTTTGTTGTCCTTGTTGTTTTATTGTTGTAGTTATTACTTATGTCGTTGTTGTTGGATTGTAGTTATTACTTATGTCGTTGTTGTTGGATCCAACAGAGAGAAATGGAAAGAAGAGGGGAAGACAGAGTGGTGGAGAGAAAGATAGACACCTGCAGACCTGCTTCACTGCCTGTGAAGTGACTCCCCTGCAGGTGGGGAGCTGGGAGCTCGAACTGGGATCCTTCCGCCAGTCCTTGCGCTTTGTGCCACCTGCACTTAACCCGCTGTGCTACCGCCCGACTCCCGCTGCTATCTTTTCTGATATACAACACTCTCATAGGAGTGAAATGGTATCACAGTATTGTCTTTATTTGCATTTCTCTAACAATCAATGACTTGGAACATCTTTTCATGTGTTTCTCTGCCTTTCAGATCTCTTCTGTGGTGAATATTCTGTTCATGTCCTCTCCCCACTTTTGGATGGGGTCATTAGTTTTCTTGTTGTTGAGTTTGGCAAGCTCTTTATATATTTTGGCTATTAGCCTCTTGTCTGATGTATGGCATGTAAAGATCTCCTCCCATTCTGTGAGGGGTCTGCAGAAGCTTTTTAATTTGATGTAGTCCTACTGGTTTATTCTTGCTTTAGTCTTCTTTGTAATTAGATTCATTGAAGATGTCTTTAAAATTTATGTGGAAAAGAGTTCTGCCAATATTTTCCTCTCAGTATCTGACAGTCTCTGATATAACATCCAAGTCCTTGATCCACTTGGACTTTACTTTGGTGTTTGGTGAAATATAGTGGTTCAATTTCATTGTTCTGCATGTTTCAACCCATTTTTTCCAACACCATTTGTTGAAGAGACTCTCCTTTCCCCCATTTAATAGTCTGGGCATCTTTGTCAAAAATTAGATGTGCATAGGTATGAGTGCTCACTTCTGGGCTCTCCATTCTATTCCACTGGTCAGTGTGTCTATTTATGTTCCAGAACCAAGCAGTTTTGATGACAATGGCCCTAAAATACAATTTGAGTTCTGGGAATATGATGCCTCCAGTTCTGTTCTTTCTTCTCAAGATTGTTTTGGCAATTCTAGGTCTTTTCTGGTTCCAGATAAACATTTGTAGCATTTTTTCTATTCTCCTAAAAAATGTGGTTGGGATCTTGGTGGGGATTGCATTAAATTTGTAGATGGCTCTGGGTAGTATATTCATTTTGATGATGTTAATTCTTCCAACCCATGAACATGAAATATCTTTCTAATTTTTTCCTCCATGGTTATTGCTGGGGCTCTGTGCCTGCACTACAAAACCACTGCTCCTGGAGGCCATTCACCCCATGTTGCTGCCCTTGTTATTACCATTATTATTGCTGTTGTTGTTGGATAGGACAGAGATAAATAAAGAGAGGAGGGGAGGCAGAAGGGGTAGAAAAAGATAGACACCTGCAGACCTGCTTCACTGCCCATGAAGCAACTCCCCTGCAGGTGGGGAACAGAGGACTTGTACTAGGGCCCTTGTGTTAGTCCCTGCAATTTGAGACATGTGCACTTAACCCGCTGTGGTACTACCCGACACCCTGGAAGAGTTTTAAAATGTAATCAGAGAGTTGAAAGCTGAAATAGCTGATCTAAGAGCACAACTAGCTGGACAAGCTAATACAGTATCAGAACAGGGTAATAAAATAGCTGAGCTACAGAAAACAACAAAGGGGAGACAGAATAGAATAAATGAGGCTGAAAACAGAATTAGCGAGATTGAAGATGAATTAGAGAAAACTAAGAAGTAAGAGATCTCAAAAAGAGATACTGAAAACAACAGAGATGTGTGGGATGACTTCAAAATAAATAATATACACATTATTGGATTTCCAGAGGAATCAAAAAAGGGAGGGGATGAAAGCATTCTTTTTAAAAAAATTTTTTTATTTATAAAAAGGAAACACTGGGGAGTCGGGCAGTAGCACAGTGGGTTAAATGCAGGTGGCATAAAGTGCAAGGACTGGTGTGTGGGTCCTGGTTCCAGCCCCCGGCTCCCCACCTGCAGAAGAGTCATCTCACAGGCGGTGAAGCAGGTCTGCAGGTGTCTACCTTTCTCTCCCCCTCTCTGTCTTCCCCTCCTCTCTCCATTTCTCTCTGTCCTATCCAACAATGACATCAAAAACAACAATAATAACTACAATAATAAGACAACAAAGGGAATAAATAAATATTTTTTAAAAAAGGAAACACTAACAAAAACCATAGGATAAGAGGGTTACAACTCCACACAGTTCTCACCACCAGAACTCCGTATTCCATCCCCTCCCCTGATAGCTTTCCTACTCTTTTTTTTCTTTTTTTTTTAATATTTATTTATTCATTACCTTTCGTTGCCCTTGTTGTTTTATTGTTGTAGCTATTATTGTTGTTGTTATTGTTGGATAGGACAGAGAGAAATGGAGAGAGGAGGGGAAGACAGAGAGGGGAGAGAAAGATAGACACCTGCAAACCTGCTTCACTGCCTGTAGAAGTGACTCCCCTGCAGGTGGGGAGCCAGGGCTCGAACCAGGATCCTTACGCTGCTGGTCCTACTCTTTTTTTTTAAGTATTTAAAATTTAAATATTTATGTATTTATTGGATAGAGACAGCCAGAAATTGAGAAGAGGAGGGGAGAGAGACAGTTAGACACCTGCAGTCCTATTTCACCACTCGCAAAGCTTTCCCCCTGCAGGTGGGGACCGGGGACTTGAACCCGGGTCCTTGTGCACTGTAATATGTGTGGTCAACCAGGTGCACCACCACCCGGCCCTGATTTCCTACTCTTTATCCCTCTGGGAGAATGGACTCAGGGTCATTTTGGGGTGCAGAAGGTTGCCGCCGACCACCCAACTGGGGGCTCAGCAGGCCGATCCAGGGAGAATGAGACTTATAGGTGGGAGGTGGATTCGGCGCGACAGACAACACTGAGACACATGAGTTTCAATGCTGCTGCAATCTTTTACTGATATAGAGATTCTTTTTATAATAGCATAACAAAGAAGCATAAATCAAAAGCTGGCCAAGTCAGTTGACCACAAAGTACGCAGGGTACATTTTTTATAAGTAACACAGACAGGAGGAACTGAAGGCATACAACTACCATCAAAACGAAAGCACAGCCATACTGTTCTTTCATGGGTTATTAACCACATCCCTTTGGTTTCAGACAAAAGTCAATTTATCAGTAAGAACTAAATGCTTTCACTGCTCTCATTTATCCAAAGGGCTATTCTTTCTCCTTCCAAGCACTGGACCTTAATACCCAGAATAGGGGAGGCACTAGTGGGAACACGGCGTCTTGCTCTGATCCTTATGCCAAGCTCCCTTTCCTGTAATCTACCTAAGACAATATGCAGGTGCATTTCAGGGTTGCTATGTAACATGTTTCCTGGGAAAGCTAAAGGACCATTGTCTGTATGATTGAATGTAATATTTCTGAGAATAGTGCTCAACCTGGATAGCCAAGTCATTGGGGCTTGAAGTGCTGGGATTTACTGTTGTAAGGGGCTTTTCATCCAGTGGGGTCCCATCTGGAATGTCCAGACTAGACTTGGGGGGTTGCACTGTAAGCGTCTCCGGAGTCTCCTGGACATTCCATGGGTGGCCTGCATAAAGCATGATAAACAACAACAGTAAGCTTTCAGAAGCGAAACCAAGTCCACCTAGCCATCCAAGGCCTTTCCGCCAACCGGGAGACCCAGGGATCCGTCCACACAAATATCCAGGCTTCTGTCCACCACCTATCTTGGGTACGGTCTTCCATACAGGAGCTTGTAAGGCCCCTGTCCGGTTCCCTAACCAGGTCACCCGCACTGTTTTGTCACACCGCGGTCGTGGCCTGCCTATCTGGCCAGACAGGTGTGGCAGAAGGTGGAAGGCCTGGCTTCTGTAATTGCTTCCCTGCTGAATCTGTAATTGCTTCCCTGCTGAATATGGCCATTGGCAGGTCGATCCATACTCCCAGCCTGCCTCTTTCTTTCCCTAGTGGGGCAGAACTCTGGGGAAGCAGGGCTCCAGGACAAATTGGTGGAGTTGTCTGCCCAGGGAAATCCAGTTGGCATCGTGGTAGGATCTGGAACCTGGTGGCTGAAAAAAAAAGTTAACATAGAAATCCAAATAAATTGTTGACTAGTCATGAACCTAAAGGCTGGAATATTACAGATGAAGATAGGGGTCTCTGTTTTATAGATAGCTAGAAGGCCTATTTTACTTATACTCCAAAGGGCCCATGACTACACTAGTTTTTTTTTGTTGTTGTTGTTTGGTTTTTCTGAGCATGACATCTGATATGCAGGTGAACCCAAGTTATTGTCTGAGAAGATGATGTCATGGCTGGAAAAGGGGCTAGAAATCTGGATCAGGGAAGAGAGTAGCTCCCAAATATGGGAAAGGTGTATAAATATTGTTCTACAGGACATAGTAGCTGAGAACTTCTCTAGTCTAGACACCATAAAAGACATAAAGTTTCAATAAGCTCAGAGAGTCCCAAACAGAATTAACACAGACTTAAAAACCCCAAGACACATCATATTTAGAATGAAAAGGTATAAGGATAAAGAAAGGATCCTGGAGGCTACAATAGAAAAAAACCAATACAGAGGAAAACCCATAAGATTAGCAACAGACTTCTCTACACAAACACTAAAGTCCAGAAGGGAATGACAAGATATCTATCAAGTACTCAGTGAGAAAGTATTTCAACCAAGACTACTGTATCCTGTTAGAATATCATTTAGAATAGATGGAGGCATATAAACCTTCACAGACAAGCAACAGATGAAGGAATCAACTATCACCAAGCCTGCCCTGAAAGAAGTCTGAAAGGTCTCCTATAAACAGTCAGACCACTATAAATTTGCCATATATCAGAACACTCTAAAAATTTACAAGAATGGCGTTAAAATATCTTCAGTCTATAATATCAGTAAATAATCGCTCAATGGCCTGAATTCACCTACTTAAAGGCACAGAGTAGGAAGATGGATCAGAAAACACAACCCAATTATATGATGTCTATAGGAAACCCACCTAACTCAACAAGACAAACAGACTCAAAGTGAAAGGATGTAAAACATGCTAATGGATCATAAAAAAGGTGAGGAACAGCTATTTTCATATCTGACACAAGAGACCCTAAAATAAATAAAATTTAAAAAGATAGGGATGGAAATTACTTAATGCTCAGAGAATCAGTCAATCAAGAGGATTTAACAATTATTAACATTTATGTATCCAGTGAGAGGCCATCTAAATACAACAAATATCTACTGAAAGAGCTACAGCAGTATATTAATAGCAACACAGTCATAGTAGGGGACTTCAACACCCCACTCTCTCAACTTGTCAGATCATCCAGGCAGAAAATCAATAAAGAAATGAGGGAGCTAAATGAAGAGATAGGCAAGCCAGAACTATGGGGCATTCTCAGAGTCATTCACCCCAAGAAACTGGAATACACATTTTACTCAAGTCCACATGGGTCATTCTCAAGGACAGACCATATGTTAGGCCACAAAGACAGCATCAGCAAATTCAAGAGCATTGAAATCATCCCAAGCATCTTTTCAGACCACAGTGGAATTAAACTAATACTTAACAATGAACAAAAGATGAGTAATAGTCCCAAAATGTAAAAACTCAACAGCATACTACTTAGCAATTACTGTGTCAAAGAGGAAATAAAGGAAGAAATCAAAATGTTTCAAGAGTTCAGTGAAAATGAAGACACGAGCTATCAAATATTTGGGACAGAGCTGAGGCAGTTCTGAGAGGGAAGTTCATAGCCATGCAAGCACACATTAGGAAACAAGAAAAAGCACAAACAGCCTGATTGCACATCTTAAAGACCTAGAAGAAGAAGAACAAAGAAACCCTAAAGCAACCAGAAGGGCAGAAATCACTAAAGTTAGGGCAGAAATAAGTAACACTGAAAATAAGAAAACCATACAGCAGATCAATGAAAATAAATGTTGATTCTTTGAAAGAGTGAACAAAATCGACAAACCTTTAGCCAGACTCACAGAACAAAAAAGGGGGAAGACCCAAAGAAATCGGATTGTAAATGAAAGAGGAGATATCACAACAGACACCGCAGAAATTCAACATATCATGCGAGGCTTCTATGAACTATATGCCACCAAGCTAGAGAACCTGGAAAAAATGGACGATTTCCTAGATACCTACCAACTTCCAAAATTAAATAAAGAGGAACTAGAAAATATAGACAGGCCAGTCACAGCCAAAGAAAGTGAAACAGTTATTAAAAACCGTCCCAAGAATAAAAGTCCTGGATCAGATGGTTACACAAATGAGTTCTACAAAACCTTCAAGGAAGAGTTAATACCTCTACTTTTAAAACTCTTCCAAAAGGCTGAAGACAGTGGGAGATAACTTATCCCACATCTCACCGTGGAATTTTCTAATAAATATCTTAATTGGAGACATTTGGGATAGAATTCAAGCATCCTCCTATACTGGATTTGGCTTCTGCATTCTGAGCCTACCAGGGACTAAAGTGCAAAGAGAAGCAGAGAACCACAAAATGGGTGTGTACTTTACAGAGAAAAGGAATGCAAGCATGCACCCGTAGGGGAGGCTTTACTTTATAAACTGTTCTTTGGCGCCCTCTAATGGTTGAAAGCTGTAACCATTTCTCCACTCCTAGGAAGCTTATGATGGTAAAGAGGTAGAACCCAACTGAAAATTCTTCTAAGAGAATGTGAAAAACTTGTTCTAAAAATAAAAACTCTCTGAGGAGGCCGTGACACACCTGATTGAGCACACACATTACCATGATCAAGAACCCAGGTTCAGTCCTCTGCTCCTCACCTGTTGTAGGGAAGCTTCATGAACAGTGCTGCAGCTCTCTCTCTCCTCTCTTCCTCCCTCTCTCTCTCTCCCTTCCTTCCTCTCTCTACCCTTCTTTTTCTTTCTCACCATTCCCTCTAAATTTCTCTCTATCTCTATAAAAGATAAATATTAAAATAAATAAATTACAAGCCTCAGGCAAGTTTTTTTAAACTTTATTTTTTAATATTTATTTATTCCCTTTTGTTCCCTTGTTTTTTTATTGTTGTGGTTATTATTGTTGTTGTTATTGATGTCATTGTTGTTAGATAGGACAGAGAGAAATGGAGAGAGAAGAAAGGAAGACAGAGAGGGGAAGAGAAAGATAGACACCTCCAGACCTGCTTCACCACCTGTGAAGCGACCCCCCTGCAGGTGGGGAGCTGGGGGCTCCAACCGGGGGCCAGTCCTTGCGCTTAATGCCACTGTGCTATTGCCTGACTCCCTCAAGTTTTTAAAAAATCAATACTGTATTGTATTGTACTGTATTGTATTGTTATACAATAGTATATGTAAGCTTCAGGTGAGCTACATTGAAAATCAGCATGGCCAGCAAGATACTGAAAGGTCACCTGAGAAGGTGCCTGGTCTGTCATGTACATGACTCTTGTTCCAGCCTGGCCACCACACTGGGGAACTGAATGTGCTATGGTGTCTTTTCCTTTCTCTCTCTCTCTTTAATTTTAATATAAAAAGGAAACAGTGACAAAACCATAGGATAAGAGGGGTACAACTCCACACAAATCCCACCACTAGAACTCTGTAACCCATCCCCTCCCCTCCCCTGATTGCTTTCCTATTCTTTATCTCTCTGGGAATATGGATCCAGGGTCATTGTGGGATGCAGAAGGTGGAAGGTCTGGCTTCTGTAATTGATTCCCTGCTGAACATGGCCATTGGCAGGTAGATCCATACTCCCAGCCTGTCTCTCTCCTTCCCTAGTGGGGCAGGGATCTGGGGAAGCAGGGCTCCAAGACACATTGGTGGGGTCATCTGCCCAGGGAAGTCTGGTTGGCATAATGTTAGCATCTGGAGCCTGGTGGCTGAAAAAAGGAGTTAACATATAGAGCCAAACAAATTGTTGACTAATCATGAATCTCTCTCTCTTTCTATCTAAAAAAATCAGCTCAGAGCAGCAAAGCCTTGGCAACTGGAAAGAAAAAAAAAGAGAGAGACAGTCCAATTTTGTTCTTCTTCGGATCATTTTGTTTTATTTTAGATAGGGACACAGAGAGGCAGAGATAGTGAAAGATAACACATCACTAAAGCTTCCTTCAGTGTGGTGGGGGCCAGGCTCCACCTGAGCTGTGCACACAGAAAAAAAAAAGTGCATTATCCAAGTGAGTTATTTCACCAGTCCCACCATACCTCTTCTTAAAAACAAAATATTTATTTCCATTTCTTTATCAATGAGGGAGGGAGAAAGGAAGGGAGAGGGAGGAGGGAGAGGGAAAGGGAGGAGGAAGGGAGGGAGAGGGAGGAGGAGGGGGAGAGAAGAAACTCCAGAATATCACTCTCAGCATCTTCAAATATACTCTCGGGTCAAACTCAGGACCTCACACTTGCAAGTTCAACCTTCCATCCACTGTGCCACCTCCTGGGCTGCCTTCACCATATACCTTTGTCTTGATTCATTCATGCACCAAAATAACCTTTAAGCTGAATTTATGTCCTATGTTTTATGAAGTTACTAAAGTAAACTAATCTATTAAAAGTCTTCTGTTACCCCACCAATGTGTCCGGGAGCTCCGCTTCCCACCCTACTAGGGAAAGAGAGAGGCAGACTGGGAGTATGGACCGACCAGTCAACGCCCATGTTCAGCGGGGAAGCAATTACAGAAACCAGACCTTCCACCTTCTGCAACCCACAATGACCCTGGGTCCATGCTCCCAGAGGGATAGAGAATGGGAAAGCTATCAGGGGAGGGGATGGGATATGGAGATTGGGTGGTGGGAATTGTGTGTAGTTGTACCCCTCCTACCCTATGGTTTTGTTAATTTATCCTTTCTTAAATAAAAAATAAATAAATAAAAAAGTCTTCTGGGAGTCCGGCGGTAGCACAGTGGGTTAAGCGCACGTGGCGCAAAGCACAGGGACCAGTGTAAGGATCCGGGTTCAAGCTCCCAGCTCCCCACCTGCAGGGGAGTCACTTCACAGGCGGTGAAGCAGGTCTGCAGGTGTCTATCTTTCTCTCCCCTTCTGTTTTCCCCTCCTCTCTCCATTTCTCTCTGTCCTATCCAATAAAGACAACCTCAACAACAACAATAATAACTACAACAAGGGCAACAAAAGGGAATAAATAAATAAATATTTTTTTAAAAGTCTTCTGTTGGGGGTCAGGCTGTATGTAGTGCAGCGGGTTAAGCGCACATGGCGTGAAACTTGAGAACCTGCGAAAGGATTCCTGTTCGAGCACCCCCCCCCACGCTCCCCACCTGCAGGGAGTCACTTCACAAGCGATAAAGCAGGTCTGCAGGTGTCTATCTTTCTCTCCCCCTTCTGTCTTCCCCTCCTCTCTCCATTTCTCTCTGTTCTATCAGGCGACAACATCAATAACAACAATAGTAATAACCACAACAATGATAAAAAGAACAAGGGCAACAAAAAAGGAAAATAAATAAAATATATATTTTTTAAAAGTCTTCTGTGAACTATAATATACTAGAGAAAACTGTGCACCTGTAAGTTTATGTGGAATTTTTTTTTTGAGATTCTTAAAAATTTTTTCATATGAGGCAGAGTTTCACCCGAGAAAAAGAAAGAATCCAGGGCACCACTCTGGCACACACAGTGCTGGGGGATTAACTTGTTCGCCTCAGGTAATGAAGTCCTCCCTTCTCCTCAGGTAATCAAGTCCTCCCTTCTCCTCAGGTAATCAAATCCTCCCTTCTCCTCAGGTAATCAAGTCCTCCCTTCTCCTCAGGTAATCAAGTCCTCCCTTCTCCTCAGGTAATCAAGTCTTCCCTTCTCCTCAGGTAATAAAGTCCTCCCTTCTCCTCAGGTAATGAGGTGCTTCCTTCTCCTCAGGTAATGAAGTCCTCCCTTCTCCTCAGGTAATCAAGTCCTCCCTTCTCCTCAGGTAATGAAGTCCTCCCTTCTCCTCAGGTAATCAAGTCCTCCCTTCTCCTCAGATAATCAAGTCCTCCCTTCTCCTCAGATAATCAAGTCCTCCCTTCTAGCAGATGAGCTATGTCCCTGGCAGCATGATTCATTTAATGAAAAAAAAATCACTAAAAGTGCTAATGTATGCTTCTAACCTGTTTTAGCTCTGCAATAAATTTCTTACAAGACTCGATATAGCAAAATGGAAAAACTTAAGTAGTTGACAATAAATAAATAAATGCTATAGAAAATAGTTCATATTGCAGAAATCCTTCTCAGTATATATGATTTCAGTGAGCTTGAGCCTTTCCTTAGTACTTACTCCAAGGATGGCACATAAGCAAATTCTAACTAGCATACTTCATATTCCTGGGGGAAGACCATACCCACCTGAGATTTTTGGCATAGTCATTAGGAAAAAATGTTCTCTCTCTTTTAACTTCATAAACTACAAAGACAATATAGGCAAGAGCTGCCAGTGGTCACTTTGCTCTCAAGGAAACAAACAAGAAAAGATTTGGGAATAAAGCCCAACAGTGATAAGCAGGAGCAAAGAAATGGTGAAGAGCCAAGTTACCTAAGACATTATTCAATTCCCTAGATGGAACCATGCCTGAAGCTCTCAGCCCTGGGGGACAAATGACAGTGCTGGAGGCCTCCAGCAATTAGTTATGTTCGGAGTTAATCAAACAGGTTACACTGGCTTCACTACCTGACTATAACAGTATTCTAAAGTACTATAAGTGTCTGTATTAGTTCCCATCTTACCAATTCAATTCATTCTGAAGCAGTTACTTTTTCTTGCCTGAAATAAAATAAATACATTTTATTAAAAAGCAGTAGTAAATCCAGTACTTGTAATACAACACTGCCCCTAACTCAGTTGAAGTAAAGGGAATGTGAGCAGTTGTGCTTAAGTTCTCCAATTTTCAAACATGGTGGTTCTCTCTCTCTCTCTCTCCTTATATTTGATAGGACAGAGAGAAATTGAAAGGGGGAGGGGAGACAGAATGGGAAAGACACCTGCAACACTGCTTGTGAAGCTTCCTGGGGCGGGGGGGGGGGGGGGGGGGGGGGGTGTTCCAGGAGCTTGAACCTGGGTCCTTGCACATGGTAACACATGAGCTCAAATGAGGCAGCACCGCCCATCCCCAAACATGATGGTTCTTTCCATCAGGAAGTTGCTGTATTCCTAACATGAGAGATGTTCAAGTATGGAGCAAATGTATGTCTTAGAAGTAATAGAACATAATTGTAAATAGCAGGATTAACACTGACTTAAGCAAAATGGTCATATGAGCCACAGAGCTCCAAAAGCCTTTGTATTGTTTCAACCTCAGGCATGGCAGGGTCCCAGCTTCCAGGGCAGACTCAGAACTTCCCCCACCACTTCACTTTCATAGGGCTGACCACAACCTCAGATTTTTCAAATGGGTAGTGAGTGAGGTCCTGGAATTTAAAACCTGAATCTCAGTGCCTCTCATTGGTTCTGACAGGTCACATGCCCCGCCCTGAAGCAATCAACATAGTGTGACATCCTAGTCAGTGACTGCATCCCAGACCCTGAGTTACTTTGCTGGCACCTCAGAAACTGCTGGGTCTCCTAAAGGGAAGTGAACAGAATGTATGTTGGGCAGCAAAACAAATGAGATTGGTTTGCTGTGGGGACTTAGGGAGGATTGGCTATGAGAGATTTTGCGCAAGGGAACATAGCCCCGGTAGATCTGATCCCTGTTCTGCCTGCTCAGATGGCTTGAGAAGTCTCTGCTAAGACCCAGCAGCTCCATCTAAGGAAGCCCTGCTGCAGCCTTCCTCCCTGGAGGCTGGATGGCCCTGACTCAGCTTCTACGTGAGCTGGATGCTGCCTGCAAAGTTAAATAAGCCTTTGAAGCAAGAAGTTCCTCCTGTGACGACGTGGGCTGGTGCCATGAGTGGGTGGAAGTAAATGAAAAAGAATGAGAACACCGTGGCTCCTAGAGCATTGATGAAGTTAAGATGTACAAAAAGAGCGAGGAAGCATGTCAAGAGCAGCAATTGGAAAAGGCTACCCACCCAGGCTCTGGATGCTTTGCACAAATGGTCTGATCTCAGTTCCTGGTGTTGGGCATGGGGAATATCTCCACCTACTACCACTCCTGGCCTCCAGTAATTTCTGCAAGAGAGGCATCCCCTATGGCCTTTCCTGCCCTGCTCCAGCTCTGCCAGTCTTTCTTTCTTTTAAAAAAATATTTATTTATTCATTCCCTTTTGTTGCTCTTGTTTTATTGTTGTAGTTATTATTGTTGTTATTGATGTTGTTGTTGGATAGGACAGAGAAATGGAGAGAGGAGGGGAAGACAGAAGGGGGAGAGAAAGATAGACACCTGCAGACCTGCTTTACCACTTGTGAACACCTGCAAGTGGGGAGCCAGGGGGCTTGAATCAGAATCCTTGTGCCGGTCCTTGCGCTTTGCACCACATGTGTTTAACCCGCTGCACTACCACCTGACTCCCTCTGCCAGTGTTTCAAAGCCAAGTTGCTAGAAACTGGACTGGGCCAAGCAGTTACTGGTGTGAGCAGTTACTGGTGTGAGCAGGTTCTGTTTTCGGAAAGAGTGCCATGCTTACAGCACTGGGGTCTCATTACTGCCTCCTCATGGTGCCTCTGCATAGACTCCCCCAAGGGAAGTGGAGTTTGGCTTGAAAGGAAATAGCTGACCAGAGTTTGCTTTGACTCTGCAGGCTACAGGTGCATATGAGAGAGGCATGACTCTGGGGTTCTGGGTGATAGTGCAAAGCAGTAGAGCCAGCGCAAAGATCCTGGTTTGAGCCCCCGGCTCCCCACCTGTGTCACAAGCAGTGAAGCAGGTCTGCAAGTGTCTTTCTCTGCTCCTCTCTGTCTTCCCCTCTTCTCTCAATTTCTCTCTGTCCTACCCAACAACAACAATAGCAGCAGCAGTAACAACAACAATGGAAAAAAGATGGCTTCCAGGAGCAGTGGATTTGTAATGCAAGAAATGCAGAGGTTAGAGGGATATGCTAAATGACACCAGAAAGAAGCAATTAGGGCTGGGCGGTGGCAGTGGGCTCACTGGGTTAAGCACACTGAGTTAAGTAACAGTACAAAATGCAAGGACCCATACAAGTATCCAGGTTCAAGCCCTGGCTCCCTACCTGCAGGAGGCTGTTTCATATGCGATGAAGCAGGTCTACAGGTGTTTATCTTTCTCTCCCCCTCTCTGTCTTCCCCTCTTCTCTCAATTTCTCTCTGTCCTATCCAATGACAATAACAGCAGCAACAACAATAACAGCAACAAACAACAGTGGAAAAAATATGGTCCAGGAGCAATGGATTCATAGTGCAGGCACCATTCGTGTGCATGTGTGTGTACCAACAGCTTCAGCAGAATGTGTACATAGCTCCATGTTTCATGCAGAGCCAGGTAGGGAACAGAAAAATAGGGAGAGCTTCGTGGAAGGGCAAGAACATTACTGTATCTTGAAGAAGCACTCAGGAGGTAGCTTGAGGCCAAGCTCGACTATGCCAGCTGGATGACTCTGGGTGAGTCACCCAACTCTCCAAGCCTTAGTTTCCACATCTGTCACTATGGAATCATATCTATCCCTTGGGGTCAAATAATTTAAGGCATATGTGTAAAAAAAAAAGATTGTGCAAATGTTAGTTGCTATGATTTTGCCTCAAAATAAGCACACCAACAAAACACTATATGGAGAATACCATAGTAGGTTCATTTTAGTCCAGCTACCACTTGACACCAAACAAGTAGGGGACATTACTGAATGACACAGCAAGTCAGTAGCTGCCAGGAGCCGGCCCAGCGAAAGTAATTAAGAGTCCCTGAAGGAAAGGGGAGTTGGTGAGATGAATGAAGTGAGAGACACATCAGCTGCTTCAGGTGCAGGAGAGAGGCGTCTCTGCCCTCTGTCTGCAGAGGTTTATTATTTAAACACTTTTTGCCCGGATATAGTTGGCATTATGTAAGATTATTCTCATTAACAGCAAGGATACAGATGACATCATGTATAATTGTTTTCATTAAGACCCCACCAATGTATCCTGGAGCTCCGCTTCCCCAGAGACCCACCCTACTAGGGAAAGAGAGAGGCAGACTGGGAGTATGGACCGACCAGTCAACGCCCATGTTCAGCGGGGAAGCAATTACAGAAACCAGACCTTCCACCTTCTGCAACCCACAATGACCCTGGGTCCATGCTCCCAGAGGGATAGAGAATGGGAAAACTATCAGGGGAGGGGATGGGATATGGAGATTGGGTGGTGGGAATTGTGTGGAGTTGTACCCCTCCAACCCTATGGTTTTGTTAATTTATCCTTTCTTAAATAAAAAATAAATTAAAAATTGTTTTCATTAACATCAGGAATAACCTTAAACATTATTATTATTATTATTAGTAGTAGTAGTAGTAGTAGTAGTAGTAGTAGTAGTAGTAGTAGTATGTTTTCCTTAGATAGTTCCCTAGGTCTGGGGCATCCTGATCTCCTCTTGAAAGTTTCCTGGGTCTGGAGTAGTCTAAATTTTTCCTTGAAAATTTCCTCTGTGTTTTGACCATCTCCCTGTTCTGACCTTCTGTATGAGTAAACATTTTTCTCTGGAGCTAAATCTAATAGCTTTTCTTCTTAACAGATTCTTGGATGGGTCTAACTAGATCATAGTAGGCTGTCCACCTAAAGAAGTCTTCTGTAAAATAAATGCACACCATGGGGGCTCTCTTCTGGTTAACCTTTACATAAGTGAAAGTTCACTAACTTTTGAAAGTTTACTAACTTTCAAAAAATGAAAGTTTACTAACTTCTACCCATATACCCTAACATTAGCTATTTAACTACATAACCTAATACTCATCATGGATGCCTGTAAGTGGAAGCAGGGCGTTTGTGGGTGAGGGTAAGCAATAGAGCTTTTTATAACTAGATGAAGACCAGTCTGTCACTCACACTCTAAGCCACCCGTAGTTCTGGCTTTTGGTCAGAGTCTGGCTGATTGAGAAGCTGTAGTGGTGATAAGTAGCTCCTTTTCTGAAAGCCTTTCAATGAGTACAGCAGCTTCTGCTCCTAAGCCATTTTTAGTCTTGTCACACTCACTGCCATAATTTCTGTTGCTATGTACTTCCCCTGGGGATCTCTTTCTATTGTCCCCAGGTAATATTTGTGTATTTGCAATATAGCCAATAAGTCCTCAAATTATCAATGTAATTTTAAAAAAATAGCTTTTGATTTAGTCAAGAACTTCCCACTCTGCAATAGGTTCCAGACTGTTCGGACTTTGTCTGGCAACAGACATCACCTCTGTCATTCTACAAAAAAGGTGGATAGTTTCAGTTCGGTCCTGGCTTGCTCAGACTTTGTCTGACAGCAGCCGTCACGTCACCTCCATCAAGTAGCAGAACCATGTGTAAACTGTGGAAGTTACAAATCGAGACTCACACTGCAGTGCAGAGGTTGGAGTTGTTCCCTCTAAGTCCCTTTCAGCAAAGTGTGTTCACTTCCAATGATCCGTCTGTGTCCTTCAAAAGGCAACAAGAGGCAGCTGGTGAGGGCCATAGGAAGCAAGGTGAAAGGTGAGATAAAGAGTAGACATTTTCTTGAGGGTTGGATTTCTCAGTGCTTCCCATGTCCACAGCATCATCATTTTTTGGTTGTTGTTTCCCGAGCTTCGAGGATGACTTTTCCAGATAAAGACAGAGACAGGGACAGAGAGGGAGAGAACTACAGCACTGAAGCTTCCCCTAGCACCTTGTCTGAGTGCTGTACTGATCCTATGTAGTGTGCCAGGGCTCAAAGCTTGTTGTGCACATGACAAAGTAGGTGCCCTTCCAGGGAGCTATCTCGCTCATCCTCACTTTAACCTTTTTTTTAAAAAAAATTGTTATTGTTGTTATAGCTGTTGTTGTTGGATAGGACAGAGAGAAATTGAGAGAAGAGAGGAAGACAGAGGGGGGAGAGACAGACACCTGCAGACCTGCTTCGCCACTTGTGAAATGACCCCCCTGTAGGTGGAGAGCCGGGGGCTCAAACTGGGATCCTTACACCAGTCCTTGCACTTTGTGCCATGTGCGCTAAACCTACAGTGCTACTGCCTGGCTCCCTCTTTAACCTTTTTTTAAAAAAATTATTTATTTAAAAAAGGAGACATTAACAAAACCGTAAGATAGGAGGGGTACAACTCCACACAATACCCACCACCAGATCTCTATATCCCATCCCGTACCCTGATAGCTTTCCTATTCTTTATCTCTCTGGGAGTATGGACCCAAGGTCATTGTGGGTTGCAGAAGATGGAAGGTCCGGCTTCTGTAATTGCTTCCCCACTGAACATGGGTGTTGGCAGGTCGATCCATACTCCCAGCCTGTCTCTCTCTTTCCCTGGTAGGGTGGGTCTCTGGGGAAGTGGAGCTCCAGGACACATTGGTGGGGTCGTCTATCCAAGGAAATCTGGTTGGCATCATGCTGGCATCTGGAACCTGGTGGCTGAAAAGAGAGTTAACATACAATGCCAAACAAATTGTTGAACAATTAAGGACCTAAAGGCTGGAATAGTGCAGATGAAGTGTTGGGGGGTACTCGCTGCAGACTATTGTGTACTTCTGCTTTCAGGTATATATTTTGCCCTAGTTTATGGATATGTGTGAACATATGCTCTATCTCAGGGGACCTGGTCTATATCTAGGTTTTGGGACTTTGTTAGGAAGTGAACCACCTGGAATGAAATTAGAGAATACTATGAAAGGAAAGGTCTCACCTGAGTAATGAAGCTGAAGGGTTGTCATTCCACACCTGAAGTCTCTGGACACAGTCTGAAGTGAAGCATGCTGGGGTGGCACTCGTTGCGTTGATTAGGTTGTGATCAGCAGATGCAATATTATTTGGTATGAATTGAGAGAAGCATGCAGGAAAGTGCACCCCACCCTAAGGTTCCAGGATTGGGGGAAATATAGGCTCTATAGTGGAAATGTGAGGTTCCTGCTGTCTTAGGGCACTGCAAAAACGGTATCATCTGTTTTCCATCTACACCATGCCTCGGCCTCGCGTGAGCTTAATGTGCAGCTTGGCGGTACGAGAATCCAGCATGAAGCCCAGCCAGTCTATCTTGGCGTTACTCTCGATCGCACTCTGTCATTTCACGAACATCTCATAAAAACTGCAGCAAAGGTGGGCGCGAGGAATAACATCATTGCAAGACTGGCCAGCTCCTCATGGGGCGCGAGCACTTCCACACTACCATCATCATCTCTGGCATTATGCTATTCCACTGCAGAATACTGTGCCCCAGTATGGTTCCGTAGCCCCCATGTCCACTTGGTCGATTCCAAATTATATTCCTCCATGAGGATAATTTCTGGAACCATCCGTTCCACCCCGGTTCCATGGCTGCCAGTTCTTAGCAACATCGCCCCGCCAGATATTCGTCGGGATGCGGCATCATCTAAGTTCATTTCCCACGTCTACACTCGACCGGACCTGCCAATATACGCGGATATCTTCGCCCACCCTGTCCAACGCTTGACGTCTCGTCACCCAATCTGGTCCCCTACGCCTACACTGAACTTCTCTGTTCCAGACTCTTGGAAACAGAGTTGGCAGTCAGCTGAGGTAAAGAACAAACACCTCATCACAGACCCCTGCAAGCGTCAACCCGGCTTTGACCTAGCACGTTATGACTGGGCCCTCCTCAATCGCTATCAAACAGGCCATGGCCGGTGCGCCGCTATGTTCCATCGCTGGGGAGCCAGAGATGACCCGAACTGCCCCTGCGGCTACAGACAGACTATGACCCACATAGTCAACGACTGCCACCTCTCCAGATTCAAAGGAGGTCTCGAAACTTTACATCAGGCTCAACCTGACGCTGTTGACTGGCTACGGAAGAAGGGCAAATGCTAGAAGAAGAAGAAGGGCTCAAGAAGACAATGGATAGTTATTGTTATCATCACATTATTTGGCAATTGGGTTAACTTTGAAAAGTTCCTTTGTAAGGATTTGCTGTATAATACTCAACATTTTGTATATAGCTGTGCCACCGGTTGCTTCTGTTCTTCCTGGTCTAGACTTTTGAGAGAGTCAACATATCAAAGACTCAGCCTATGTATTAAAAAGACTCAGTCTGTGTTTTAGAAAGTTTGAGACATACAATCAATTTCCCCTTCTCATATTAGTTAGTGATTTATATGACTACAATTTAGTAAGAGTGTACATAAACACCATTCCCACCACCAAAAGACTGTGTCCCATCCCACCCACCCCACCCCCACCCCACCCCACCCCCCGCTGCCCCAGGAAGCCGAATGCCCACCCTCCCCCTCACCACAGGGTTTTTACTTTGGTGCCCTACTCTAGATTTAGTCAAATCTTGCTTTTAGTTTCCCTTTCTGTTCTTCTTTCTCAACTTCTCTTGATGAGTGGGATCATCCCATACTCATCTTTATCTTTCTGACTTAGCTTACTTAACATAATTCCTTCTAGCTCCATCCAAGATGGGTCAGAGAAGGCGGGTTCATTGTTCTTAATAGCTGCGTAGTATTCCATTGAGTATATATACCACAGCTTTTTCAGCCACTCATTTGTTGTTGGGCACCTGGGTTGCTTCCAGGTTTTAGCTATTACGAACTGTGCTGCTATGAACATAGGTGTACACATATCTTTTTGGTTGGGCATTATGGAATCCTTGGGGTATATCCCCAGGAGAGGAATTACTGGGTCATATGGAAGGTCCATGTTTAGCCTTGTGAGAGTTCTCCAGACTGCTCTCCAGAGAGGCTGGACCAATTTACATTCCCACCAGCAGTGCAGAAGGGTTCCTCTGTCCCCACAGCCTCTCCAACATTTGTTGCTGCTATCCTTTTTGATGTATGCCATTCTCACAGGAGTGAGGTGGTATCTCTATGTTGTCTTTATTTGTATTTCTCTGACAATCAGAGGCCTGGAGCAATTTTTCATATGTTTGTTAGCCTTTTGGATCTCCTCTGAAGTGAATGTTTTGTTCATATCCTCTGCCAATTTTTGGATGGGGTCATTTGCTTTTTTGGTGCTAAGTTTGCTGAGCTCTTTTTATATTTTGGTTATTAGTCTCTTGTCTGATGTATATGGCATGTGAAGATCTTCTCTTTATCTGTGTGATAGTTTCTTTGGCTGTGCAGAAGCTTTTCAATTTGATGTAGTCCCATTGGTTTGTTTCTGCTTTAGTCTTCCTTGTAATTGGGTTTGTTTCATCAAAGATGTCCTTGAGGTTTAGGTGGGAAAGTGTTCCACCTATGTTTTCCTCTAAGTATTTGATAGTTTCTGGTCTAACATCCAGGTCCTTGATCCATTTGGAGTTGATTTTTGTTTCTGGTGAGATAAGGTGGTTCAATTTCATCCTTCAGCATGTTTCAACCCAGTTTTCCCAGCACCATTTATTGAACAGAGCCTCCTTCCTCCATTTAATACTTTGGCCCCCCTTATCAAAGATTAGATGTCCATATACGTGAGGGTTTAGTTCTGGGCTTTCAATTCTGTTCCACTGGTCTGTGTGCCTATTTTTGTTCCAGTATCAGGCTGTTTTGATGATGATGGCCTTATAATATAGTTTGAGATCTGGGAGTGTGATGCCTCCATTTCTGTTTCTTTTCCTCAAGATGGTTTTGCCAAGTGTTTTCTGGTTCCAGATAAATGATTGTAGTTTTTGTTCTATTCTCTTAAAGAAGCTTGGTGGAACTTTGACGGTATCGCATTAAATCTGTATATGGCTCTGGGGAGAATATTCATTTTGATGATATTTATTCTTCCAATCCATGAGCATGGGATGTCTTTCCATTTCTTGTTATCATTTTCTATTTCCTTGAATAGTGATTCATAGTTTTCAGTATACAAGTCTTTCACCTCTTTGGTCAGCTTTATTCCTAGGTATTTTATTAATTTTGCTGCAACAGTGAATGGGAGTGATTTCTGGATGTCTTCTTAAGATTTATTGTTTGCATAAAGAAATGCCACTGATTTTTGTACATTGATTTTTGTAGCCTGACACCTTGCTATATTGCCTAATAACTTCCAGTAGTTTTCTGCTGGATTCTTTAGTTTTTTCTATGTATACTATCATATCGTCTGCAAATAGTGAGAGCTTGACTTCTTCCCTTCCAATCTGTATTCCTTTGATTTCTTTCTCTTCCCTGATTGCTATGGCAAGAACTTCCAATACTATGTTGAAGAGTAATGGTGATAATGGACAGCCCTGTCTAGTCCCCAATCTGAGGGGGAATGCTTTCAGCTTCTGTCCATTGAGTATGATGTTGGCTATAGGTTTGCTATATATGGATTGCACTATCTTGAGGACTTTCCCATCTATTCCCATTTTTTGTAGTGTTTTGAGTATGAATGGGTGTTGGATTTTGTCAAAGGCTTCCTCTGCATCTATTGAGATAAACATGTGGTTTTTGGCTTTGCTTTTATTGATGCGGTAAATGACATTGATTGACTTACATATGTTGAACCAGCCTTGCATTCCTGGGATAAATCCCACTTGGTCATGATAAAGAATCTTTTTGATATACTGCTGTATCCAGTTGTCCAAGATCTTGTTTAATATTTTGGCATCTATTTTCATCAGAGATATTTGTCTGTAGTTTTCCTTTTTTGCTGTGTCCCTATCAGCTTTTGGTATCAGGGTGCTGTTGGCTTCATAGAAGGTGGAAGGGAGTGTTCCTGTTTCTTCGATCTTGTAGAAAAGCTTTAGGAGTATAAGTATTAACTTTTTCCTGAAGGTTTTGTAGAATTCATTTGTGAAGCCATCTGGTCCAGGACTTTTGTTGTTGGGGAGATTCTTAATAACGGTTTCGATTTCTTTGTCTGTGATTGGTGTATTTAGGTTTTGTAGTTCTTATTGGTTCAGTTTTGGAAGGGCATATGTTTCTAGGAATTCTTCCATTTCTTTCAGATTTTATAGTTTGGTGGCGTATAGTTCTTCATAGAAGTTTCGCATGATTTTCTGGATTTCTGTGGTGTCAGTTGTGATATCTCCTATCATTTATGATTTTATTAATTTGAGTGTTCTCCCTTTTTTTTTTAGTGAGTCTAGCTAGGGTTTTGTCAATCTTGTTTAATTTTTCAAAGAACCAACATTTGGCTTCATTGATCTTTTGTATGGTTCTCTGTTGTTTTCGACGGGTTATGTTGTTTTCGCCGGGCTTCACGGGCGGGTAGCAGACGACCAGGGACTCATGGTTGAGCTGTAGGCAGTATCTCTTTATTCATGCAGGACGCAGCACAATCTAAGACGAGCTAAGCTGAACTCAACTACCATAAAACTCACAATGCTGTCTTTATATATACTTGCCAAGTAGGGTGGAAACAGGATGTGACATAGAGAGGGTGGAGAGAAAAGTGACTGGTGAAAATCAGAGTGTAACAAGGAGGGGGCAGAGCAGGCGAGAATCCTATCACTGAACCACCAATGCCCTGGAGTGCTTTATGTAAATGTAAAAGTGATTTATGTAAATAGACCAAAGCTTTGAATGGGATTAAATCTATCCCTATATAGGCATATGGTTAAGCAGAAGCCAGGGGGAGCTGGCATACTATCCAACAGTTCTCTTATTTTCGATGTTGTTTATTTCTGCTCTAATTTTAGTGATTTCTGTCCTTTAGGGTTCCTTTGTTTTAGGGTTCCTTATGTTTTAGGGTTCCTTTGTTCCTCTTCCTCTAAGTTCTTAAGGTGTGCAGTAAGGTTTGTCATGCTGCGCCGTGGATGAAAGAGAGAGGAGATCCGGTGTGGAGAGAGAACACAATTCTTTATTCGTGCAGGGACCTCAGAGTTGGGTGTGAACGCAGCAGTTCAGGCCACGTGGAGCTAGCCAAAATGGCCGCCTCCTGGTACGCGCCGCACCCTTCCATTCACCAATGTGAAAAAAACAGGCAAGAGAAGAGAGAGTGGTGGAAGAAGAAGGGCTTTATAGGGCAAAAACCGGAAGTGATGAGCCAGGACAGGATTGGTTGGGAAGGGTACTTTGAGAATATCGTATTAACTCTCGTGGGAACTGGCACTAGCCTGAGGGGACAACATAGCAGAACAGGCGCTTTGAGAATGTCCCAACTGTCGGCGGGAACTGGCACTAGCCTTAGGGGACATCTGCACAGCATCTCCCCTTTCTTTTTACCTAATGGCCACAGTATAGGAAATTTAGAGTAGAGCAGGCTTAAATGTTTTTTAAGGAATGTCATGCTCAGGTGGGAAGATGTAGGATGTTTTTTGTGGGGGGGGGAAGACTTACGTGGCCACCAACCTTGTGAGATTTATGTATCCCCCCTGTGCTCAACCCCTCTGTAGAGAGAGAGACTTACCTGGATGTGGGGAGCCACATGTGCCCTCAAGGTTGCTATTAGCATGACCACAGAGTCTTTGTTCACAGAAGGCCCTGCTTAAAAGTTAAGTTCCTGCTTCTTTACACCTTAGAGTCTTTGTTCACAGACGGCCTTGCTTAAAAGATAAGTTCCTGCTTCTTTACATCTTAGAGTCTTTGTCCACAGACAAGATAAGTTCCTGCCTCCCAATTCCACTTCCCCATGAATCACCCAGGACCTTCCAGATAACGGCTGATTACCATGACAACACACCACTTCAATCAACAGTCCCCAGCTGCTAACTCCCCCCTTGCCCCAGCCTTCAAAACAGCACCTTTGGTGCTAATAAACAGACTTGATCAGAATCTTGACTTGTCTCATTTCTCTCGCGTCTTGTTCTAATTTTCCCTCCTGTCCTTGTCCTCACTCCCTCTCCTAGGTTAACCCACATTGAAGGTCCCGCGGGACGGGACACATGGAGGGACTCATCTCATAGGTTAAGCTCTGCCAGGCTCCACCATCTCCTCACAATATTTCTACATCTTTTCCTATATTTCTATCTACTCATCGCATTAAGATGGTTCAATGTCTGTAAAAGACTCCATCTGTGACAGAGGAATAGTAGTGTAGGGGTGAGCAGAAACCTTTTGGGCACAAGCCTGAATGATATAACAATACAGGAAGGGACAAGTAGGGGAGCAGTAAGAGCCAGTGTGATGCCAAGGGAAGGCTGTTGGGCAAGGGTTTTTTTCCTGTCTCTGGGGGTGTCTCCTGCCTCTGGGGGTGTCCCCTGCCTCTGGGGGCAGGACTTAGTAATGGGGATAATGATGCAAGGGATGGAATCCTGCAGATTCAGCCCCAGTAATAACTGTGGTGAACTAAGTAAATAAATCTCATACCACTATTTCTCTAGTGTTCTTTTGTGCTGGTCTAGCTTTGTGGGTGGGAGACAGAAGACCAGGGACTCATGGCTGATCTGGGAAGCAGTATCTCATTTATTAATCAGATACATCGCCTTTTATGCATCTCTTCACCGGAAGTGACAAAGGAAAGGAAATGACTAGGAGAGGGGGTGGAGCAGAAAAAGAGCATGAACAGAACATAGAAAGCTTGCATGTAACCAGTGGGGATTAAACCAATACCCTGCAGGCAATGCGGGACCCAGTTAAAACAGTGATTATGTAAATAGACCACATCGTAAGTAATACAAGCGAACCTAATGTGATGATCAAAAACAGAAGGTCTTATAAGCAGAATTTAGAAGCATACTAACAAAGGTTGTTTACTTGAGCTTTTTCTTGTTCTTTAATATGTGATTGTATGGTTATGAGTTTCCCTCTCAATACTGCTTTAGCTGTGTCCCAAATATTTTGATAGCTTGTGTCTTCATTTTCATTTGTTTCCAGAAACATTTGAATTTCTTGCTTGTGTGTTTCTCTGACCCAGTGGTTCTTAAGCAGTATGTTGTTTAGCTTCTGAATTCAGTGTCTTTTAGTAATTTTCTGTTTGTTGTTAAATGTTAGCTTTATTCCACTGTGGTCTGAGAAGATACTTGGGATGATTTCAATGCTCTTTAATTTGTGATGCTGTCTTTGTGGCCTACCATGTGGTCTATCCTTGAGTATGTGTTGTGTACATTTGAAAAGAATGTGTATTCCAGCTTTTTGAGGTGAAGGGCTCTGAAAATGTCCAGGAGGTCTAGTCTGTCCATCTCTTCATTTAATTCTCTTGTTTCTTTGTTGATTCTCTGCTTTGTTATTCTGTCTAAGTGTGAGAGTGGGGTGTTAAAAGTCTCCCACTATTATTGTATTACTATTGATGTATTTGTGTAGTTCTTTCAGTAGGTGTTTGATGTGTTTATATGGTCCCTCAAGGGTGCATAGATGTTAATAATTGTTAATTCTTGGCTGATTGATCCTCTTATCATTATGTAATGGCCTTGCTTATCTTTTATTACTTTATTTAATTTAAAATCTATTGTATCAGAGATGAGAATGGCTGTTCCTGCCTTTTTTTGTGGTCCAATAGCCTGTATGATAGTTTTCTATCCTTTCACTTTAAGTCTGTGTTTCTTGTTGGGTCAGACAGGATTCTTGCAAGCAGCATATGGTTAGGTTATTTTTTCTGATCCATCCTCCCACTCTGTATCTTTTGATGGGTGAGTTTAAGCCATTGACATTTATTGATATTATGGATTTAGTGTATTGTAGAGCCATTTTTCAACAATTTTTTATTTGCTTTGGTATATTGCAAGTATTATAGTGATGTTATTGTTTATAAAAGGTCTTTTAGAACCTCCTTCAAGGCAGGCTTGGTGATGGTTGCCTCCTTTAACTGTTGTCTGCCTGAGAATGTTTTGATCCCTCCATCTAATTTGAATAAAATTCTAGCAGGATATATTATCCTTGGTTGAAATCCCTTTTCATTCAGGCCTTGATAGATATCTTGCCATTCTCTTCTGGCTTTTAGAGTTTGAGTGGAGAAGTCTGCTGATAGTCTTATGGGTTTTCCCCTATATGTGACTTTTTGTTTTTCTCTTGCAGCCTTTAGGATCCTTTCTTTATCCTTAACTTCTTTTCATTGTAACTATGATGTGTCTTGGTGTCTTCAGGTCCGGGTTGATTCTGTTTGGGACTCTCTGGGCCTCTTGAATCTTAATGCCCTTTCTGTTGTTCTGGTCTGAGAAGTTTTCTTCTATAATTTCCTCTAGAATGTTTACTTCCCCTTCCTCTCTTTCTTCCTCTGGCAGGCCAATTATATGAATGTTACTTCTTTTGAGATCATCCCATACATCTCTGTTCTTGTTTTCAGTATCTCTCAATCCCTTTTTGAGCTCTTTTACTTCTTTCTTAGTTTTCTCTACCTCATCCTCTGTCTGGATAATTCTATTTCCTGCTTCTGTTAGTCTGCTTTCCCTTCCCTCAGCTTATTTCTTCAGTTCATCTATTTCAGCTTTCAGTTCTCTAATTACCTCAAGGTATCTAGTATTTTCCTTGAGGGTCTCATCTGTTGTTTACCTAATTATGCTAGCCCTTTCCTCCATAGTTGTCTTCATTTCTGTGATTATTATTATTTAAAATAATTTATTTCTTTATTGGGGAATTAATGTTTTACATTCAACAGTAAATACAATAGTTTGTACATGCATAACATTCCCCAGTTTCCCATTTAACAATACAACCCCCACTATGTCATTCATCATCTTTCATGGACCTGTATTCTCCCCACCCACCCACCCACCCCAGAGTCTTTTACTTTGGTGTAATACTCCAATTCCATTTCAGGTTCAACTTGTGTTTTCTTTTCTAATCTTGTTTTTCAACTTCGGCCTGAGAGTGAGATCATCCCATATTCATCCTTCAGTTTCTGACTTATTTCACTCAACATGATTTTTTCAAGGTCCATCCAAGATCAGCTGAAAACGGTGAAGTCACCATTTTTTACAGCTGAGTAGTATTCCATTGTGTATATATACCACAACTTGCTCAGTCACTCATCTGTTGTTGGACACCTGGGTTGCTTCCAGGTTTTGGCTATTACAAATTGTGCTGCCAAGAACATATGTGTACACAGATCTTTTTGGATGGATGTGTTGGGTTCCTTAGGATATATCCCCAGGAGGGGAATTGCAGGGTCATAGGGTAGGTCCATTTCTAGCCTTCTGAGAGTTCTCCAGACTGTTCTCCACAGAGGTTGGACCAATTGACATTCCCACCAGCAGTGCAGGAGGGTTCCTTTGACCCCACACCCTCTCCAGCATTTGCTGCTGTTACCTTTTCTGATGTATGACAATCTCACAGGAGTGAAGTGATATCTCATTGTTGTCTTGATTTGCATTTCTCTGACAATCAGAGACTTGGAGCATTTTTTCATGTGTTTCTCAGCCTTTTGGATCTCTTCTGTGGTGAATATTCTGTCCATGTCCTCCCCCCATTTTCGGATGGGGTTATTTGTTGTCTTGTTGTTGAGTCTGGCAAGCTCTTTATATATGTTGGTTATTAAACTCTTATCTGATGTATGGCATGTAAAGATCTTCTCCCATTCTGTGAGGGGTCTCTTGGTTTGGGTAGTGGTTTATTTTGCTGTGAAGCAGCTTTTTAATTTGATGTAGTACCATAGGTTTATACTTGCCTTAGTCTTGCTTGTAATTGGATTCATTTCATTGAAAATGTCTTTAAAATGTATGCGGAAAAAAGTTCTGCCAATATTTTCCTCTAAGTATCTGATAGTTTCTGGTCTAACATCCAAGTCCTTGATCCACTTGGAATTTACTTTTGTATTTGGTGAAATACAGTGATTCAGTTTCATTCTTCTGCATGTTTCAACCCATTGTTTCCAACACCATTTGTTGAAGAGACTCTGCTTTCCCCATGTAATAGTCTGGGCCCCTTTGTCAAAGATTAGATGTCCATAGGTGTGGGGCCTCATTTCTGGGCTCTCAATTCTATTCCACTGGTCATTGTGTCTGTTCATGTTCCAGTACCAAGCAGTTTTGATTACAATGGCCCTATAATACAGTTTGAGATCTGGGAGTGTGATGCCTCCGGTTCTGTTCTTTTTTCTCAAGATTGTTTTGGCAATTCTAGGTCTTTTCTGGTTCCAGATAAATATTTATAGCATTTTTTCTATTCTCCTAAAAAATGTGCTTGGGATCTTGATGGGGATAGCATTAAATTTGTAGATGGCTCTGGGTAATATATTCATTTTGATGATGTTAATTCTTCCAACCCATGAACATGGAATATCTTTCCACTTCTTTGTATCTTTTTCAATTTCTTTGAGTAGTGACTCATAATTTTCAGTATACAAGTCTTTCACTTCTTTGGTTAGGTTTACTCCTAGATATTTTATTGTTTTTGTTGTTATAGAAAAAGGAACTGATTTCTGGATTTCAATTTCTTCTAACTTAGTGTTTGCATAGAGGAATGCCACTGACTTTTGAATGTTAATTTTATAGCCTGACACATTACTGTATTTCCTGATGATTTCCAAAAGCTTCTTGCTGGATTCCTTAGGTTTTTCCATGTATACTATCATGTCATCTGCAAATAAGGAGAGTTTGACTTCTTCTCTTCCAATCTGTATGCCTTTAATTCCTTGCTCCTGCCTGATTGCTATGGCAAGAACTTCCAACACTATGTTGAATAGTAATGGTGATAGTGGGCAGCCCTGTCTAGTACCTGATCTGAGGGGAAATGCTTCCAGTTTTTCACCATTGAGTATGATGTTGGCTGTAGGTTTGCTATATATAGACTCCACTATCTTCAGGAATTTTCCATCTATTCCCATTTTTTGTAGTGTTTTGATAAAGGGATGTTGTATTTTGTCAAAGGCTTTCTCTGCATCTATTGATATGACCATGTGGTTTTTGGTCTTGCTTTTGTTGATGTGGTGGATCACATTGATTGATTTACATATATTAAACCAACCTTGCACATCTGGGATAAACCCCACTTGGTTATGATGAACAATCTTTTTGATATACTGCTGTATCCGGTTGGCTAGAATTTTGTTCAATATTTTCGCATCTATGTTCATCAGAGATATTGGTCTGTAGTTTTCTTTTTTGTTGTGTCCCTGTCTGCTTTTGATATCAGGGTGATGTTGGCTTCATAGAAGCTGGCAGGGAGTATTCCAGTGTCTTCAATCTTCTGGAAGACTTTTAAAAGTAGAGGTATTAGTTCTTCTTTGAAAGTTTTGTAGAATTCATTTGTAAAACCATCTGGTCCAGGACTTTTATTTTTGGGAAGATTTTTGATAACTGTTTCAATTTCATTCGCTGTGATGGGCCTGTTCATGTTATCCACTTCCTCTTTACTTAGTTTTGGAAGTTGGTAGGTATCTAGGAAATCGTCTATTTCTTCCAGGTTCTCTAGCTTGGTGGCATATAGTTGTTCATAGAAGCCTCGCATGATATGTTGAATTTCTGCAGTGTCTGTTGTGATATCTCCTCTTTCATTTACTATCCGATTTATTTGGGTCTTCTCCCTTTTTGTTTTGTGAGTCTGGCTAAAGGCTTGTCGATTTTGTTTACTCTTTCGAAGAACCAACATTTACTTTCATTGATCTTTTGTATGGTTTTCCTATTCTCAATGTTATTCATTTCTGCCCTAACTTTAATGATTTCTGTCCTTCTGGTTGCTTTAGGATTCTTTTGTTGTTCTTCTTTGAGGTTTTTAAGATGTGCAGTCAGGCTGTTTATTTGTGCCTTTTCTTGTTTCCTAATGTGTGCTTGTATAGCTATGAACTTCCCTCTTAGGACTATTTTAGCTGTGTCCCAAATATTTTGATAGCTTGTGTCTTCATTTTCATTGAACTCTCGAAACATTTTGATTTCTTCCTTGATTTCCTCTTTGACCCAGAAGTTGTTAAGAAGTGTACTGTTGAGCTTCCACATTTTAGGACTGTTACTAATCTTTTGTTGATTGTTAAGTGTTAGTTTAATTCCACTGTGGTCTGAGAAGATGCTTGGGATGATTTCAGTGCTCTTGAATAGGCTGATGCTGTCTTTGTGGCCTAACATATGGTCTATCCTTGAGAATGACCCATGTGGATTTGAGTAAAATGTGTATTCCAGTTTCTTGGGATGAATGACTCTGAAAATGTCCAATAGTTCTAGTTTATCTATCTCTTCATTTAGCTCCCTTATGTCTTTACTGATTTTCTGCCTGGATGATCTGTCAAGTTGAGATAGTGGGGTGTTGAAGTCCCCTACTATGATTGTGTTACTGTTAATATATTGCTGTAGCTCTTTCAGTAGAAGTTTGATGTATTTAGATGGCTTCTCATTGGGTGCATAGATATTAATAATTGTTAAGTTCTCTTGATTGACTGATTCTCTGAGCATTAAGTAGTGTCCATTCCTATCTTTTTTAATCTTATCTATTTTAAAGTCTATCATGTCAGATATGAGAATAGCTGTTACTGCCCTTTTTTGTGGGCCATTGGCTTGTATGATAGTTTTCCATCCTTTCACTTTAAGTCTGTGTTTGTCTTGTTGAGTTAGGTGGGTTTCCTGTAGACAGCATATTGTTGGGTTGTGTTTTCTGATCCATCTTCCTACTCTGTGTCTTTTAATAGGTGAATTCAGGCCATTGACATTTATTGATATCAAAGATTGAAGATATTTTAACGCCATTCTTGTAGAGTTTTAGAGTGTTTTGATATATGTCCTATTTGTGGTGGTCTGGCTGTTTATAGGAGACCTTTCAGAACTTCTTTCAGGGCAGGCTTGGTGATGGTTGATTCCTTCAACTGTTGCTTGTCTGAGAAGGTTTTGATGCCTCCATCTAGTCTGAATGACAGTCTAGCAGGATATAGTATTCTTGGCTGAAAGCCTTTCTCATTGAGCACTCGATAGATATCTTGCCATTTTCTTCTGGCCTGTAGTGTTTGTATGGAGAAGTCTGCTGCTAATCTTATGGGTTTTCCTTTGTAGGTGACTCTTTGTTTTTCTCTTGCAGCCTTGAGGATCCTTTCTTTATCCTTATTCCTTTCCATTCTAAGTATGACATGTCTTGGTGTCTTTAGGTCTGGGTTAATTCTGTTAGGGACCCTCTGGGCTTCTTGAATCTTTATGTCTTTTATGTTGTCTAGACTAGATAAATTTTCAGCTATTATGGCCTGGAGAATGCTTTCTTCCTCTCTTTCTCTTTCTTCCTCTGGTAAGCCAATAATGCGTATATTGTTTCTTTTGAAGTCATCCCATAGGACTCTGTTGTTGTTTTCAGCATCTCTTAATCTCTTTTTGAGATCTCTTACTTCTTTTTTAGTTGTCTCTAATTCATCCTCAATCTTGCTAATTCTGTTTTCAGCCTCATAGATTCTATTCTCTCTGCCCTCTACTGCTTTTTGGAGTTCATCTATTTTGTTGCCCTGCTCTGATACTGTTTTAGCTTGTTCAGCTAGTTGCCTTCTTAGCTCAGTGAATTCAGCTTTCAGCTCCCTAGTAACCATGAGATTATTAGAATTTTCTTCCATATTCTCATTTGTTGTTCCTGCATTTCTGATTACAATTTTTTCAAATTCTTTACTCACTCCTGTTATTATTTCCTTAGCTAATGTTTTGATGTTGAACTTGTTTTGTGCTTCACCCTCTGGAGGACTTTTAGCTGGACTCTTGTCCTGGTTCGAGTCTCCAATATTTTTTCTTGTTGTTTTAACCATTTTATATATTATGTTATGAGTTCCCTTTATCAGTACTTTTCAAATTATTGATCACTATTGCCTGGATTGACTTGTGTCTAAGTAATTTAATTAAAGGTTTTACCGTTGTGGAAGTTAACAGTTTTTTCAATCCCTGAGTTGGAGCTCAGTGGTGTAAAAGCCTCTTTTTTTTTCTTCCCTGTAGGCTATGGGAGCCTGAGGGCTTTTAAACTATCAATAGGCTTCTTAGCTTAATCACTGACTCCTGACCAAGAGATAAAGCAGGGCGTGGCAGAGATAATCCAGTGGTTATGCAAAGAGACTTTCACAGCCCCTTAGCTATGCCACCGAGGTATAGGTCTTCTCCTGAGTTTCCCGGTTAGATCTCTGTCCCCTGGTGTCCCTCCCTGTTGCTGCTCCAGATTCTGAGGGTAGTAGCAATGGAGACTCAGAGTTGTACTTGGTGAGTCTCTGGGGAGTCCTTTCCTCCCTTCAGCTGTCCCCTTGTTGGTGGAGCAGACTGGAGGTGGTGTCGCCACTGATAAACTGTAAACTGTTGAACTGTTAGCAGTCACTTAATCTCTCCTTAGGCCCCTCTCTCCTCTCTGCCACCAGCCATGCGTGTTTGTACTCACGGGTGATTTACTGGGTTCCTGTGGTCATTCTAGTCCTGTCTTGTTTTGGTCCGGGTGGTCTCCTTTGGTATTCCTAGTTGATCCGGGAGAGGAGTGGAGACCATTTCTGTGATTATTAAGTTTACTATTGCTTACATACTTTTCTGATGTATGGTTACTTCTGACTGATTTGTAGTTTCTTCTGGGCTCCTGTCTTCATTCATTGTAGGAGCAGTTTTATTTGCTCTTGGTTTAACCATTATTTATTGATTTTTTTTAATTTTTATGTTCTGTTGTTCTTCAGTTGTTGTGTTTTGAGTACAAGCAAGCTATACTAAATACCTTTATGACAAATGCAGTCACCAACCTCAGAAATTACAATAGTAGCTGAAGCAAGGATTGAAGCAGTTTAACCAATACCAGTTAGCCAAACAATGCCTCCACTCCAAGGAAAAATAGCAACCAAATCCAAATGAAAAAGAGACAGGAAAAAAGGGTTAGCAAGAATAGACAATTATGCAAATATACTGTCCACTGTAAATTCTAGGGGTAGCAAGAGGAGAAAGGGAAGTAGAGAAGAGACACACACAAAGAGAGTCCACTCTGTGTTAGATTTCTTCCCCAAAATAATTCACAAACGAGTATCAGTGAATTCAGAAAGCAGAAAAAGGAGGAAGGGAGACAAGAAGACAAGAATGAGAAGAAAAAAAAAGAAAAAAAGAGCAGTGAAAGGAAAGAGTTTTTTTTTTATTTAATTTTTTTAGTTAGCTAGGAGGAGGGAGAAGGGGGAGAGTGGATAGAGGAGGTAGTTAGAGTGAAACAAGTTCCTCTCACAATGGATAGGACACCCAGTCACCTAGCAATGGAAAATACACTAAAAGTTAATTTTGGTCAACCTGAAGGAGACGGGGAAAGGGACACACGTATATATAATAGTAATAATAAAATAGAACAGAGTGAAAAATCCTAACAGTCAGTCTGCATTTTGGATGGCTCCTGATTGGCTCAGGCAGCCTGAGCAAAGACATCCAATTGTTAAAAAAAAAAAAAAAAAAAAAACCCTCCAGGTAGTCTTTCCCAGGTGGGGTGAGGCTCTGATTGGTCAGATATATTGTCACTCCATTAGAGCTTGAAGCACTTAGAAAGAAAAAAAAAAAGAGCAAAGGGAATCAGAAAAGAAAAGGATTGGAATCACACCCCTGGTTAGCCAGGAATCTTGGTAAAGAGAAAAAGCTCAGCGGGGAGCCTGCTAGTAGCAGCTCTCCAGCCCCTGGGCTCTAGTTATAGGGTGGGGGAGAGGGGTGCACTTCAGATATAATAAAAAAAAATTCCTTTCTTTTTTCTCTGTTTTCTAACCCAAATTGAGCTATAGTCACCACCTTGGTGTCACACTTGGGACCCCTTATTCACCATCCTGCTGACGGCAAGGTATCCTACCCTTTCCAGCAGTTGTTGTTAGAGTTCATGCCAGCAGCTGCCTCCAAGTCGCCATTTTGGCTCTGCTCCCCTCTTTAACCATTTTTAAGTGTTCAATTCAGTGGCATTACTCATGTGGTCATACTCATGCTGTTATTCAACCATCACCACAATCTATCTCTAGAAATTTTCATCTCCCCAAATGGAAACTCTGTCTCAAATTATACACTAACTCCCTATTCCTCTACCCTTAGCCTTGGCAACCTCCGTTCTACTTTCTGCCTCTGAATTTGACTATTGAATGTATCTCACACAAGTGTAATCCCTGGCATCATTTTCCCAGGACACAGGGCTAGTCATGGGAGATATGACCTCTAGGAATTTATAGTCCATTAAGGAAAGACACTAAATGATCATCTACACAAATACATATGATTTCAGTTGTGATGATTGACATGAAGGGTACAATCTTTAGGGTACAAGGCAAATATCTAAATGAAGTAATTAGACTAGAACTAGGGATATGGGCTATATTTATTTAAGACTTAAAATTAAAAAAAAATATTTATTTATCCTTTTGTTGCCCTTATTTTTTTATTGTTGTAGTTATTGTTGTTGTTGTTATTGATGTAGTCTTTATAGATAGGACAGAGAGAAATGGAGAGAGGAGGAGAAGACAGAGAAGGGGAGAGAAAGATAGACACCTGCAGACCTGCTTCACTGTCTGTGAAGCGACTCCCCTGCAGGTGCGGAGCCGGGGGCTCAACCCGGGATTCTTATGCCAGTTCTTATGCTTCATGCCACATGCGCTTAACCCCATGCACTACCGACTAACTCCCTATATTCATTTTTTTAAAATAAGACAGAAAAACTGAGAGGGGAGGGGAAAGATGGACACCTTCAGACCTGCTTCACCATTTGTGAGGTGACCCCCCCTGCAGGTGGGGAGCTGGTGACTTGAACCAGGATCCCTGAAGATGGGGACCCAGGGGCTTGAACCAGGATCCTTGCGCAGGTCTTTGAACTTTGTGCTGTGTGCCACAGCCCAGCCACACTATGGGTTATATTCAGAATCCACTGATTCACTGTATGAGTCAATCAATCCATTGATTCATCTGACACCAGAAATGGAATTAGTCCCCTGTGCTTAAGGCACATTAACTGACTGGGCTCCCCTTGGTTTTGTGATCCCAACACCACTCTGCTCCCTTTTTCAAATGTGTTCTTTGTTACAAGCAACAGAAATCATATTGATCCAACTGAATAGAAATTATTTTTAACTTGTGGTTCAAGAGGTGGGCAGTGGTTTGAGCATTAAACTTAAAACCATGAGATGTCAAGTTTAAACGCCAACATTGCATGTGCCAAAGTGATGCTTTAGTTCTTTCTCTTTCTCTCTCTCATGTTAACAAATAAATAAATCAGGTCAGGGTGGAAGTGCAGTGGATTCTCAAATGTGGGATCCTGACTTTGATTCCTGGTATTCCCTGTATCAGAGTAATTCTCTGGAATTCTCTCTCTACCTCTCTCTCTCTCTCTCTTTCTCTCTCTCTTTGCCTCCAGGGTTATTGCTGGGACTTGGTGCCATGAACCCACTGCTCCTGGCATCCATATTTTTTTTCCATTGTTGTTGTTGTTGTTATTGTTGTTGTTGGGCAGGACAGAGAGAAACTGAGAGAGGAGGGGAAGACAGAGGGGGGAAAGACAGACACCTGCAGACCTGCTTCACTGCTTGAGAAGAGACAGCTCCGTCCCCCGCCCCCTGCTACAGGTGGGGAGCTTGAACAGGATCCTTGCACTTCAGTCTATGAGCCCTTAACCTGGTGAGCTACCGCCATCCCCTTCCTTTGTAATAATTTATTTCACAAGTAAATCTTTAACAAATAAATAAAAATTGCAGCCTAGGAGGTGGCACAGTGGCTAAAGCAACTGAATTCTCAAGCATGAGTTCTAAATTCAATCTCTGACATCAAATGTGCCAGTGCCGCTCAGGTTCTCTCTTCCTCTTTTCTTTTTCATTAATGAGTAAATAATAACATAAATAAGTAAGCTAAAATTATATACTGGAAGCATACTGAATGGTTTATAAAAACCATTTTTATGAAAAAGAGGCAAGAAAAGAGGCAAGCACCATGAAGATGAGGCAGCCAGATCCTTAGCATGGGAACAGTCTCTGGTGAGAAAACCCACTCTACTTCCTTGATACCACCAGTACTGGATGGTGAACATCATCCTGGCATCAACAATACTGCTGCTTCCAGACACTGTTTATTGTTGTTGCTAATAGCAGATCAGATTTCCTCTGTTGCTGTCTCTTTGGGCCACACATTTTAGTTTCCAAGTCTGAGGAGATGCGACTGATTGGTGAAATCTGAGACAAATTCTTTACTTTGCCTGTTAGGCAACTGGCAAAGTGAGTATCTAAGAAAGAAAGGAAGGCAGGGAGCTGCAAAGAGACTCTTATGCCTGTGGCTCCAATGCCCCAGGTTCAATCCCCTGTACCACCCTAAACCAGAGCTGAGTAGTACTGGGTGTTTAGGGGAGTGTCAGATCTATTACTGCAGGTCTGCAGGTGTCTATCTTTCTCTCCCCCTCTCTGTCTTCCCCTCCTCTCTCCATTTCTCTCTGTCCTATCCAACAACGAACAACAACAATAATAACAATGATAAAAAGGGCAACAAAAAGGAAAAAATAGCCTCCAGGAGCAATGGATTTGTAGTGCAGGCACCGAGCCCCAGCAATAACCCTGGAGACTAAATAAGTACATAAATAAATAAATAAATAGATAAGATAAATTGGGGCAGGCCCAGGAGGTAGCTGGGTGGTAGAATGCATGTATGAAACACTGAGTTTGATCTTCAGCACAAGATGGAAGGAATTGGTAGTGACTAAAAGGTTGTCATGGTAGAGTAATGAGATGTATATATATTTAAACTTATTATTGTTGTTGTTGCTGTTAACCAGAGCGCTGCTCAGCTGTGGCTTATGGTGGCTACCAGGGATTAAACTATAAGATGTGTATTTTGACAACCTGTTGTTTGGCAGAGAATATAGTGAAAGAAGCAAGGCAGGAGTGAGCGGGACAAGTGATATGATGACACAGTGATCTCAGTGAGCCCTTGAAACATGCAGACAACATTCAGATCCTGAGAAATACAGGACAAGTGGAGTTGAGTGCTGGGGGAGTCTGAGAGATGTACCAAACACCTGGGCACTTGTTGCATGGGAGCATATGAATGGGAGGAGAAATGTGCTTATTGCTATAACAGTATTGATCTTCCTCATGATCATGCTGGCTTGAGGGAGTGGGTAAAAAGTTTTGTCCTCAGGAGGAGATTATGAGCTTGGTGGCTTTGTTTAGAGATTTTGATGGTATCAATCATAAAGCTCTGAATTCCAGCACGAGAACATGTAGCAAGTTGTGGCCTGTGGAAACAGCCTGGACTCTCTGGCTCACACCAAGCTTAATGAGAAGATGACAAGGAAAAAGAAATCAAAGCTGGGACCTCTTCCAGGGAGGATGTTCCTTGCTGTACCCCCTTGCCACCCACAAGTGACTCTTTGTAAAGCCGCAAGCACCTTGATACCTAAATGTTCTGCACATTTGCCCAAACCTTTGCATTGTGGCATTAGCCCTTTGTGTAGATCAAGAGCTGTCAGCCTAGCTTTCCCACATGACATCAGAGACAAGTTGCAGCTGCCACTGTTACATCCACTCAGATTCCTCTTCCAGGAAGAACTTGCTGCCCAACTGAGATGACACTTCTTGATGGACAAGAACCCTTCCTAGTGTGGGTCTTTTGTACCTGAATCTCCCACCTGGTTGAGAGCCCTTGTCAGGCCTGGATCACAATTTACACCTCTTTTCCCAATGCACATCCTTCCCCCTTTTCCCAGGGGTTACCCCACAATAGACATTTTTCCAATCCTCTCTCCATACCAATGTCTGCTCCCCAAAATCCCAACTTGTGGTATCCATTTCCTCATCGGCCAAAGGAGGATGGTTAAATACCCCGTTGTTTCAAGGATTAATACCAACACAATGCATCTTAAGCACCTTGTTTTATCTTGAATGCTGCCCTTTATATCTGTGGGATGATTTTTCATTTGTTCTTTCAAATCAACTTTCCACCCTTATCTGCCTGGCTCTGGGTCCCTGGAAGCTAATCCTTAAACACAAATTCAACAGAAGGCATTCAAAGGTAAGTTGAGAGGGAGGTCAAGCTGTTTATTCTTCTGGTTCCTTCCTGGTCAGCTTGCTGCCACTTGGCATCCTTAATGGAAGGCAAGGCAGGCCTCACTGATAATGCCCAGACCTAGTAAATAAACCTTTCATTAAATGCTCCTCCTTGTCTCCATTTGAGTTTGTTCTGTGTCCTGACACTCTGCCTGATTCAGTGAGTGAGGATGCTTTCAATTGTTGCAAGTGCTTGAAAAGAGCTGTTAAGTACCCTAAGACATTATGTCCAGGTACAACAGAATCTGGGGGGGTTGCAAAATTTTTTTAAGAACAAGGAAAACGTTCTCAACTGTTATTAGCAGGACTGGATCACATGTTACCTTAGATGTCTGTTCTCAGAAGACATAGACAAAGATTAAATATGTGTTCGGCCATTTAACTGGGAAGTGTGACTCTCAGAATTAGGCGTGAGAACATAGGAGTAAAGCAGAGGAGCAGGGAGTACCTGTGAAGGCTTTGGATTGGCCATCATAGTAAGTCACCATGTTACTCTATCCCACGGGACATCTGAGAAATTATGTGAAACATGTCTCATCCATTTGGCTTCCATGTTCAAAGATTCACCTTGAGAATTGTTAACTCTCCCTATACTTCCAGGCTGCTTGTGAGTGGGCATCTATGAGTTCCCAAATTCTAAGTCGTGGCAGCAACAGAGAGGGTAAAACATATAAAGTAAAGGGCATGTGGTGCAGGCCTGAGAGACAGCACAGTCAAGTCACACCTGCCCCTACACCTGTACCAGGACTCAGACAGGAATCATGCAGAAAAGTTCAAAGCAGCAAGGGATGCAATAGATAAGCCAGGGGCAGGAGCCAGGTAGGAGCACCTGGTTAAGCACACACAGTGTGCAAGAAAGCAGTTTTAAGCCCCTGGTCCCCACCTGCAGGGGGAAAGCTTCACAAGTGGTGAAGCAGGGCTGCAGGTGTCTATGTCTCTCCTTCTCTATCTCCCATTCCCCTCTTAATTTCTCTCTATCTCTATCCAATTATATATATATATATATGTGTGTGTGTGTGTATATATATATATATATATATATGGTAAGCTAGGGGTGGCCAAGAGGATATGAAAAGCCAGCTAGCTATCCAGTAGATGAGTGCTGGTAAAGAGGATGAGTTTGCTGTGGTTAGTTCAGATTAATCACTTGTAGTGGGATGGATTGGATGGTGGGACTTCCACCTCCTCAAAGAGAACCTGCCCTCTCTAAGAGATCCTTTCACCCTTGTCTCTCCCACCCCTATTCATTCCTTTGGTGACCTCTACCACAAGAAGTCATCAGCCTGTGTGGTTGTGATTATGAATTAACTAACTCAGATTCACTTTCCTCACGACCTCCTCCTCCCATCTGCTTTGCAAAAGCAATAAGGTTGAAACCTACCTTTTTCAGATTCTGTTGCTGCTCCATCATGATTTAAATTCCTTCAGTCAGTCATTTTACTAGGGCAGATAACAGCAGGCGTAGTTTAATTCTGGAGCCATGCTTTTATAAACACCCCAATCCCTTTATAAGGTGCTAAAGTCATCCATATCTAAACCTTCAATTTTGTTTACATTTTAGCTTACTTGTTATAATCTGTCTCCTCCTCCCCACTGGTTTAAGCTCCTTAATACCAAACCTTGTTTATTTTTCTTCACTACATTCATAAAGCCTAGCATAGAACCTGATCCATGAGCAGGGCTCAGGAACGGTTGGATGGATGGATGACCACAACTTCAGGTAGCTGCCCTGAGAGCTGGCAGCAGTGCCAGAGTGCAGAACCGGACAGTGCGAGAGTCCAAACTTTGGCACTGCATGTGGTGATGCTCTGTTTCCCCTCCTTGTTCTCGAGCCCCACCCCCTTTCTCTATCTTCTTTCTTTATCTCTCTCTTAAGAAATAATTTTTAAAAATCTTTGATTCCAAGACTTTCTTTTCTTTTCCCCCTTTTGTTGCCCTTGTTGTTTATCATTGTTGTTGTTGTTATTGTTGTTATTGCTGTCATTGTTGTTGGATAGGACAGAGAGAAATCGAGAGAGGAGGGGTAGACAGAGAGGGGGGAGAAAGACAGCTGCAGATCTGCTTCACTGCCTGTGAAGCCACCCCCCTGAAGGTGGGAGCCAGGGGCTCCAACCAGGATCCTTGCGCTTAACCCACTGCGCCACTGCCCAACCCCAATATATAATTTTAAAAATATTTTTTAATATTTATTTATTTATTCTCTTTTGTTGCCCTTACTGTTTTATTGTTGTAGTCATTATTGATGTCGTTGTTGTTGGATAGGACAGAGAGAAATGGAGAGAGGAGGGAAAGACAGAGAGAGGGAGAGAAAGACACCTGCAGACCTGTTTCACTGCTTGTGAAGTGACTCCCCTGCAGATGGGGAGCCAGGGGCTCAGACTGGTATCCTTACTCTGGTCCTTGTGCTTCGTGCCACCTGCCTTAACCTGCTGCGCTACCTCCTGACTCCCAGAATAATTTTCTTATTGACTTAATAATGATTGACAAGACCATAGGACAAGAGAGGTACAATTCCACACAGTTCCCATCACCAGAGTTCTGCATCCCATATTTACCATTGGAAGCTTTTCTATTCTTTCTCTCTCTCTTTTTAAACATTTATTTATTTCCTTTTGTTGCCCTTGTTTTTTTTTTTTGTAGTTATTATTGTTGCCATCGTTGTTGGATAGGATAGAGAAATGAAGAGAGGAGGGGAAGACAGAGAGGAGGAGAGAAAGAAAGACACCTGCAGACCTGCCTCACCACCTGAGAAGCGACTCCCCTGCAGGTGGGGAGCCGGGGTATCGAACCCGGATCCTTATGCCGGTCCTTGAGCTTTGCGCCACCTGCGCTTAACTTGCTGAGCTACTGCCCTACTCCTCCAGTTTTTCTATTCTTTACCCCTCTGGGAGTATGGACCCAGGATCTTTATGGGGTGCAGAAGGTGAAAGCCAGATGCTTCTGTAATTGCTTCCCCGCTGAACATGGGCATTGACAGGTGATCCATACTCTTAGCTGTTTCTTTCCCTAGTGGGGCGGGGCTCTGGAGAGGTGGGGTCCAGGGTACATAGGTGAAGTTATCTGCTCAGGGAAGTCAGGTAGGTATCAATTTGGTGGCTGACAAAGCATTAAGATATAAAGCAGAATAAATTGTTTAATAATTAGGAAACTAGGGAGTCAGGCGGTAGCACAGCGGGTAGAGCGCACGTGGCACAAAGCTGCAAGGACCCGCATAAGGATCCCTGTTCGAGGTTTAGGGACCTGGGTGGTAGTGCAGCGGGTTAAGTGCAAGTGGCATGAAGCACTCGGACCAGCACTTGAACCGCTTGAACCGAAGGATCTGTTCAAGCCCCTGGCTCACCACCTGAAGCGGAGTTGCTTCACAAACGGTGAAGTAGGTCTTCAGGTGTCTATCTTTCTCTCCCCCTCTCCGTCTTCCACTCCTTTCTCCATTTCTCTCTGTCCTATCCAACAACAATGACATCAATAACAACAACAATAAAATAACAAGGGCAACAAAAGGGAATAAAAAGAAAAAAAACCCTAGGTTTAAGCCGCTGGTCCCCACAGGCAGCTTCACAAATGGTGCAGTGCTGCAAGTGTCTCTCTTTCTCTCCATCTCCCTCTTCCCTCCCAGTTTCTGCCTCTATTTTAAATAAATAAGAAAGAAAGAATGAATGAAACCTCTGTACATCAGGAGAGGTGGGTCAGTAGCTGAATTGAGTGCAGGGCTAAGACCATAGATTCGATCCTCAGCATCTCATATGCCAGAGCAGGTGCTCTGGCTGATCTCTCTCATTTAAACACGTAACTATTTAAAGAAGAAAAGGAATCAAACCCAGGCAAGTCTCGTCCATGCTAATCCTGTGCATATGGGAGTCTGTTTGCTTCTGGTCCCTGAGATTTTGACTGTCCTTAGCATGGAGTTTCCTGAGTCACCTGTGAGTCAAGGGCTCAGCAGAGACAACACCTCAGTTTCTGGAAGACACTGGCCATCTAGTCAGATGGGGGGGGGATCCATAGGGGCACTGGAAAAGTGTGTGTGTGTGTGTGTGTGGTGTGTGTGTGCGTGCGTGTGGTGTGTGTGTGGTGTGTGTGCGTGCGTGTGTGTGTGTGGTGTGTGTGTGTGTGTGCGTGTGTGTGTGGTGTGTGTGTGCGTGTGGTGTGTGTGTGTGTGTGTGCGTGTGGTGTGTGTGTGTGTGTGTGTGTGTGTGTGTGTGTGTGTGTGGTGTGTGTGTGCGTGCGTGTGGTGTGTGTGTGGTGTGTGTGCGTGCGTGTGTGTGTGTGGTGTGTGTGTGTGTGTGCGTGTGTGTGTGGTGTGTGTGTGCGTGTGGTGTGTGTGTGTGTGTGTGCGTGTGGTGTGTGTGTGTGTGTGTGTGTGTGTGTGTGTGTGTGTGTTGGGGGGACGCCAGCAGGTTGGGCCCTAAGCCTTTCATTTCTGAGAGCCCTGGCCCCCTGCACATACTCCCCTCCCCTCCCTCTTTCTTTCTCTCCCTCCCCTCGAGTTAGGGATCAGGTCAGGCTCCGTCTCTCCTCCAGAGGGAGACTGCCTCTGCTGAGACCCAAACCTCACAGGCTGCTAGCGGTAACCCATGTGCGCCCCCAGTGCCAGTGGGAAGGAAGACCCCTCCAGGCGGGCCTCCAGAGCCCCGCCCCTCCCGCCTACCTCAGGGCCCTTGGCGCTGCAGACCCAAGTGGGAGCTGTGCGGAACTGAAGAGGTTAACGAGCATCTGCCTCCGAATGTGAATGTGTCTAGGTGATGTCAGTGGGAGCCGGGAAGGAGGGAGTCGGGAGAGCAGTGGGGCTTGGAGGCAGCAGAGGCTGCAAGACTGCCAAGGAACCCCCCCAACCCCCCAACACGCACACACACCACCGCCACCAGCTCCTTCTAGACTGCGGATTCAGGCGCTGGGACAAGGCAGCGGGCGCTGGAGGCTGCCGCAGCCTGCGTGGGTGGGCGGGCAGGCGACCCGCACCGCACCGCCACCGCAGCATGGACCTGGAAGCCTCGCTGCTGCCCGCCGGCCCCGGCCCCAATGCCAGCAACACCTCGGATGGTCCGGATAACCTCACCTTGGCGGGTGAGTTCTGAGAATGAGGGGAGTCTTCTTCCTGCTCTGGGGATGGGAAATGGGAAGGTTTCACCTCTGAGCCGAACTGCTAGGGAAACTTTATTACAGTTTTGGGAGGTGAAAGCTGTTGTCTGCTTTGCGCAGAAGGGCAGGGGAGCCGGGGACAGGAGGAGGCAAGGGCAGGAGCAGAAAAGACGTCAAAAGCACATTCAGAAGTGACAGGGGTTGGTGGCTAGCTCTGGGGAGACCAGGGAAAGCTCGCGGATGAGTCCCAAAAATGCAGAAAAGGCTACAGGCTAGAAAAAGCAATCAAGAGAAGTTGCAGAACTGTATTGGTGGCTGGGGGTCAAATAGCTGGAGGCTCGTTCATTCACCCATCACCCTGGATTTTTACTTAAATTGTGGTTGTGGGATCTGCAATAAGCTTACTAAGGCTGCAGGAAGGGATAACCCACAGAGCAGTGAGTGGATTAACTTTCCTGGTGGAGGAAGTTTCCTGGCATTTCCAGAGCTGAAATGCACTGGAATACTAGCTTTGAAGGAGGAAGAGAATAAGGAAAAAGAGGAAAGGTTTGTGTGAATTCTCAGGCAGCTGGGCTGCGACACACAGCTTGGGTCTCTGCTTACTCAGGTAGCTCAAGTTCAGAAGATGTAGACCAAGGAAATCCCTGAGAGGAAGGCAAGAGAGGGGAGGCCTGCTGGCTTGATGGGCCAAAGACAGCCACCCACAGAGATGGCCAGGAAGCTGTACACAGCTCCCAACCAGCTATTTCTGAAAGGAAACAATCAGGGAGGACTATAATAGGAAAAGAGAAAACAGAGAGAGAGAGAGCGAGAGAGGATGGCTTGTCCTTCTGAATATTTTGATGATGTTTCCTGAGGAGCCCCTGGATCCTTGCTGATTAATTTTCTGAAAACTGTTGTGGTTTGTGTCTCAGTGCTTTTTTGAAAAAAATGCAGGAGGCAAAGGATTGGGTCCTTCACCTAACAGGTGGTGTGGAAGAATTTGGTAGGATTAACTGGTGGAGGAAAGCAAAGAGACAAGATTAGCAAACATGTGGAGAAGGAGAATGATGGAGGATTCCAGACGTATGGTGAAAGCTGAAACGGCAGGGCAGGTGAACAAATGGGTAAACACATTATCTCTAGGGGCTGAGCATGCTGGGAGGAAGTTAGCCCCTAGAAAGCAGAGTCCATGATAAGTAGTCCATTCTTCATCCTTCTCTCCTCAGGGCAGCCTCCTCGAATAGGACATGTCTCCTATATCAACATCATTATGCCTTCAGTGTTTGGCACCATCTGCCTCCTGGGCATTGTGGGAAACTCCACGGTCATCTTTGCAGTGGTGAAGAAGTCTAAGCTACACTGGTGCAGCAATGTTCCTGACATCTTCATCATCAACCTCTCAGTGGTGGACCTTCTCTTTCTCCTGGGCATGCCCTTCATGATCCACCAGCTCATGGGCAATGGTGTCTGGCACTTCGGAGAGACTATGTGCACTCTTATCACAGCCATGGACGCCAACAGCCAATTCACCAGCACCTACATCCTGACCGCTATGGCCATTGACCGATACCTGGCCACTGTCCACCCTATCTCCTCCACTAAGTTCCGGAAGCCTTCTGTGGCCACCCTGGTGATCTGTTTGCTGTGGGCCCTTTCTTTCATTAGCATCACCCCTGTGTGGCTCTATGCCAGGTTAATTCCCTTCCCTGGGGGCACGGTGGGCTGTGGCATCCGCCTGCCCAACCCTGACACTGACCTCTACTGGTTCACTCTGTACCAGTTTTTCCTGGCCTTTGCCCTGCCCTTTGTAGTCATCACGGCAGCATACGTGAGGATCCTCCAGCGCATGACATCCTCAGTGGCCCCCGCCTCTCAACGTAGCATCAGACTGCGGACAAAGAGGGTGACCCGCACGGCCATTGCCATCTGTCTGGTCTTCTTCGTGTGCTGGGCTCCCTACTACGTACTTCAGCTGACCCAGTTATCCATCAGCCGCCCGACGCTCACCTTTGTCTACCTGTACAATGCGGCCATCAGCTTGGGTTATGCCAACAGCTGCCTCAACCCCTTTGTGTACATAGTGCTCTGTGAGACATTTCGCAAGCGTTTGGTCCTGTCGGTGAAGCCTGCGGCCCAGGGGCAGCTTCGCACTGTCAGCAATGCCCAGACAGCTGATGAGGAGAGGACAGAAAGCAAGGGCACCTGACACCTCCCCTGTCACCCTGGGCACCTCTGAGTCAGGACACCACAACCAACCCTAGGGAGAGATGCTGAGAAAAGCCAGAATGGCTCTTGGAGGATGCAGGGAGGTTGGGTGGTAAAGGGGTATTGTAACTAAAAACATTTCCCAGGGCCTGAAATTGCCAGGGGAGGTATGGGGCTGGGTTGGGGATAGGGGTGGGGGTATGGATATCAGAGATCCTCTTGGCAGAACAGGATGAGCTCTTTGAGTGGAATGGAAACTGAGCAAGAATATTTTGGTTTGAAAGTTCAGTTGTGTTCTATACTTGTTAGCTTCCAAATATCTTTATTCTTTTCCCCTATGAGAAGGTTGGTCGATTTAAAATCAGAACCAGGTTGTGAGCCACAGGCTATGCCACAGAGAGCCCTGTGTGCCAAGGTAGGGTGGCCTCAGAGCTCTATTCCGCTTCTCATTGACATCATGGAGGGGATCCTTTCTCCCAAGGGGGAGGCCGATGAGGAATGATGCTTGCCATGTCTCTGTGTTCTAGCATCCTGTGTCAACTTCACTTTATCTTGTGGGGATGCATGCTTATTTTGGGGTATGAGACACTGAGCCCTTAGGATTAAAAGCTCAATTTTCTAGGAGATCTACTAACTGCAAATACCAAGACTTCCTGGTGTGTATGTGTGTGTGGGGTCTTTCAGTTAAGAAAAATGGGGAGGGATGGGGGGGTGCAGCTGTGGGGACATTGTCTCTGTGGGACATGTTTGTCAGTCATCAGATCCAAAGTGTCTTGCACATGCAGGGGTCATTCAAATGCCTGGTGTGTTGGCATCATCTTTTCATGCTCGTCCTTTCTCTCCCCCAATAAAAACTGATTAAGGAAAATTGCCACCCACATCACTCTGAATGTTTTAGCATAATTGCTGGAGTTTGGGGGTAGAAAGAGGTGGGTGTGGGGGTGGGTGGCAGAAAAGGAAAAGGGGTTATTAAGCTGTGGACTCCAAACCTTGATTGAGACTGCATTTTACAATGCAAGAAGCAAGAAAATTGCTCATCTGAACAAACCCACAGGGAGAGTTCCTGGACACAAATGAGATTACTGTGAATTCATTACATTGTAGTTCTGCTGCTGGGCCTCTTCTCTGGACACAACTTCCTGTCTTCTGCTCAAAAGCACTTGTTTGTCACCAGTGTTCACCTGTCTGGCCTCAAGTCCTACCCCACCTCTCTCGCTGAGTCACCCGTTGCAGTGCTGCTAAGATCTGGTGTGAGCCACGTTGATCAGGAAGATTACAGATGGAGCCGCTGGGCGGCAGCCAAGGCTGCTGCTTCTTCACGTCTTCACTGCCGGGGGCTGAGAGCCAGGAGTCTAGCAAAAAACACTCAGCAGAGATAGCTCATGAAAGCAAATTGTGAGCTCACAACTTGTCCAGGCACATCCTTAAGGCAGGTGCACTTACAGAACCTCTTCTTGCTGTTTGTTTTTCACTGCAGATCTGCAGCAGGTAGCGTGTTTAAAACCTTTCCAGGTGCATGAGCGGGAGATAGCATAATAGGCAGAGAGATTCTCAGGCCTGAGGTTCTGAAGTGTCAGGTTCAATCCCCCACCATGAATCACTTACACTTTGCGCCACCTGTGCTTAACCCGCTGTGCTACCGCCCAGCTCCCAGGCCTAAACTTTCTAAGAACCAAGGGAAGATCTTGCTAGACAGTCAGAAATGGGCAGGTCACTCAGTTACCTGTGTAGTTGTCTCTTCAATTAGTGAAGATTAGTGGTCATCTCAGATAACACAGAAGGCAATATACTTTGATAAAGAAGAAAAAAAAATTCTTTTTTTCACCAGAGCACTGCTGGCTTATGGTGGTGTAGGGGATTGAACCTGGCATGATGTTGTTGTGCACGGGCCGCGGAGAAGAGAGAGAGGGGGTCCGGAGCGAAGAGGAAACACAAATCTTTATTTGCGCTGGCACCTCAGAGTTGGGTGCTAGAGAGGCAGGTTGGGCCACGTGGAGGTAGAGAAAATGGCCGCCTCACGCAGTAACCTTTCCTGCGTCTGAACACCGAAGTGAAGCGCTGGCAAGAGAACAAGGAGCAGAAGAAGAAGGGCTTTTATAGGAGTAGCTTTTGCGAGAATGGGAAGGGGGAGGAGTAACCATAGCACTCCAGGATAGGATGATAACTCTCGTGAGAATGGGAGGGGGGAGGAGTAACCAAAGCACTCCAAATATCGCGGGGGAAATAGACAATGCCCTGAGGGCACAACATGGTGAAACAGGCACTCCGGGAATGTCCCAACTCTTGTGGGAACTAGCAGTAGCCTGAGGGGACAACATGGCAGATGTGACTGCATCGGCACAATTTCCCAGCAGCATGAGACTCTGCATAACCATTATGCTATCTACCCCTGCCCTTAATTCTCTTTTTATATCATTCTGTACCAAGTAATATATTTATTTAGATACATATTTAATTCTCCCAATGCTATTTTTGGGTAGATAGCACTTTGTGCCCATTTCACAGAAGGTTACAGGGTAACTTAGAAAGGTTAAATAATTTATCTAAGTTCCGAGTTTGCAGCAATCTCAAGATTCACAACTATGTGTTCCTAAATTTCAAACCCACATGCTTTATTTACCTCCCACAGGTCATATCCTATCCTCAAACCAGCCTCACAAACTTCAAGATTCCCTCAAGTCACCACTCACCACACCCTAGACCTCATGCTTCTTGCCTTTGATCAGGCATCGATGGTCTGATGAGCCCCCTTTTTTTTTCTTTGCTGAGTAGAATTCTTGCTTACTTTATTTTTAAATTTTCATGTATTTATTTATTGGTTACAGAAAGAGAGAAACTGAGAGGAGGGGGCGATAGAGAGGAGGAGAGGGGCTGGTCAGCTGGTCATACGTGGCTAAGCACACAGGTTTAAGCCCTCAGAACCAACCTACAGAGGGAAAACTTTACTAGTGGTGAAGCAGTGCTGCAGGTGTCTCTTTCTCTCTCTCCCTATCTCCTTTTCTCCTTTTCCTGTCTCAATTCCTCTCTGTCCTAACTAAATAAGTAAATATATTTTCAAGTAATACATATTATCAAGTAAATACTATAAAAATTTTAAAGAAGGAGAGAGGTAGGGCCAAGGGCTTGAATCCAGATCCTTGCACATTGTAACATGTTGCCACGACCTGGTGCTCTTATGTTCATTTGTGGATTTAATTGCATCCTCCCAGTGTAGTCCGAACTCCTGCCCCACCCTCTCAGTGCCTCTAAATATAAACTTACTTGAAAACTTACTTGATTTAGCCAAGTTTAGATGAGTTCATCAAGGTGAGTCTTGATACAATATGACTTTTATCTTTATAACAAGAGGGATTTGGACACAGACAGATGCACACAGGAAAGATGACGGCAAGACATGAGGAGAATGCCATTGTGCAGGGAGGGAGGTGGAGTGATCATCTATATGTCAAGGAACAGAAAGCCCTGCAGCAACAGATTACACTTTCTGTGAGAACATGCTCCTGCTGACCCTTTGACTTCGAACTTCCTAGTCCCTAGTAGTAGTGTGAGACCAAAGCTGGGTTTGTTTTTGTTTTCATCACAGAGATTTGACCATTTTGGACTGACTTTTTCAGCTAGACATATAGAGACAGAGAGAGGAAAAAACACCACAACATAGACTATTCCTCCGATAAGGTGGGCACTGCCTTGTACCTGGGTCACATGAATGGCAGAACAGGCGCACAATATAAGTGAACTGTTTTGCCAGGTTGAAGTTAAGGCACCTCACTTGTGGCTAACATTTTCACCCCAAATGAGTTCCCATCTGGGGTGATTTAGACCTCTATGAGGAAAAAAAAAAAAAGAATGTCACAGGGAATTAATCACATCTGTGCTGGGATCCCAGAGCTCTGGGTTAACCCCCACTCCCTCAGGGAGCCCCTTGGCAGACTCAAGCTGAGTGTTCTTCCTCTTTTGTGGAGGTTAACACGCCCTGGGGAGGACTGTCTTAGTCACTCTTGATTTCTCAGCCTCTGTCACAAGCCATCCCCCAGCTAAAAGCTTAAGAAATGTTTCTAAAATTAAATCATCGAACACAACAAACGTCATAGAATGCCGGGCTTGGGAGGCAGGGCAGTAGTGTTCTCATTCAGCACAATGAGAACACAATGGCCCAGGAGACTCTAGAGAAGGTCTTTGTATATAACGACACCATTGTCTCATCAACTGGCCAAAGCAATTATCCCTCAGCCATTTCTGTCTCCAGTGCTTTCCTACCAGGTCTCACTGTCATCACCAGAAAAAAACAAAAACAGACAAACAAAAAACTCAGAAAACAAACAAAAATCCTTCTCTCCCCAGAAGGGCAGTGCTAGTAAATCCCTAGATTTAGCTAGTGTCTCTAGCACTTAGTATAGCATAATGGTTATGCAAAGAGACTCACATGCTTGAGGCTCTAAAGTCCCAGGTTCAATCCACCAAGCCACCATCAGCCAGAACTGAGCAGTGCTCTGGTAAAAAAAAAAAAAAAAAAAAAAAAAAGCCAAAATAGCTCAATTGGGAGAGTGTTAGACTGGGGGAAAAAATAAAAAGAAGAAGAAGGGCTACATAGTGGGGCACCCTGGTTACCCACACATACTGCCACACATAACGACCCAGGTTCAAACTCCCACTCCTACTTGTAGGGGGGAAGCTTCATGAGTGGTGAAGCAAGTCTGCAGGTGTATATTTTTCTTTCTTCCTTTTTTTTTTTTTTTTTTTTTTTTTACAAATCCATGATTCCTGGCAGCCGGGAACCACCCAGATCCTTGCGCAGGTTCTTGCGCTTAGTACTATGTGTGTTGAACCAGGTGCATCACCACCTAGCCTCCTTCTCTCTTCCTCTCTCTCTATCTCTCTTGTCTTATTTTCTCTGTCCTATTAATTTAAAAATTAAATAAATGTTTAAAAATGAACTGAAGTGTATACAGAATAGCTGCCCAGTAAAACATTCATTCTGTTTTCCCCTCTCTATTTCTAGTCCATCCTAGACTGTCTCACCACCTTCCTAGACTATAGCAGTAACTTCACCAGAAGACCTTAGTTTCCTATCTCTGTCTCCAACTCTGTCTATCTCAACACTAAAAACAGAGAAATGTTAAAATATTGTGTTCAGGGTTGGGGAGATAGCACAGCAATTTGTGCAACAGACTTTTTTTTTTTCTAGTCATCTCTGAGGCTTTACCACCCTAGGCTGATTTTTTTTCAGGTAGTGATAGAGAGCTAGAGGGGGAAAGAGACCATAGTGCTGAATAGCACTGAAGCCAAAGTAGCACACTAACCAAATGAACTGTTTTGTTGCTCCACAGTGGACTTTAATGGGGCTCTGAGGTACCCAGGTTCAGTCCCCAGTGCTGCTGTAAGTTAGAACTAAATATTGCTCAGGAAAAAATTATATATATAGCTCATTTTTGTTATTCTTTTTTGCTTCCAGGGTTATTGCTGGGGCTTGGTGCCTGCACTATGAATCCACTGCTCCTGGAGGCTATTTTTTCCTTTTCATTGCCCTTGTTGCTTATCATTGTTGTTATTACTATTATTGTTGTTATTGCTGTCATTGTTGTTGGATAGGACAGAGAAAAATTGAGAGAGGACGGACGTGAAGACAAAGAGGGAGAGAGAAAGAAAGACACCTGTAGACCTGCTTTACCGCTCATGAAGAAAACTCCTTGCAAGTGGAGAGCACGGGACTCCAACCAGGATTGTTATGTCGGTCCTTGCGCTTTGCGCCATGTGCACTTAACCTACTGTGCTACCACCCGCCCCCCCCATTTTTGTTATTCTCATGATTCTATAATATCCCTTTTCTGTTCCTACCAGGTTAACTAAAAGACCTGTTCTAACTCAAAAACTGGTCTCTTACATCCCAGAATGATTCTATTGTGTGTCTGTTGAAGACCAAAAGACAGAGAGAGGAAGAAAAAAGAAAAAGAAAAAAAAAAAGCTAAAGACTGGGCAGACTCTCAGGCACTTTCATCTTTGGGGATGGACAAAAGAGGAACCAGTAAAGTAGTTTATGGAGGATCAGTCTGAGAAGCAGGAGAGAAACTTTCCCCAAAGAAAGTAATAATAGTTGAGGACTGAAGCAGGTATGTTATGTGTTAAATTATATCCAAAAAGAGAAATATCCAAATCTGAACTTCCCAAACCTGAGACCATGGCCTTATTTGGAAATAATCTTTGCAGATGGAATAAATTAAGGATCACAGAATGAGATTGTGCTTGGTTTTAGGGTGAGTCCTAAATTCAATGACCCAGATGTTTTGGGGTAAAAGAAGGGAGGCAGAATCACAGAGTAAAAGCAAGTGAAGACTGAGACAGAGACTGGAATGATGGGTCTCTGAGCCCAGGACACAGGGAACTGCCAGGGCCACCAGGACCTGGGGGAGATGTGTCCGGTACACACTCGGAGCACCCCCGGGAGGAACCATGACAATTAAATTCAGGGTCTCCAGTCTCTAGAATAATGAGACAATACATTTCTCTTATATGCTTTTAAATTTTTATTTATTTATTTATTCCCTTTTGTTGCCCTTGTTTTATTGTTGTAGTTATTATTGTTGTTATTGATGTCATCATTGTTGGATAGGACAGAGAGAAATGGAGAGAGGAGGGAAAGACAGAGGGGGAGAAAAAGATAAGATACCTGCAGACCAGGGAGTCGGGCGGTGGTGCCGTGGGTTAAGCGCAGGTGGTGCAAAGTAATAGGACCAGTGTAAGGATCCTGGTTCGACCCCCTGGCTCCCCACCTGCAGGGGGTCGCTTCACAAGCAGTGAAGCAGGTCTGCAGGCGTCTCTCTTTCTCTCCCCCTCTCAGTCTTCCCGTCCTTTCTCCATTTCTTTCTCTCCTACCCATCAACGATGAAAACAATACTAACTACAACAAGGGCAACAAAAGGGAATAAATAAATAAAATTATTTAAAAAAAAAAGATACCTGCAGACCTGCTTCACTGCCTGTGAAGCAACTCCCCTGCAGGTGGGGAGCCAGGGGCTTGAACCTGGATCCTTACTCCGGTCTTTGAGCTTCACGCCATGTGAGCTTAACCTGCTGCGCTACAGCCTGATTCCCTTTCTTATATGTTTTTTTTAATATTTATTTATTTATTTATTCATTTCCTTTTGTTGTTCTTGTTTCATTGTTGTAGTTATTATTGTTGTCATCGTCGTTGGATAGGACAGAGAGAAATAGAGAGAGGAGGGGAAGACAGAGAGGGGAAGAGAAAGATAGACACCTGCAAACCTTCTTCATCACTTGTGAAGCGACTTCCCTGCAGATGGGGAGCCGAGGACTGGAACCGGGATCCTTACACGGGTCCTTGTGCTTTGCGCCATGTGCATTTAAACCTGCTGTGCTACCGCCCGACTCCCTCTTATATGTTTTTAAGGTACCAGGTTTATTGTATTCGGTCGTGGTCAACGTAGGAAACTAATATAGGCGATTGGAATAAGAAATGAAGTGGCTGGGGGCTGAGTGTTGCACCTGGTTGAGCTCACACGTTACAATGTGCAAGGACCCGGGTTCAGCCCCAGTCCCCACCTGCAGAGGGAAAGCTCTGTGAGTGGTGAAGCAGTGCTGCAGGTGTCTCTCTCTCCCTCTCTCTCCCCTTACCCTCTTGATTTCTGGAAGTCTCTATCCAATAAATAAATAAAGATACTTTAAAAAGGAAAAGAGGCTGTTGGTTGCCACTGGTAGCTCTGAAGCCCTAGGAACAACTTTTCCTGGAAGCTTGACTGTGGAGGGAGGAGGGAAAAAGAGACACAGGAAAAAACTAAGGCAATGTTACCAAAAAAAAAAAAAAAAAAAAAAAGCAGTAACAAAATGAAATGCTCCAGCTGGGGAAATATCTCAGCTGGTAGAGCTGGACTTGCCTGCCTGAGGCTCCCAGTGCAACCCCTTTGTCTTATGCATCAAAGTGGTGCTCTGGCTTCTGTTTCTCATGAAACTATCTCATATGAAATACGTTTTAAAAAATATTTTTTTAAAAAAAACACAAAAACTGTTAATGAAGATATTGCCCATCAAAAGGTTGAAAGGACAGAATTTTAAGGCTGGAAAGAGCCTCAGATCCGCTTCGTCATAAGCACATGAACTGGTGAGGCTATTTGTGGAAGAGTATTAATGTGTTTTCCTCTTTGTATTCCTTTTGTATGCAGCCTCCCTCCTCTTCTGCCAGAAGCATTTGTTTGCCTGTGAAAGGATTAGGAATGCAAAGAGGAACTCTGTGCTCAGCATTGAACATCCAACAAATATTCCTAAGCAAGAGAAAACTAATCTTTGCCAAGAGACAAAGGATCTTTTAAATAATTTTAATACACATTCATACACCGGGAGCCCGCCCTGGAGCACTAGGTCTCCTAGGTTTCTTAGGAGTCTGAGGATAAGACAGGAAAGAGGAGGCCAGGTCAAAGCCAGGGACTGAGGAAACAGCTAAAATCAGGAGGACTTGATTCTCTTTCCCATTTGGAACACAAAAAGGAGGTCCATTTGGGACTTGATTCTGCATCCACAGGTCAGAGGGGCAGAAGTGCTACATCGAAGTAAGGAGATGACCAGATAAATAGCTGTGGGGGGAATGGACTTCTTCAAGCCTTTCTGACTCAGCCCCATCAGGGTTTCTTGTCTGGGAACACAGGTGCTGGGTAGATAACTATGCCCAGCGCAGAATATGTCAGTAGCTGGTCTCATAGCAAGAGGCCACTTTTATCTCTCCATCTGCCACCTGCCCTGGGTAGGGAGAAGCTCAGGGACTCTGAGGACTTTGGAGAACTTTGGGGACTTTGAGAGGGCTGCTGCTGCAGTTGAGATGTAGGGACACTGACCCAGAGAGCAGTTGCTGCTGTCTTGGGAGCTGAGCAGTACTGCTGACCGAGAGAACAGCTGCCCACATGAAAAGCTGCAGCTGAGCTGGTGGGGAGCCCTCTGGTAGAGCAGGCCTGAGGGTGAGCTAACCTGAGGGAGAGAGCCAAGTTGAGCCCAGCAGAACCTGGGTGAGGTAAAGGGACTGAGCAGAGGGGGACTAAGCTGAGACTGATCCCCTCCAGAAAAAAAAAAAAAAAAGATATACCTGCCTTACCTCTGCCTTGCCTCCCTCTGTCTCCTTTCAGCTCTTGCCACCCATATGTCCCTGCTTGGAACAAATGGACAGTGTCCAGTCCTCACTCACAGGACAATGACCTTGCTCCTCAGGGCTGCCAAGGATCCTAAAATTTTTGTGGGATCAAGTAAGGGGTTTTGGAGTCTCAGGGCAGGTAAGAGATCTTATTATCTGTGGGACCTCATGCCTGGGGCAGGATTCTAGCACTGGGTAGCAAGACGAACTTCAGCTGACCACACAAGTGTCCTGCTCAGTGCATCTGGCTACCACCCTCACAGAGAATGGCAGGAGAAAGAAAAAGGACTTAGTAATTGCTTTTCAGAGACTGGGTCACTCAAGAGAGACTATTTAAACTGGAAGGTGCTGTTGTACCATGAGTTGGCAAGTGAAGCTTCCTTTCCACTTCCTGCAGTCATGGGAAACAGAGAAGCAACATTTGTCCTTGGTTTTTGCTTAAATATTGATCTGTGATCGTTTTGCTCACGCCACTGTCACCCAAGCGTTGATTCAAAGCCAAGGAAGCCTAAATGGAATGCCCTGAGCAACATTTCTTTTTTATTTAAATTTTACTTATCTATTCATTTGATAGAGACAGAGAGAGAGAGAGAGAGAGAGAGAGAGAGAGAGACTCGAAGTACTGCTTCACTGCTTGTGCATGAACCTTTTCCCCTTCAGGTGGGGACCAAAGGATTGAACACAGGTCCTTGCCCAAGCAACATTTCTTTTTCTTTCTTTCTTTCTTTCTTTCTTTCTTTCTTTCTTTCTTTCTTTCTTTCTTTCCTTTCTTTTCCTTCCTTCCTTCCTTCCTTCCTTCCTTCCTTCCTTCCTTTCTTTTCCTTTTTGCCTCCAGGGTTATTGCTGGGGCTTGGTGCCTGCACTATGAATCCACTGCTCCTGGAGGCTATTTTCCCCCCTTTTGTTGCCCTTGTTTTTTTATCATTGTTGTTGTTATTATTGTTGTCATTGTTGTTGTTGTTGGATAGGGCAGAGAGAAATCCAGAGAGGAGGGGAAGACAGAGAGGGGAAGAGAAAGATAGACATCTGCAGACCTGTTTTACCGCTTGTGAAGCGACTCCCCTGCAGGTGGGGAGCCAGGGCTCTAACCTGGATCCTTATGCAGGTCCTTGTGCTTTGCACCATGTGTGCTCAACCAGCTGCGCTACTGCCACCACCCCCCCCAAGCAATATTTCTAAAGCCTGCTAGAGAAAGAGGTAGGGGCTAGAGAAATGAACAGGTTACTCAGAGACCCAGAATTTGGAGACTGAAGGTAGGTGTGTGTGTGTGTGTGTGTGTGTGTGTGTGTGTGTGTGTGTGTATGTGTTTAAGTGAGACAAGATTCTCCTGGGGATAGCTCTAAGGATAGTTGCCTCTGTGGTAAAGTGTAGAAAAATCCAATTCAGAGGTACAAATCAACACTGCCAACCACCCTATAATCTAGGCAAAGCACTTTTCCAAAGGAGAACTAATTAAGACAAGGGCTCCCAAACTGTAGGGAAGTTTGTGATTAATAGAAAAGTCAGATTGTGGGCTTATCTTTGACTCACTTAATTCTCTCTACTGCACAAGGCCAGCCTGCCTTCCTTCCCCCAAGCCTGTCTCTCTCTTCTTCTTTCTCTTATAGTCATTATTAGAATTTCATTGCTCCAGGTTGGTTTCAGATAGAAAGAGAAACAACATAGCATCTCATCTGCACACTAGAAGCAGCAAAGCCTTTTGACACCTTGTCTCTGTAAGCCAGCTGCTATAGTCTAATCATGCAGTAATGGCACTTGGACAAGAGTGGTGGGGATGGAGATGCAGATCAGAGAAAGGTGCATTTCTAGAACTCCGTAAGGAGCACTTACTGAGCAGTCTGGAAGATGACACCGTAGGTAAAAACTTGGACTCTTATGCATGAGGTCCTGCGTTTGATTCCTGGCATCTTATGTTCTAGGGTGATATTCCAGTTCTCTCTCTCCTCTCCTCACTAATATAATAAGTAAACCTTTTTTTTTTTTTTTAAAGGAGTGCCTACTTATAGTCTTGAACTACTCCCATGTGGTGTACCAGAGGTTTGATTCTGGGTCATACATATGACAAGACAGGCATCTCCCAAGTGGGCTATTTCACTGATGCCTCCTCTGTGTGAATCTCCATGTAATGAACCCAGGGCCTTGTGCCTATGCAATATTACTACCACTGAATAACTGAATGTCCTTCTCAGGCTAATTTTTTTCATTCTTTTAAAAATATTTTATTTACTTATTGGATAGAGAACAGAGAGAAGTTGAGAGGGAAGGGGTTTGGCTGGGAGGGAGAAGGAACGAGAGACACCTGCAACAATGCTTTACCCCATGAAGGTCCCCCCCCGTGAGTTTTTATTTTCCCCAGAGAAAGAGACAGAGAGAAGAAATACTATATTAGTGAACTATCCTTAGAATTCTTCTATGATGCTCCCATGTGGTACTAGGGTCAAAACCACTGTCTCATACATGGCAAGGTGTTCTAGCTACTAGGTGAGCTATCTTTCCACAGGTATTGTTAAAAGAAGAAGAATCAGGGGACAGGTGGTAGTGCAGCGGGTTAAGTGCACATGGTGCGAAGCACAAGGACTGGCCTAAAGATCCCTTTTTGAGCCCCTGGCTCCCCACCTGCAGGGGAGTCGCTTCACATGCATTGAAGCAGGTCTTCAGGTGTCTATCTTTCTCTCTCCCTCTCTGTCTTCCCCTCCTCTATCCATTTCTCTCTGTTCTACCCAACAACAATGACAGCAATAACAAAAATAATAATAACAGCAATGATGAACAACATGGGCAACAAAAGGGAAAAAAAATGGCCTCGAGGAGCAGTGGATTCATAGTGCAGCCCCAGAGATAACCCTGAGGCAAAAAAAAATAAAGAGAGAGAGAGAGAGAAAGAGAGAGAGAAGGAGAAGGTATAGAAGGAGAAGAAGAATAGGTTGGGTGGTGGCATGCCTGGTTGAGTGCACATTATAATTTGCAAGGACCTGGGTTTGAGCTCCCAGTCCCCACATACAGGGGGAAAGCTTTGTGAGTGGTAAAGCAGTACTGCAGGTGTCTCTGTCTCTTTCCCTCTTTATATCCCCCTTCCTTCTCAATTTATGGCTGTTTCTAGTCAATAAATAAAGAAAGAAAATTAAAAAAAATTTAAAAACAGGAGAAGAAGAAGGAGAAGGAGAAGGAGAAGGGAAGGGGAAGGGGAAGGGGAAGGGGAAGGGGAAAGGGAAGAGGAAGGGGAAGAGGAAGAAAGAAGAAGGTGGTCCAGGAAGTGGTACAGTGGGTAAACTTACAAGTATGAGGTCCTGAGTCCTGTCCTCGGCATCACATGTGCAGCTCTGGTTCTTCTCCCCCACCTCATTAATAAAATAAATCAATAAATCTGGGATCAGTGTGCTTCTTTGTCCGGTGTGCAACCCAGGTTTGAGCCCAGTTTTCACTGCATTGAAGGGAGCTTTGATGCTATGGTCTCTTTCACTCTCTTTCTGCATCTCTATATCCAAAACAAACAAACAGATTTTTAAAATAAACAACCTAGAGGTGCTGAGCTTCAATGTTTTCATTGCACAGTCGGGGGTTCAGATAAGACCAGTGTAATGTGAGCCTGCACACCCTGTGCTTTGCTCACTGTAGTCTAACTGAAGGAGGAAAGTGGGAGTCAAGGAGGAAGAAGCCATCAGCTGAGGCTAGTGGGTCAAGTCTCTACTGACCTCTCTTTAGAGACCTAAAAGTTGGTTGCCTTTCAAGCAAAGTGGCTGTTTGTCTCCCTGCCTAGCCCACACCTCCCAAAGGTCTCCAGGCTGGGGACAGGGTGCATGACCTCGAGACCTGCACAGGTGCTGCTTCCTGTTCCAGCGCTGAGAGCTTGGGCACTTTACTAAAGCTTCAGAGCCTGGAATTGCATTCTGTGACCATGGGGATAATGGTTCCCACCTTACTGAACTATTGGGTGGATTAAATGAGAGTATGAAGCCTCATGCAGAGAAAAGTGAAAATTAATTTAGTAGAACAGGGAAGTAGCTCAGCTGACAGAGCACAGGGCTTATAAATGTGAGGCCCTAGGTTCGATTCCTAGTAACATTATATTCTATGGCAGTGATCACAGTCTCTCTTACTTTCTCATAAGATAGATAAATAAATGTTTAAACATTTTCTTTTAAAAAATTATTTGTGAGAGAAACAGAAAGAAAGATGCAAAGAGAGAGAGAGACCAGAGCACTGCTCAGCTCCAGCTTCTGGTGGTGCTAGGGACTGAACCTGGGACCTCAGAACATCAGGCATGAAAGTCTTTGTTGCAACATTTGTCTGTTGCCCCCACCCTGCAGCTGTATTCCTCAGCACTGGGCAGTGGGGTGGGAGGCGGAGTTCTGGAAATAAATGCTCTGGAGGAAGCAAAGTGATTCTCTGCTCAAATAAAACTGGCTCGAGAGGTATATTCAGGCTAGCTTCCTCTGACCTTGATCTTTGGCGTCCTTAAAAATCTAAAATCCAAAAGAGCTTTTATTTGAAGGAAATAGAAGAGTCTCCTTGGGAACTTGGGCCACCTGGTGCCTTCGGGAGGATCAGAAAAGGCTGCTCAGGTCCGGAGGGCTCATCACAAACTGCTGCAGGAGGGATACTGGGGGCATCTGTTCACTGTAGGGAGGAGGGCCACTGGCTCCCAGCATCTGTCTCTGAAGGGGTAGGGGTGGGGTGTCACTGTTAGAAACTGTGTTCTGGGGAGTCAGGGGATAGCGCAGCGGGTTAAGCACACGTGGCGCAAAGTGCAAGGACCAGCGGAAGGATTCCGGTTCAAGCCCCGGGCTCCCCACCTGCAGGGGGTTCGCTTCACAGGCGGTGAAGCAGGTCTGCAGGTGTCTATCTTTGTCTTCCCCTCCTCTCTCCATTTCTCTCTGTCCTTTCCAACAACAACGACATCAATAACAACAATAACTACAACAACAACAATAAAAGAACAACAAGGGCAACAAAAGGGAAAATAAATAAATATAAAAATTAAAAAAAAAAGAAACTGTGCTCTGACCTCAAGAAAGGAATGTCAGACTCTATTTTTCTCAAGTGATGTTGAGGGAAAGCAGCCCCTGCCAGGTGCAGAAAAAAGAAGAAAGCTCTCTCTGGGCAGCAGGGGAATTGGGTTGCCACGGTAACGAGCTCCTTCCCAAGTCCACTCATTACATAGCTTTGGAGTTAGACTTCCTCTTATGTATACAGCTCTCAGTTTTGATTCCCCCATCCTGCCACTGACTCACTTCTCTGCCTTCTTTTGGAAAATCATGACAGAAGGAATCACTGATCTGTGCTTTGCACGCCAGTCCCTGTTGTCCCTGGGATGGGATGCTCTGTTTAGTTTCCATGGGCAAATTCAGGAAAAGAAGCCTCCTCATCATCTGTGGCAGGAAGCACCAGTCAGGACAAATTCTTTGAGTAGCAATTTGGCAAAATGGAAGTGCTTCCTCTCTACTGTTTGACCTCACCATTCTGGGAACTTAGCCCTGGTGTTGCAGCATTGTTTGTAACAACAAAAAACTGAGCATGGGGTTCAGGCGGTGGTGCACTGGGTTAAGTGCACATAGTCCGAAGTGAAAGGACCAGCTCAAGGATCCCCACCTGCAGGAGGTCACTTCAAGGCGGTGAAGCAGGTATGCAGGTGTCTCTCTCTATCTTTCCCTCTTCTCTCATTTTCTCTCTATCCTATCAAAAAAAAAAAAAAGGCCTCCAGGAGCAGTGGATTCATAGGGCTGGCACTGAGCCCCAACATTAACCATGGATGTAATAAAGTAAATAAAATAATAATAAAAATAAATAAATAAAATTTAAAAATTGGGCACAACCTTCCTAAAATTAAGTCAGCTGTAGCTGCATTGGAATATTGTGTGACTGTCGGAATAATGAGTTAGATGGGCACATCTATATGTACTGATATGTAAGGGAAGATGTATTGCGAAGTTTAAAAAACAAGTGGGGCTTGGGAGATAACTCACCAGGTACAGGGCACATTTCCAAGTGTAGAATTCAGTAGTAGTAGTACTGCTTTCATGGTTGTGCAAAACCATCTCCTGAAATTTAAAATTTTTTAAAAATTATTTTTATTTATTGGGTCGAGACAGCCAGAAATTTAGAGGGAAGAGGAGATAGGGAGGGAAGTTCCACTTCACCTCCAGGGGGGAAGCTTCACAGGCTGTGAAGCAGTGCTACAAGTATTTCTCCTCTCTTGCTCACTATCTTCCCTTCCTCTCTCAACTTCTGTTTCTATCACAAAGAAAAAAAGAAAAAGAAAGAAGGAAGGAAAAAAGGTGATAAGATGGCAGCCAGTAGTGGTGAATTTGTTGTGTAGGCAACAAGCTCCAGAAATAACCTTGGTGGCAATAAAAAATAAAACAAATTTATTGAAAAACCAAGTTTTTTTTTTTTCTCCAGGGTTATCACTTGGGCTGGTGCCTGATGCAGGCACTACTAATCCACTGCTCCTGGCAGCCATTTTTTACTTTTATTTTTTCCATCTATTTTATTTGATAAGATAGAGATACATTAAGAGGGAGAGATAGAGAGGGAGGGAGAAAGGTAGACACCTGCAGACCTGCTTAGCAGGGGCTCGAACCCTGGTCCTTGTGCAGGTCCTTCTACATAGCACAATGTGAGCTTAACCGGTGTGCCACCCCACCCAACTCCCTAAAAAGCCAAGTGCTTCAAACTCAGGAAGTAGAATGGTTGTTACCAGGGACTGAAAAGAGATGATGTTATTATTATTACTATCATTAGTTATTGTTTTACTGGGAAATTATTTAAAAGACAGCTGTTGGGGATAGTGTTTTTAATAGGTAGAGAGTTTCAGTTTTGCAACATAAAAATTCTGGAGAAAGAGGTTAGCTGGTGGTGCACCTGGTTGATGCTCAATGACCTGGGGTCAAGCCCCTGTTCCCCACCAGCAGGGGCAAAGTTTTGAGAGTGGTGAAGCAGTGTTGCAGGTGTCTCTCTGTCTCTCTCCCTATATTCCCCTTCCCTCTCAATTTATGATGGTCCCTACCCAATAAATAAATAAATATATTTAAAAAAAATTTTTTTAATTCTGAAGATGGGTTTGTACAACAATGAAAATACTACTTCTGAACTCTACACTTGGAAATGATTAAGATGACACATTTTATATTCATTGTATTTTTTAAGGATACAGTCATATTAACAGTGATGCTTTCTTTTTTATATAGTTTATTAATTTGTTTTTTAAATATTTATTTATTTATTTCCTTTTTGTTGCCCTTGTTGTTTTATTGTTGTTGTAGTTATTATTGTTGTTATTGATGTTGTCGTTGTTGGATAGGACACAGAGAAATGGAGAGAGGAGGGGAAGACAGGGGGAGAGAAAGATAGACACTTGCAGACCTGCTTCACTGCCTGTGAAGCAAATCCTCTGCAGGTGGGGAGCCGGGGGCCCGAACTGGGATCCTTTTGCTGGTCCTTGCACTTTGCACCACTTGCGCTTAACCTGCTGCGCTACCGCCCGACTCCCTAGTTTATTTATTTGTATATTATTGGATAGAGAGAGAAATTGAGAAGGGAAGAAGAAAGGACAGGGAGAGAGAGACAGTGAGACCACTGCAGCCCTGCTTCACCACACATGAAACTTCCCTACCGGAAGCTTGAACCTGGGTACCGTGCACTGTGATGTGAACGCTCAGCTAGCTGCACCACCACCTGTCCCCATATTCATTGTATTTTACTGTATCTTTCTTAATTTCTTAATTATCTTTATTTATTTATTGAATATAGACAGCCAGAATTTGAGAAGTAAGGGGGAGATAGAAAGGGAGAGAGTCAGAGAGACACCTGCAGCCCCACTTCACCACTTGCAAAGCTTTCCCCCTGCAGATGGGGACCGGGGGCTTGAACCCTGGTCCTTGTGTATTGTAACATGTGCGCTCAACAAGGTGCACCACCACCTAGCCCCTATATCTTTTTTATTAAGCAGGTTGCAGAGTAGAATTGATACTTATACCATGATCTTTTTCCCCCCACCAGCTTGGTGCTTACATGATTAGCATTTATTAGGTAGGATAGACAGAAATAGGAGTAGGGGAGATAAGAAAGAGAGACACCTGAGGACTTGCTTGTGAAGCATCACCCCTGCAGTTGGGAATTGTGCACTCAAGTGGGTGTGTCATCACCTCTTCCCCATCTTCTTTGACAGAAGGTGAGGGACAAAGAGAAATGAAGAAGGAAAGAGAAATAAGGAGAGGGAGAGAGAGGAGAGACACCTGCAGCAGTGCTCATGAAGCTTCATTCCTGCAAGTGGGGACTGGGACTTGAACCCAGGTCCTCTTACATGGTAATCTGTGTGCTTGAGAGAAAGAGCCACCATCTAGCCTCTTATAGCATGCTATTATTTGTGTGGAGTTTAAAAAGAGTTATACAGTTTTAGAATGAGGTCAGATTAGTTGTTATCAGTGGTTATCAGTGGTTATCTTAGAAGGTTGAAGGAACAGAGGAATTGGCACTACATGGGAAACACCATGGAACAAAGGAAGCTCCAGTGTTCCTCTCTCTCTCCAACCCCCATCTCCCATTCTGTGAATGTATGAAAATTTAGCCTTAAAAACAAAAAATAAAATTAAAATTTAGCCTTGAACTGATGCAACTCTGCATGCTATCAACACACACACACACACACACACACACACACACACACACACACACACACACGGACCTGAGGGAAGAGTCAGTGGGTAAGTGGTTCTTTGGGTAGGTGGCTCAGAGCATAAACTACAGGACTTACATGCATGAGGCCTCAGTACCACATGTGCTAGAGTGGGTGTTTTGGTCTCTCATTAAAAATAAATGAATTTGGGCCAGCAGGTGACTCACCCAGCAGAGCACACATGTCACTGTACACAAGGACCCAGGTTCAAGCCCTTTGCTACCACATGGGAGTTCCTGCAGAGGAGAAACTTCACCAGGGGCACTGCAGCAGTCAGCCTCCATCTCTCTCCCTCTCCTTTCCTCCCCTGCCCTTTATTTGGAGGAAAGGGAAAAAAAATTGTCTCCAAGAGCAGTGGTGTCATATAGGCATTGAGCCCTAGCAATAACCCTGGTGGCAAAAGATAAAAAATATATATAATAAAATAAATCTTGTGACCCCAGAGTGGTACAGTGGCTAGAATGTTAGATCTAAAAGCATGGGGTCTTGAATTTGATTCCTTCATCACATGTGCCAGAATGATGCTCTGGTTTTCTCTCTTGTGTAAATAAATCTTAAAGAAAACCACCACCACCCCCCCCCCCCCGTCCTCACCTGCAGGGGGAAAGCTTTGCAAGTGGTGAAGCAGAGCTGCAGGTGTCTGTCTCTCTCCCTCTCTATCACCTCCTTCCTTCTCAATTTCTGGCTGTCTCTATGCAATAAATAAATAAAGACTAAAAAATTTTTTAAAAACCTGGATGCTCATGTCAAGTGAAATAAGTCAGAAACAGAAGGATGAATATGGGATGATCTCACTCTCAGGCAGAAGTTGAAAAACAAGATCAGAAGAGCAAACACAAGTTGAACCTGAACTGGAATTGGCATATTGCACCAAAATAAAAGACTCTGGGGTGGGTGGGTGGGGAGAGTACAGATCCAAGAAGGATGACAGAGGACCTAGTGGGGGTTGTATTGTTATATGGAAAACTGAGAACTGTTATGCATGTACAAACTATTGTATTTACTGTTGAATGTAAAACATTAATTACCCACTAAAGAAATTAAAAAAAAAAAAAACTGGATGCCACTTTGCATTTTAAAATTCCTTTCTGCAGTTTATTTTATTTTTATTTTTTCCTCTTTTGTTGCCCTTGTTGTTTATTGTCATTGTAGTTATTATTGTCATTGTTGTTGGATAGGACAGAGAGAAATGGAGAGATGAGGGGAAAATAGAGAGGAAGAGAGAAAGATAGACACCTGCAGACCTGCTTCACCACCTGTGAAGTGACTCCCCTACAGGTGGAGAGCTGGAGGCTCAAACCGTAATCCTTATGCTGGCCCTTGCACTTCTCGCCATGTACGCTTAACCCGCTGTGCCACCGCCCGGCTCCCTGCAGTTTTTAATATATATATATGATTAGCATCTACTATTTTTATAATTTCAACAAGTCAGAAGAGGTGATGCTATTAACATGCCTGCTCTCTTAAAAGCAGATGTGAATTCAGCAGATATGTATTGAGTATAACCTGCTGTATACAGGAGCTATGGATGGAGGGGAGAATAAGCAAGCAGGATGGCCACTGCCCTTTTGGGGGCTCAAGTCCCCTTGTTCCCTAGGAAGCAGAAAGTCCAGACTGCCACAGACACTAGTGCTGTGGTGGGAAACACGAACAGGTGAGGCCACACTTTCTCTCAGGGGAGCATGTCCTCTCATACCTCCAAGGAGATGACATTTAAGCTGAGACCTGACAAATGAAAATGGACCAGCTAGGGACCAAGAGGAGTGGGCATTCAGAATGAGCAGCAGAGATTGCAAAAACCTAGAGTGGGAGAAAAGAGAAGGTGTGAGGAGCTGGAACGGGAGAGTAGGTGGTGAGAAGGCCTGGATGTCCCCAGAGCAATGGAAAGGCACAAAGGCACCACAGGATTCTAATGGGAGAGTGGCAAGATCTGATATATGTATTTAAAGATCATTGTAGCTTGCTAGGGGGCAGGGTTCAGGGATGGGATAAAAAGGGGGCAAGAGTGAAAGCAGATAGACAGGATAATGATGTCTTTATTAGCTTCCTGCTGAATGACTTTGACAGGGATTGTGGTTTTACAGGAGGCTAGAAAATTGCAGGTAATTACTGAAAAAGGTTAGAAGAGTGTGTTTGAAAAAAAAAAAAAAAGGTTTGCAAAAACACACGAAACCAGAGAACACTTGTTGTCTCACTTGAAGTTGGGGGAGGAGGAGGGTCAGCATCTTTTCTTTCCACACTTGAAGGTGACTGTGACCCAGTTGGATTCTGTTTTGTTCATTTTCAGACCCAGGGACCCTGGCAGTAGAGTAATTCCACTGCTCCTGGCAGACTTATCTTTTTTTTTTTTTTTTTAATTTCAGATATAGAGAGAGGAGAAATATCCACTGACTGTGGTACTTCCCCGGTGTCATCTGTGGCGCTACTATGTGGAGTAGGGTACAGGGGGGGGCTCACACTTGGATTCTCAGGCATGGTACCAGATGTTGTACCCTGTACAGAGGAAACTAGCCACCAGCATCTCCTGTTTTGCACAGATTATGACTCGGGGTGGGGGGCTTGAGCTGAAATTCTGAATTTCTAACAAGTTCCCAGGTGAGACCATACCAGGAACAACATTGAAGAAAGCAAGTTAATGGAGCTGGGCAGTGGTTGCACAAGGACCCAGGTTCAAGCCACTGCTTCCCACCTGCAGGGGGAAATCTTCAAAAGCAATGAAGCAGGACTGCAGCAGTCTCTCTCTCTCCTTCTCTGTTTCTGCACCCCCTCTCAGTATTTCTCTGTCCTGTCAAATAAAAAAGGGGGAAATGGCTGCCAGGAGTGATGGATTTGTCATGCAGGCACCAAGTCCCATTGATAACCCTAGTGGTTAAATAAATAAGTAAATAAGTAAAGGAGAGCTGGCTGTAAGAACTTCCATTTTCAAATTGTTCAAATTCCTTTTTGAAAATTATGATTTGCTTTTTTTCTGGAAAAAAGAAGTACCAATCATAGTGCTATTTTCAGTGGGCCCTGTAAAACAACCTGCTTGTAACAGGAGCAGACAAACTAGAATAGATCAGAAAGTGACCCAGGTCACTCTAGCCTAAGTCACCCAGCAGCAGTGGGCTCATCATCTCCTCGGGGAATCTCATGACTCCAGAGCAAAATGAAGCTGAGAGTGAACATTTAAGTACAAATTACATGCACCACCTGGGGAGGGAGCTCAGCGCACTTGCCTGTGTGAGTTCAATCCCTGGTACCACATATGCCAGAATTTGTCTCTTGTTAAACAAAGAAGTATATATTTGAAACGATGTATCATTGTGGTATAGGAAGTGGCACAGTGTGTGAGGTGCTGGACTCTTAACTATGAGGTCCTTATTTCGGCTTGCCTATACCAGAGTGATGCTCTGGTTCTCTCTCCTCTTCCTCCCTCCCTCTTTCCCCTATTTCATGAATAAATACAACCTAAGGGAGGAAAGACCACCATTAAGAACTAGTTATGTTTGAGTGTGGGGGAGTGCAGGCAGTGGCACACAAGTTAAGCACACACAGTACAAAGTGCAAGGACCTGCTCAAGGATCTTGGTTTGAGCCCCCAGCTCCCCACCTGCAGTGGGGGTCACTTCACAAGTGGTTAAACAGGTCTGCAGGTGTCTATGTTTCTCTCTCCCTTTCTATCTCCCCCTCTTCTCTAATTTTCTCTCTGTCCTATCAAGTAAAATGGAAAAAATGGCCACTAGGAGCAGTGGATTCATAGTGCAGGCACCAAGCCCCAATGCTAACTCTGGAGGCAAAAAAAAAAAAAAGCCAAAAAAATTAAAAAGAAAAAAGAACTAGTTATGGGGGGGTAGATAATATAATGGTTGTGCAAAGAGAGTCTCATGCTTGAGGCTCTAAAGTCCCACGTTCAATCCCCTGCACCATGATAAGCTAGAGCTCAGCAGTGCTCCCAGTAAAAAAAAAAAACAAAAGAAAATAAAACTGATTATATTCTGGGACCTGAAAGGGAAGTGTTGCCACAGACAAGCAGAGGACACAGAGATAGATGTAAGCCACATGGAAACTCAAGTCCAAAGTGCCAAGTGCTAAGTGTATAAATGGAGATATCACCCAGAGTGCCAGAAAGGCCCCGAGCTGGAGGAGAGGATTTTAGAGGACCACTGAGGTCCCCTCTGCTAGAATTATTCTTCCAGGTGGAGCAATACAGCTGGCTCATGACTCAGATGCCAGAAAAATGATCTACCTTTGAACGAGTGCTTTATGGGCACTAAACACTGTACTAGGATCTTTATAGATAACACATAGAGCCCTGATGCTTCAGAGTACAGATTCTAAGATCAGATCATCTGGGTTCAAGTCTACCTTGTATCTGTGAGCTTGGGGGAAATTCATTAAGGTCTCTGAGTCTCAGTTTCCTCCTCTGAAAAATAGGGATAATAATGACTAAAGGTGTAAGATTTTTTTTTTTAGAAATTAATATATTTATTAATTAGGAAGAGAAAGGAGAGAGAGAGAGAGAGAGAGAGAGATCCAGAGCATTGTCCTAGAGAACTGAGCATCACCCTAGCACAGGAATGCTGGGAATCACGATTACCCCAGATATTGCAAACAACTCTTGTCTTCCCTCCCTCTGACGGCTCAGCTGCCAGCTATGCAGGAGCTAAATCCAGGAAGGAAGAGGTCGATTGTGTTTGGGTCTCAGACTGCAGCTTTTTCAGCCTTTCTCTAAAGCAAATGGACCACAGATCTGAACCTCCTGCAGAGTTTACGTTAAAACAAAATTGCTTTATCTGCTTTTTGCATAGAGCCTCTGCAAGATGAAAGGGGTTTCTGAAATAAGAAAGCAAGCTACCTTCATCTATCTTAATCCTGCTGGTTGGATGCAAATTGCTTTCTCCCTTTATAGCAAAAGAATGCTGTTGGGTAGGAGGAAGCAACTAGGACATTCGGTTTCAACATTCGGTTGAAAGACAGTATGGGGGCGGTCACAGTGACAGGATGCCTGAGGCCCGAGCTGGGCAGAACGCAGCAACCAAGAACTCTTCTCTCTGTGCTGTTCCTCTTCCCTATACTCTTCTTTCCTGCTTCAGGTTTTTGTTTGTTTGTCTGGTTAAAATTTTATTTTATAGGAGTTGGGCGGTAGCTCAGCGGGTTAAGCGCACGTGGCCGTGGCGCGAAATGCAAGGACCAGTGTGAGTATCCGGGTTCGAACCCCCCCCCACCTGCAGGGGAGGCGCTTCACAGGCAGTGAAGCAGGTGTTTTTCTCTCCCCCTCTCTGTCTCCCCTTCTCTCTCCATTTCTCTCTGTCCTATCTAACAATAATGACATCAATAATAACTACAACAACAATAAAAACCAAGGGCAACAAAAGAGAAAATAAATTTAAAAAAATTATTTTATAGTGGTCCGGGAGGTGGCGGGCGCAGTGTTAAAGCTTTGGACTCTCAAGCACGCAGTCCCGAGTTCGATCCCCCGCAGCGCACGTGCCAGAGTGATGTCTGGTTCTTTCTCTCTCCTCCTATCTTTCTCATAAATAAATAAAATCTTTTAAAAATTTTATTTTATATGTGTGAGAGAGAAACCAAAGTACCCCCCTCTGTACATAGTGTGCCGTTTACCAAACCCGGAGCCTCAGTCATGCAAGGCCTATGTACTGCCAAGCTGAGCTTCCTTCCTTCCTTTCTTTCTTTCTTTTTTTACTGTTTTTTAAAATTTATATAATTTTTATTTGTAAAATGGAAATATTGACAAGACTATAAGAGGGCTACATTTCCACACAGTTCCCACCACCAGAATTCTATATCCCATCCCCTCCCTTGATAGCTTTCCTATTCTTTATCCCTCTGGAAGTATGGGCCCAGGGCCATTATAGGGTGCAAAAGGTGGAAGGTCTTGCTTCTGTAATTGTTTTCCTGCTGAACATTGGCGTTGGCAGGTTAGTCCATACTCCCTATCTCTCTTTCCCTAGTGGGGCAGAGCTCTGGGGAGGCAGGGCTCAGGACACATTAGTGGGGTCATCTGACCAGGGAAGTCAGGTTGACATCATAGTATCATCTGGAACATAGTAGCTAAAAAAGAGTTAAGGTATAAAGCTGAACAAGTTGTTGACTAATCATGAACCTAAAGGCAAGAATATTGCAGATGAAAATTTGGGGTCTCTGTTTTGGAAAAAAATGGTAAGTCTCTTCCAAGGGCCCCATGACTTTACTAGTTTTTGCCTGAGCCTGACAGCTAATATACAGGTAGTAGACCCAGGTTATTGCTTGGGGAGATGGTGTCATAGTTGGAAAAAGGACTAGAAAGCTGGATCAGGGAAGAGAGCAACTCCCAAATATGGGAAAAGTATATAAATATTGTTAATTGTAAACCCCATCAATTTGATCTGGATCCCATATTCAGCACAGGAGCTTATGTAACCTCTGCATCCCTGTAGGTCTGAGCTCACATTCCGTGGTCACAGCTGCACTAACTTCAGGACCCATCTTCCTCGGGTGGAAGGTAGAGTGTGTTGTCTAACCTCCCTTTGGAGAATGGAACATTCCCTACCATTGTTGATCCACATTGAGGGCAAGGTCCTATGGGGCCCACAGAGGGGTCCATTAATGTTGTTCCTGATGGAGATGACCAGTGGTAGTGGTGAGAGGGATCTGTTAGAGGTCTAGGCACATCATGTCTGTATGGAAACCCCAGGACTCCCCAATTAGGGCTCCAGATGATGGAGTGGCCTGATAGTGACTAAGGAGTCATTAAAGTATGCCAGTCTCTTGCCCTTATTCAGCTTTTGCGGTCCTTACTTTGATAAGGTTAGCTTTGGAGTGAGTGAAGGAAGTGTAATAGGAAGTAGGTGAGGAAGGTATCGAGGTCTAAGTAGAAGCTATTTCATTAGGTACTTTATGGTGTCTTTTTAGGTCTTTCTACTTGCTTGCTGCATTTTTTGACTCACTGCAAACTATTATGCACTTTTGCTTTAAGGTACATATTTATGATTTATTTTATTTGAGGGAGAGAGAGAGAGAGAGAGAGAGAGAGAGAGAGTCTCGCATGAGAGAAAGAAAAAGAGAAAAGCCAAAGCACCACTCTGGTACATGTAGCTCCAGGGCCTCAGATATGAGAAACTCACACTCTACCAACTGAGCTCTTTCTCTCAGCCACACAGGTGAAGGTTTTTACAGTGAAGGTTTTTACAATTTTCTCGCCAGTCTTTCTCTGGGGTAGGAGAAGGTGGCAATGTTTTGATGGGTACAGGGATACAGGGGTAAGCAGAAGAAGGCTGCAAGGGTGAGAAAGGTTCAGTTGTCTGTAGGTACTTGACTCAAATTTATATTTTCTTTATGTATGGTGGATATATTAATACATGCATGTCTTTGCATGTATTATGTCCACTTCATTGCACAAAGAACTTGAGTAATCTTACCAAAATGCATACAGTGTCAAAGAGTAAAATAGTTTGGGGAGCTGAAATGAATGGAAAATAAGAAGAGGAAAAATCATAAAACTAGGAATAAGATTAGCATCAATAGGTGTATAATAAATAGTTCTGTACCATTTACTGTGGGATAATAATACCCATAACTACAGTTCCAAGAATAATGCGACCACAGCAAAGACTGATGGTAATTACATACATGAACCGCAATGTCAGAAGATCAAGAAAACCAGAATGCTCAGAAGACTCTCCTTAACCTTGGCATGGAAACTTAGAAGCAACTCCTCGACTGGTTAACCTAAAGACTCAGAAGGTGATGGGTGTCCTTAATGGCACCTAGGTTATCGATATAATAGCTACCACTTATTATTATTATTATAATACCAAGTCAGTATGAGCTTGGGCATGAGATGCCATTCAAAAGTAATCCTGCGAATCATTTTGAATTATTGTTATTTCCGTCAAGCATGGAAAGATCTGAATACTAAATGTACAGCTATGAAGAAGAAAGAGATATAGTGTGGTCTGGGAGATGGCACAGTGGATAAAGCATTAGACTCTAAAGCATGAGGTTTGAGTTCAAATCCCCAGCAGCACATGTACCAGAGTGATGTCATGTTCTTTCTCTCTCTCCTATCTTGCTCATAAATAAATTTAAAAATCTTGGAAAAAGAAAGAAAGAAAAAAAGAAAGAAAGAAAAAAAGAAAGAAAGAAAGAAGTACAATTAGGTAGTCACGAGGCAATCAACAAGATACACTGGGGATGATCATAGCAAGGGCAGACCAATGTCTATAAATGAAAGAAAAGTGGCAATAATGGCCCTTTTGGTCAATAGTACACCACTTCATCATCCGGGGCCCTCGTTGGGGACTCCTTGGACTCCCACACACATATAATGGACCTAGACCTCTAATGCATCCCTCTCCACCACTAGTACTCACTTACATCAGAAGCATCATCGTAAGCCCTCTTGTGGGCCCTCCCAGGACCTTGCCCTCACCATAAAGCAGCAACAGTAGGGATAGCCCCAGTCTCCAAAGGGAGACTGAGGTATCCTGCCCTACCACTTGAGGAAGACTAGTTCTGAAATGAGTGCAGACTGCACTGTTTCCAGCTGTGACTATGAGCTGCAAACTCAGACCAGTAGTGACTCAGAGGTTACACAGGGTCTACTCCTAAATATAAATATATGCATGTTCTGGGTCGGGTGGATGGTGGTAAATAGCTAATTGTATCCACAGATTTTTTTTTCAAGAATAGGAGCTACTCACTGTCATCACCCAAGTCTCTAGCCCTTTTCTCTACTCTGACACTATTTTCTCAGACAATATTTATATTCAGCTTCAGGCTAGTTATCAAACTCAAGCAAAACTATCATAGTTGTGTGCCCCCAGGAACATGCCTGAGATAGACTTTCTAGCTTTCTTCTAGCCTAAGAGCCCTAATCTTATCTGCCCTATCCTTACTTTTTGGTTCCTATTCATTAACCATTTTGTCTCAGTTTATGTCCTGCCACCTTCCAGACACCAATTTGCAGATGCTACCATGATGCCATCCTGGTTTGTCTGGGCAGATGACCTCACCAGTGTGTCCTGGAACCTCACCTCTCCAGAGCTCTGGCCCACTGGGGAAGGCTAGAAACAGGCTGGGGAATTGGATCGACCTGCCGATGCCTACATCTAGTGGAGAAACAATTACAGAAGCCAGAACTCCTACCTTCTGCACCCTAAAAACAACCTTGATCCATACTCCCAGTGGGAGAGAAGTGATAGCATGAAGATAAGAGGACTGACTCTGCACTCCAGCTCCATCAGCACCCGGAGAGAGAGGAGGAAAAGGAGAGGGACATATGCACATAATGTTGTCATGAGTGGCTCAGAGGGGAAGAGAGGATTAGATCAGGAAGAAAAATGGGACAATTATGTATAATGAAGACAGATAGTTGTAGAGATGGTGGCTGGGCAATGTGGTAGCTTGCAGTGAGGCAACTAAAGATTCAGAACCCTGGTGGTGGGAATGAAGTGGATTTATACCCCTGTTGACATGTAATTTTATAAATTAATATTGAATCATTAATAAAATTGTAAAAATAAATTCTAAAAGAAAAACCCCTGCATATTAGCTGTCAAGTGAAGGCACAAACTAGTAAAGTTATGGGCCCTCTGGAATATACCCAAAACAGACCTAACAGCTTTTTCCAAAATTAAGACCCCAATCTTCATCTGCAATATTCTTGCCTTTTGGTTCATGACTAGTCAGCAATTTGTTCTGCTTTATACCTTAACTCTTTTTCATCCACAAGGTTCCAGATGATACCATGATGCCAACCTGACTTCCCTGGGCAGATAACTCTACCAATGTGTCCTGAGTCCCGCCTCCCCAGAGCTCTGCCCCACTGGGGAAGGAGAGAGACAGACTAGGAGTGTGGATCAACCTGTCTGCGCCCATGTTCAGTGGGGAGGCAACTGCAGGGGCCAGACCTTCCACCTTCTGCACCCCCTAATGATCCTGGGTCCATGCTCCCAGAGGAATGGAGTGTAGGAGAGCTATCGGGGGACAGGAGAGGGGCAGAGTTATGGTGGTAGGAATTGTGTGGAGTTATGCCCCTCTTGTCCTATGGTTTTGTCAGTATTTTCATTTTATAAATAAACATTTAAGTTAAAAAAATGAAATAGGGGGTTGGGCCGTAGAGTAGCAGGATAAGCGCACATGGCGCAAAGCAAAGACTGGTACAAGGATCCCAGTTCCAGACCCTGGCTCCCTACCTGTAGGGGGATCGTAGAAAAAAAAAGAGAAGAAAAGAAAAGAAAAGAAAGAAATTCTAAAAAAAAAATAAATGAAAAAGTGGTACGTTGTTGTTAAAATTCAGAGGCTCCAGCTGGCCGGGCTAACTTCATGGGTGGGTAACAGAGACGACCAGAGACATATGGCTGGGCAGGGAAGCTGTATTTCTTTATCCAGGAACAACGATTCATAAACTAAACCAAACTAATCACCAAACAGAACTCTGCTGCCTCTTTCCCCCACGGTGGCGCCAAGCACTCTCTAACTCTGGAACTCTGGAACTCTCTCGGGGTTCCTCGGAGCGGGGACAAGCGGGCCCGCAAAACTAGCAGGACTGAACCAATTTTCTTGGCAGGGGGAGAGCTAGAACAACCCAATGTAAAGCATACAATAATTCCCCCTTTTCTTTTTAACTAAATGACCACAGTATAAGGGGTGTGGGGTGAACAGAAACCTATATCATACAGGCATTTCTAAAAAAGAAACTGGCACAAACATGGAGAAACATATAAGCAAGTAACAAGAACCAGTGTGCTGCCAAGGGAAGGCCTGAGGGGGCCATTTTTTTTTGCCTCTGTGGGCAAAACTTTATCAGCTTAAAAAAAACATTTCTTGCCTCTGGGGGGTGTACTTGTCTCGACAGACATTTGCATGGGGGCGGGGAACGGCCTAGAGTCCCAAAGGCAGCTGGCTGTAATTTACTTACTATGAAACAAAACTTGTTATTACCATAACCACAGCACAATCTAAAATTTCTAATAGAGAAGGAATTTGAGACTTTTACATATCAACAACGTTTTTTTAACCTTTTGTTACACCCATTCAAGATGGAGACACAACCTAGGTGTGCGCAGGAAAGGAAACCTCAGGCATGAGAATAATTAGCATAGCCATTGTGTAATCTACCATTTCTAATAGAGAAGGTAATGGAGAGTTTTACATATCAACAAGTCTATTTAACCTTTTGTTTAGACCAACTTAGTTAAAATATATTGATTGTTAACTAATTTTTACCTTAGACTTTAAATGTAAGTTAATTTTATCTTTATGAGAATTACGTTGAAAACCTTTTTCATTTAACTTTGTCTAGTAAGAATTCAGCCTTAATGTTACTGTTTACCAAACTTTAAACATACACATAAACATGGTCATTAATGTACAAGGAGAGAAACCTTTGTTATGAAGACATGTCATTTTAAACACGAATTTAGATATGTACTGTCTTAGTTGTTGGGGGGGGTGCATTGTCCAGTGGTGGTCTCTTGGGCAGCTTCACTTCCAGGAATTGCAGGTTGCGATCTCTGTACAAATCTCTGCATACTCTAGCTTGTCTGCCTTCAGACTGGACAGGCAGCTGGAGATCTCAGCCAGTGTGTCCAGTTTCGGCAGGGAGCCCGGGGGTCCGGGAGGTCTGGGATCATTCCAGAATTCATAGCATGAGGGCGGGTGGGCCAGCCTTGTAGAAGGCGCGGGCCGAGGTGCCCAGTGGTGGCGGCCATGATAGGCTGCCATGGCCCTTCCCCATGGCCCTGCCATGTCTGCTGCCCTGTTCGCAGTGGCCGAGCAGAGTGGAGGGATCACGCATCCAGTGCCCTGTGCCACACGGTGGAGAGCCGGCTCCTGTGGGCTGGCCTGCGTGCTGGCATTGGGCTCCAGCGTGTTGGCATCGGGCTCCTGCGTGTTGGCATCGGGCTCCTGCGTGCTGGCGTCAGCCTCCTGCGGGCTGTGGGACTGCGGGGCTGTGGGCTCGGTGCGTGGGGTTGTCTGGGCGCAGCCAGCTGGCTGGCTGTTCCACCAGGTAGAAAAGGCAGCTCCGCGCCTCGCCTCTTGCCCGCTGGCTCTTCCCGACTCCTCTGGCTGTTTTGAGTGCGCCTGAGCGAGTGGAAACTACAGAGTGGTCAAGAGATAAATGTTCCAGAAACAGCAAAACAGTCTCATGAAGAAAGAGCAGAGGCCTTTGGAGATATCTTCACAAGCAGAAGAGAAGGCCATAGTACATAGGTAGCCAAATTGTCTTCACTTATCTGAGAGATGCACAGGTCAGGTCCACGTGGGCGCCATTTGTTGTTAAAATTCGGAGGCTCCAGCTGGCCGGGCTAACTTCATGGGCTGGTAACAGAGATGACCAGAGACATACGGCTGGGCAGGGAAGCTGTATTTCTTTATTCAGGAACAACGATTCATAAACTAAACCAAACTAATCACCAAGCAGAACTCTGCTGCCTCTTTCCCCCGCGGCGGCGCCAAGCACTCTCTAACTCTGGAACTCTGGAACTCTCTCGGGGTTCCTTGGGGCGGGGACAAGCAGGCCCGTGAAACTAGCAGGACTGAACCAATTTTCTTGGCAGGGGGAGAGTTAGAACAACCCAATGTAAAGCATACAACAGTACGTGTATGTAAATGCTTGTACATACCCTAGATAATTTCTGGAAGGAATCAAAGAAACTAGTGGGGCCAAGCAGTGGTGCAGCTGGTTGAGCTCACACATTACCATGCACAAGGATCTGAGTTCAAGTCCTGGGTTCCCACCTGCATAGGGAAAGCTTCATTAGTGATGAGGAAGTGCTGCAGGTGTCTCTCTCTTCTTCTCTCTCCCTTCCCTCTCAGTTTCTCTCTGTCTCTATCAAATAAATAATAAATAACATGTTTAAAAAAATAAACTGGTAACAGGCCAACAAAAAAGCTCACTTAGATAGTGTCCTGCTGGGGGCTTTGTAGCAGCAGCAGCAGCTGTGTTTCTCTCCTCTCCTCTCCCGGGTTCACTAAGAATACCAAAGGAGATCACCTGGTACCGCAACAAGGCAGGACTAGAATGACTTCAGGAACCTACCAAATCACTGGTGAATGCAAACACATGTGGCTTGTGGACAGAGAGGAGCCTAGGGAGAGATTAAGTGGCTGGTAATAGTCTGGCAATTCACCAGTTGAGGCACCACCTCCAGTCTGTTTCACCAACAAAAAGATGAAGGAGGAGAGGACTCCCCTAGGACTCACCAAATGCAACTGTGAGTCTCCATTGCTACTGCCCTCAGAGGCTGGAGCAGCAAGGGGGAGGCCTTGTGCTAACATCAGGGGACAGAGAACTAACCAGGAAACTCAGGAGAAGGTCTACACCTTGGTGGCCTAGTGGTGGGGCTGTGTGGTGGAAGCCTTTCCATGTTGTTCTCCTGATAAGAACATAGTGAATAGTTGCCTCAGAAGCTACAGACTATAGATGGGACTTCTTTAGACACTCACAGGGCCCAGCAGCACTGCCAGGTTTGGCAGAGAAGCTGAATTGATCCTAGAGCTTTGGATCCTTTGGGTGTGAGAGACTCTTTGCATAACCACTGTATTATCTCTCCCCCACCCTGCTTTTTGGTCAGGAGTGAGGGATTAAGCTAAGAAGCCTATTTATAGTTTAAAAGCCCTCAGGCTCCCATAGCCTACGGGGAAGAAAAAGAACAAGAGAGGCTTTAACAGCCACTTTGCTATAACTCAGGGATTAAAATAATATTGAAACAACTGTTAATTTCCACAACTGTGAACCCTTTAAGTACCTTACTTAGACACAAGTCAGTCCAGGCAAGAGTGATCAGTAATTTGAAAAGTACTGAGAGAGGGACCTCATAATAGTGTATAAAATGGTTAAACCAACAAGAAGAAATATTGAAGAAATGAACCAGGACAAGAGTCCAGCTAAAAGCCCCCCAAAGGTTGAACACAAAATAATGAGGTCAACATCCAAACACTAGTTAAGGAAATAATCACAGGAATGAGTAAAGAATTTGAAAAATTTGTCATCAGAAATGCAGAAACAACAAATGAGACTCTGGAAGAAGACACTAATTATCTCAAGGCTATTAGAGAGCTGAAAGCTGAAATAGCTGAGCTAAGAACACAACTAGCTGAACAAGCTAAAACAGTATCAGAACAGGGTAACAAAATAGATGAACTTCAGAAAACAGTAGAGGGGAGAGAGAATAGAATAAATGAGGCTGAAGACAGAATTAGCAATATCAAGGACGAATTAGAGACAACTAAAAAAGAAGTAAGAAAATCAATAAAGAAATGAGGGAGCTAAATGAGACAGATAAACTAGAACTATTGGACATTTTCAGAGTCATTCATCCCAAGAAACTGGAATACACATTCTACTCAAGTCCACATGGGTCATTCTCAAGGATAAACCATATGGATAAACCAAGGATAAACCACCAAGACAGCATCAGCAAATTGAAGAGCATTGAAATCATCCAAAGCATCTTTTCAGACCACAGTGGAATTAAACTAACACTTAGCAAAAAACAAGATATTAGTAATAGTCTCAAATGTGGATGCTTAGCAGTACACTACTTAACAAATACTGGGTCAAAGAGGAGATAAAGGAAGAAAACAAAATGTTTCGAGAGTTCAGTGAAAATGAAGACATGAGCTATCAGATATTTGGGATACAGCTAAGGCAGTTCTGAGAGGGAAGTTCATAGCCATACAAGCACACATTGGGAAACCATAAAAACCACAAATAAACAACCTGAGTGCACATCTTAAAGACCTAAACAGGGGCCAAGTGGTGGCGCAGCTGGTTGATCACACATGTTACAGTGCGCAAGGACCCAGGTTCGAGCCTTTGGCCCCCACCTGCAGGGGGAAAGCTTCAAAAGTGGTGAAGCAGTGCTGCTGGTGTCTCTCTCCCTCTCTATCACCCCCTTCCCTCTCAATTTCTGACTGTCTCTATCCAGCAAATAAAAAAGATTAAAAAAAAATTTTTTAAAGACCTAGAACAAGAAGAACAAAGGAACCCTAAAACAACCAGAAGGACAGAAATCACTAAAGTTTGGGCAGAAATAAATAACACTGAAAATAAGAAAACCATATAAAAGATCAAGGAAAGTAAATGTTGGTTCTTTGAAAGAGCGAACAACATCGACAAACCTTTAGCTAGACTCACAAAACAAAAAAGGGAGAAGACCCAAATAAATCAGATCATAAATAAAAGAGGAGATATCACAACAGACACCGCAGAAATTCAAGATATCATGTGAGGCTTCTATGAACAATTAGATGCCACCAAGCTAGAGAACCTGGAAGAAATGGACGATTTCCTAGATACCTACAAACTTCCAAAATTAAATAAAGAGGAACTAGAAAATATGAACAGGCCCATCACAGCTAATGAAATTGAAGCTGATGGGAGTTGGGTGATGCAGTGGGTTAAGCCCATGTGATACAAAGCGCAAGGACCAGCATAAAGATCCTGGTCCGAGACCCTGGCTCCCCACCTGCAGGGGAGTCACTTCACAAGCAGTGAAGCAGGTCTGTAGGTATCTGTCTTTCTCTACTCCTCTCTGTTTTCCCCTCCTCTCTTCATTTCTCTCTGTCCTGTTCAACTACAATGACATCAATTACAACAATAATAATTACAACAATAAAACAACAAGGGCAACAAAAGGGAAAATAAATAGTTATTTTAAAAAAAATTTTAAAAAGAAATTGAAACAGTTATCAAACACCTTCCCAAGAATAAAAGTCCTGGGCCAGATGGTCTTACAAATGAATTCTACAAAACCTTCAAAGAAGAACTAATACCTCTACTTTTAAAAGTCTTCCAGAAGATTGAAGACACTGGAATACTCCCTTCCAGATTCTATGAAGCCAACATCACTTTGATACCAAAAGCATACAGGGACACAACCAAAAAAGAAAACTACAGGAGCTACGAGCAGCAGATCGCTTTCTCTCCTCTCCTCTCCTCTCCTCTCCTCTCCTCTCCTCTCCTCTCCTCTCCTCTCCTCTCCTCTCCCGGATCAACTAGGAATACCAAAGGAGACCACCCAGGACCAAAACAAGACAGGACTAGAATGACCACAGGAACCCAGTAAATCACCGGTGAGTACAAACACGTGTGGCTGGTGACAGAGAGGAGAGAGGAGCCTAAGGAGAGATTAAGTGACTGCTAACAGTTCAGCAGTTTATCAGTTGAGACACCACCTCCAGTCTGCTCCACCAACAAGGGGAGAGCTGAAGGGAGGAGAGGACTCCCCAGAGACTCACCAAGTGCAACTCTGAGTCTCCATTGCTACTACCTGTTGCTTTCACCGGGCTGGCTTCACGGGTGGGTAAAAGACGACCCGGGACTCATGGCTGGGTTGTACGCAGTATCTCTTCATTCATGCAGGACGCAGCACAATCTATACCAAGCTAACCTAAACTAAAACTACAAACAATCTTGTCCTTATAAATATACTAGCCAAGTAGGGTGGGAACAGGATGCAACTCAGAGAGGATGGAGAGAAAAGTGACTGTTGAAAATCAGGGTATGATAAGGAGAGGGGGCGGAGCAGGCAAGAATTCTACCACTGAACCACCAATGCCCTAGAGAGAGGGTGGTGCTTGTTAACAGTGGTTATGTAAATAGAATAGTGTTAAGCAGGGGGGATTAAACCAAATGAAACAAGAGGTTTTTAGAAGTAGAATTAGAAGCATACCAACAACTACCCTCAGAATCTGGAGCAGCGACAGGGAGGGAAACCAGGGGACAGAGATCTAACCAGGAAACTCAGGAGAAGACCTATACCTCGGTGGCATAGCTGAGGGGCTGTGAAAGTCTCTTTGCATAACCACTGGATTATCTCTGCCACACCCTGCTTTATCTCTTGCTCAGGAGTCAGTGATTAAGCTGAAGCCTATTGATAGTTTAAAAGCCCTCAGGCTCCCATAGCCTACAGGGAAGGAAAAAAAAGAGGCTTTTAAACCACTGAACTCCAACTCAGAGATTTAAATACTATTGAAACAACTGTTAACTTCCACCACTGTGAACCCTTTAATTAATTTACTTAGACACAAGTCAATCCAGGCAATAGTGATCAATAATTTGAAAAGTACTGATAAAGGGAACTCATAACATAATATATAAAATGGTTAAAACAACAAGAAGAAATATTGGAGAATCGAACCAGGACAAGAGTCCAGATAAAGTCCTCCAGAGGGTGAAGCACAACATAACGAGTTCAACATCCAAACAATAGCTAAGGAAATAACAGGAGTGAGTAAAGAATTTGAAAAATTGTAATCATAAATGCAGGAACAAGAAATGAGAATATGGAAGAAAATGCTAATAATCTCATGGTTATTAGAGAGCTGAAAGCTGAAATCGCTGAGCTAAGAAGGCAACTAGCTGAACAAGCTAAAACAGTATCAGAGCAGGGCAACAAAATAGATGAACTCCAGAAAGCAGTAGAGGGCAGAGAGAATAGAATCTATGAGGCTGAAGATAGAATTAGCAAGTTTGAGGATGAATTAGAGACAACTAAAAAAGAAGTAAGAGATCTCAAAAAGAGATTAAGAGATGCTGAAAACAACAACAGAGTCCTATGGGATGACATCAAAGGAAACAATATATAAATTATTGGCATACCAGAGGAAGAAAGAGAAGGAGAGGAAGAAAGAATTTTCCAGGCCATAATAGCTGAAAATTTCTCTAGTCTAGACAACATAAAAGACATAAAGATTCAAGAAGCCCAGAGGGTCCCAAACAAAATTAACCCTGACCTAAAGACACCAAGACATATCATACTTAGAATGGAAAGGAATAAGGATAAAGAAAGGATCCTCAAGGCTGCAAGAGAAAAACAAAGAGTCACCTACAAAGGAAAACCCATAAGATTAGCAGCAGACTTCTCCATACAAACACTACAGGCCAGAAGAGAATGGCAAGATATCTATCGAGTGCTCAATGAGAAAGGCTTTCAGCCAAGAATACTATATCCGCTAGATTGTCATTCAGACTAGATGGAGGCATCAAAACCTTCTCAGACAAGCAACAGTTGAAGGAAGCAACTATCACCAAGCCTTCCCTGAAAGAAGTTCCAAAAGGTCTCCTATAAACAACCAGACCACCACAAATAGGACATATATCAAAACACTCTTAAACTATACAAGAATGGCGTTAAAATATCTTCAATCTTTGATATCAATAAATGTCAATGGCCTGAATTCACCTATTAAAAGACACAGAGTAGGAAGATGGATCAGAAAACACAACCCAACAATATGCTGTCTACAGGAAACCCACCTAACTCAACAAGACAAACACAGACTTAAAGTGAAAGGATGGAAAACTATCATTCAATCCAATGGCCCACAAAAAGGGACAGGAACAGCTATTCTCATATCGGACATGATAGACTTTAAAATAGATAAGATTAAAAAAGATAGGAATGGACACTACTTAATGCTCAGAGGATCAGTCAATCAAGAGGACTTAACAATTATTAATATATATGCACCCAATGACAAGCCATCTAAATACATCAAACTTCTACTGAAAGAGCTACAGCAATATATTAACAGTAACACAATCATAGTAGGGGACTTCAACACCCCACTCTCTCAACTTGACAGATCATCCAGGCAGAAAATCAATAAAGACACAAGGGAGCTAAATGAAGAGATAGATAAACTAGAACTATTGGACATTTTCAGAGTCATTCATCCCAAGAAACTGGAATACACATTTTACTCAAATCCACATGGGTCATTCTCAAGGATAGACCATATGTTAGGCCACAAAGACAGCATCAGCCAATTCAAGAGCACTGAAATCATCCCAAGCATCTTCTCAGACCACAGTGGAATTAAACTAATACTTAACAATCAACAAAAGATTAGTAACAGTCCCAAAATGTGGAAGCTCAACAGTACACTTCTTAACAACTTCTGGGTCAAAGAGGAAATCAAGGAAGAAATCAAAATGTTTCGAGAGTTCAATGAAAATGAAGACACAAGCTATCAAAATATTTGGGACACAGCTACAGCAGTCCTAAGAGGGAAGTTCATAGCTATACAAGCACACATTAGGAAACAAGAAAAAGCACAAATAAACAGCCTGATTGCACATCTTAAAGACCTAGAAGAAGAACAACAAAGGAATCCTAAAGCAACCAGAAGGACAGAAATTACTAAAGTTAGGGCAGAAATAAATAACATTGAGAATAGGAAAACCATACAAAAGATCAAGGAAAGTAAATGTTGGTTCTTCGAAAGAGTAAACAAAGTCGACAAACCTTTAGCCAGACTCACAAAACAAAAAGGGAGAAGACCCAAATAAATCGGATAGTAAATGAAAGAGGAGATATCACAACAGACACTGCAGAAATGCAACATATCATGTGAGGTTTCTATGAACAACTATATGCCACCAAGCTAGAGAACCTGGAAGAAATGGACGATTTCCTAGATACCTACCAACTTCCAAAACTAAGTAAAGAGGAAGTGGATAACATGAACAGGTCCATCACAGCTAATGAAATTGAAACAGTTATCAAAAATCTCCCCCAAAATAAAAGTCCTGGACCAGATGGTTTTACAAATGAATTCTACAAAACATCTAAAGAAGAACTAATACCTCTACTTTTAAAAGTCTTCCAGAAGATTGAAGACACTGGAATACTCCCTGCCAGCTTCTATGAAGACAGCATCACCCTGATATCAAAAGCAGACAGGGACACAACAAAAAAGAAAACTACAGACCAATATCTCTGATGAACATAGATGTGAAAATATTAAACAAAATTCTAGCCAACCGGATACAGCAGTATATAAAAAATATTGTTCATCATGACCAAGTGGGGTTTATCCCAGGCACCCAAGGTTGGTTTAATATACGTAAATCAATCAATGTGATCCACCACATCAACAAAAGCAAGACCAAAAACCACATGGTCATATCAATAGATGCAGAGAAAGCCTTTGACAAAATACAACATCCCTTTATGATCAAAACACTACAAAAAATGGGAATAGATGGAAAATTCCTGAAGATAGTGGAGTCTATATATAGCAAACCTACAGCCAACATCATACTCAATGGTGAAAAACTGGAAGCATTTCCACTCAGATAAGGTACTAGACAGGGCTGCCCACTATCACCATTGCTATTCAACATAGTGTTGGAAGTTCTTGCCATAGCAATCAGGCAGGAGCAAGGAATTAAAGGGTACAGATTGGAAGAGAAGAAGTCAAAGTCTCCTTATTTGCAGATGACATGATAGTATACATAGAAAAACCTAAAGAATCCAGCAAGAAGCTTTTGGAAATCATCAGGCAATACAGTAATGTGTCAGGCTACAAAATTAACATTCAAAAGTCAGTGGCATTCCTCTATGCAAACACTAAGTTAGAAGAAATTGAAATCCAGAAATCAATTCCTTTTACTATAGCAACAAAAACAATAAAATATCTAGGAGTAAATCTAACCAAGGAAGTGGAAGACTTGTATACTGAAAATTATGAGACACTACTCAAAGAAATTGAAAAAGAAACAAAGAAGTGGAAAGATATTCCATGTTCATGGGTTGGAAGAATTAACATCATCAAAATGAATATATTACCCAGAGCCATCTACAAATTTAATGCTATCCCCACCAAGATCCCAAGCACATTTTTTAGGAGAATAGAAAAAATGCTACAAATGTTTATCTGGAACCAGAAAAGACCTAGAATTGCCAAAACAATCTTGAGAAAAAAGAACAGAACCAGAGGCATCACACTCCCAGATCTCAAACTGTATTATAGGGCCGCTGTCATAAAAACTGCTTGGTACTGGAACATGAATAGACACACTGATCAGTGGAATTGAGAGCCCAGAAATGAGGCCCCACACCTATGGACATCTAATCTTTGACAAAGGGACCCAGGCTATTCAATGGAGAAACCAGAGTCTCTTCAACAAATGGTGTTGGAAACAGTGGGTTGAAACATGCAGAAGAATGAAACTGAATCACTGTATTTCACCAAACACAAAAGTAAATTCCAAGTGGATCAAGGACCTGGATGTTAGACCAGAAACTATCAAATACTTAGAGGAAAATATTGGCAGAACTCTTTTCCACATAAATTTTAAAGACATTTTCAATGAAATGAATCCAATTACAAGGAAGACTAAGGCAAGTATAAACCTATGGTACTACATCAAATTAAAAAGCTTCTTCACAGCAAAAGAAACCACTACCCAAACCAAGAGACCCCTCACAGAATGGGAGAAGATGTTTACATACCATACAACAGATAAGAGTTTAATAACCAACATATATAAAGAGCTAGCCAGACTCAACAACAAGACAACAAATAACCCCATCCAAAAATGGGTGGAGGACTTGGACAGAATATTCACCACAGAAGAGATCCAAAAGACTGAGAAACACATGAAAAAATGCTCCAAGTCTCTGATTGTCAGAGAAATGCAAATCAAGACAACAATTTGATACCACTTCACTCCTGTGAGAATGTCATACATCAGAAAAGGTAACAGCAGCAAATGCTGGAGAGGTTGTGGGGGTCAAAGGAACCCTCCTGCACTGCTGATGGCAATGTAAATTAGTCCAACCTCTGTGGAGAGCAGTCCTGAAAACTCTCAGAAGGCTAGAAACGGACCTACCCTATGACCCTGCAATTCCTCTCCTGGGGATGTATCCTAAGGAACCCAACACACCCATCCAAAAAGATCTGTGTACACATATGTTCTTGGCAGCACAATTTGTAATATCCAAAACCTGAAAGCAACCCAGGTGTCCAACAACAGATGAGTCTCTGAGCAAGTTGTGGTATATATACACAATATAATATTACTCAGCTATTAAAAGCGGTGACTTCACCGTTTTCAGCTGATCTTGGATGGAGCTTGAAAAAATCATGTTGAGTGAAATAAGTCAGAAACAGAAGGATGAATACGGGATGATCTCACTCTTAGGCAGAAGTTGAAAAACAAGATCAGAAAAGAAAACACAAGTAAACCTGAACTGGAATTGGCATGTTGCACCAAAGTAAAAGACTCTGAGGTGGGTGGGTGGGAGAACAGAGGTCCAAACACAATGACAGAGGATGCAGTGGGGGTTGTATTGTTATACGAAAAACTGGGAAATGTTATGCATGTACAAACTATTGTATTTACTGTCGAATGTAAAACATTAATCACCCAATAAAGACATTTTTTAAAATAATAAAAAGAGATAGTGTCCTGCTTTGTCATGTGCATGATCCAGGGTCAAGCCTTGTCCCCAGCATACTGAAGGAAATTTATATTCTGTGGCTTATTTCCTTCTCTCTGCCTCTTTAACTGAAAAAAGTCAGTCTGAGTGGTGAAGCCCTGGAGATGACCAAGAGAAAAAAGGTAACAGTGCTTACATCTGGGGAGAACAAATGGGTTGAAGTGATTGAATAGACGTAAAACACTAACTTCATTATACAGCCTTTTGTAGCTTCTGAATTTTGTATCATGGGAATGTATTGCATTTTCTACATAATTAAGTAATCCCCTAAAAACATGCAAGCAAAAATAATCTAAGAGAGCTTTAAGTAGACATTCCATTATGATAAAGCTTAAGAACAACATAGATTACCCAACAGAAAGGAAAGCCCATATATCATATGAACTTTAGTCCTCCATGAAAGTAATTTAGCCAGTATGTTCTTCAATAATACTCTGGTAGGCAGAAAATTCATTTTATTTATTAAGATTCATTGCTTTCCTGAGTGGGGGTTGATAGCAGAGTGGTGATGCAAAGAGACTCCCAGGCCTGAGGCTCCAACTTCCCAGCTTTAATCCCCCACACCACCATAAACCAGAGCTGAGCAGTGCTCTGGTAATTAATTAATTAATTAATTAATGAAAAATAATCTCTTTTTTTAAAAGAGGCAAGATTTTTAAAAAAGGGGGTGGGGGCCGGGAGGTATCGCAGTGGGTTTAGTGCACATAGTACAAAGTGCAAGCACCAGCTCAAGGATCCCAGTTCAAGCCCACAGCTCCACACCTGTGGGGGGGGGGGGTCGCTTCACAAGTGGTGAAGCAGGTCTGCAGGTGTCTAACTTTCTCTCTCCCTCTCTGTCTTCCCCTCCTTTCTCAATTTCTCTCTATCCTATCCAACAACGACAGCAATAACAACAACAATAACAACAACGATAAACAATAAGGTCAACAAAAGGGAAAAGTAGCCTCCAGGAGCAGTGGATTCATAGTGAAGGCACTGAGTCCCAGTGATAAGCCTGGAGAAAAAAAAAAAAAAAGCACTGATTTCCTCATCTACTGGAAATTTCAAAATACCTTCCCTTTCTATAGAAACTGTTTCTAACACAAGTAGAACCTGAACTGGAATTGGCATATTGCACCAAAACAGAAGACTCTGGGGTGGGTGGGTGGGGAGAATACAGATCAAGAAGGATGACAGAGGACCTAGTGGGGGTTGTATTGTTTTATGGAAAACTGGGAACTGTTATGCATGTACAAACTATTGTATTTACTGTCGAATGTAAAACATTAATTCCCCAATAAAGAAATAAAAAAAGAAGCTGTTTCTACACGGGGTCCAGGCGGTGGCACACCTGGTTAAGTACACACACTACAGTGTGCAAGGTTGCGGGTTCAAGCCCCTGGTCCCCACCTGCAGGGAGAAAGATTCGTGAGTGGTGAAGCAGGGCTTCAGGTGTCTCTCTGTCTCTTTCCATCTCTACCTCTCCTTCCCCTCAATTTTTTTTTTTATTTAAGAAAGGATTAATTAACAAAACCATAGGGTAGGAGGGGTACAACTCCACACAATTCCCACCACCCAATCTCCATATCCCACCCCCTCCCCTGATAGCTTTCCTATTCTCTATCCCTCTGGGAGCATGGACCCAGGGTCATTGAGGGTTGCAGAAGGTGGAAGGTCTGGCTTCTGTAATTGCTTCCCCGCTGAACATGGGCGTTGACTGGTCGGTCCATACCCCCAGTCTGCCTCTCTCTTTCCCTAGTAGGGTGGGGCTCTGGGGAAGCTGAGCTCCAGGACACATTGGTGGGGTCTTCAATCCAGGGAAATCTGGCCGGCATCCTGATGGCATCTGGAACCTGGTGACTGAAAAGAGAGTTAACATACAAAGCCAAACAAATTGTTGAGCAATCCTGAACCCAAAACTTGCTTCCCCTCAATTTTTTTCTCTCTATCCAATAGTAAATAAAGTTTAAAATAAAAGATTAAAAAAAAAAAAAAAACTGTACAGAAAATGTTGGAACTAGTAAATTTAGCAAAATTTTCAGGTCACAAAATCAATACAAGGGGCTAGGCCGTGGCACATCTGGTTGAGTGCACATCTTGCAATGTGCAAGGACCCTGGTTTGAGCTACTGATCCCCTGCAGTGGGAAAGCTTTGTGAGTGGTAAAGCAGTGCTGTAGGTGTCTCTCTGTCTCTCTCCTTCTGTATCTCCCCCTACTCTTTCCATTTCTGGCTGTCACTATACAATTAATAAAGATTTAAAAAATTAAAAACAAACAAAAACTCAACCCAACTATTGGTTGTGTTTCTATACACTCATAATCCTAAAAGGAAATAGCATCAAAAGAATATAATACTTAGGAATAAATTTAATCAAGCAAAAATTATAAATGAAAATTTAAAAATACTACTTAAAAAATTAAAGTAGAATGATTAACAAGACAGCTCGCATTGTGGGGGCCAGGTGCAGGTGGTAGTACACCAAGTTAAGCGCACAAAGTGAGAAACACAAGGGTCTGGGTTCCAGCCCCCTGCTCCTACCTTTCCAGCTCACTTTTGCCTTTCTCCACCCCCTTCCTAGCCATTTCCATTCTGACTTGCCACTTCCAGGTCTACCATTTAAAAGCGTTGCCTCTCTGATCAATAAAGGCCACTCCGCCAGGAGTTCATGAGTCATCTCTCCAGCGATGCTGAGTGATTAGCAACCCAGGCTGGCTCTGGTCGAGTTCTCTCCAACCCAGAGAGTACGTGCAGGAAAGAGGCACCCCCATGATAGCCCGGCATCTATCCTTCTCTCCCCCTCTCTGTCTTCCCTTCCTCTCTCAATTTCTCTCTGTCCTCTCCAACAGCAGAGACAATAACAACAAGAATAACAGCAACAACAACAATGGGGAAAAATGGGCAACAGAAGCAGTGGATTCATTGTACAGGCACCTAGCCACAGCGATAATCCTGGAGGCAGAGAGAGAGAAAGATATTATGTGAGAATGCATAGCTTACTATTTTGTTTACTTATTTATTTAGTTTTTTAAAAGTTTTTTTTTTATTATTTATTTATTCCCTTTTGTTGCCCTTTGTTGTTGTTGTTGTAGCTATTGTTGTCATTGTTGTTGGATAGGAGAGAAAGAAATGGAGAGAGGAGGGGAAGAAGAGAGGGGGAGAGAAAGACAGACACCTACAGACCTACTTCACCGCTTGTGAAGCGAATCCCCTGCAGATGAGGAGCTGGGGGCTCGAACCAGGATCATTACACCAGTCCTTGCGTTTTGCGCCACCTACGCTTAACCCGCTGCGCTACCGCCCGACTCTCATTTATTTAGTTTTGATCAGAACACTGCTCATCTCTGGCTTATCGTGGTGCCAAGGATTGAACCTGGAACCTCAGAGCTTCAAGTATGAAAAACTTTTGCACAACCAGTATACTATCTCCCTGATCTGCGCTACATGCTTTGCCATTCATAACCCAAGTTTAAGCCCCAGGTACACCACATTGAAATACTGGGCACTGAGGGAAGCTTCAGTACTATGATATCTCTCTCTTTTTTCAATATGAAGAAGTCAGCCTGAATCAGTGAAGACTGAAAAATGACAGAAAAGGGAGAGTGAGAAAAGGAAAGAAAGAAAAATTAAAGAAGACACTAGTAAATGGAAAGTCATTTCTTAGTCATGTATCGGAAGAGTTAATATAGTTAAGATATGTTATTCAAATTCATTTATAGATTCAATTTCATACTTACCAAATTCCCAGTCATGATTTTTAGTAGAAATTGAAAAATCCATTTAAAATTCATATAAAATCTCAAGGGACTTCAGATAGCTTTAAAAAATCTTTGAAAAGAAAAAAAAAACTGGAAGACTAGTATTTTCTAATGTTTAAACTTACAAAGTTATAATCAGCAAAACAATGTGGTGCAAGTACACTGATTTACAGACTAATGGGATTGGCTAGAGAACGCAGGAATATGTCCTAATATATATGGTCTAATGATTTTAAACTAAGGAAGTCAAGAAACCGTCTTTTTAAGAAACAATGGCAGGAAAGATGATATTCACATGCAAAAGAACAAAGTTGGATAATTTACTCAACACTACCTATAAAAATCAACTTAAAAAGATAAAATTTAAGAGCTAAAAGTAAGAACTAAAACTATTAGCTCTTGAATCAAACAGCAGATATGGATGTTAGATTTTTGTAATGATTTCTTTGCTAATATACCAAAGCACATGCAACAACAAAAGAAGGAGAAAAATCAGATTATACCAAAAGTTTTAATTATGTATCAAAAGTACATTATCAACAGAGTGAAAGGTAACTCATAAAATGGACAAAAATACTTGTAAATCGTATCTCTGATAATGGATTTGATTCACAATTTATTAAGAACTCATACAGTTCCTGCAAAGCACAAGGACTGGTACAGAGTCTGAGCCCCAGCTCCCCACCTGCAGGGGGTCACTTTGCAAGAGGTGAAGCAGGTTTTTAGCTGTCTATCTTTCTCTCTCCCTCTCTATCTTCCTCATCTCTCTCAGTTTCTCTCTGTCCTATCAGACAACAACAGTAGCAGCAGCAGCAACAACAGTGGGAAAAAGATGGCTGTCAGGAGCAGTGGATTTGTAGTGCAGGCACTGAGCCCCAGTGATAACCCTGGAGGCAAAAACAGCCCCAAACCAAACAAACAAAAATACTCATACAGTTCTTAATATACGTATGCAACAATAAAACAAACAGCCCATTTTTTCCCCTTACCACCAGCAGTTTATCGGGATTCTTTGCCGGCACAATTCCACTGTGCCTGGTGGATTTTTTTTTTTTTAATTTCAGACTGATGGTGAAAGGCAGGGAAGAAGAAAGGTAGAAGGAGGAGATACCACAGCACTGTTTCACTGCTTGTGAAACTCCCTTTATGAGTGAAATTCCCATTGGTAGGTTGGGGCTTAAACCCAGGTCCTTAAGGATGATAAAATATCTGCTCTACTGGGTGAGTCATCTCCCAGCCCCACAAACAACTCAATTTAAAGATAGGGAAATGGGTTAAATAAATATTCTCTTTTAAAAAATTTTTCTTTTTTCATTATTGGGTAGAGACAGAGAGAAATTGAGATAGAAGGAAGAAGCAGAGAAAGGGAGAGACAGAGACACCTGCAGCCCTGCTTCACCACTCATGAAGCTTTCCCCCTGCAAGTGGGGGACAAGGGGCATGAACCTGGGTCCTTGTGCACAGTAATGTGTGCTCTTAACCAGGTGCACCACTGCCTGGTCCCCTGAATAAATACTTTCTACATTGAATATATAAAGTGTATTAAGAAGCACATGAAATGAGGTATATACACAGAGAGGGGGAGGAGGGAGAGAGAGAGAGAGAAAGAGAGAGACTCAGAATGGGGCTCATTCAGGCAGGGCAATTTCTAAATGGCCTGATTAAAGCATAAACAAATGGGGCTGGCCCGTAATGTAGCCAGTAGACTACACACATTATCATGTCCAAGGACCTGGCTGGTTACCAAGCAGGAAGCATGGCAATCAGAGGCAAAGGCATGAGGTGGGGGAAAGTGAAGATAGTCCTTCAGGTGAGCAGAGAGGTTGGGGAGGCTCAAGATACACGTGGAGGGGGTGCATGAGTGGGTGACACTTGGAGGGAGTAGCAGGGGACTGTGCCAGTGTTTCATGGTTGGTGGATGGCCAGCCCTGTCCTTACTTCCACTGCTAGGAAGATGAAAAGTAGAAACTAGCTGGCTCCCCAGATCCTGGAGGCAGCAGATAAAGGAGGTGAAATCAGATGAATAAACTAGACAAGAGTCTAGATAAGCCTGGGAGAAGCTCCTGAGGGGGACTGCAGTGATCAGCCTGGCTTGGAATGATGTCCAGCTCTGAGCAGCTCCTGAGATCAATCCCCTCAAAGAGTGTCCGGCACTGTGACAGTACCAGCTCTCTGTTTCCATCCTCACCTCCACCCTGGCCCGCTGTGTGCCTGCTCATCCAGGAAGAGCTTTGACACCCCCGCAACCCCCCTCCATTTTAGTGGTAGAACAAAGGAAGACTTAGTTTGATGAAGTTTTATAGGGGGAAAGGTTGGGTGTTTTTTTCTTTTTTCATTTGTTTTTGTTTTGAAAAAAGAGACTAGAGGGCAGGGGAGATAGAATAATTGTCATGAAAAAAAAACAAAAAAAAAAAAAACCTCTCATTCCTGAAGCTCTGAGATCCCAAATTCAGTCCCCTGGACCACCATGATCCAGAGCTGAGAAAAGCTCTGGGCTCTCTCTGTATCTTTCTCATTAAAATAAATTTAAAATTATTTAAGAGAAAAAAAAAAAGAGTCTCAAGCACCCAGAACACCACTCTGACATATATGGTGTCAATAACTGAATCCCAGGACCCTACATATACAAGGAATGGGCTCTACACATTAAGCTATGTCCTGAATTGTAATCCAACTTACTTAAACATATTTGAATGTGTAGCCAAATGTCCATTTCAATAATGAGTTGCAGAAGTGGAAGAAGTCAAAGGCTATGTGTTATACTTATGTGTTACACTAGATTCTGTTACCAGTCAGCTTGTGCCATGCCCAGCTTGAAAGTTGTTCAGGTCTGGTAGGAATCCACCTAAAACCTGTTAATGAGAAATAAACTTAACTCCCTGCCCCCCCATGCTGCCTTGTCGGGCTGAGCTTCATTGACAGGAGACAGACGACCCGGGACTCATGGTTGAGCTGTAGGCAGTATCTCTTTATTCATGCAGAACGCAGCACAATCTAAGCTGAGCTAAGCTAAACTAAAACTAAAACGAACAATGTTGTCTTTATATATACTTCCCAAGTAGGGTGTGAACAGGATGTGACATAGAGAGGGTGGAGAGAAAAGTGACTGGTGAAAATCAGGGTGTGACAAGGAGAGGGGGTGGAGCAGGTGAGAATTCTACCACTGAACCACCAATGCCCTGGAGGGAGAGTGGTGCTTTATGTAAATATAAAAGTGATTTATGTAAATAGACCGCAGCTTTGAGTGGGATCAAACCAATCCCTATACAGGCATACCGGTGCTTGGTTAAGCAGAAGCCAGGGGGAGCTGGCATACTACCCAACATCTCCCCCTTTCTTTTTAACTATTTGCCATAGTATCAGGAATGCGGGGCACTTTGTGAGGCAGGGAGACTGATAACAGGCACACCTTTTGGGGTTCTACTGTCCCTTCTTGCTCAACCTCTCCATAGAGAGAGAGACTAACAGGATTGACACACCCCTCAGGCTCAAGCCCTTCCAAGCTCAACCACATTCTCACAATACCCCAACATCTCCCTCTTACTTAATGGCCATATATAACTGGGTCAATGTCTGTAAAAGGCTTCATCTCTGTCAGGGGAATAGCAGTGTAGGGGTGAACAGAAACCTATATCATACAGGCATTTTCAAAAGAACTGGCATACGACATGGAGGAACAAAACAGGAGAGCAGCAATAACCTGTGTGATGCCAAGGGGAGGCCTGAGGGGGCGTTTCCTACCTCAAAGGGCAAGGCCTAGCAGGCGAAAGGGCATTTCTTGCCTCTGGGGTCATCTATTGCCTCTGAGGGTGCTTCATGCCTCTGTGGACATCTCTTGCCTCAAAGGGCATTTCCTAACTCTCTGGGCAGAACCTAGTAAGAAGGGAAAGTTTCCTATCTGTAGGGACAGAGCCTGCAGGCGAGGGAGCACAGCCTATAAAGTCCCAAGGCAACTGGCTGAAGTTAGTCTTTGAGAAACACAGCAGCGTGTACCAATAAGTCTGATGGAAATGTCAGTCCAAAGTAGATGACCACGGAAGAAAATGCCAAGGGATGAAACGCTGCATGTCTGTCTCAGTGGGGAATATTGGCCACCAGAATTCTGCTTTTCTGTAGAGAGTGAGCTTTGGAGTCTGTGGCGTTGTAGTCATTCCATCTTGTGGATGATGTCAGAGAACAGGATTCCAAATGGATTTCCGGGAATTCCATTTGAGTAGATGTTTTTTCATGTGAAGACTTGACAGCTGAAATTCACTTACTTGTCAAACAAAACTTGTAGCAGATTAGAAGTTTACTATAATTGATAACTCCATTATAATTGGAAGTCCTTTCTAGTATGATTTTAAGGTTGTTTAAACAGTTTGAACTCAATAAAATGTGGAAAGGTAAACAGAATAACCACAGTTAGAAGCCTCAGGCATGAGAATAATTAACATAATCACTGCACTATCTGCCCCACCCATAACTCATACCGTTTCAGGATTAAATGTTTCAGATTTATGCCAAGACGTAAAAAAGAAATCAAAGGAGGGAAAAAACAATTTTTTGGATTGTTTCTGGATGTCTCTAGAAATCATGGCTGCGTCAGCATTTTTTTTAAGTCAATGTCAAACAAAAATTCAGTCATTCAAATCACTCTTTTACGAAACAGATCTCACCATGTAGCATCATGAGTCCCTGGAGGGCGTCCTAGTCCAAAAAGCTCCTCAAAATTCCATTTAGGATGCTTCTGACTGTTCCTGCTGGATTGCTTCAGGCACCCATTTTTAAGAGTCTTCCCATCGAAGAAAGAATCCAATCAGGAGAGTAGAACTAAACACGTGTCTCCATTCTTGGGAACTGCCAGGGTACTGGAGAATGTTCCTCAAACTAGAGTAGTCCTTCTCCATGGGAAACATGAGAGAAGAAGTCCAGAAAGTCCCAGTGGAAATCCCTATGCATATCCCAAGGTCTACGATCATGGTCATAAAGAACCAAATTGTGGCCGGGAGCAAAAAGTAGCCCTTTTCCTCGGGAAACATGGGAGAGGGAATCCAGAAAATCCAAGGAGAAATCTCCGTGCATCTCCCAAGCTCTATGATTAAGGTCACAAGAAACCAAAGTTCCCAGTCAGGGAACCGAAGTGTGGCCCAGAGCAAAATGTTCCAGAGACAGAGTAACTGTCTCATGATGAAACAGTAGAGGCTTTGGCAAACCTCTTCATAAGTAGAAAGGCAACCCATGGCGGATGGGTAGCCAAGTTTACTTATCTGGGCGATGGGCGGGTTAGGTCCCACATCGGTGCTGGTCTCTGTTTCAGGGCTTATGTAAGTCCCTGTTCGGGCGCCATATGTTGGGCTGAGCTTCATTGACAGGAGACAGATGACCCAGGACTCATGGTTGAGCTGTAGGCAGTATCTCTTTATTCATGCAGAACGCAGCACAATCTAAGCCGAGCTAAGCTAAACTAAAACTAAAACGAACAATGTTGTCTTTATATATACTTCCCAAGTAGGGTGTGAACAGGATGTGACATAGAGAGGGTGGAGAGAAAAGTGACTGGTGAAAATCAGGGTATGACAAGGAGAGGGGGTGGAGCAGGTGAGAATTCTACCACTGAACCACCAATGCCCTGGAGGGAGAGTGGTGCTTTATGTAAATATAAAAGTGATTTATGTAAATAGACCGCAGCTTTGAGTGGGATCAAACCAATCCCTATACAGGCATACCGGTGCTTGGTTAAGCAGAAGCCAGGGGGAGCTGGCATACTACCCAACACCGCCTTGGTCTTGTTCTTTGGTTACTTTTGAGCTGTAACACTGGAGAGCTGTAACACTGAGCTGTGAGTAAAACCAAAGCATTTGAAATAACAACAAAAGGTTATCTGTACTTGAAAAGTAATTACTTTAAATAATTATATTACATCTATAAAGTAACTTGATTACAAGTAATAACATGAAACCACAGAAGAAGGAGAAGAAGAAAAAAGAAAAAGAAGAGACCTTCATTACCTTTTGGTTAGTTTCTTCTTCCCACCTTGTGCCTACCTCTCATTGTGACTTGAACACACACTGTGCTGACATTGAACAGCCTGAACACTGCCAGTGGGGGATAGAGCCAAGACTCTTATTAACTATCACTGCCCTAAATGATGCCATGCATGCCCTGCCCACACAGCTGCTGCAGGTGTGGGCTGTAAAGGCCGCCCCTATGCCCTCCTCTAAAGGTTTGCTCTGCCCAGGAGACACCTGGGAGTTGCAGCCTCTCCACCTCTTACTTTTGAGGGGAACCAGCCTAGGGGTCAATTATTCTCCTGAGTTTCCCTGAGTCAGGCTGAGGCTAGACTTCTGAAACCACACCACCTTACACATTTCTCTTGAAGACTGTTTCCTGTTAATCCCTGGCACAAAGATCCCTATCACACCCTGTTTCTCACTTTCTTCTTTCTTTCTTTCTTTCTTTCTTTCTTTCTTTCTTTCTTTCTTTCTTTTTTTCTCTTTTTGCCTCCAGGGTTATTGCTAATGCTCAGTGCCTGCACTATGAATACACTGCTCCGGGAGGCCATTTTACCCATTCTGTTGCGCTTGTTATTATTGTCATAGCTGTTGTTGTTGTTGTTGTTGGATAGGACAGAGAGAAATTGAGAGAGGGGAAGACAGGAGAGGAAAGAGACAGACCTACAGGACTACTTCACCTGCCTCACTGCTTACGAAGCGACCCCTACAGGTGGGGAGCTGGCAGCTCTAACCAAGATCCTTACGCGGGTCCTTATGCTTTGTGCCACGTGTGCTTAACCCACTGTGCTACCACCCAGCTCCAGGTTCAAGGTTTATACGTGTTAGAGGGTCAGTGGAGGGAGGAGGAGCCCTGATACACAGTCATCTGGGTGATATAAAAGCACCTGTCACACAGCTATCCATCCACTTGGAAAGTGGTCTTGTCATGAGACTGTTTGTCCAGATAAGCGAGGTCTAGTCACAAGGCTGTTTATCTGAAGTTTCTTCCTTTTTCTTTTCTTTTTTTTTTTTTTTTATCTGACTAGAAGAGGCCCTGTCACGAGAGCCTAGAATCATTATTTAGCAGTACATTCTCCCTGAGACTTGCATACAGGCTTTAACTTTCTTTAAAATTATATAAGTGGGGCCAGTAAAATAGCTCTCTTCAATAGTGCATTGCTTTGCCACGTGCATGACCCAGGTTCAGGCCTGGCCCTCACCACACTTAAGGAGGCTTCTGTACTGTGGCCTCTTTCACTGTCTCCTTCTGCCTCTTGGCCTCTCTGTCTCTATTTATTAAAAAATAAAAGTATCCAAATAAAAAGTACATGCATGGAAGGCAAAATGGCATCTGTAGTGCTTGCTAGACTACAAAAGGAACAACTGGAATCCTGTATGCCCATTTCCACCACGGTACTTGGTAAATGGAAGCAGACACTTAGCAAATGCTGACACTCCCCTCAGGGCTCTTAGGAATCCTCCTGGGTCCCTGGTGACTGCTGGAAGAGCACTCCTGTCCCCTCCACCCTCACCCCAACACAGTCTTCCTGGAGGACTACTTGTGCAGTCTGTTTAGTATCAATCAAAGCTTATGGGAGCTTTTCAGGAAATCAGGCTCCAGAGTCTATCATTTAAGTGTGGCTACCGATGACTGTTCGTGAGCAATATAAATGCTAGAAATACATTGAGTAGGACAACCTGGATGAGTCAAACATGCATGAGAGGTTTATCACACAGCCCTTTCTGGTCTAACAATGACTTTGCACCATGCACAAAATCAATCTTCAAGAGACAATTTCCTGTTGCCTGGACAGAGTTGTCTCCTTCTTCACCTCCCTCCCTTGACTGCACTCTCCTCCCGCTGGGCTCTAACAAAGGGGTGAGTATTCAACATTTCTCTGAATCAGAGCTGTGACAGGTCCTTTGGCTGACATCTCCTGGCATTTGTCTTCCTTATTCAGGGCACCACAGCATCAAACTAAAATTGTCAGCTGTTTCCAGAATCAGTTCTCTGCCTGATCTAAGTCTCACAGCTTGCATTGATTTTATTCAGTCTAGGATGCATTTAGGTAATTTCAACAGGCTCTGTCTGTCCCCAGTTGAACAAAACAAAGGCAGTGACAAGCCTTGGGCTGAATCCCTGACATTGCATGAGAGCATCGTGTACAACACTAAGGAAACTCGATGGAAGACAGTCGTATTTTAGACTCTCTCTCCCTTCCTCCCTCTTTCAAGGAGGTGGCCCAGGTGATGGTTCAGTGGTTATCAAACAAGTACAAGACCCTTTGTTCATTTGACAGCACTACCTTAAAGAAATGAGACATGGGGGACTTTATTAAATGAGAATTAAGACTGTAGGTCTGGGTGAGGTCTGAGATTCTGTATCCCAATGAGTCCTGTGTTTTTTGAAGCTGCTGCTCCATAGACCATACTTTGAACAATGACAGCTACTCGACCTGTCTACACAAGGTTGGTAGATATGACTGGGAAGTGTTAGGTATTAAAATCTAGGTTTGTTTTCTGAGAAATGGACAGGATGGAGAACCTAATTTCTTGGGTGGGAAGTGGAGTTAAAGGAGACCACCGAGTTATAGCAGTCCACAGTGAGGAGTGCACATGATCTGGGCTTCTAGAAAGATCACTCTGGGTATGGCCTGCAATGTGGAGAATGAAAAGGGCAAACTGAAGACTGAAGGCAGAGAGGTTCTCACAATAATCAGGACAAGATATATTAAGATTGGAATTGACCTAGGCAGTATGAATAGAGAGGACGAGGGAGGGCTAGAGATGCAGGATCTAGGACAGAGGGCCATGGGTAACTGCCTGTGGGGGGGACAGGGAAGGAGGATGCAAACACCATCCCCAGATCACCAGGCTAATAGGTGTGAGGGAATGAGAGACAAACTCAGAAGGCTGCCAAGGGCTTGTCCTTAGGGAAGAGCAAGAAGAGGAGAGGTTCCAACAAGAAGCAATCATGCAAATTGTTCTGAGAGAGGGGACCATGGATTTGAACCCCAGCACCACATGGAAGCATTATGGCAGCACCATGAAAGAGCTCCGTGGATGATAGGATGCTGCTGTGGTATCTCTCTTCTGTGTGTTTACCTTTCACTCTTCCTTCTTTTTTGACTTGGAAGGAAGGAAGGAAGAAAGGAAGGAAGGAAGGAAGGGAGGGAGGAAGGGAGGAAGGGAGAAAGGAAGGAAGGGAGGGAGGGAGGGAGGAAGGGAGAAAGGAAGGAAGGGAGGGAGGGAGGGAGGAAGAAAGGAAGGAAAGAAGGAAGGAAGGAAAGATAATTGGGCCAGGGAGGCTGAACAGCCATATCATGTATGTGCAAGGCCCTGAGTTCATTTTCCAATGCTGCTTTAAAAAAATTATAAAAACTGAAAATAAAATGGAAAAAATGTTATTTTTCTTGCTGGGGCTTTACTCCTGAGTCAGCTTTTTCCCAGAGAGAGATAGAGGGAGAGAAGGAAAGATACCCACCCAGGATAGTGGGGCCAGGCTTGAACCTCAGTTGTGTACATAGGAAAACAAGAACACTCTCAGGTGAGAGTGTGCCCTTAAAAAAACGTGTGCCCTTAACCAGGTGCCCCACTGGCCCGCCCCGCACTAGTAAGAATGTTCCTAACTAGCATCTACAGAGTCTGATAATCTTAAGATTTGACCCTGTGCTTTTCTTTTCTCTTTTTGACATGTGCTCAATATAATTGCAAGACTGACCCCCATCACAATGAAGGAAGCTTCCTTACTGTGGTTTCTTTCCCTCTCTCTGTTCCTCTGTTTCCATCTGAAAAAGTCAGTTTGGGACAGTGAAGCCCCAGAGATGAGCCCCCCTCCTCCAATTAACTACATACAAGATTGTGAAATAAGTCTTAACATATTTATTTCAGTGAACCCAAGTCTTACAAATTTCAGTCCACCACTGTAAATAAAAATTTAGAAGTAAATTTTTAAGAGATAAAATTCATTATTTTTCGTTTCCTTTTGTTTGGTTTTCATTTATTTTTTACTCCTCATCTGATAGTATTGTCATCTAACCCGGGTGACCAAAAAAATAAAAAATAATAAAAATTACCATCCTAGTACAATGTGAAAGGTTTTAGCTGTCCTAGTAAACTAGACACTATTTGTTGTTGTTCCTTTGCCAGTGTCTGGATGTAAACCAATCATAAATGAAAAGGCTGGTGTGGGGGCAGGGTGGATAAGTGCACACGTTACAATGTGCAAGGACCCAGGTTCAAGTCCCCGGTCCCCACCTGCAGGGAGGAAAGCTTCACAAGTGGTGAAACAGTGCTGCAGGTCTCTCTCTCCCTCTCCCTCTCCCTCTCTTAATTTCCCCCCTCCCTTCTTGATTTCTGTCTCTATCCAAAGCAAATAAATAAAGTTTTTGTTTTGTTTTTTTGCCTCCAGGGTTATCACTGGGGCTTGGTGCCTGCACTTTGAATCCACTGCTCCTGTGGCCATTTTTTCTATTTATTGGGTAGGACAGAGAAAAATTGAGAGGGGAGAAGATAGGGAGAGAAAAAGACATCTTCAGACCTGCTTCACTGCTTTGTGAAGCAACCCGCCTACAGGTGGGGAGCCTGGGGCTGGAACCCGGATGTTTGCATGGGTCCTTGCACTTCAAGTATGTGTGCTTAACTCCGTGCACCACCGCTCAGCCCCCAACGAATAAATAAATGAATAATAATAATAATTGAAAAGGCTGCTGTACCAAACTCAAACTGTCTTAAATCCCTTTGAAGAAAAGGAGACAGTAATAGTTTTTGTAAAAAAAACAAATGCTTTCTTTGAAATTTGAAAAGTAGGAAGGTCAGAGGGTTCCTAGACATTCCTCCTTCTTCCTGGATCTATCCCACCACAAAACAAGCAAGTATAAACACCTGTCAAAAATAAGCCATTTTTTAAAAATCTGCTAGATTATCTATACCCTCTGAAATAAGTGTTTCGAAGAGAAGACAAGAGAAAGATACTCAATTGTCTGGGGAAGATGATGTCATGGCTGGAAAAAGGACCAGAAAGCTGGATCAGGGAGGAGAGTAGCTCCCAAATATGGGAAAGGTGTAGAAATATTGTTGACTGTAAACCCCATCGATTTGATCACATCTGTGGTCATGAATAGAAACATTCCAAGCTGCCCCAATTTCAGGACCCATCTTCCTCAGGTAGAAGATAGAGTATGCTGTCCATCCTTCGAAGGGAGGATGGAACATTCTCTACCGTTGTTGATCCAAGTTGAGGGCAAGTTCCCATGGGGGCCAACAGAGGGGACTATTGTGTTGTTCCTGACAGAGATGACCAGGAACAATGGAGAGAGATCTAGGCCTGTCATGTCTGTTTGGGAATCTCAGGACTCCCCAACAGGACCCTCTTTCCCTCTTTCTCTCTTTCTTTCTTTCTTATTGTCACCAGAGTTATTGCGGGGGCTCAGTGCCAGCACTATATATACCGCCCCCCCCCATCCCCTACTCTGGCATAGACATTTTTTTATTCTTTTTTATTTTTATTTATTTATTATTATTAGATAGAGGCAGAGAGAAATTGAGAGGGGAGGGGGAGATACAGAGGGAAAGAGACAGAGAGACACCTGAAGCTCTGCTCCACCAATTGTGAAGCCTTCCCCCTGCAGGTGGGAACCAGGGGCTTAAACCCAGGTCCTTGTGCTCTGTAATGTGTGTGCTTAACCAGGCCACCGCCTGGCCCCTCACAGCCATTTTTTTTTTCTTTCTGTTTTATTTGATAAGGCAGAGAAAGGTTGAGTGGGTAGGGAGAGATGAGAGAGAAAGACACTTGCAGACCTGCTTCACCACTTGTGAAATATCCCCTTTACAGGTGGGGAGTAGGGGCTTGAACCCAGGTCCTTGACCATGGTAACATGTGCACTCAACCAGGTGTGCCACAGCTTGGCCCCTATTGACCAGAGACCTAGAGACAGCCCCCAAACACTTTCAGTGCATTATCAAGGTACTGTTGGAAAATAAGTCAGATAGGGCCAGGTAGTGGCGCACCTGGTTAAGTGCACATAGTACTAAGTGCAAGGACCCAGACAAGGACCCAGGGGTCCCTCCTCCCTGCCTGCAGTGGAGACACTTCAGAAGTGGTGAAGCAGTCCTGCTGGTGTCTTTCCCTCTCCCTTTCTATCTCCTCTCCCTCTCTCAATTTCTCTGTCTTATCAAATACAATGGGGGAAAAAAGGGAGTGGGAATGGCTGCCAGGAATGGTGAATTCTGTCTTTTTTAAATCAGAGCACTGCTCAGCTCTGGCTTATGGTAGTGCGAGGGGATTGAATTGGGGACTTTGGAGCCTCAGGCATGGGAGTCTCTTTGCATAACCATTATGCTATCTATCCCCACTAGCAGTGAATTCTGTAGTGCTGGTACAAGCCCCAGCAACTGGAAGCAAAATAAATAAATAAATAAATAAAAATAAAATAATAAGAATAAAAATAAAAATACTGACAAATGCTATATGATCCTAACCAGCTGGAAGGGAAAACATTAGAGGTGGGACTTAGGAATACATCCAATAATAATGTCTCCGATGAGCTCGTAGTCCACTCTCAAGCCACTTCAGGTGGGCTTGGCTTCTTTCATTTTTTAGTCTAGGAGATGAGAGGCTCAAGGACACAGACTCAATCAACGTCACTTACTGGAAAAAAAGGAGCAAAACCAGAATGGAAACTAAGGTCTGCTGGATTTCAAAGCCCTTCTGTTAATGGCCAGCCACATGCCAGACTCTGTCATAGCAATCCTTAAGTGGAGCTCTGCTGTGGTGGGTAAGTGTGGGTCAGCTGAAAATAAAATGAAAAGTGCTAAGGGAAATTATAGTAGCCATAAAGTTCTCAAAAGAACAAAATGAAAGAGTTTGAGGGTAAAAATGATTACTACCTAAAAATTAAATGCTACTTCATCTTACACTCAGCTTAATGGCTACTGATGATATTATTCTCAAACTTGAAAAATGTGCTCTGAAAAATGTGACTGAAAAGTGAATTCAGTGACCAGGGAGGTGGTACGGTGGTAGAGTATAGAACAGGCAGGAGATCCTGAGTTTGGTTCCTGGCACTGCATATGCCAGAGTAATGTTCTGGTTCTTTCTTTCAATAAATAAAGGATTTTTAAATGTGAAATTCAATATACTAATTTTCAGGCTCCCATTTGTATTAGAACGACCATTAATTCTCTTTAAGGGGCCAGATGGTGGCTTACCCCATAAAGTGCACAAGTTACCATGAGCAAAGACTCAGGTTCAAGTACCTGGTCCCCACTCTCAGAAAGGAAGCTTCACAAGTGATAGAACAGTGTTGCAGGTGTTAATCCTTATCTTTGTCTCTCTCCCACTCTGTGTCTTCCCCATCTATCAATAAGAAAGAGAAAGAAAGCTAGTGGGAATGGTAGAGTCACTCAAGAACCAAGGTCTGGTGATAGCCTTGGTGGCAAAAACAAAACAAACAAATAAATATCCTCTCCAGGACCATTGATTTGTAGCCCCCTTTGTCATTTGCTCTGATAGAGACAAGTCAAGAATCTTGGCAACAAGGCATGGGATGTTAACCTTCCAGCTCCAATACTTAGGTGAGACCTTTCCTAGCTCATAGCACTCCTTAGTTCCATTTTGGGTGGTGCACTTCCTAACAAAGTTACAGAACCTAGACATAGACCAGAGCCCATGAGATAGCGTACATGTGCACATGTATCCATAAGTTGGGGGGAAATATGTACCTTAAAGTGAAAATGTGCAGTAGTCTACAGTGACTCAATAAGGAGACCTAAAAAAGACACCATAAGGTACTTAATCAAATAGTTTCTACTTAGACCTAGATACCCTCCTCACCTACTTCCTATCAATCATTCTAAGTTCCCTCAATCACTCTAAGTCCAACCATGTCAGATAAATTAAGGACTGTAAAACCTGGGTAAGGGGGGGTCAGGCAGTGGCACAGTGGGTTAAGCGCACGTGGCGCAAAGTGCAAGGACCGGCGTAAGGATCCCGGTTCGAGCCCCCAGCTCCCCACCTGCAGGGGAGTCGCTTCACAGGTGGTGAAGCAGGTCTGCAGGTGTCTGTCTTTCTCTCCCCCTCTCTCCATTTCTCTCTGTCCTATCCAACAACGAACAACATCAACAATGGTAATAATAATAACCACGAAGCTACAACAACAAGGGCAACAAAAGGGGGAAAAGATGGCCTTCAGGAGCGGTGGATTCATGGTGCAGGCACCGAGCCCAGCAATAACCCTGGAGGAAAAAAAAAAAAAACCTGGGTAAGGGCAAAAGACTGGCACACTTTAATGAGGGCCCTATTGGTCACTACCAGGTCACCCCATCATCCGGGCCCTAGTCAGGGAGTCTTTGGATTCTTATATAGATATGATGGGCCTAGACCTCTAATAGATCCCTCTCTCCACCATCACTGGCCCTCTCCATCAGGAACATCATTTGTAGGCCTCTATAGGACATTGCCCTCAATGTAGAACAGTAATGGTAGAAACTGCCCCACTCTCTGGAGGAAGGCTGAGTTAACATACTCTGCCACTGGAGGAAGACTGGTCCTGAAATGAGTGAAGCCTAGAATGTTCCTAGCTGTGACCATGGAATGTGAGCTCAGACTGACAGGGATGCAGAAGTTACACAGGCTCCTGTGCTAAATATGAATAGACATGGGCCCTAGGTCAGATCGATGGGGTTTATACTTAATGGTATTTATATATATTTCTCATATTTGGGAACTACTCTCTGGCCTGATCCAGCTTTCTAGTCCTATTCCCAACTCTGACACCAACTCTCCAGACAATACTTTTAGCCCCCTGCATGTTAGCTGTTGGACTCAGGTAAAAATTAGTAAAGTTATGGGCCCCTTGGAATATGCCTAAAATAGACTTGCTAGCTCCTTTCAACATGAAGACCCCAAATTTCATCTGTTATACTTTTACCATTAGGTTCCTGATTATTGAACAATTTGTTCTGCTATATATCTGTCTATATCTATAGATATTTTTTGTCTCCAGGGTTATTGCTGGAGCTCAGTGCCTGCACCATGAATCTACCATTCCTGGAGGCCATTTTTCCCATTTTTCTTGCCCTTGTTGTTATTATTGTTGTTGCTGTTGGATAGGACAGAGAGAACTTGAGAGAGGAGGGGAGGGTAGAGGGGTGAGAGAAAGATAGATACCTGCATCCCTGCTGTGAAGTGACCCTTATGCAAGTGGGGAGCCCGGGGCTCAAGCAGGGATTCTTATGCGGGACCTTGTGCTTCGCGCCTGTTCAGTTAATCTGCTGCGCTACCACCTGACTTTATATCTTAATGCTGCTTTATATCTTAATGCTTTTCAGCCATCAAATTGTAGATGCTACCATGACGCCAGCCTGACTTCCCTGGGCAGAGGACTTCACCAATGTGTCCTGGAACGGCACCTCCCCAGAGCGGGAAAGATGGAAAAAGGCTGGGGGATATAGATTGGCCTGCCAATGCCCACGTCCAGTGGAGCAATTACAAAAGCCAGACCTCCTACCATCTGCACCCCACAGAGATCTTTGGTTCATACTCCCAGAGGAATAAAGAACAGGGAAACTCGGAGTCGGTGGAGGCATACCTGGTTGAGCGCACATGTTATAATGAACAAGGACCCAGGTTTGAGTCCCCGGTCCCCACCTGCAGGGGGGAAGCTTCACAAATGGTGAAGCAGTGCTGCAAGTTTCTCTCTTTGTCCCTCTCTATCTCCCCCTTCCCTCCTTATTTCTGGCTGTTTCTATCCAACAAATAAATAAAGATAATAAAATTAATTTTAAAAAATAGGGAAACTCCCAATGGAGGGGAGGGGATATGGAACTCTGGTGGTAGTAATTGTGTAGAACTGTACTCCTCTTCTAACACACTTTTATCCATCATTATTAAATCACTAATAAAAAGAATATTTAAAAAATAATCATGGCAAGAATATTGAGTCACAGAGGGAATACCAGAACCCTGTTTTGAGGAGAGCACTTGGCCATTACCCAGAAGTTGTGATTATTTTTTAACAAAATCATAGAGCCTATTATTGTAGAAAGAGTCTTAAAATTCTCCCAGTTCATTTATTTACTTGATATGCTTCAGGCCACTTTGTGATTCCTCAGTATTCTCAGCACTGCATGGGGTTTGGCTCTAGTGTAGATATATAATCAATGTCAGTCAGTGAATGAATGAAAAAGTACACCTTTTCTAATCCATACAAATGAAATAAGCTTCTTAGGGACCAAATTACCTTCAGCACACAATCAAAACTCCTAATAAGTTACTAAATAAAGCACATATTAGAGGCCTGGGAAGTGACACAACAGGTAGAGCACCAAATTTGCAAGCATGAGGTCCTGAGTTCAATTCTTGGCATTGCACATGCTATAGTAATTCTTTGGTTCTCTCTCACCTCTCTTGCTTATATTAATAAAAAAAAAAAATAAAGGAAAATGCATAATGCATTTTTCCTTAGCATGGAAGCTGGTAGGGGCAGTGTATGTGTGCCTCCAGAATGATGAAACATGGCACCCACCAGGAGCCATGGAAGAGGTTGGTAAGGTTATTCTAATATTTGAGGCCATGCAGTTATGGGACTAAGAAGCTGCAAATCTCAGAGAGCTAGGGCTAGAACTTTTTTTTTCCCCTCCAGGGTTATTGCTGGGGCTTGGTGCCTGTACCATGAATCCATTGCACCTGGAGGCTATTTTTTCCCTTTTGTTGCCCTTGTTGTTTATCGTTGTTATTATTATTGCTGTTATTGCTGTCATTGTTGTTGGGTAGAACAGAGAGAAATTAAAAGAGGAGGGGAAGACGGGGGGGGGGGGGGGAGAGAAAGATAGACACCTGCAGACCTGCCTCCGTTAGTGAAGCAACCTCCCTGCAGGTAGAGAGCTGGGGGCTCAAACTGGGATCCTTGGGCCAGTCCCTATGCTTTGACCCACGTGCGTTTAAAGGCTAGAACTTTTAAAAAAAAAATTTATTATTTTTTTAAATGTTATATTTATTTTAGTTTTGAGAGAGATGGCAGAGAGAAACACATAGAAAGAAACAACAGAGCACTGCTCAGCTCTGGCTTATGGTGGTGTGGGGGATTGGACCTGGGACTTAGGAGACTCAGGCATGAGAGTCTCTTTGCATAGCCATTATGCTATCTCCCCAGCCCAAGGCTAGAACTCTGACAGGAATTTATATTGCAGTCTTGTATCTTGGTGTGGAGGCAGAATTCCTTCTTCCTCTGGGAACATCATTCTTCTGTTAAGGCTTTCAATTGAATAGATGAGCATCCCTTCACCTCACCTCATGCCCAGGTAATTACATCTAAAACATAACTTCACAACATCATTCAGAATGGGGTTTGGCCAAACAACCAGGTTATATACTAGTCATGCTGATATAAATTAACTTCCACACTGATACAGCCCTCAGGGAGACTCCTTGTTCTATTTTTTCCATCTTTATAAATACCTGCTCTTACCCTCAGGATCTCAGTCCAGCTGGAGAAGGTTCCTAGATGTTCCCACACAGGACAGAGGTGTGCACTGGACAGCAAGGGAGGCCTGAGGAGTGCCCCCTGAAAAGGCAAAATCACTCCTTTGCCCTTAGTTTGTGTCCCCTTACTTTGCGGAGATAGGAAAGGGACACTTTGATCTAGTATATTAGATTTTAGTGAGTTTGATTTGTGTAAAGCAGATAAGGTAATCAGTGCTCAAGGGCTAAATTAATTTTATGCTAAGCTTGGTGTTAAACAAATGTATGTAGTCACAAAATACTGAACCAGAAAATCAATAATTCTGAGGAAACAGGTTTGGTGCTGGGCAGAAAAATCAAGAAAGCTTTCCAGAGAAGGTGAACTTCAAAATGAATCTGAAAGGTCGGGTGAGTTATCCAAGTGAAAAGGTTTAGAAGAGCATCCCCCGCTATGAACCAGCAGGAATAAAAGAAGGACATGGAGCACATGCCTAGTAGGCTGGCTCATGAGCTGTGTGCTCTGTTATATTCTTAATCAACCTTTTCAGTCATCATGCCATGTCTGTGGTCTTCACTGGATCATGAGGATAGAGACAACCTTCTAATAAGTGTTCATTTATTCCTCTATTCCCTGCACTGAGCATATGCCTGGCATGTAATTAGAATATTTAATAAATGATGATGCAATGTCTAAGGGTTCTAATTCATATTCAGATATAGTACAAGTTCACCCCTAGCCCTAGCAAGCATTTTGATCAATCCTTAAAGTTCACAAAGAGGACTGGGTATGAGAGAGCAAATATCGCCACAGCTGTGCCCTCTGCTCTGTATCTTTTATTGTTTGGGTGAAATGCCAATAAATAATAGAAGTTAAAAAATAGTGTTTACAACTGTGGATGTTATAAATGCATTCATATTCATCTAAAAGCTATTCATTTGATAATGTTTTTGAAGTTTATTTGTTAATGAGGGAGAGAGAAAAAGAGAACACTCCAAAGTGTCACTCTAGCATGTGGGTTGTTGGGCTTGATCGTGAGACCTCATGCCTGAGAATTCAATGTTTATATTCTGTACCACCTCCCAGGATCCTCAACAAATGTTTTATTTTGAACCAATAAGTAACTACATCCCAATTAGGTGTAAGTATTGTGCTTTCTTTTCTTTCTTTTTTTTTTTTTTTAAGATATTATTTATTAAGAAGATAGGAGGAGAGACAGAAAGAACCAAACATCACTCTGGTACATGAGCTGCCGGGGATCGAACTCAGGACCTCATACGTGAGAGTCCAATGCTTTATCCACTGCGCCACCTCCTGGACCACAGTATTGTGCTTTCTCACCAGATCTTTTTTGACAGTGGGTACCAACATATAATATATAGTTCTTTATGTATTATTGTTGTTGTTGCTATTAAATTATTTACCAGAGCACTAATCAGCTCTGGTTTATAATAGCACTGGAGATTGAATCTGGAACCTTTGGTGCCTCAGGCATTAAAAATATTTTTGTATAACTGTTGGCTATTTCTTCAGCCCCTCTGAGTATTATCTTCTTTAGTTTTATATCTAACATCACAAAATACCAAAAGACACAGTTTGGAGCCTGTTAATGTTGCTAGGGGATTCAGAACCACAACAAAGATTTAAAAAAAATTTAAAGGTTAAAAAAAAAAATCAAGTTATCACTACTCACCTGACATCCCTATCTTTATGCACATCACAACCTGGAAAGGTTTGTTACTAAGGCTACAAATTTGTCTCTTAGGGAGCACACCACAACACATAGTAGGTGCCCTTAAGAGAAAAACCACTGGCCTGGGAGGTGGCACAGTGGATAAAGCATTGGATTTTCAACCAATGAGGTTCCTATTTCTTTCTCTCTCCTATATTTCTCATGAATAAATAAACAAATTCTTTAAAGAAAAGAAAAAAAACACACCTACAGGTTAAATGACATATAGATTTCTGTCTAAAGAGAGGTTTCCTACTGTAATCTATAATGAATAAAGTGACACTCAGATATGTGTATGTGAAGGGACAAGATACAATAAAAATAATGGAACTGCTTCCCTAAGATGGAAATAAACAGACTAGCCCATTATGAGAGCCAAGAGGAAAGACAAAGCTGACCTGCAATTATCTGTTCACTGTGATACATTTTTAGCTACAGGAAATGGCATGCTTCCAGGAGGCACCTGCAGGATACATGTCAGGTAATAAAAGAAGAAGAGAGAGAATGAGAGAGAGAGAAAAAACAAAACAAAACAAACAAACAAACACCCTCCCAGAGAATCTGAGCAGTAAATTTGATTGTATCTAATAATATGAGATAACCACACAATGCTTCTTATTTCTACTGTTTTTGTTTGTTTGTTTGTCTAAGACATTTGCTCTTTTAGCTGAACAACCTCTACATACAATCAAAATACATGGTTTAAGAAACTGAGTGACCCCACCTGGGGGAAAGCTTTGCAAGTGGTGAAGCTACAGGTGCCTCTCTCTCTCCCTCTCTATCTTCCCTTCCCTCTCGATTTCTAGCTCTCTCTATCCAATAAATAAAGATAATTAAAATAGAAAAAAGAAACTGAGTGAAAAGGTATTTATGTCTTAAATTGAATGAACCCACTACAGGTTTTCTGGATATTATATGAGTCTTTAAGACCCCTAAAGAGGGAAAAAATGTTTTAAGGACACCTAGCAGTTGAACTTTCCAAAAAAAAATAAATATTTTTTTTAAACTAATAACCCCAGGGTTGGTAAAGTCTGGGTATACCTATTTCCTACAAATTTTCCCAGAAAACAGAATCCAACTCAATGTGTTTAAGTAATGTTAAACTAGAGAGTTGACGGTCTGGCTAATTTGCGGAATGGTACAGTTTCTGGTATTGGGATGTAGTAAGAGTAACTGCACAGAACACGTACACTGTGACTGGAAATGCCTACACGACCAACTTCATAACCCTGTGAGAAAGGACCCTGTTGGGGACTGACCCAAGAAATTTTGTCTCACGTCATCAGTTTACTATCCTTAATCTCGTTTTATACTAACATACCCTGGAATTTCAACAAACATCAGTATAAATATTAGTTTGCACAAAAGCTAGGACTTTCCATATCCTATGAAGTCATAGCACTGAGTCAGGAGCCTTCACCTTTTATGACTCCAGTGGTACTGTGGAGACTAGAGCCCTCTATCTGTCACTTTGAAAGTGTCATAAGCAATAAATGGAGTATTGGGATGCATTGGAGTACCCATTCATTGGGGAAACTGACAATCCTTCCTAGCCGACTGAATCCACATGGATCCCAGTCACTTTCAAAGCCAGCAACAAGCAGCTCCTGACAGCTTTCAACCTGACGCTGTTGACTGGCTACGGAAGAAGGGCAAACGCTAGAAGAAGAAGAATGGAGTATTTGGGCTAAATCTAAAAATGCAGATCCTTGTAAAAACAATAATAAATCTCCAAGCAACACCCAATTGAAGTATCTGTCCTCACCAAGTAACCTCCCACAAAAAGCCACCTAAGGGTGACCCAGCAGAACACTGCATCACTCTAAGAAAGCTTTAGGTTTCCTCACATGCACCAACAAATCTACAGGGCTAGTTTCTGCACTCCTTAGAATGTTACATCTGTCATACCAAACAGCATCTTAAACGCTGACATAACTCCCTAACAAAAGACAAAAGGTGGTATATCTTATTAGAAACAAGATAAACACCACTTAAAGTCTTCAAATATTATTGCACTTTTAACTTTCATAATTTGACAATGCAGAAAACAATCGTAGACTGACTTTTAACAATTAAAGAACACCTTTAAGCAGACAGGACTGTCCTAAATTTTTTATTAGGTAATTTTTTTTAAAACAAACAAACTTATTAGCGGTAACGATGGAGCTGGAGAGTATTGCGCCTTCTCCAAGCTGCACGGAAAGAACCACCAATGGTGTGGTGGAACTTGTGGCCTTTTCCAAGGCCACGGCTCTTGCGCCCTGTGGATGTCAGCCCCCGCATCTCCCTGTGCTTGTGGACTGGTTTGGTGATCCATTGGGTGTCAGGATTTCTTCTGATAGCTTTATGGAATGGATCAATGAGGATAACCTCAAAGAACTTGTATGTGGAGTCTTCACCCACCCAGTAAGAATTCAGGACTCTCAGAGCCCCACAGTGGCGTCCAGCTCGCTCCTCAGCAACAGACTGAAGGCTCCGCGCAAACTTCAGCTGGGTGACGCCATGATGGACGGGCTTGCCATAGGTCGCACCCTTGGGAACTGGGCGTTTGCGGCCACCACGGAGGACACGAATCCGATATATGACGTAACCTTGCTTGGCCTTGTAGCCCAGCCTGCGGTGGGGCGGGCGTCCCGTCCAGCCCGACAGCTGGCGGTATTGCCAGCACGGCACCGAGCAGCGAGCGCTTCACGTCTGACTGCTTCTTCCTCCAGAGCTCCGGGATGTACTTGTACGCACCCATCTTGGCTCACCCCGATGCCTGCCGCCAGACGGAAAGGAAAGCTCTACTGTTTTCTTTAAAAAAATTTAATTAAATCTAACCCTCTACTTCATTTTGAGACTGTTCGGCACCACACCCACTCCCTTTTATAGAGGGAAAACCAAACTTCAAATATGTGCCATGATTTGTTAATCTGCCACCCAGATAGTCAGCAAAAAAGCTAAGAAAGCAACTAGGACTTGAGTCCAGGCTTCCCACGTTTACAGCCAATGAGCTTGCTACTGCACCGAGTGATGACTTAAAAACAAAACAGAACAAACAAACAAAAACCCGATTTTTGTTTTGGGGCCTGAAAAAATACCTCAGCAGGATAGTGTGTCTGCTTTGTCATATGTGTCAGGTTTGAGTTTGCCTCCACTGCATGGGAGAAAGCTTCAGCGTTGTGGTGTCTTTAGCTCTCTTATGATCTCCCTCTCTCTGTCAGCCTGGGGAGATGAAGCCTCAGCAACAACAAAAACAAACTAATAATCACAGAGGTAGCACAACAGACTTCCATACTGGAGCTGCCAAAGATTGTAGGTTCAATCCCCAACTCCCCTGTGTTAGAGCTGAGTATTGCTTTGGTCTGTCATTTTCTCATGAAAATAAATAAATAGTGGCAGACCAGTGGTGCAATGGATAACACATTTGCCTATGGATCAGGAAATAATTTTTTTTTTTTTGTTTTTGCCTCCAGGGTTATTGCGGGGGCTGGGTGCCTGCACCATGAATCCATTGCTCCTGGAGGTCACCTTTCCCCCTTTTGTAGTCCCTATATTTTTATCGTTGTTGTGGTTATTATTATTGTTGTCGTTGGATAGGACAGAGAGAAATGGAGTGAGAAAGGGAAGACAGAGAAGGGGAGAGGGACACCTGCAGACCTGCTTCACCGCTTGTGAAGCAACCCCTCTGAAGGTGGGGGGCCGGGGGGCTTGAACCGGGATTCCTTACTCCAGACCTTGCGCTTTGCACCATGTGCACTTAACCCGTTGCCACCGCCCGGCCTCAATAAAAAATAAAATAAAAAATAAATTAAAAAAAATTAATTCCCCAATAAAAAAATAAACAGTGGGATTTTTAAAAATTGTTGTAGTTATTATTGTTGTTGGATAGGACAGAGAGAAATGGAGAGAGGAGGGGAATACAGAGAAGGCGAAAGAAAGATAGACACCTGCAGACCTGCTTCTCCACTTGTGAAGCGACTCCCCTGCAGGTGGGGAGTCAGGGGTTCGAACCAGGATCCTTAGGCTGGTTCTTGAGCTTTGCACCTGCACTTAACCCGCTGTGCTACCGCCCAACTCCTGGTTCATACATTTCTAATAATGACTTGTTCTTTGAAATATTGACTCTCTTAAAAGCTTAGACCAGGAGAACAGAAGCAACCAGTGGCGTTACTTTATAAAACACAGCTATATATAATGTCAAAGGACATAAATTATCATGATGTTGTGTATGATACAGCAAATCCTAACAATGGGATTTTCAAAGTTAATACATTTGCCAAATAATTTGATTATAGCAGTAACTATTGATAGCTTTCTTAAACCCTGAGACAGCAGGAACCTCCTGCTTCCTCTATAAAGCCCATATTTTCCCCAGTCCTGGAACCTCTAGGGTGGGGCTTACTTTCCTTCAGGCTTCTCTCAGTTCATACCAACAGATACTGCATCTGCTGATCCCAAACTAATCAATTCAACAAGTACCACCTAGGCATGCTTCACTTTGGACCGTGTCCAGAGACATCAGGCATGGAATGTCAACCCTTCAGCTTCATTACTTGGGTGAGACCTTTCCTTTCTCATAGGATTCTCTAATTCCATTTCAGGTGGTTCACCTCCTAACAAAGCCCCCAAACCTAGATATAGACCAGGGCCCATGAGATAAGGCATATGCTCACATGTATCCATACATTAGGGCAAAATATATACCTGAAAGCAAAAGTGCACAATAGTCTGCAGTGAGTCAGTATATGCAGCAAGCAAGTAGAAAGACCTAAAAAGACACCATAAAGTTCCTAATGAAATAGTTTCTACGTAGACCTCGATACCCTCCTCACCTACCTCCTATTACACTTCCCTCAGTCACTCCAAAGCTAACTTTATCAAAGTAAGGACTGCAAAAGCTGAATAAGGGCAAGAGACTGGCATACTTTAATGATGAGTCCTTAGTCACTATCAGGTCGCTCCATCATCTGGGGTCCTAGTGGGGGAATCCTGAGATTCCCACACAGACATGATGGGCCTAGACCTCAAATAGATCCCTCTCTCCACTGCCACTGGTGATCTCCATCAGGAACAAACACAATGGACCCCTTGTGGGCCCCCATAGGACCTTGCCCTCAATGTGGATCAACAACGGTAGGGAATGTTCATCCTCCGAAGGGAGGCTGGATAACATACTCTATCTACCACCTGAGTAAGATGGGTCCTGAAATTGGGGTTGCTTGGAGCATTCCTACTCATGACCACAGAATGTGAGCTCAGACCCACAGGGATACAGAGGTTACATAGGCTCCTATGCTGAATATGGGCCCCAGATCAAATCGATGGGGTTTACAGTCAACAATATTTATGCACCTTTCCCATATTTGGAAGCTACTTTCTTCTCTGATCCAGCTTTCAAGCCCTTTTTCCAGCTATGACATCATCTCCCCAGACAATAACTTGAGTCCACCTGCATATCAGATGTCAGGCTCAGGAAAAAACTAGTATACTCATGGGCCCTTTGGAATATAACTAAAATTGGCCTACTATCTTCAAAACAGAAATCCCAAGTCTTTATTTGCAATATTCCAGCCTTCAGGTTCATGACTAGTTAACAATTTGTTTGGCTTTATATGTTAACTCTTTTTTTAATATTTATTAATTTTCACTTTTTGTTGCCCTTGTTTTATTGTTGTACTTATTATTGTTGTTATTGATGTCTTCATTGTTGGATAGGACAGAGAGAAATGGAGAGAGGAGGGGAGACAGAGAGGGGGAGAGAAAGACAAACACCTGTAGACCTGCTTCACCGCCTGTGAAGGGACTCCCTGCAGGTGGGGAGCCGGGGGCTCAAACTGGAATCCTTACATTGGTCCTGAGCTTTGTGCCACCTGCGCTGAACCACTGTGCTACCGCCCGACTCCCGTTAACTCTTTTTTTTTAGCCACCAGATTCCAGATGATACCATGATGCCAACCTGACTTCCCTGGGCAGACAACTCCACCAATATGTCCTGGAGCACTGCTTCCCCAGAGTCCCACTCCAGTAGGGAAAGAGAGAGATGGGCTTGGAGTATGGGTCGATCTGTTAATGCCCATGTTCAGCGGGGAAGCAATTACAGAAGCCAGACCTCCCAACTTTTGTACCTCATAACTACCCTGGGTCCATACTCCCAGAGGGTTAAAGAATAGGAACACTATCAGGGGAGGGGATGGGATATGGAGTTCTGGTAGTGGGAATTGTGTGGAGTTGTACCCCTCTTATCCTATGGTTTGTCAGTGTTTCCTTTTTACCTGAGCCTGACAACTAATATGCAGGTGGACCCAGGTTATTTTCTAAGGAGATGGTATCATAGTTGTAAAAAAGGAATAGAGGGAGTCGGGCTCTAGCACAGCGGGTTAAGCACAGGTGGCACAAAGCTCAAGGACCAGCATAAGGATCCCGGTTCAAGCCCCAGCTCCCCCCCTGCAAGGGAGTCGCTTCACAGGCGGTGAAGCAGGTTTGCAGGTGTCTATCTTTCTCTCTCCCTCTCTATCTTCCCCTCCTCTCTCCATTTCTCTCTTTCCTAGCCAACAACAACGACATCAATAACAACAGAAATAATAACTACAACAAGGGCAACAAAAGAGAATAAATAAAATATTTAAAAAAAGAAAAGAAAAAATAAAGTAGAAACCCCACATCACTGTAGAATGATCCTTGAAGGGACAGTTACATAGTGATCTTCCAAAGGTACTGCATTATAAGCCAGCACTGTAACATATCATGGTGATGTCCAAGTTTTAAACCAAAGGTTGTATTATATGTATTTTGTTATATTTAAAGCAGTCAGGATGTTTGACCTCTGTTCCAGTGCAAGTCCCACAAGAGCAGGGACTGTGTGTCTTGTCACAATGTGCCTCTAATTTCCTAGTAAAGTGGCTGGGATGGGGTAAATGCTCAAAAATGATTTGTTGATCTGCTGACTAGCCAACTATCTCTGGTACAAGACAACAGTACTTTTTTTTTTGTTTTACCAGAGCACTGGTGGTGCAGAGGATTGAACCTGGGACTTTGAAACCTCAACAGTACTTTTTTTTTGTTTTACCAGAGCACTGGTGGTGCAGAGGATTGAACCTGGGACTTTGAAACCTCATATGCAAATAGTTATGTCTTTTGCATAACCATTATGGTATGTCCTTGGCCCCAAGATAGTAATACTTCTATGCTTTTCTTAAGTTTGTTAGGAACTGAGAATAGAAAGTGAAATCTGAAGACAAAATAATAATAGCATAATGTATTCTTTTTAAAAAAACTTTATTATTTATTTTCTCTTGTTGCCCTTGGTGTTTTTTATTGTTTCTGTAGTTATTATTGTTGTTGTTGTTTTCATTGTTGGATATGACAGAAACAAATGGAGAGAGGAGGGGAAGACAGAGAGGGGGAGAGAAAGATAGACACCTGCAGACCTGCTTCACTTCCTGTGAAGTGACTCCCCTGTAGGTGGGAATCCTGGGGCTCAAATGAGGATCCTTACACAGGTCCTTGTGCTTCTAGACATGTGCGCTTAGCCCACTGTGCTACTGCTGGACTCCCAGCGTGATGTATTCTTGTTTTGATTACATAGAGTGCTGTTTCTGCTAGTAAGTCCCTACTTCTACGCATTCACTTCTCAGCTTTACTTATTTATTTTTCCTCTAGGGTTATCGCTAGGGCTTGGTACCTGCAATATGAATCCAATACTCCCAGCATCCTTTTTTCCTCTTTCTCCATTTTATTGGATAGGACAGAGAGAAATTGAGAGGAGTGAGAAATAGAGAGGGAGAGAGAAAGACAGGTATCTGCAGACTTGCTTGACCACTAGTGAAGTGTCCCTGTTGCAGGTGGGGAGCGGGGGCTCGAACCTAGATCCTTGGCCTTGGTACGAAGCCTAACGGGGTGCACCATTGCCAGACCCCCCTCAGCTTTCTTTTTAATTTTTATTTAAAAAAATATTTATTATTTTAATTTATTTATTTATTTAATTTTGCCTTACATATCTCACCTGCAAAGTTGTGGACAGATATTTTAAGGTTGCCAAGTCACTGTTTTCATTAAAGGAAGTTTTTTTTTTTTTTTTTCCTCCAGGGTTATTGCTGGGGCATGCACTATGAATCCACTATTCCTGGAGGCCATTTTTCCCATTTTGTTGCGCTATTGTTGTTGTTGTTGTGTAGTTGCTATTGTTGTCATAGCTGTTGTTATTGTTGGATAGGACAGAGAGAAATGGAAAGAGGATGGGAAGACAGAGAGGAGAGAAAGATAGACACCTGCACACCTGCTTCACCGCCTGTGAAGCAACTCCCCTGCAGGTGGGGAGCCAGGGGTTCAAACCCTGGATCCTTACCCGGTCCTTGCACATTGTGCCACGTGCACTTAACCTGCTGCACTACTGCCTAACTCCCTTTTTTATTTTTTAAAGCTTTTTTTTTTTTTCTCAGTTTTTAATATTTACTTATTTATTAACCAGAGCACTGCTCAGCTCTGGCTTATGGTAGTGCTGAGGACTGAACTTGGGACCCTGGAGCCTCAAGCATGAGAGTCTCTTTGCATAACCATTATGCTGTCTACCCTCCCCCTCAGCGTCCTGTGTCAGCATACATGCTATATTCTATTCAGTTCAGAATAAGGTTAGGGGTGCAGGTGCCATATTGCATTTTTTCCAGAGCATTTTATTGGGGGAATGGTTTATGTTATAGTTGTTGACACTTAAGTACAATTTCTCATCTCTCCATGGTGGATGTCTACAAAGCACTCCCACCTCCAACTTAGGTCCTTTTCTACCAACATCCTCTCTAGTCCCTCCCATCCCCATCTCCCCACAGTCCTTTGCTTTGTTGTGTACCATATTGTATTTAATGTGGTCAAATTACTAAAGCACTGTATCTTAGGGAAGCCATCTCACTTTTTGTCAAAATACCTATTATTAGGATTGCAGCTCTAGTTATTGTGGTTTAGATAAACACAAACTCAGCATTATAGTCCAGGTATGGGTGTGTCTATGTGTGTGTTCTCATCACCATGCTCTGGTTAATAAAGTAAATAAGTAAATATTTAAAAATAAAAAAATAAAAAGAGGGGCTGGGCGGCAGTGTAGTGGGTTAAATGCACATGGCCTGCCTGAAGTGCAAGGACCAGCCTAAAAATCCCAGTTTGAGCCCTTGGCTTCCCACCTGCAGGGGGTCGCTTCACAGGCAGTGAAACAGAAATAGGTCTGCAGGTGTTCCCCCCCCCACCCCACTCCTGTCTTCCCCTCCTCTCTTGATTTCTCTCTGTCCTATTCAACAACTACAACAGCAATGGCAACAATAACAACAATAACAACAAGGGCAACAAAATGGGAAAAATGGCCTCCAGGAGTAGTGGATTCGTAGTGCAGGCACCAAGCCCCAGTGATAACCCTGGAAGGAATAAAAAATAATAATAATAAAATAAAATAAATAAATATAAGAAAGCCACATATATAAGGATCCTGATTCGAACCCCAGCTCTCCACCTGCAGGGGAGTCGCTTCACAGGCAGTGAAGCAGATCTGCAGGTGTCTTTCTCTCTCTCCCCGTCTTCCCCACCTCTCTCCATTTATCTCTGTCCTACCCAACAACAATAATGACATCAATAACAATAATAAAACAACAAGGGCAACAAAAAGAGGATAAATAAATAAATATTTTAAAAAAAGCGGGGCCAGGTGGTGGCATACTTGGTTAAGTGTATGCACTACAAATGTAAGGACCTGAGTTCAAGCCCCCAGTTCCCACCTGTAGGGGAAAGCTTTGCAAGTGCTGAAGCAGTGCTACAGGTGACTCTACGTCTCTTTCCCTCTTTATCACACCCTTCTGTCTCAATTTCTGTCTGTCTCTATCCAATAATTAAAGATAAAGATAATTTAAAATAATAAAAAAAGAAATTAAAAGGCACACAGAAAACTTTGTGTTAAGGTCATCCATAAGCAATCTTGGGGTGGGGGTAGATAGCATAATGGTTATGCAAAAAGACTCTCATGCCTGAGGCTCCAAAGTCCCAGGTTCAATTCCCCACACCACCATAAGCCAGAGCTGAGCAGTGCTCTGGTAAAAAAAATAAATAAATAAAATAATAATAAATGCAGTCTTGATAATCACATGATGGAGCTGTTCTTAACAGGGACATGACTGCACATATGAATCATATTTTAGGGAAGACACGGGCAATTAATGGTCTAGAAGAGAGGTTTTAAAAATATTTATTAAAATTTAAATATTAAAATTTATTAATTTTTAATTTATTAATTTTTAATTTATTAAAACTTAAAAATATTTAAAACTTATTTATTTGATGGACACAGAGAGAAATAGAGAGGGAAGAAGAAAGAAATAGATACCTTCAGGACTGCTTCGCATTTGTGACACTTCCTCGTTGCAGGTGGGGATTGGGGGCTTGAACCTGGGTTCTTGAGCATTGTAACATGTGCTCAACTAGGTGTCCCATGATCTGGCCCCCCATATAACTAATACTTGGAAATAATTCCCAGTAAATATGTCAATCCTGTACTAAAAATGAATAGTTTTTTTCATTACTTAAAATGGAATCTACATTTCATTCTTGGGGGAAAGAGAAATAGTACTGATAAGCTTATGCACTTACCTAAGATGGTTACTAAGTTAAGAAATTAAAACTACCAAGCGGGTCCAGGTGATGGTGCACCTGGTTGAGAGCACATGTTACAATGCACAAGGGCCTAGGTTTGAGCAACCGGTCCCCACCTGCAGGAGAAAACTTTGCAAGTGGTGAAGCAGTGTTGCAGGCGACTCTCTGTCTCTCCCTCTCTATCATCCCCTTACCTCTTGATTTCTGGCTTTTTCTATCCAACAAATAAATAGTAACTTAAAAAAAAAGGGAAAGAAAACCTACCAAGTGACCATGACACACCTATTTCTAACCTTGAGTACCTTGGCATGTCATACCCTACAAGTTCTTCCTTTGAGAACTGAAAGTTGGGGCCAGGTGGTGGCACACCTGGTTGAGTACATGTTACACTGTCCGAGGACCTGGGTTCGAGCCCTCAGTCCTCATCTGCAAGGGGAAAGTTGTGCAAGTGGTGAAGCAGGACTGCAGGTATCTCTCTGTCTCTATCCCTTTCTATCATCCCTGTCCCTCTCACTTTTTGCTGTCTCTATCCAATAAATAAATAAAGATTAAAAACAAATCTTAAAAAAGAGAGATAGAGAATAGAAAGTTGACTGCTGGGAAGACAGCATGGTGTTAGAGGGAAAGATAGGATGTGGAATTAGAAGACCACTGAGTCCTGTTCTGTCACTGGCTGTGAACCTCTTTCTACACTTATAAAGAGAAATCATCTACCCAGTTCATCTCAGATGTATGGAGTACTAAGAGACCGGAGAGTGACTCAGGGGAGATGCAGTGGCTAGAGTGCTGAACATACAAGCATGGAGTCCTGGATCAACCACATGTGTCAAAGTGATACACTGGTTCTTGCTCCTTTATCACTAATAAATAAATTCTAAAAAGGTAGCAGACATTCTTTTTTAAAAAATTTAATAAATGCTATTTATTATTATTAGGCAGAGAAAGAAAGAGAGAGAGTATAAAGAGTATTTAAATCTGTATGGCAGTACTTACCAAGTGCCAAAAATAAGTATACAATACATGGTTGTGAAATAAATTAATATCACAAATGCTCCTGAAGCATAGATCAACGGCTAAAATCTAAAATCCTTAATAGGACATTTACTTCAAACAATGTGAAATAATTTATCTGTTTACACCAAAATCACATATTTACTAAGGGTTTGAATTGATTTTTAAATTAATGGATTGTCAAACAGCTTTTTACCCTCTTTTCTTTCTTGCTCTTTCAATTATTTTTCTGCCTACTGACTTATTGTACCTCTTCTACAAGGCAGTAAATAAAACAACAGAGTAATTCAATTTTTGTTAGTGTAAAAAAAAAAACAGTAAAGAGGCAGATGCTACTGACAAGAAAATAGATTTTTGATGTCTCTGACTTGAGTTTCTGAGATACTGAGAGCAACAAGCTTATATTACCAGGCTAAGAAAAAGATTTTAAACTTTGGGTACGAAATTTAAGTTTAGATATATGCTTGGGGAAAAAAGTATAGAATTGGGAGTCGGGCAGTAGTGCAGCAGGTTAAGCGCAGGTGGCGCAAAGTGCAAGGACCAGAGTAAGGATCCCTGTTCAAGCCCCCAGCTCCCCACAAACGGTGAAGCAGGTCTGCAGGTGTCTATCTTTCTCTCCCCCTCTCTGTCTTCCCCTCCTCTCTCCATTTCTCTCTGTCCTATCCAACGATGATGACATCAATAACAACAACAATAACTACAACAATAAAACAAGGGCAACAAAAGGGAATAAATATTTTTAAAAAGTATAGAATTTCAGCAAAATACTATGTAACCCATTCTTTGCTTTTATATATAAAAAGGGTGCTTCGCGGGCTGGCTCCAACCATTCTGAGCCATATATTCCACTCAGACTGCTCAGTGACTGTAAGGATATAGCTTTTGGGAGGACTAGATGAGAGTAAATTCCACTAGGCATCTGACAGCTGTGCTTTATAATGAAGATGACATTGGAGGCTGTCTACAATGCCCTCTGGTGGTCTAAAGGTTTCTTCATCTCTGCTACTGGAAAATTAAAACCACCACACTAGACATTTTCTATTAAATAGGTAGAAAAGATAATAAAGATAAGGAATATAATTTTTTTCTATATAACTGTTCAGCACTGGCTTATAGATGTGCTAGGGATTGATCCTGGGACCTTAGTGTCTCAGGCATGAATGTCTTTTGCAGATCCATTATGCTTTCTTTCCAGCCCATATGTAAATTTTCTATACATGTTATTAATTAATCTTTGTTTATCACTAACGAATCTGTCTGATATTAATTTGTCTGGTTATCCAGCTTCAGTAGGCCCCAGAAGGGTAGAGAAATTTTCCTCTGTTTTCTGAAACTTACTTTAGATATGCCTCACTTAAATGTGTATTTTATAGAATTGTTGTAAGAAGTAAATGAAAAAGCATGTGAAGCCCAGACCCTGGTGTATAACAACACTTTTCCTTAATAACCAGAATGAATTTCTCTTGCATCTTGTCAAAGGAGAAGTAAAAAAATAAGAAAATATTTATGGAAATTTAAGGTGACAACTAATAAAATGAAATTAAATAAAAAAAGAAAAACATTGAAAATAAATCATGACTTTTCAAACAACCCCCCCCAAAAAAATCCCAATTCGAGCCCCTGGCTCCCACCTGTAGGGGGGTCACTTCACAAGTGGTGAGGCAGGTCTGCAGGTGTCTATCTTTCTCTTCCCCTCCCTGTCTTCCCCTCCTCTCATGATTTCTCTCTGTCCTATACAACAACAGCAAAAACAGTAACAAGGGCAATAAGGGCAACAAAAATGGTGGGAAATGGCCTCCAGTGCCAGCACTGAGTCTCAGTGATAACCCTGGAGGCAAAAAAAAAAAGAATCTAGGAATAAACCTAACAAAAGAAGTGAGAGACTTGTATACAGAAAATTATGAGTCATTATTCAAGGAAATAGAAGAAGTAAAAAGAAAGTTTATGTTCATGGGTTGGAAGAATTAACATCATCAAAATGAATATACTACCCAGAGTCATATACAAATTTAATGCAATCCCCATCAAGGTCACAACCAGTTTTTTTTTTTTTTTTTAGGAGAACAGAATAAAAGCTATAATATTTATCTGGAACCAGAAAAGACCTAGAACTGCCAAGACTATCTTAAGAAGAAAGAACAGAACTGGAAGCATTACACTCCCAGACCTCAAATTGTATTATGGGGACTTTGTAATAAAAACTGCTTGGTACTGGGACATAAATAGACACACTGACCAGTGGAATAGAATGGGAGATCTTTACATGCTATACATCACACAAGAGGCTAATAACCAAACATATAAAGAGCTCATCAAACTCAGCAACAAGAATACCTAATAACCTCATCCAAAAATGGGGAGAGGACATGAACAGAATATTCACCACAGAAGAGATCCAAAAGGCCAGCAAACATGAAAAAAATGCTCCAAGTCATTTATGGTCAGAGAAATGCAAATAAAGACAACAATGAGATACCATTTCACTCCTATGAGAATGTCATATATCAGAAAAGGTAGCAGCAACAAATGTTGGAGAGGTGTGGGAACAAAGGAACCCTCCTGCACTATTAGTGGGAATGTCAATTGATCAACCCCTGTGGTAAGCAGTGATCTCTCCAAAGGGTCAAAGTAGACCTACCCTATGACCCTGCAATTCTTCTCCTGGGGATATAGCCTAAGGAACCAAACACATCCATCCAAAAAGATCTGTGTACAAACATGTTCTTGGCAGCACAATTTGTAATAGCCAAAACCTGGAAGCAACCCAGGTATCGAACAACAGATGAGTGACTGAGCAAGTTGTGGTATATATACACAATGGAATACTACTCAGATATTAACAACAGTGAACTCACCTTCTTCACTTCATCTTGGGTGGAGCTTGAAGAATCATGTTAAGTGAGATACGCCAGAAAGAGAAGGATGAATATGGGGTGATCCCACTCACAGACAGAAGTTGAAAAATAATAAGGGAAAACAAAACAAAACAAAACAAACAAAAAAGAAAAGAAAGGAAGAAAGAGGGGCTGGGTGGTGGTGCACTTGGCTGAGTACACAGATTACAGTGCACAAGGTTTGAGACCACAGTCCCCTCTGCAGGGGGAAAGCTTTGCCAGTGGTGAAGCAGGGCTGCAAGTGTCTGTCTCCTTCCCTCTCTCCCTCCCCTCTCAATTTCTGGTTGTCAATATCCAATAAATAATAATAATAAAGACTGAAAAAACAATAAAAGAAAGATAACAGAAGAAAAACCACAAAGTTGAATTTGGACTGGATTTGGTGTATTGCACCAAAGTAAAGGACTCTGGTCCTGGAACATGATGGCGGAGGAAGACCTAGGTGGGGGGTTCGATGTTATGGGGAAAACTGAAATTGGTACACATGTACCAACTACTGTATTTCACTATTGACTGTAAACCATTGATCTCCCTTCCCCCAAGAAAGGAGAAAAAAAAAAGTTGAAAAAAAAAAAGACTGATCTGAAAAACTGATAACCAAAAAAATATGAGTGCAAGATTTCTAAAAACATGTAAATGTTGAGTTAACAGATGAATTTGTTCAGAGAAAGGTCAGCACTATTTTCTACCAAAGACTCATACAACTAAGTGCTTCCTGGATGTGAGACACTCTGCTACTTGAAAAATTCATTTTCAGTACTAAGAAAGCTCAGTATCTAGCAGAAAATAGAGATACAAACTATTATAATTCAAAATAGAACATTGGAAGTATAGTGATAGACATATGCACAAAATGTTAGAGAAGTCTGGGGTGGGTGGCAAGGAAAGAGCAAAGTTTTAGAAAGGCTTCCAGGAACATCCAATGCCTGATCTGAGCAGGAATTCACCAGAAACTATAGGAAAGATTCCTGACATGCCAGGAGAACATAAACAAAGACAATGATAACATTCAAGATGGATTCAAGTGCCTCTGGTCTATTTCTTTCTTTTTTTTTAATATTTCTTTATTTTCCCTTTTGTTGCCCTTGTTTTATTGTTGTAGTTATTATTGTTGTTGGATAGGACAGAGAGAAATGGAGAGAGGAGGGGAAGACAGAGAGGGGGAGAGAAAGATAGACACCTGCAGACCTGCTTCACTGCCTGTGAAGCAACTCCCCTGCAGGTGGGGATCCAGGGGCTGGAACCAGGATCCTTAAGCCAGCCCTTGCGCTTTGCGCAACCTGCACTTAACCCGCTGCGCTACGGCCTGACTCCCGAGCCTCTGGTCTATTTCTACCCACAAAAAATTACAAACTTCTAAATAAAGAGCCAAAAACATTTCTAATATCATAATTTATATTATTCAGGCATATCACTTCTACTTACTCATTTTCCAACTCTAGTATTCTGGTTCAAGGTTATGGGTGGTCAGTGACCATCCCCATAGTTCAGGGTACAAGTAGGAACCAATCCTGGACAAGATGCCCTTCTGTTATAGGGTGTACTCTAAAACTCATCTATATTTACTTCTACTGGGACAATTTATTTTTTTTTCATGTTTTATTTTTTTCAGAATTTAAATTATTTTTATTAACAAGGCAGAATCTGGGGTTAGTTTTTGTAGCCAGGGCTGGCCCTTTGGCCTCTGACTCTCTCAAACTTCCAGCCCTTGGAGCAGACATAAGGCTTGGTGTGGCTGTGTGGGGTGCCTGGGGCCTTGCTGAAATGCCTGTACACCTCTCTGCCCTTAGGAGGTCCGGAGAGCACAACGGTGCCACAGCCCTTGGGGGAGTCCAGGGCCAGCTGGTCAAACGTAGGATCTTGCCCCTGGCCTTGAGGATGTACTGGGACAATTTATTAGACACACCTATGAATCTACCCACATCTTGGGACAGGGGAAGAACCCAGAGCATCTGAAGAAAACTCACATAGACATGAGAATATGCAAAATGCATATTCTTCAACAGCAGCCTTGACTAACAATCCAAACTTCCCTCCTCATTCAACATTATAACAAATAGACATTGAACAAAATGATGCTACTTAGGCATATATGTATATATATACACACACACACATATATACACATGGCAGTTTTGTGAGGTAATTACTTTTACAGAACAGATAAGAACATAAAGACTAAAAAGGTGAAGAAGTGCCCGTGGTTATAGTGCTTTTTACATGATAGAATGAAAATCTGAAGCCAGGTCCACCTCTGAGTGCTTCACACAGAATTATAGTTTTATCTATTCAAAAAGCCTCTTACCTTATCACTAATATGATTATAATACTAGTCACTAACATTTATCTAGCTCTTTTTGGTTGTGTTGGGGATTGAACCTATGACATCAGAGCCTTAGGCACAACAGTCATTTTGCATAACCATTATGCTATCTCCTCAGCCCTTATCTAGCTCTTAATATGGCAAGCACTATACCAAGCAGTTTATGTAAGTGATCTCATTTAATCCTCACAATCACCCTATGAGGTAGGCTTATCGAGATTTTTATTTCACAGTTGAAGAAACTGAGTTGTTTTGATTTGAGCAACTGAATTTTATAGGAGTTCAGTAATTGCTTTGTTCCCATAGCAGGTAAGGAGTAGGGCCAGAGTTGAACTTTGGTATAATTCCAGAATCCATTCTTTTCATCATTACAGTAGACTGTAGGAAACTCAACTCTACTCCTAGCTCAAACCAGGCAGGCAAGTTGATAGTTCTATCTCAATTTCCTTGTTAATTAAATGGGGGGTACTTTTATTTCTATATTTCCTAGAGATATTGGGATTATAAAATGAGAAAGTGTAAAACTTTAAGAAGCAAAATTGCTATATAAATCCAGACCCTGTCACAAGTTGCACTCAGTTATCTTCTCTCTTGTGATCATAAAGGGATTTCGCTGATACCATTAGCTCTCAAACATCATGTGAAGCGGGTAGTATTATTATCACCACTTATCAAGAAACCAAAGCACAGAAGATGATGTAATTTGTTAGTCAGTGGCAGAGCTGGGAATAAAACCAAAGAGTCTAACTCGCACTGCTTATGTACTAATGGTAAATCCTATTTTTGTGTTTCAAACTTAATTTTAAAATGGACAAGGATAAAATATTAGTGTCCAGTTCAAAACACAGATTAAATACTTACAGAAATTAAATTTCCCATCACAGTGGCAACAATATAATCTAGGGCTTTAACTCCTCGCATTTGAGAGGAACTGCATAAAGAATCAAAAAGAATACATTTCCATTTCTCTAGTATAGACCAGGATAAGCCCCCACTGGGGTTGTAGTTGAGGCTTGGTTCTTGCATGATGACGATGCCATTCCTACTGTCCATTTTTGCTGTTCCTTCCTTTATTCCTTCCTCCCTCCCTCCCTTCCTTCTTCTTCACTTTATTTTTATTTTATTTTTCTTATATTTGATAGGACAGAGAGAAATTGAGGGAGAGAGAGACATCTGCAGAACAAACGCCTCACCACTCATGAAACTTGTCTCCTGCGGGGGTGACTAAGGGCTTGAACTAGGGTCCTTGAATATGGTAAGGTGCAGTCAACAAAGTGTGCCATTGTTCAGCCCCTCCCTTTTCTTTTGATAGAGGATGAGAGACAGCAAAAGACGGAAAAGGAGAGGAAATGGGAAAAAGACAGAGAGGATGAGAGACACCTGCATCAATCCTATATGCCTTGTGAAGCTTCCCACAGGTAGGGACCAGGGGCTTGAACCCTGGTCTTCCTGCATGGTAATATGTGTGCTCTACTAGGTGAGCTGCCACCAGGCCCCTAGACTTCAGCAATTTAGTTTTCTCAAGAAACTTACTGTTACACAAAGGTTGCAAAACTGGGTGAGTCACTGCCTAGTATTAGTGAGTCTATAAGCTTCCACAGAGAATATGAAATCTCAATATTACATTGTTCCTTCCTAAAATCAGGGGGGGAAGCATCAGATACAGTCTCACATCATAAGCACCTAAAATAGCTATATAATTTAAAATGTATTCTAACATACAGATTCATAATATCCCAAGCTCAAAATTCAAGATCTCAAATGAATAATATACAAAACAATAAAAGTACACATGGCACCATGAAGATCATTCTTTTCCTATAAAGCAATCAAAATGTTTGTGTTTCTTACCCAAGTCCTGCCAGAGATACACAAGCCTTAAAGAAAATTAAAAAGTAGTAGTGGGGCTGACTCTCTGGCTTAAATAGGAGATAAGCATGAATTTAATCCCCCCCTCAGATGATTAATTCCTCCAAATTCTTGTTATCTAGAACAGCACATTGACCTTTCAATTATTACTAGCTGATAATCATATACTTTGAAATTACCACAGAAACCAGAGGAAAAATAAGATAAAGAAACATCCAATCTCAAAAATTAATTAAATAAGAGTCCATAAACTCTTTATTATTACTCTCTGACTGAAATAGACTCACAAGTGAAAAACCTGTTATTTTATCATAGGGGCAAAACTGAGTCATAGAAACCTAAGAACTATTCTACTAATGTCAAGAAAACGTCTAGGTGGGGGAGATATCATAATGATTATGCACACAGACTCTCATGCCTAAGGCTCCTAGGTCCCAGGTTCAGTCCCCAGCACCAATATATGCCAGGGCTGAGCAGTGCTGTGGAGAAAAAAAGAAAAAGAAAAAGAAAAGAAAGAAAGCTTATTTCTTGGGCAGCTCAAGATCTAAATTCATTTCTAACTACATAATAATAAAAGTCGTACCAAATGGGGTTAGGAGATAACTCACCTGGTAGGTAAAGTGCATCCCATTAAGTGTGTGTAGCTCTGGGTCTGAATCTCGGCTCCACATGGTGTGCCATGGATGACACTGAGGGAGCTCCATGGATGGCACAGCAGCGCTGTGGTGTCTCCTTTCTCTCTGTCTCTTCCTTTCTCAAAAAATAAAGAGTAAAAAAATTAAAGAATATATTAAAAAAAAGAAAGAAAGCCCTATCACCTTAGCACATGCTGTGAAGTGAACATAAATGACAGCATAGGATTCCCAGTTTCTCAGAGGCTGTTTTAACATATGAATCTAGGCTTCCTTGGAGAAAAAAATTATCTTGGTGTCTATACTAAAATAAGTGATATATGCTATTAGGTCAGGGGCTCTAAGGGCTCTTGAAGTTCTTTTTTTTTTTTTAAGTTTTTTGATACTTATTTATTTTCCCTTTTGTTGCCCTTGTTGTAGTTATTATTGTTATTGATGTCGTCGTTGTTAGATAGGACAGAGAGAAATAGGGAGGGGGAAGGCAAAGGGGGAGAAAAAGATAGACACATGCAGACCTACTTCACTGCCTGTGAAGCGACTCCCCTGCAGGTAGGGAGACAAGGGCTCCAACTGGGATCCTTAAGCTGGTCCTTGTGCTTCACACCACGTGTGCTTAACCCACTGCACTACCACCCAACTCCCGGGATCTTGGAGTTCTATGTAAGTATAAACACCAGGGGATCTACTTAAAATGCATGCCCAATGGGGTGGGTGGTTTGCATGTGCAAGGACCTGGGTTCAAGCCCATGGTTTGTATCTGCAAGGGATAAGCTTCATTAGTGATGAAATAGTGCTGCTCGTGTCCCTCTTTCTCCCTATCTCCTCCTCCCCCTTTAATTTCTTTGTCTCTATCAATAACAAAAATACTTGTTCAACAAGCTCCCACATGATACTAATGCTACTGCTTAATACACACTTTGAGTAACAGGAGTTAAGGAATATTTCCAAATAAAAATCAGATGTAATACCTTAATAACAGGTCACTTTTTTTTTTTTTTTTTTTTTTGCTTCCAGGGTTACTGCTGGGGCTCGGTGCCTGCACTATGAATCCACTGCTCCTGGTGGCCATTTTCCCTTTTGTTGCACTTGTTGTTTATCATTGTTGTTACTATTATTGTTGTTATTGCTGTCATTGTTATTGGATAGGACAGAAAGAAATGGAGTGAGGAGGGGAAGACGGAGAGGAAGAGAGAAAGACACCTGCAGACCTGCTTCACCACTTGTGAAGCGATCCCCCTTCAGGTGGGGGGCCGGGGGCTCTAACCTGCATCCTTATGCCGGTTCTTGTACTTTGTGCCAAGTGTGCTTAACCCGCTGTGCTACCACCCGGCCCCCCAGGTCACTTTTAAGAATGTTTTTTTTTTGTGTGTGTGTGCTGACAATTTACTGGGACTTGACTTGATTCAGGTGTATACAGACGAATATAAAACCTTGAGTATTGTGACGAAAGGATTAATTCAAGGTAAATATTTTTAAAATTAAATCAAATATTAAGAAATAAGTTATGCCTACAAATGGTTTATAAGATAATCGTTTGGAATTAATAATTCTTACTTTCACCATAAAACAAATATTCAGATACTAAAGAAGACACCTTTTCTTAAGCAGAAGAAAAAAAATGAAAGTCCAACAAAATTAAGTCATGCCCACAGCACAGTCATAGTATTTTTAGTGAGAAAAATTCTAAGACATATGTAAGTGTATTAAGAGAACTACAAGGCATAAAATATGCCCTAGAACCTGAAGGAGGGTTCAAAGAAAGGGAACAACTTGGATTTTAAAAAAGAATTAACTGGAAAAGATTACATATGACAGACAAGAATCCATTTCCCATATGGAAACCAATATCCCCTATAACTTTCCTTTTTTGGTTTTCAATGGCATATATATATTAGTCCATCCTCTCTTACACAATTCAACCAACCAATATAAGAATGAAGTTGATAGTGGGTTCAGCTGGCTAGTCACCATGTTTACCCTTAGATGCATTTCAAACCAATGAGGGTGAAGTTCAAGGTGGAGGGAGGAAGAGAAAAAGCAGAGTCACTTCTGTTCACACAGAAGGAAACCCCCATCTCCACACTTTGCAGTCTGGCTCTTCAGTGTTTCTGTACACTCTTCAACCCCATAACTCTGAAGGTAGCAGCCGTCAGTTTCTCATAAACAAGGAACATCAGAGCAGCAGTGAGGACTGTCTGCAGCAGTTTGGCTTCCAGACCTTTGTAGAGCCCCATTATTCCAAAACATCTACAAGAAAAGAGGTTTGAAAAAAGGAAAGAATTTATTTGTAAAGGCCAATTTTCACATCAAAGAAAGATGGTATTTTTCAAAGGCTTCATCATTAGGAACAAAACCAAAAATGGAAGGTTTAAATATTAACAGACTTCTACTCTCAAAGTACTTTTTATTTTTATTTTTCCTTTTTAAAAAATATTTATTTATTCCCTTTTGTTGCCCTTGTTTTATTGTTGTAGTTATTATTGTTGTTGTTCTTGATGTCGTCATTGTTGAGTAGGACACAGAGAATTGGAGAGAGGAGGGGAAGACAGAGGAGGAAAGACCTGCAGACCTGCTTCACCACCTGTGAAGCAACTCCCCTGCAGGTGGGGAGCCGGGGGCTCGAACCGGGATCCTTATGCAGGTCTTTGTGCTTTGCGCCACCTGCGCTTAATCCACTGCGCTACTGCATAACTCCCAGTACTTTTTATTTTTAAAGACATTTGGGAACTGATGAGAGTCTACTATCCATGCTGACAACATCCCACAGATGAGCTACAGATCCTAAAATCTCTTAAAACTAACTTCATACAAAAATATGTGGTCTAGTAAAGAGTTCTTTGATTTTTAATGATCTCTCAATTCAGTTATTTCAACCTAACAGTATCTGCCAATTGGTTTAAATCATTTTAGCCTCAACAGACTAAAGAAGAAGTGGTGGAAAGGAGAAACCACTTATTTTTCAGTTTTCGCATATACCCACTCTTGACATTATGATTCTCGAATTTAGTGCATATTATATTCATCTGAAAGGGTTGGTAAACATCAGATTGCTAGGCACCATTCACAGAACTTCTGATTCACTAAGTCTGGGACAGTTTGCTTTTCTAAAGATGTATTTATTGGGAGTCGGGCAGCAGAGCAGCGGGTTAAAGCGCATGTGGCACAAAGCGCAAGGGCCGGAGTAAGGATCCTGATTCAAGCCCCCGGCTCCCCACCTGCAGGAGAGTCGCTTCACAAGCGGTGAAGCAGGTCTGCAGGTGTCTATCTTTCTCTCCTCCCTCTCTCCATTTCTCTCTGTCCTATACAACAATAATGACATCAATAATAACTACAACAATAAAACAAGGGCAACAAAAGGGAATAAATATTAAATTTTTTTTAAAAGATGTATTTATTTATAGTGTGTGTGTGTGTGTCTGGCTTATGCAGTACCAGAGATTGAACTATAGGCTTCAGATATGAAAGTTGTGTGCTCTGCTGCTCTCTCTCCCCCAATAAGATGAACAAGTTTTTTAAAGCCAGTACTTTAACCAGAGAGAATAAAGCTTCAGCTACAGTTAGGAATCAGAATCAATGATCTCTCCAAAGTGACCTGTTGAGAGTGGATTAATATCATAAACTAGTTCTTCAGCAACTCCAGCTTGCACATTCAAGTATTCATACTAATCAAGTGCTTTATGCAGAAGCTATTTTACATTGTATATAGTTGCTATGTGTGAAAACCTATTGTTGAGAGCAAACCATTTGTTATTGACTAACTTGAAATATGTTCTGCCCAGAGATGCAAGAAAAATTCACTGCAATGTTTGTCTTTCTTTTTCTTTTCTTCTCTCTTTCTTTTCTTTTCTTTTCTTTTTTTTTTTTTTTTTGCCTCCAGGGTTACTGCTAGGGCTCAGTGCCTGCACTATGAACCCACTGCTCCTGGAGGCCATTTTTTCCAGTTTGTTGTCCTTGTTGTTGTTGTTATTGTTGCCATTGATATTGTTGTTGTTGTCTAGGACAGAGAGAAGTAGAGAGAGATGGGGAAGACAGAGAAGGGGAAATCAAGACAGGCACCTGCAGACCTGCTTCACCGCCTGCAAAGCGAGCTGGGGGCTCAAACTGGGATCCTTACACTGGTCCTTACACTTTGCACCAAGTGTGCTTAACCTGTTGCACTACCACCGAACCCCTCAATATTTCTTAAGGTGAGGTCTGCTACAAGGGAAAAAGAAAAAGAAAAAAAATATATATATATGGCTGATCTTTGATCCCAGTTCCTAGCTTCTAAAGCCCTTGTAATTTCATAAGAGCACTAGGAGCATCTCTTGTTCTAATATTTGATCTTTGATACTAGCTCCTGCAAAGAGCTGCTGAATCCTTTGGAATCTCCTGGATGATAGCAGTCAGTGCCTTTTGTTGTAATGAGGTGAATCAGGGCGGGTTCCTGGATATGGCTGGCCACCAGAAAACAAAGTCACATTAGAAGTTTGGAATTTTCAGTTCTACCCACTATTCTCTAGAGACAGGAGAGGGGCTACAAATGATGTTAGTGACCTGGGAAGTAGTATAGCGGTTAAAGTTTTGGACCCTAAAGTACATGAAGTGTAGAGTTCAATCCCTAGCAACACATATATCAGAGTGAAGTTCTGGTTCTCTCTTCCTCTATATAAACAAATAAATATATAAATAAATAAATGAAAAAAGAAACAGACAAGGACAGGCAGTGACTCATCCAGTATAACATACATGTTACCATGCACAAACACCCAGGTTCAAGCCACCAGTCCCCATCTGCAGGGGATACTTCGTAAGTGGTAGAGCAAGGCTATAGGTATCTCTCCTCTCTGTCTCTATTTCTATGAAATTAGTGACAGATCACTCCTACGTGATGAAGCTTATCTAAAAAATCCAAAAGAATGGGGTACAGAGAACTTTCAGGTAAGTAAACACACCCATGTACTAGGAGATGATGCCATGGGGACAAAGTTCCTGCACCTGGAACCTTTCCAGATCTTCCCCTATGTATCTCTTCAACTGCACTTGCCATTTCCTTTCCTATCAGTTAATAAACTGGTGAATGGAAGTGTTTCCTTAAGTTAGTTCTGTGAGCTAGTTTATAAACAATTAGGTACAATAAGATGAAGGCCATGGTAACTTCTGATTTATAACCACATTAGAAGTACAGTATCCAGGGGACCTCTATTTTTGATTGGCATCTGAAGTTGGTGTCTGTCAGATGGGAACCAGTCCTTAGTTAACCTGTGGGATCTCATGGATCTCCAGCTAGTGTCAGAATTGAGTTAAATTATAGGATATACAGTTGGTGTTGTGAAGAACTACCCAGTATGGGAAAAATCCTAGACAAAACTGGTGACCCGAAGTGTCAGAAGTGAAGTGTTCTGTGTGAGTAGCAAAAGGAGAGGTACACAAGAGTGCAGCAGATTTTCCTTATATCCACTCACATCAGGACCACCAGGATCTGTTTAAAATTGAAGATTGCTGGGAGTCAGGTGGTAGTGCAGCGGGTTAAGTGCAGGTGGCGCAAAGCGCAAGGACTGGCGTAAGGATCCTGGTTCGAGCCCCTGGCTCCCCACCTGCAGGGGTAAAGGGGTGAAGGGGCTCCCCACCTGCACAGGCGGTGAAGCAGGTCTGCAAGTGTCTATCTTTCTCTCCCCTCTCTGTCTTCCCCATCTCTCTCCATTTCTCTCTGTCCTATCCAACAACACAATAACAGTAATAACTACAACAATAAAACAACAAGGGCAACAATAAGGAATAGATAAATAAATATTAAAAAAAATTAAGATTGCCACACCCCACCTCAGATGAAAGGCACAAATCTGTACTTTAACAAGTACTTTATCAAAAACACTTACAGAAACCTGGCAGACTATGTTGCACTGGCCAATATAGTAGCTACTAGCCACATGTGGTAAAGAAAAAACAAACAAACAAACAGAAAAAAAAAACTCAGCTTCTCAGGGCCAGGTGTGCACCTGGTCAAGCACACATTACAATTGCAAAGACCTGGTTTCAAGGCCCTGGTCACCACCTGTGGGAAAAATTGGTGAAGCAGTATTGCAGGTGTCTCTCCCTCTCTATTTCTCCTTCCCTTCTCTATTTCTCTCTGTCTCTATCTAAACAAATAAACAATATCCTTATCTTCTCCAAGCCGGGGACAAAGAGCTAAACTGGCAGAGCACAGACTTCACACCTGAGCCTCCCAGTTGGATCCCAGGTGAGTTGGAGTAGTGCTCTAGTTTCTCTCATAAAATAAATAAATCTTTAAAATTTTTGTTCTTGGGACCAGGGAATGGCATACATGCTACCATATGCAAGGGCTGCATATGTTACCATATGTTACCATAGCAGGGCTGCAGATATCTCTCTTTCTCTCTCTCCCTTGCTCTCTGTCCCACCAATTTCTCTCTGTCCTATCAAATTAAAGAAAAAAAAAAAGGAAAAACTGTCTGATGGGAGCAGTGGGTTTGTCATGCAGGAACAGAGCCCCCCTGCAATAACCCTAGCAAAAAAAAAAAAGTTCACTCAGTTTTATACACTGATCATACTTCAAGTACTCAAAGCGACATGTGTTTAATGTATTTCCATCTACGTGGGTGAATGAAGCAGTGCAGTGGGTAATGTTGGACACTGCCAGAGTGATTATTTGACTGTCTCATAAATAAATATATTAACATGAAAGGAAAGGAAAGAGAAAAGATGGGGGGTGGGGCTGGGCAGTGGTGCACCAGTTAAACACACACATCACCATGCACAAGGACCTGCGTTTGAGCCCCCACTCCCCACCTGCAAGGGGCATGGGTGCTTCATGAAGAGTGGAGAAGTTCTGCAGGTGTCTATCTTTTCCTCTCCCTCTCTATCTCCCCTCCCTTTCAATTTCTCTCTGTCCTATCCAATAAAAGGAGAAAGAGGAGGAGGAGGAGGAGGAGGAGGAGGAGGAGGAGAAGGGATGTTCATTGGGGCTGGGTGGTGGTGCACCTGGTTGAGCACACATGTTACAATGTGCAAGGACCTGGGTTCAGGCCTCTGGCCCCCATCCATGGGGGGAAAGCTTTGTGTGTGGTGAAGCAGGGTTGCAAGTGTCTCTCTGTCTTTCTCCCTCTCAGTCTCCCCCTTCCATCTCGATTTCTAGCTGTTTCTGTCCAATAAAAAAATAAAGATAATTTAAAAAAGAAAGAAAAGGTCTGTAAAAGTGGGAATATAGCTGTCCTTCCACATTCATAAGGCTCCTTGTGCACCAAACAACATAAAATATTTGAAAACACACTGAATTTGAAAACAGAAAATCCTAATACTTCTTCACTTAGTTGCTAGCTGTCAATATATCTTTCTTAATTCTCAATGCTGACAGACATGAAAGTATCACTTTTTTTTTTTTTGGTGGGGGCAAAGCCTATCAACAATTTGAAATTATGTTCCATTTAAGATAATTAAAGATAATTCTACTTCTACAAGTTTTCTTTACATTTATAACCACTTGTGTATACACAACTCATAAGGGTGTTAACTCAGCAGTTTGTAAAGGTAAAAACCTGGAAACAAACTATAACCAGTACCTTTTTTTTTTTTTTATTGTCACCAGGGTGACTGCTTGTACTTTGTGCCAAATGACAAATCCATTGTTCCCTAAGTCCTTCCTTCCTTCCTTCTTTCTTTCCTCCCTCCCTCCTTTCCTTTCCTTTTTTTTTCCTGATAGGGAGAAATTGAAAAAGAAAGTGACAGAAATAGATAGAGAGAGAGAGACAGACATATGAGAAATAGAGATTTGCAGCACTACTTCACACAAGTGGAAGCCTCCCCCTGCAGGTAGGGACCAGGTACCTGAACTGGTATTCACTCTACTAGGTATCCCCCCCCCCAAACAAATTATAACATATATACAAGTAAACTGGCCAATAAATGGTAGTATATTATGCAGCAGAAAATAATGCAGCTTCTACAAAAAATAGATTCTGACATAAAGAGCTGTTTTGATATTATTTTTTTTAAATTTTATTTATTTATTTATTCCCCTTTTTTTTGTTGCCCTTGTTGTTTTATTGTTGTAGTTATTATCAATGTCATTGTTGTTGGATAGGACAGAGAGAAATGGAGAGAGGAGGGGAAGACAGAGAAGAGGAGAGAAAGACAGACACCTGCAGACCTGCTTCACTGCCTGTGAAGCGACTCCCCTGCAGGTGGGGAGCCGGTGGCTCAAATCTGGTTCCTTTTGCCAGTCCTTGAGTTTGGCGCCACCTGCACTTAACCCACTGCGCTACCGCCTGACTCCCTTTGATATTAATTTTTACAAAAAAAAAAATCAAGTTGCAAAAACAGTATTACTATATAAATCTATTTGTATAAAAATGAGTAAGTAGGAGTTGGGAGATGGTTCATCTGTTAGATTGCACTCTTTGCCATGCATAAGGAACTGAGTTTGGGTCACTGCACATGAGAGTATAGAGTACAGAAATGAGGGAAGCTCTATGAACAGTTTCTCCTCTCTTTTTAAATTATTGTTTTTTAAATTCATATATTGGGGGTTGGAGAGACAGCATAATGGTTATGTATAAGATTCTAATGCCTGAGGCTGTGAGGTCTCACCCAGGTTCAATTCCCTGCATCACTATATGCCAGAGCTGATCAATGCTCTGGTCTGTCTGTCTCTATATCTCTTTCATTAAAGTAAATAAATAAAATATAAAAATTATTTGTTGGATAGAGACAGAAACTGAGGGAGGAAGGGGATATAAAGAGAGTAAGAGAGAAGGAGCTAGGCAGTGGCACACTCGGCGCAACACACACGTTACAGTGTATAAGCCCCTGGCCCCTGCCTACTGAGGGGAAGCTTCATGAATGGTGAAGCAGTGCTGCAGGTGTCTCTATTCCTCTCTTCCTCTCTTCCCTCTCAATTTCTGTCTGTATCTAAAATAAATAAATAAAGTGACATATACATATGAGAGAAAGAGAGACAGAGAGAGAGGTCTGCTCTGTTTCACCACTGTGAAACTTTCCTCCTGCAGGTGAGGACCAGGGGCTTGCACACGGTGACATGTGTGCTTGCACAAGGTGACATGTGTGCTCAACTAGGTGTGCTACCACCCGGCCCCCAGACTCTCTTCTGTCTCTTTCTGAGATTAGAAGGGGGGGAATGTAAAATGGCCACTGGGGGTGGTAGAATCTTGCACATAATTCTAAGCAGCAAAACAAACAAACACACAAACATCAATTTTGAGGGGAATATGGGAAATGGAGAAGAAGTGCTAGGGATGAACCTCGGACCTCCGTGGTACAATTCAGGAGTTGTTCCTCTCTAAGCTACATCCCTAGACCCTCAAACTATATGCTTTAGGGTCTGGGCAGTGACCCATCCAGTTAAGTGCACACTGATCATCATGCAAAAGGACCCAGGTTCGAGCTCCTGCTCCCCACCTGTGGGGCTGGGGGGATGCTTCACAGGTTATGAAGCAGGACTGCAGATATCTTTCTCTCTTCCTAGCTACCTTCCCCTTTCAAACGCTCTCTGTCCTGTCAAATGAAATTAAAAATTATAAAAAAAGGCTTCCAGGAACAGTGGATTTATTCACAGTGCTGGCACCAAGCCCCATCAATAACCCTGGCTGAGTGCACGTTACAGCAGATAAGGATCTAGGTTCCAGCCCTGGTCCCTCCCCACCTCCAGGGAGAAACTTCACAAGTGGTGAAGCTGTACTGCAGGTGTCACTCTTTCTCTCTCCCACTCTATATCCTCCTTCCCTCTCAATTTCAGTCTCTATTCAATAAATAAAATATTTAAAAATAAAAAATAAATATATATGCATCATATGTAATATCCCGGAAATATGTGTTCTTAATTGTTAATACCATTACCTCTTAGAAAAGGGGTAGGAGAGGGGTCAGGATGTGGCTCACCTGGTTAAGTGTACACGTTGCAGTGCGCAAGGACCCAGGCTCAAGCCCCTGGTCCTTATTTGCAGAGGAAAGCTTCATAAGTGGTGAAGCAGGGCTGCAGGTGTCTCTGCCTCTTTCTTTCTATACCTCCTCTTCCCCTCTCAGTTTCTCTCTGTTTCCATCCAATAATAAATAAAAAAATAATAAAACTAATTACAAAAAAAGAAAGAAAAGGGATAGGAAAGAGGAGGTGGGGAGAAAGGGCAATTATGAATGTATTTATAGCTTTATTGAAGTTTAAAGGACTTCAGCCTTATGAGACTTGACTGATACATACTCCCAGGAAACCATCACCACATTCAACAAAGTGAATTCAACACCTTCAAAGTACTCTCATGTCTCTTTAGAACCCTTTTTTCCCTGATCCCAGGTGACCACTGATTTACGTTCTGTCACTATAGGTTATCTGCATTGTCTGTTTTATATAATGGAGTTATTTAGTATTTCTGGCTTCTTGGCATAACTATCTTGAGATTCATTCATATTGCTGCATCCATCAGTACTGCCTTCTTCACTTCTGAGCAGTAGTCTACTGCACAGATATCTCAAAACCTGTGTATCTATTTACTCAAGGATAATATTTGAGTTATTTCCAGTTTTTTACTCTTACAAATAAAGATGCTATTAATAGTAATGTTGAAATCACTTATGTAGACAGTTTACTTCTCTTGGATAACTACTTTGAAATCCAGTTACTAATTACTAGAGCTGGGGACACAGCATAATGATTATGCAAAAAGACTCTCAAACCAGAGGCTCTGAGGTCCCAGGTTCAATCCCCAGTCCCACTATAAGCCAGAGCTGAGAGGTGTTCTGTTGTCTGTCTATCTATCTCTCATTAAAATAAAATAGATAAAATCTTTAAAAAGAAAAGAAGGGAGTCAGGCAGTAGTGTAGTGGGTTAAGTGCACTTGGCGCAAAGCACAAGGAATGGCAGAGGATCCCAGTTTGAACCCTCGGCTCCCCACCTGCAGGGGAGTCGCTTCATAGGTGGTGAAGCAGGTCTGCAGGTGTCTATCTTTCTCTTCCCCTCTCTGTCTTCCCCTCCTCTCTCCATTTCACTCTGTCCTATCCAACAATGATGACATCATCATCAACAATAATAACTACAACAACAACAAAAAAAAGGGAATAAATAAATAAATAAATAAATAAATAAGAAAAGAAATGCAATTACTGGGTACTATAGTAGATGCATGCTTAACCTTTTAAGAAAATATCAAGGAATAAGACAATGTGAAACATGAGCTAGACATGGTGTATTATATCAAAGCAAGGAACTCTGGGGGAAGTAGGGGTGGCTAGGGAAGTGTGGAAGAGAACTGTTAGGGCTGGGTGCAAAATGAAATGATACACATGTGACAGTGTAATGCATTATCCTCCTCAATAAAGAAGTTAAAAAAAACTGTCAAAGTGCTTTTCAAAGTGGTTTTCCTGCTCTAAATTACCAATAGCAGCATAAGAAAGTTCCAGTTTTCTATATTCTTACCAACAGCTGGTGTGATGAATAGTTTTTTAAGCTGTTTTTATAATAAATGTTTTTATTTTCAAAATATATCTAATAATAGTAATCAGCTTATAGCAGTTTTTGCTTCAGAGGAGACCCCAATTTGACTTCTCTCAGGATTAGTATGTTTAAATAAAGCAGAGGAATAAAGACTGCTGCTTTTGGTCTATTGTTAGAATGAAGTTGAAGTTACTAATGTAAAGCATCTCGTTCAGTGCTTCCTACACAGCTCACACTCCAGAATGTTAGCTGCTCTGACCATCATTACCACTGTCCTTGTGATGATAAATGTTCTAACTCTTCTTACTTATCCCTCTATCCCATTCCTCCTATGACTATCCTCTATAATAGCCGCTCATTTCTTCTTATTTTGTCCTTTTTTTCCAGTTTCCTTTTTGTCATTTTTTTAAAATTTGTGATTAATAGTATGTTACAAGAGTGTGAGATTACAGTGGATAACTCTATACCACATCCACTGCCAAAGTCCTGTGTCCCTGTCATCCCACCTCCCAAAGATAATTGCTTGCTTCTGGTTTTTGTAGTTTCTGTTTTTGCAAGTTCATGTGTATCAGATCTCTAGATCTGACATAGGAGTAAAATCACCTTGTAACTGTTTTCATCTCTTTACTTATTTTGCTAAGCATAATCTCCTCTTGTCCCTTTCATTTTGCCCCAAAGGACACAGTATCCTTTTTTATTGCAAAGTAGTATTTCATGGAATATATGTCTCATAACTTCTTTAGCCAGTCATCTGTTGATGGGCATTTAGGCTGCTTCCACTCTTTGGTGAATAATGCAGTAGTTGTTCATTTCTATGAGGGGTCAAGGAACAGGGCATCAAGGGAGCCCTTATCAGGTATACAGTGCCTATACTAGAGGATAGGAAGAGCCTCATTCCTAAAGGAGTTCTGTATGCTTGTAACTATCAAAGAAAATGTATCTGGTCTGGGGCCTGATGGTGGCCCAGGTGCACCTGGTTGTGCAAGGATACAGGTTAGAGCTCTCACCCACAGGGGGAAAGCTCTGCAAGTGGTGAGGCAGTGCTGCAGATGTCTCTCTCCTTCTCTATCACTCTCTTTCCTCATGATTTCTGGTTGTCTCTATCCAACAAATAAATACAAATTTTTAAAAATGTATCTGATTTTTTGTACTATGTCCCTAAAATGAGAAAAATCTGAAAACAGCATGCAAGGCAAATCTTCCTGGGATGCTTTTTCCAGGGCAATAGTGAAAAATAAGCAAATCCTAAAACCCTTTGACAGAGATGAGTACTAACAGAATGGGATGTATCTATAAAGCTCACCTTACTCGTTGGTGCAGAAGATAGAGAACATTCCGAAGACTCCCTAATGTTCTGTTTTCTGGGTTTAGTCTGTGACGTCCAAACTGGGGAAGAAGAACGAATAATTATTACTATATATAACTCTTTTTTGTATCTTTCTCTCTCCCCTGTCCCCCTACTTTTGGCCAGTGATAAAGCTTCCTTTGGTGTTATAATACTCCCATGAGATGTACCAGAGGCTCAAACTTGGGTAGTACTCATGGCAAAGTAGTCGCTCTCCCAGGTGAGTTGTCTTTTAAATATATATATGTATCTTTATTTATTTATTGAATAGAGACAGCCAGAAATCAAGAAGGAAGGATAGGGGTGATAGGGAGAAAGACACCTGCAGCACTGTTTCACCACTCGCTAAGCTTTTCCCCTACAGGTGGGGACCAGGGGCTCTAACCTGGATCCTTGCACATTGTAACATGTGCACATTGCATATTGTAAAATGGGTGTGCCACCACCCAGCCCCAGTGAGTTGTCTTGATGGTCACTAATTCCTGTATCTTAATTTCCACCTGCAGAGGAACTTGTGTTGGAATGTTTTACATCAAACAGTAATAAAAATATCTAGTTAGTAAACAGTATCTATTTTTCAGTGAAATAATTGAAAAAAAAAGAATATTTTTCAGTTAAGCCAGCACAAGAACTTTTATTTTATAGAGAATTATGAGCAAAATTCTATATCAAAAGAAAACTATAGCAATGGAGAAGATTTAGATACTGAAGATGTATAGTCCTTTAAAAAAGTTTTTATAAACACTAATTAGCTAAAATCTCTGTAGACTACACCATTCATATAATGTGTTTACATTAAAAAAGGGTCAAAGACATTAATTTGAATATCACTGAATTCCATTATGTTATGTTAAGTACCAATTAAAATACAGTATGCTTTTTTTCAGTTTTTATTTTAAAAATTTTATTGTTTCAGAGGTAACTTTGGTTTACAAGATTATAATTGTCTTAGAAGAACATTTTCATCCATCCAAAAAGATCTGTGTACACATATGTTCTTAGCAGCACAATTTGTAATAGCCAAAACCTGGAAGCAACCCAGGTGTCCAACAAATGAGTGGCTGAGCAAGTTGTGGTATATATACACAATGGAATACTACTCAGCTGTAAAAAATGGTGACTTCACCATTTTCAGCCAATCTTGGATGGACCTTGAAAAATTCATGTTAAGTGAAATAAGTCAGAAACAGACGGATGAATATGGGATGATCTCACTCTCAGGCCGAAGTTGAAAAACAAGATTAGAAAAGAAAACACAAGTAGAACCTGAAATGGAATTGGCATATTGCACCCAAGTAAAAGACTCTGGGGTGGGTGGGTGGGGAGAATACAGGTCCATGAAGGATGATAAATGACATAGTGGGGGCTGTATTGTTAAATGGGAAACTGGGGAATGTTATGCATGTACAAACTATTGTATTTACTGTTGAATGTAAAACATTAATTCCCCAATAAAGAAATTAAAAAAAAAAAAAAAAGAAAACACAAGTAGAACCTGAGCTGGAATTGGCATATTGCACCAAAGTAAAAGACTCTGGGGTGGGTGGTAGGGAGAATACAGATCCAAGAAGGATGACAGAGGACCTAGTGGGGGTTGTATTGTTATATGGGAAACTGAGGAATGTTATGCATGTACAAACTATTGTATTTACTGTTGAATGTAAAAGATTAATTCCCCAATAAAAACATAAAATAAAAAAATAAAAAGAAAGAAAATATAAAAAGGAAAAGGAAAGAGAAAGGTTTTATCTCAAGAACACTTCCAAGGTTCATTCACTTCCCTATGTTGCATGGCCACCATACTGAGACTCTGACACCGACTGCTGCAATGGCCATACACTTTGTGTCCCATGTTACTTTTTCCTCTGTATAATTCATATTACAAACAGGGTAGGCAGATTATTTTAAAATGCAAACCATGGTATCTGCTTAAACTATTCTACTGGTCCTCATTATATTTAGGATAAAAAATAGCACCCTTTATCAATCTTCATAACCCTAAGGATCAAAGACTGAGATTATTATTTTTGATAGATTTGCCAAGCCAGAGTCTAATATTATTTTTTCCATCTTTACTGGATTAAAACTGACAAATAGAAATTATAAGTATTTAAAGTGTATAATGTGACTCAATCTCAGTAAACACTGTAAAATAGTAAAAAAAAAAAAAAAAAGAAGAACATTTTCACACCTCTATAAAATGGTACTACACCACCAAAATCCCAATACCCCATTACCAAGTCCACTGGACCCCTCCATCCTTGAAACCTAATCCTCACCCCCCAATGCCCTTTGATAACCTCAGTTCTGCAGCTCAGTTTTTTTTTATTTTTTAAATTTTAAAAATTTATTTCTTTATTGGGGAATTAATGTTTTACATTCAACAGTAAATACAATAGTTTGTACATGCATAACATTCCCCAGTTTCCCATTTAACAATACAACCCCCACTATGTCATTTATTATCCTTCATGGACCTGTATTCTCCCCACCCACCCACCCACCCCAGAGTCTTTTACTTTGGTGCAATACGCCAATTCCATTTCAGGTTCTACTTGTGTTTTCTTTTCTGATCTTGTTTTTCAACTTCTGCCTGAGAGTGAGATCATCCCATATTCATCCTTCAGCAGCTCAGTTTTAAAAGAACTGTTTCATCTAACTTTGTCTGCTTTCTTTACCCAGTATGAGTGATATCACTCAGTATTTTCCTTTAATATAAGCCCATTTAGTTTTCTTCTTTTTCCCGTAGGGGCAGTTTACTGATAAATTCCTTATTGGTGTTCGGGCGGTGGCACAGCGGGTTAAGCGCATATGGCGCAAAGCGCAAGGACCAGCGTAGGGATCCCAGTTTGAGCCCCCGGCTCCCCACCTGCAGGGGAGTCGCTTCACAGGTAGTGAAGCAGGTCTGCAGGTGTCTATCTTTCTCTCCCCCTGTCTTCCCCTCCTTTCTCCATTTCTCTCTGTCCTATCCAACAACGAACAACATCAACAATGGCAATAATAATAACCACAATGAGGCTACAACAACAAGGGCAAAAAAAGGGGGAAAAGATGACCTCCAGGAGCGGTGGATTCATGGTGCAGGCACCGAGCCCAGCAATAACCCTGGAGGAAAAAAAAAAAAAAGAAATTCCTTATTTAACTGTTGTTTGTCTGGAAAGCTCTTCATCACTCCTTCAAACTTGAGTGATAACCTAGCTGGATGGAGTATCCTGGGTAGTAATCTTTTCCATTCAAAACTCTGAATATGTTCTGCCGGTCCTTTCTGGCGTTTAGAGTTTCTGTTGAGAAATCAGCTGACATTTCCCTTATAGGTGACTCTCTGTCTTTCTCTTGATAGTAGTAAAATATTTTTGAGACAAAGATCTTTATGAGCTGAAATACTCTTACTACCATCCCTCTTTCATCCATCAGTAAGTCCTTTGAACTTTTTTTGCAAAACAGATTTTCAATTTGTCGTCTTCTTTCTTCTTTCTACCGCTGCCACCATTGTCTAGGTCACCAATAGCTCTTACCTATGTTACTGAAAAGACCTCCTCCAGATTGTCCTCCTGCCTTTTCTTAGTCTTCTAGCCAACTTACCACACAAGAGTAATAATGTTCTTTAAAAAAAAAAAATTAATTCATTTTCCCTTTTGTTGCCCTTGTTGTTTTATTGTTGTTGTAGTTATTGTTGTTGATGTTGTTATTGTTGAATAGGACAGAGAGAAATGGTGAGAGGAGGGGAAGACAGAGAAGAGGAGAGAAAGACAGATACCTGCAGACCTGCTTCACCGCCTGTGAATCAACTTTCTTGCAGATGGGGAGCCAGGGGCTCGAGCCAGGATCCTTGCACCAGTCCTTGTGCTTTGCACCACCTGCGCTTAACCCGCTGCGCTACCACCTGACCCCCAATAATGTTCTCAAGGACCGGGCTTCAAGCCCCTGGTCCCCACTTGCAGGGGGAAGCTTCATGAATGGTGAGCAGTGTTGCAGGTATCTCTCTCTCCCCCTTCTCAATCTCTGTCCCTATACAATAAAAAAATAAATAAAACATTTTTAAAATTATTTTTTAAAAAAGATTTATTGGGGGTCGGGAGGTGGCGCAGTGGGCTAAGCGCACATGGCACAAAGCACAAGAAACGGCATAAGCCCTCGGCTCCTCACCTGCAGGGGGGTCGCTTCACAAGCGGTGAAGGTCTGCAGGTGTCTATCTTTCTTTCCCCCTCTATGTCTTCCCCTCCTCTCTCAATTTTTATCTGTCCTATCCAACAACAACAATAGCAATAACAACAACAATAAGAACAACAAAACGATAAACAACAAGGGCAACAAAAGGGGAAAAATAGCATCCAGGAGCAGTGGATTCATAGTATAGACACCAAACCCCAGCAATAACCCTGAAGGAAAAAGAGAAAAAAAAGATTTACTGATTGGGGGACCAGGTGTTGGTGAATCTGTTAAGACACATATTACAATGTGCATATAAGGGTCTGGATTCAAGCCCCCAACCCCACCTGCAGGGTAAAAGCTTCATAAGCAGTGGAGCAGTGCTGCAGGTGTCTCTCTTCTGTTTCTTCTCTCTCCATTTCTGTCTCTATCTCATAAGTAAATAAAATATTAAATAAAAATATAAAAAGAATTATTATTTTAAAATTTTATTTCCTTTTTGTTAACCTTATTGTTTTTATTATTGTTGATTTCGTTGTTGTTGGATAGGACAGAGAGAAATGGAGAGAGGAGGGGAAGACAGAGAGGAGGAGAGAAAGACAGACACCTGCAGACCTGCTTGACCATCTGTGAAGCGACTCCCCTGCAGGTGGGGAGCTGGGGGCTCACACCGGGATCTTCATGCCGGTCCTTGCGCTTTGCGCTACATGCGCTTAACCCACTACGCTACCGCCTGACCCCCACAAAAGAATTATTGATTGAATGAGACTGCAAAAACCAGAGCATGACTCTAGCAGATGTAATGCCACTTATCAGACTCTGGATCTCACATATGCAAGTTCTGCACTTCACTGCTGAGCCATTTCCCTGGTCACTACAGAACCCACTTAAAAGTTTTCAAAGGTTTTGCACAGGTAAGAAGATATCTAGTCCTCATCTATGCTTCCTTGCTTTTTTTTTTTTTTTTTTTCCAATTTCCTATTGAACCACTTTCTACTTTCTAGCCCTTCTTTCAGTTCTGAGCATTCACCAGTCTCTCAGCATTTCATATTTCCTCCTCTTTCCTACACTCTTTGCTCAATTAGGTCCTAATGTTCCTATAGGTATTAATTTATATATGTCACCTCAGAGGACTTCATCCCAATTTATACAATCTAAGAAGATCCTGACCATGCCTCTCTAAATAAAAGGATGCTGTTCACTTCCTCTATAGTTCTTCCTTCAACTGTAATTATTTGTTTTTGCTTATTTGCCTATTCATCTACCTGTTACTTCTGAGAGGGCAGGAACTATAACTGTTTTATTATATATATATATATATATATTTTTTTTTTCAGGTATAGAAATCCAATTTCTTTTTAATCGTGTGAGTGGGGCCAATGTTTACTACAAGTTCTACTCAACAGTTACTGTGGGCCGGGACCATGGCCACAGGCTCTGGGGATGGTGGACACTAGCCAGGAGGGAAAAGAGCATACATGAATGAACACAGAAGTACAAGGCAAAGGTGACTGAACTTCTTAGATCTTAGCAACATAGATAGAAGTCACATCAAGTGCAGCAAGAGGCTTAGGTTCAGCTCCCACGTCACGATTGCTTCACACAGTCTCCTCCAGGATATCGGTCTTCCTAAACAACAAACCTGTTCTTGGTGGTCCAGGTCCAGGTCACTCTGTCTCTGCTGCTTGTGGAGCGTGATCAGCCAGTGGCCTCCATGCTTGTTCTTCTCATCCTCCCACATGGGCTTGATCCCGTCCTTGAAAAGTGAGTAGTCACATCCAGGCATTAAATTCATTAAATTACCAGACAGTTGGATGTGGTTGTACAGGGCCCAAGTCCTCAACAGTATCAAACTTCAAGATCAGCTGAATGTTTGCTTGCCAAGTTTTTCTGTTATCATTTTTGAAAAACCAGAGTTCCCATCTGTAAAGGATGTCTAACATAGTTTTCTGGGTTAGCAGCCTCCTGAACAGAGTCTATTTTCTCTTCTTCTGAAGGGTTAGGAATAGGGGTGATTTCTGGTCCCACAGCTGCCATCTTAGGTCCGAGTGCCTGCAGTACAGTCTCCTGTTGCTTTTTTAACTTTATCTTCTTCTTCTCCTTTTCCTTCTTCTTGTTCTTCTGTCACTTTTTCTTCCTCTCCCAATTGTTCTTCTTCCCCTCGGCCTGCTTTCCCAAGGTTTCTGCTACTTTGGGAGTCAGAGTCTTGGTGGGGGTCTCCAGCTGAGCATTGGCCTCCAGGACCAGTAGCAGCATCTCTGGCCTCTTGCTGTTGGCTGGATCCTGCATCCATAGCTGCTGATTTCTGTCCCCTTTGTTAACTTTCTCTTCACAGTCTTTGCCTTCAGGTGTCTGGGCCTCGCTAATGCATTCCATGTGGCTTTTCCAGTTGTATCCCTTCTGTCTTATGGAGTTCTGTCCATGTATGGCCTGGTGCGCTGGGGATCCTCCTTTCTGCAGAGAAATCTTCTGTCTGGATCCAGCACAGAGGACTCTATGCTCCTCAGGTTCTCTGCTAACTTCCTTAATATATATATTTATGTATTCATATAAGTGCAAATGTTCAACCAGGTGGGCACTTAATAATTATGCTAGTGCATGCTGGGATAGCCTGAAGGTGCTTCTTCCCGAGCTAGTGCTCTCTGGGTTGGAGAGAACTCAACTGGAGCCGATCTAGGCTGCTGCGTGGGACAGGGATCAGGAACTCATGCCGCACCAACTTCGCAGGAGATACACTCTGGAACTCTCGGAGCCAGAAAGCAATTTCCAAGTGTCTTTAATCAGAAGAGCAGCTGTTTTTATACTCTCCAAGTAGGGTGGAAACAGGATGTGATATAGAGAGGGTGGAGCAAAAAGTGACTGGTGGAAGATCAGGGTGTGACAAGGAGAGGATCAGGGTGTGACAAGGAGAGGGGGTGGAGCAGGTGAGACTTCTACCACTAAACCACCAATGCCCTGGAGGGAGTGTGGTGCTTTATGTAAATGTAAAAGTGATTTATGTAAATAGACCAAAGCTTTGAATGGGATTAAATCTATCCCTATATAGGCATATGGTTAAGCAGAAGCCAGGGGGAGCTGGCATACTATCCAACAAGTGCATATATAACAAAATAAAAATATGAAATTTTAAGTGCTTTAGAAAATCTAAGTTACTGATTTCTCCTGAATGAACTAAAAGAGTCAACCTCCAGTTTTATAAAGGACAATATACTGAGCACCAAACAAATCAACTTGAATGAGAAGGAAGCAAACAGCTTTCACAAGTAAAGAACTTTCCTCCACATTTGAGTTTTCTGGGACACCATGTTACCCAAGAAATTACAAATGTAAACTTCACTCCAGACCAAATAAGAAACCAACGGAATGTTAGTCTGATTAACAAAACATGAAACAAATGTAAAAATGGATGAGGAATGTTTTGGTCTACCAACTGACCATTTTATTAAGATTGCTTTAAATAGAGAAGCCACATATTTTAGAATGTTGTTAGGCTAAATACAAGGAGAAGCTCAGCACTCACCCTCAGAATTGACTGTACCGTCTGCATGGGGTAGGTGACTGTGGTGGCAATTGCTTTAGCTATTGCACCAATGATGAACACATCCATAGAAGTAAGCTAGAAAGCAAAGAAAGGACAAACCACATCAGTCCAAACAATAAGGTGTCATAGATTATTTTGTTGCTTTGAAAATCAAGAATTACCTTCATTCGCTTCTTTAAAATCTGTCGTTTTAAACCTTCATAGAACATGAATTGGATGGCAGGATTGAAGACCAATAGCAAGGAGGGAAATGTACCATTCCATAAGGCTAAGATTCCTTCATCTCGAATGATCTGGTAGAAAGCATCTGAGCAAGAAATCAAGAACCTTCAGTGATAGTACTGTAATTAGAGAAGATAATGTGAATTCTGTTCAAATCTAACCAGAACAAAAACTATGATAATTCTATCAAACTTTTCTTCTAGTAATGATATTTTAGGGGCCAGTACACTAGATAACTTTTCTTACTAGAGCACTGCTCAACTCAGGCTTATGATAGTGCTGGGGATTCAACCTGTGACCTTTGGTACCTAGAGTATGAAAGTCTTTTTGCATAACCATTATGCTGTCTCCTCAGCCTAATTATTAATTTTCGATAAACAGCAGGCACTGACAGCCATCAAATTATTGAGACAAATTTCAATCACTGGCAACTCCTCCTGACAACTTAGGGTCAAAATGTCAAGTTTTACTACGCAATTATCACCACTACAGGGAACTGTTAGTACACAAAACTGTGATCTTATAGACCAAATGTTCCACAATCAATCCAGTATATATAGCTCCCAGGAGGTCATCTTACAGGATTGTCAGTAAGAAAAATCACTATCCTCGTTGCAAAGATGACAACATATGAAAGGAAAAAAATGCAGTGTGATAGTATTAAAAATCAGAAGCTTGGGCTGGTGAGGTATTTCACCTGGAGAGTACATCTGTTTTGTTATATGCATAAAACTAGGTTTCATCCAGGCTCCCACCACACTGGAGACCCTTTGATGTTGTAGAATCTCTCCCTCTGTCTCTCTGTTTTCTTCAACCTGAAAAAGCTGGCTTAGTGCTGAATGAGACAGCATAAATGTGCTATGTGAGACAAAATAATGGATATGTAAATGGCTTTCACACCTGAGGTTCTGAGCTGCCAGTTTAATCTCCAGCATCACCATAAATCAGAGCTGAGAACTGCTCTGGTTAAAATAATTAATAGTAACAGGCTTGAAGCAGTGAAGCCCCAGTGATGACAGAGTTTGAGTTTGGTCATGCTTTGGCCAAGAGGATGTTAGTAGAGAAGATGTTAAGCATGGACTTAAAAATGCTTGTATGTCTGAATCTTCGTATGCTTTTGCCATCACTAAATATGCTTAGGCTGGAAAAGGAGAGATGGGGAGCCAAGATTCCCAGAGTGGAGTTAGCCTAGGTGAGTCAAGTTCTTATCAATTGATAGATACATGAACTAAAAAATGTTTACTGTTGTTGGACACTGAGATTTGAGGTTTGCTATACAGCTGGATCATGGCAATAAAACCCAGCTACACATGGAAATGGGCTGGTGAAATAGCTCACTTGGTGAGTTGCTTTGCTGTGTGACCCAATTTCAAGCCTAGCACCCACTACGTTGGTGCTGTGGTCCCTTCACCCTCTCTTTCCCTCTCTGCCTCTAGCTCTATCTAAAACAAAATAAAAACAAAACAAAACAACAAACAAAAGACAAAGGAAAAATAATATCTGTAGTTAGGAAGTCACCCAAGAGACACTGACCTATAATACCTTTGTAGTTTGTTGGTACAATGTCTTCATTCCTAAATTTTGCCCCTTGCAGCTTCAGTCTGGTGTTTACTACCCAGAGTGGAGTTGTTAGCAACACATTCACAATTCCTTTATAGGAAAAAAAAAAAAAAAGAGACAAAGGGCACGCAAAACACAAACTTTTAATATTTGCCTTCATATATTGAAGTTATACACTATTGTTCCAGTTATACACCAGCCACCAATCTACGAAGAGAACTAAGACATGGTCTCTCTAAGCCAGAGTGAAACAAAAACCATATATATATATATATATATATATATATATATATATATATATATATATATACACACACATACATATGTATGTATAAAAAATTTTTTTGCCTCCAGGGTTATAGCTGGGGCTCAGCGCCGAAACATGAATCCACTGCTCCTGGAGACCACCTTCCCCCTCCTATTTGTTGCCCTTGTTATTGTAACCTTGTTGTGGTTATTATTGTTGTTGTTGATGTCGTTTGTTGTTGGATAGGACAGAGAGAAATCGAGAGAGGAGGGGAAGACAGAGAGGGGGAGAGAAAGATAAGACACCTGCAGATCGGCTTCACCATCTGCAGATTGGGAGCCGGGAGCTTGAACTGGGATCTTTACAGGGGTCCTTGAGCTTTGTGCCATGTGTGCTTAACTTGCTGTGCCACTGCCTAGTTCCCCTTCCTTTCTTTTTTAAAAAATGGGGAACAGGAGAGGGGGAGAGAGGGACAAAAAAAAGAGTGAAGGTGTGACACCACACTTTTGCTCCACATCTTGGGAAACTTCTCCTGTACAGGTACGACCCGATGTGGTAGCTAAGGGTTGAACCCACAGTAAAATATGCCCTTGACTGGATAAGCCATTTCCTAGCCCCAAGACTATAAATATTTTAGAAATAAAATTTCATATATACATATATATATTCCCACACAACAACCACCACATCACAGTCTTAATATCCCTCCACCAGAGTCTACCACACCCACTCCTATACTCTTACAACTCAGTCCTCTTCCCTCAGACCTCCTTGGTAACCTCATTTCTGCAGGTTGAGTCCAAAGATTTGTCTTCATTTGACTTTGACTGATTTCTCTAGCTCTGCTTCTTTTTAATTTAATTTAACTTATTATTGGATAGAGACAAACAGAAATTGAGAGAGGAGGGAGCGATAGAGAGGGAGAAAGACAGAGACACCTGCAACCCTGCTTCACCACTTATGAAGCTTTCCCCTGCAGGTGGGGACCAAGGGGTTGAACCCGGATCCTTGTGCACTGTAATGTGAACAATTAACCAGGTGAGCCACTGCCTGGCCCCAGCTTCATTTACCCTTATGGGTAAAATTACTCTGTGTTCTCCTTTTATGTAAGTTCCTTTAGAGCATGGATGGGAAACCTTTTTATCTGCCAAGGGTCACTTGGATATCTTTATCATTCACAGGTTATACAAAATTATTAACTTAAAATTTAGTACTTAGAGCAGGGAGGACTTTGGTGGGGGGGTGAGTTGGGGTCATGGTGCATGATGTTGGAGGAGGACCCAAGTTAGAAGTGAGAGTATTTTGCAGACACTTATCATAGGGAGATGAGAAATTGTACCCATGGTGTTTCATGAAACTGTTCCTTGCTGCCTGCCTATTCTAATTCCCAATGATGAGGAACTCTTCCTGACCCTTTGTGCCTGTTGGAGTTCTTTTTGAAATGTACCCACTTTCTTTCTACTTGTCCCCAGATCCATAGTCACTTAAAACCATGTGAACTTTTTTTTTAAATTAACATTTTATCTATATTGATTTTAATGAGAAAAGTACAGAGAGAAACATACACAAAGAAACAGAGACCAGAGCACTGGTCAGTTCTGCTTTATGATGGTGTAGGGGATTAGACCTGAGATCTTAGAGCCTCAGGCATTAAAATCTTTTTGAATAACCAGTATAATCTCCCCTGCCTGAGAAATTTTAAAGATATTTAATTAATTTACTTATTGGATAGAGACAGAGATAAACTGAAAAAAGAAAAAGAGAGGGAGACCTGAAGCTTCCCCCTGTGGTTGGGGACCACAGGCTTAAACCCAGTTCCTTGCACATTGTAACTTTTGCTCAACCAGATGCACCACCACCCAGCCTACTCATTTTGTTATAGTTATAAATTATGTATTTTACCTTTTCTTGTAGTAGATTTAGCATGTGATCTTTTTAAATGTATCTATTCATACCCTATCTCTTTAGTTAGGGAGAAATTCTCACCTATTATTTCTTTGACTAAGGATTCTGTCCCTGAACCAGGAGACAGTTCACCCAGTAAGGTGTACATCTTGCCATGTGAGACCCTGGGTTACAACTTTGGCAGCATATGGGAGTATCATAGCACCAGAGGGAGTTCCACAGATAGTGAAGTAGTACTGTATGCTCTTTCTTTAATTTTTAAAATTATCTTTATTTATTTTATTGGATAGAGTCAGCCAATAATCAAGAAGGAAGGGGGTGATAGGGAGAGAGACAGAGACACCTGCAGCACTGCCTCACACCACTTGCAAAGCTTTCCCCCTGCAGGTGGGTCCTTCTGCATTGTAATATGTGCACTCAACCAGGTATGCCACTACCTGGACCCTACTGGGTATTCTCTCTCAACATACACACACACACACACACTATATCCCGATCTCTTGCCTCCTCTTGGAGCCCTGTAATACAAATGCAAGAAACACTCATATTTCTCTCATATTGTCCTTATTAGTGTTAGGTGGTTATTTTTATTTATTTATTTTGCAAAGTTGAGGTTTTCTATATCCTCAATTCCACTGCTCCAGGAATTTCATTCATATATGCTCCAGGAATTTCATTCATATATATATATATATATATATATATATATATATATATATATATATATAGAGAGAGAGAGAGAGAGAGAGAGAGAGAGAGAGAGAAACACAAAGAACCATGTGTTTGAACCTAAGTAGCAACCAAAAGTTCAAGGTGCTCAACAGTACTGTATTTCTGTGGGGTGGGGTTCAGGTTTGAAATGTAGCTGGAGCCTCAATCTAGGATCAGCAGCTCTGTGCACACACTGGGGTTTAAGTCAGAAAGAAAATCCTCTCATTATCTGTCCCCAAGATCTATTACTATAGAAAATGAATTCCAATATGACACCCATCAGAGTCTGGACAAACTACTTGGATCATCATCAAGCAGGGTTGCCACAACTCTTCTCTCTGTCCATTTCACAGTTTTTAATTTCTTGTTTCATGTAATAGAAATAGAGATCGCTTTCTCTCCTCTCCTCTCCTCTCCTCTCCTCTCCTCTCCTCTCCTCTCCTCTCCTCTCCTCTCCTCTCCTCTCCCGGATCAACTAGGAATACCAAAGAAGACCACCCGGACCGAAACAAGACAGGACTAGAATGACCACAGGAACCCAGTAAATCACCCGTGAGTACAAACATGCATGGCTGGTGATAGAGAGGAGAGAGGGGCCTAAGGAGAGATTAAGTGACTGCTAACAGTTCAACAGTTTATCAGTGGAGACACCACCTCCAGTCTGCTCCACAACAAGGGGACAGCTGAAGGGAGGAAAGAACTCCCCAGAGACTCACCAAGTGCAACTCTGAGTCTCCATTGCTACTACCCTCAGAATCTGGAGCAGCAACAAGGAGGGACACCAGGGGACAGAGATCTAACCGGGAAACTCAGGAGAAGACCTATACCTCGGTGGCATAGCTGAGGGGCTGTGAAAGTCTCTTTGCATAACCACTGGATTATCTCTGCCACGCCCTGCTTTATCTCTTGGTCAGGAGTCAGTGATTAAGCTAAGAAGCCTATTGATAGTTTAAAAGCCCTCAGGCTCCCATAGCCTACAGGGAAGAAAAAAAAAGAGGCTTTTACACCACTGAGCTCCAACTCAGGGATTGAAAAAACTGTTAACTTCCACAACGGTAAAACCTTTAATTAAATTACTTAGACACAAGTCAATCCAGGCAATAGTGATCAATAATTTGAAAAGTACTGATAAAGGGAACTCATAACATAATATATAAAATGGTTAAAACAACAAGAAAAAATATTGGAGACTCGAACCAGGACAAGAGTCCAGCTAAAAGTCCTCCAGAGGGTGAAGCACAAAACAAGTTCAACATCCAAACATTAGCTAAGGAAATAATAACAGGAGTGAGTAAAGAATTTGAAAAAATTGTAATCAGAAATGCAGGAACAACAAATGAGAATATGGAAGAAAATGCTAATAATCTCATGGTTATTAGAGAGCTGAAAGCTGAAATCGCTGAGCTAAGAAGGCAACTAGCAGAACAAGCTAAAACAGTATCAGAGCAGGACAACAAAATAGATGAACTCCAGAAAGCAGTAGAGGGCAGAGAGAATAGAATCTATGAGGCTGAAAACAGAATTAGCAAGATTGAGGATGAATTAGAGACAACTAAAAAAGAAGTAAGAGATCTCAAAAAGAGATTAAGAGATGCTGAAAACAACAACAGAGTCCTATGGGATGACTTCAAAAGAAACAATATATGCATTATTGGCTTACCAGAGGAAGAAAGAGAAGGAGAGGAAGAAAGCATTCTCCAGACCATAATAGCTGAAAATTTCTCTAGTCTAGACAACACCAAAGACATAAAGATTCAAGAAGCCCAGAGGGTCCCAAACAGAATTAACCCAGACCTAAAGACACCAAGACATGTCATACTTAGAATGGAAAGGAATAAGGATAAAGAAAGGATCCTCAAGGCTGCAAGAGAAAAACAAAGAGTCACCTACAAAGGAAAACCCATAAGATTAGCAGCAGACTTCTCCATACAAACACTACAGGCCAGAAGAGAATGGCAAGATATCTATCCAGTGCTCAATGAGAAAAGCTTTCAGCCAAGAATACTATATCCTGCTAGACTGTCATTCAGACTAGATGGAAGCATCAAAACCTTCTCAGACAAGCAACAGTTGAAGGAAGCAACCATCACCAAGCCTACCCTGAAAGAAGTTCTGAAAGGTCTCCTATAAACAACCAGACCACTACAAATAGGACATATATCAAAACACTCTAAAACTCTACAAGAATGGCGTTAAAATATCTTCAATCTTTGATATCAATAAATGTCAATGGCCTGAATTCACCTATTAAAAGACACAGAGTAGGAAGATGGATCAGAAAACACAACCCAACAATATGCTGTCTACAGGAAACTCACCTAACTCAACAAGACAAACACAGACTTAAAGTGAAAGGGTGGAAAACTATCATACAAGCCAATGGCCCACAAAAAAGGGCAGGAACAGCTATTCTCATATCTGACATGATAGACTTTAAAATAGATAAGATTAAAAAAGATAGGAATGGACACTACTTAATGCTCAGAGGATCAGTCCATCAAGAGGACTTAACAATTATTAACATCTATGCACCCAATGAGAAGCCATCTAAATACATCAAACTTCTACTGAAAGAGCTACAGCAATATATTAACAGTAACACAATCATAGTAGGGGACTTCAACACCCCACTCTCTCAACTTGACAGATCATCCAGGAAGAAAATCAGTAAAGACATAAGGAAGCTAAATGAAGAGATAGATAAACTAGAACTATTGGACATTTTCAGAGTCATTCATCCCAAGAAACTGGAATACACATTTTACTCAAATCCACATGGATCATTCTCAAGGATAGACCATATGTGAGGCCACAAAGACAGCATCAGCCAATTCAAGAGCATTGAAATCATCCCAAGCATCTTCTCAGACCACAGTGGAATTAAACTAACACTTAACAATCAACAAAAGATTAGTAATAGTCCCAAAAAGTGGAAGCTCAACAGTACACTTCTTAACAACTTCTGGGTCAAAGAGGAAATCAAGGAAGAAATCAAAATGTTTCGAGAGTTCAATGAAAATGAAGACACAAGCTATCAAAATATTTGGGACACAGCTAAAACAGTCCTAAGAGGGAAGTTCATAGCTATACAAGCACACATTAGGAAACAAGAAAAGGCACAAATAAACAGCCTGATTGCACATCTTAAAGACCTCGAAGAAGAACAACAAAGGAACCCTAAAGCAACCAGAAGGACAGAAATCACTAAAGTTAGGGAAGAAATAAATAACATTGAGAATAGGAGAACCATACAAAAGATCAATGAAAATAAATGTTGGTTCTTCGAAAGAGTAAACAAAATCGACAAACCTTTAGCCAGACTCACAAAACAAAAAGGGAGAAGACCCAAATAAATCGGATAGTAAATGAAAGAGGAGAAATCACAACAGACACTGCAGAAATTCAACATATCATGCGAGGCTTCTATGAACAACTATATGCCACCAAGCTAGAGAACCTGGAAGAAATAGACGATTTCCTAGATACCTACCAACTTCCAAAACTAAGTAAAGAGGAAGTGGATAACATGAACAGGCCCATCACAGCTAATGAAATTGAAACAGTTATCAAAAATCTTCCCAAAAATAAAAGTCCTGGACCAGATGGTTTTACAAATGAATTCTACAAAACATCCAAAGAAGAACTAACCTCTACTTTTAAAAGTCTTCCAGAAGATTGAAGACACTGGAATACTCCCTGCCAGCTTCTATGAAACCAACATCACCCTGATACCAAAAGCAGATAGGGACACAACCAAAAAAGAAAACTACAGACCAATATCTCTGATGAACATAGATGCGAAAATATTGAACAAAATTCTAGCCAACCGGATATAGCAGTATATCAAAAAGATTGTTCATCATGACCAAGTGGGGTTTATCCCAGGCATGCAAGGTTGGTTTAATATACGTAAATCAATCAATGTGATCCACCACATCAACAAAAGCAAGACCAAAAACCACATGGTCATATCAATAGATGCAGAGAAAGCTTGTGACAAAATCCAACATCCCTTTATGATCAAAACACTACAAAAAAATGGGAATAGATGGAAAATTCCTGAAGATAGTGGAGTCTATATATAGCAAACCTACAGCTAACATCATACTCAATGGTGAAAAACTGGAAGCATTTCCCCTCAGATCAGGTACCAGACAGGGCTGCCCACTATCACCATTACTATTCAACATAGTGTTGGAAGTTCTTGCCATAGCAATCAGGCAGGAGCAAGGCATTAAAGGCATACAGATTGGAAGAGAAGAAGTCAAACTCTCCTTATTTGCAGATGACATGATAGTATACATGGAAAAACCTAAGGAATCCAGCAAGAAGCTTTTGGAAATCATCAGGCAATACAGTAATGTGTCAGGCTATAAAATTAACATTCAAAAGTCAGTGGCATTCCTCTATGCAAACACTAAGTTAGAAGAAATTGAAATCCAGAAATCAGTTCCTTTTTCTATAGCAACAAAAACAATAAAATATCTAGGAGTAAACCTAACCAAAGAAGTGAAAGACTTGTATACTGAAAATGATGAGTCACTACTCAAAGAAATTGAAAAAGACACAAAGAAGTGGAAAGATATTCCATGTTCATGGGTTGGAAGAATTAACATCATCAAAATGAACATATTACCCAGAGCCATCTACAAATTTAATGCTATCCCCATCAAGATCCCAAGCACATTTTTTAGGAGAATAGAAAAAATGCTACAAATGTTTATCTGGAACCAGAAAAGACCTAGAATTGCCAAAACAATCTTGAGGAAAAAGAACAGAACCGGAGGCATCACACTGCCAGATCTCAAACTGTATTATAGGGCCATTGTCATCAAAACTGCTTGGTACTGGAACATGAACAGACACACTGACCAGTGGAATAGAATTGAGAGCCCAGAAATGAGGCCCCACACCTATGGACATCTAATCTTTGACAAAGGGGCCCAGACTATTACATGGGGAAAGCAGAGTCTCTTCAATAAATGGTGTTGGAAACAATGGGTTGAAACATGAGAAGAATGAAACTGAATCACTGTATTTCACCAAATACAAAAGTAAATTCCAAGTGGATCAAGGACTTGGATGTTAGACCAGAAACTATCAGATACTTAGAGGAAAATATTGGCAGAACTTTTTTCCCCATAAATTTTAAAGACATTTTCAATGAAACGAATCCAATTACAAGGAAGACTAAGGCAAGTATAAACCTATGGGACTACATCAAATTAAAAAGTTTCTTCACAGCAAAAGAAACCACTACCCAAACCAAGAGACCCCTCACAGAATGGGAGAAGATCTTTACATGCCATACATCAGATAAGAGTTTAATAACCAACATATATATAATGAGCTTGCCAGACTCAACAAGACAACAAATAACCCCATCCAAAAATGGGGGGAGGACTTGGACAGAATATTCACCACAGAAGAGATCCAAAAGGCTGAGAAACACATGAAAAAATGCTCCAAGTCTCTGATTGTTAGAGAAATGCAAATCAAGACAACAATGAGATACCACTTCACTCCTGTGAGAATGTCATACATCAGAAAAGGTAACAGCAGCAAATGCTGGAGAGGGTGTGGGGTCAAAGGAACCCTCCTGCACTGCTGGTGGGAATGTCAATTGGTCCAGCCTCTGTGGAGAACAGTCTGGAGAACTCTCAGAAGGCTACAAATGGGCCTACCCTATGACCCTGCAATTCCCCTCCTGGGGATATATCCTAAGGAACCCAACACATCCATCCAAAAAGATCTGTGTACGCATACGTTCTTGGCAGCACAATTTATAATAGCCAAAACCTGGAAGCAACCCAGGTGTCCAACAACAGATGACTGGCTGAGCAAATTGTGGTCTATATACACAATGGAATACTACTCAGTAAAAAATGGTGACTTCACTGTTTTCAGCCGATCTGGATGGACCTTGAAAAAATCATGTTGAGTGAAATAAGTCGGGAACTGAAGGATGAATATGGGATGATCTCACTCTCAGGCCGAAGTTGAAAAACAAGATTAGAAAAGAAAACACAAGTCGAACCTGAAATGGAATTGGAGTATTACACCAAAGTAAAAGACTCTGGGGTGGGTGGGCGGGTGAGGAGAAAAAAAAAAAAGAAATAGATTAGGATGCTGAGAATTCAGTACACCCCACCCCTTACATGCCAGGTTAGACTCCTGTTGATGCCAGGAGGAAAGAAACACAGGACCTCTCTATTTGGTCATCTTGGCCCTCATTTAGCCTTATTTTAAAAAAAGGACTAGTGCTTGGATCCAGGAGCTAGTTCACCCAATAGAATGTGTGCCTTATCATGCCCAGGGTGCTGGGTTCAGTCCTGGGAACCACACCATAGGGAGCACCATAGGTGACACTAGGGGAGCTCCATGGGTAGTAGATTGGCATTGGAATACTTGTCTTCTGTCTCTCTTCTCTAAATGAAAAATGAAAACAGTGGGCCCAGTGGGGAAAATGTGCTAAGTCTGAGTCATTGCCCAGTGTTGCATAAAACAAACAAAATAAAAGCATTAGTGCTCAAGAAATGAAGATAGAAGACTATCAATACGGACCCAAACTTTATAATGTATTCTACTCAATGCCACGTATAATACTCTTTAAAAGAAAAATAAGATCTGAAAGTTCTACTGGGTAGTCTGTTTCTTTTTTCCTTCTCTCTTTCTTTTTTTAAGATGAAAAGGAAAATAAGAGAACTCAGAACCAGAGATCTCAAGTTTCTGTTGATATTGTAGACAGGCACTAAACAAATGAAAGAGGGTGTACATTAAATATATTCTTTAAAAATTAAAATTCGCTATGTGTTCTGTTCAAGAGGTAGGCACATACAAAACACTCAAGAGGCAACACAGCCAAGATTAAGAATTCAATGTTATTTAAAATTCTGCTTTTATATCCCACTATTAATATGAGCTGAAAGACTAAGAGGATTCTAAGGACAATTTCAAGTACAATGGTGCACTACATCATTTAAAAGAGAGAAAAACAGTCCTTGTAAAAAAAATTTGATTTCAAAGTTTTTTTATCTGAGAAATTCAAGTACTTTGTTCATCTGTTAAGCCAAAACAGATGAAGATATGTTCTTTAATCACTAGAATTTTAAGAGTTCTGGGAAAAGGCACTCCTAATACTTAAGGGCCCAAATCTTTACTAAAATTCGCAGTCTATAAAACCAAGCAAAGGACAACATTCCATGGAGAAAAACCCCAAAACTTAATGATATATGTGCTGGCAAAATAGCCCACTTGGATAGGGTGCCGCTCTGTCATGTGTGACCCAGGTTCAAGACAGGCTCCCATCATACTAAAGGAAGCTTCAGTGTTCTTTCACTCTCTGTCTCTCTCTCTGGCTCTATCTTCAAAATAATGGTAATAGTAATAATATATTTTTTTAAAAATTTATATTTATTTTCCCTCTTGTTGCCCTTGCTGTTTTTTCATTGTTGTTGTAGTTATTATTGTTGTTGTTATTGATGTCATCATTGTTAGGACAGAGAGAAATGGAGGGGGGGGGGAGACAGAGAGGGGGAGAGAAAGATAAGACACCTGCAGACCTGCTTCACCGCCTGTCAAGTGAATCCCCTGCAGGTGGGGAGCTCAAACCGGGTTCCTTAACACCGGTCCTTTCACTTTGCGCCACGCGCTGCGCTACCGCCCGACTCCCATAATAATATTTTTTAAAAAACTTACTAATATATAAGATATGGCTGAAGGACAAAAAAAAGTCTGTTTATTTATAAGTCTTAGTAGAAAATTATTCTGCCCAGTTACAATCTGTGGCTGCTACTTCAGCTCTAACATGGAATACTAAGATTTCACCTACTCAAAGGCAGGAGACTGCTTTTCTTCCAATACAAATGACTTTATCCCCCCTTTTGTAAAAAGTTAATTTACAAGAAAATAGAACCACAACTAAGAGGTGGAAACTGTAACTGACTACACTCACTAAAATAACTGACAATGGGAATGGATGGTGACTTAGTGGGTAAAGTTGATGTCTTATGCATGAGAACCTAGGTCTAATTATGAAAGCACCATGGAGAACACCAAGAGAACTCTGGATAACAGAGTAATGTTCTGGTGTTTCTGCTTCCTAATAAAATATTCAGAAAAAATAAAATAAAATAAAATATTCAGAGGACATGGCCTTGTTATGTCATATATGGGTGCCAGTCCCTGTTCAGGGTGCCATTTGCCGGGCCAGGCTAGCTTCGCGGGCGGGAGACAGACGACCAGGGACTCATGGCTGAGCTGGGAACACAGTTCAATCTTTATTGACAAAAGGGGATGCAGTTCAACAATGTAATCTCTTCTAATCTTTCTTCATTGGAAAGCCATGTCTTTTATGTCTCCTGAGGCCGAAGTGTCAGGAAGAGGAAGTACGTAGGATAGGGGGTGGGGAGAAGGAAAATGCACTGGAACCAGTGGGGATTAAATCAATGAAAACAATGATTATGTAAATAGACTACAACTACAACGTCAAACAATGCAACAAAAGGGTCTTAGAAGCAGAATTTAGAAGCATACCAACATATGGGCAAGACCCTGAGTTCATTTCCTTGTACTGTATTAAGAAACAAACAAACAAAAACACCTGATAATTCAAAGAACAAGTCAAAGATAGCTATTTACTTATGAGTCTTAAAAACTAACAGCCCTGGGGGTCGGGCGGTAGTGCAGTGGGTTAAGCACACATGGTGCAAAGCACAAGAACTGGCCTAAGGATACCGGTTCAAGCCCCTGGCTCCCCACCTGCAGGGGAGTCACTTCACAGGTGGTGAAGCAGGTCTGCAGGTGTCTATCTTCCTCTCCGCCTCTCTGTCTTCCCCTCCTCTCTCCATTTCTCTCCGTCCTATCCAACAACGAATGACATCAACAACAACAATAATAATGACCACAGCAAGGCTACAACAAGGGCAAGAAAAGGGGGGAAAAAATGGCCTCCAGGAGAAGTGGATTCATGGTGCAGACACTGAGCCCCAGCAATAACCCTGGAGGCAAAAAACAAACAAACAAGAAACTAATAGCCCTTTCAGCGGGAAAGCAATTATAGAAGCCAGACCTTCAACCTTCTACATCCCACAATGACCTTGGGTCCATAATCCCAGAGGGCTAAAAAAATAGGAAAGCTATAAGGGGAGGGGATGGGATAGAGTTCAGAGTTCTGGTGGTGGGAATTATGTGAAGTTGTACCCCAATTATCCTATGGTTTGCCAATGTTCCCTTTTTATAAATAAAAAAAATTTAAAAAAACACAAACTAATATAGCCCTTTCAGCAGTGGGTCTTCTCTGTTATGGGGGGGGGGGATGTATTATCAAACATATTTCTGATAAGTATGGAAAATTATCACTGATATACAAAAATAGCACATCAAGGTCATAAATCTAATCATTTGACTCTCTAAGAAGTAGTGCAACTTTGGATAGTGTGTTTCTTTGTCATATGCATGACCCAGGTTTGAGCCTGGCCCACACCATATTGAAGGAAGCTTCAATGGGTCTCTTTCACGCCCCTCCTTCCACCAATCTCTATCTTTTAAAAGAAGGAGGGAAAGGGAGTCGGGCTGCAGCGCAGCGGGTTAAGCGCAGGTGGCGCAAAGCACAAGGACCAGCATAAGGATCCCGGTTCGAACCCCAGCTCCCCACCTGCAGGGGAGTCGCTTCACAGGCGGTGAAGCAGGTCTGCAGGTGTCTATCTTTCTCTTCCCCTCTCTGTCTTCCCCTCCTCTCTCCATTTCTCTCTGTCCTATCCAACAACGACAACAACAATAATAACCACAACAATAAAACAACAAGGGCAGCAAAAGGGAATAAACAAATAAAATAAATATTAAAAAAAATAAAAATTAAAAAAAAATTTTTTAAAAAGGAGGGAAAAAGGTAACAAAATACAATGATATACAAAGAGAACAAAACTATCTTGCCAGATACAAAGTCTAAGGAAATAAATATTGAACTGTCATCGCAGTAATACCGCTGGCATTCAAAGTTATTGGTAAAAATTTCAATTTCATAAAAATGGGAATTATGTTTTTCATTTAAGTTTATCTGTAAAGTTTTTTCCCCAAAATTTTCTCTAGAGTATTAAGCTACATGAACATTTTTGCCCCCAAGTGTGAAAAATAATAAATTTCCTAGTTTCCAGCAGAATTTGAATAACAATAATACTCTTAGTTTTCCTTGGAGACAATGAAACTCATTTCTACAGTGACTATAATACAATGACAAAGTTCACAGAAGAGGAAAAACTGTTCTGATTTCTATAAGAATGTGTAAGAATTAAGATATAAAAACATGTTATTGTGGTTAGTGCCATGACATACGGTCGTCCTATGAGAACAAAGAAGTTCTTCATTTTGAATGTGGGGAGGAAATGTACAGATCAAGACAAACTTTCTTGCCTTTTAATTTTTGCAGATGATGGTTAACCAACATGCGTTTGGATTAATGTATTCATAGATGCAAGCCACTGTTGTTTAATGTCACAATACCCAGATCCCTTTTGGTAACCTGTTTAAATGTAAAGTGCATGACTAAAGCTAAAAAGAATGAGAAAAAATATTATTAGAAGTTTGAAACTCATACAAGTAATTCAAGGAATTCTCTATCTTCAGAAAAAGAGAGGAGCTACAAAAAGAGAATCTCAGTATCATTAAGTAAAATCCACTTGATTAAGGGGCTCTCAATTATGGCACTACTGACATTTGTTTGGGAAAGGGGAGCACTATTGTGTAGGAAGTTTAGCAGGACCAACTGATTTTTTTCCCTTTTTATGAAGTACCAGGCAATGAACATATTTCAGGTCTCACACATATTTCATATCACTAAGCAGCTACCTCAGACATATTAAATTCTATATACTTAGAGAAACACTAAAGCATGTTCCATTATCTAAAGCATTTCCTTGGAGCTGTTCATGGTGCTCCCATGTAATACCAGGGTCTCAGGCATGTTAAGTGTCTACCTTTTTTCCCTCCAGGGTTATTTCTGAGGCTTGGTGACTACATTTATGATCCACTGCTCCTGTTGGCCATTTTTCCCATTTTGTATTGGATAGGGCAGAGAGAAATTGAGAGGGGAGGGAGACAGAGACAAAGAGAAAGACAGATATCTACAGTCACCTCTTGTGAAGCCGCCCCACTGCAGATGGGGAGCTGAGGGCTGGAACCAGGATCCTTGAACAAGTCTTTGTGCTTCATACTAAGTGCACTTAACTCAGTGTGCTACTGCCTGGCCCCCTCTATCATCTTTTTTTAAAATAGATTTTTAAAAATATTTTATTTATTTGATAGAGACAGAAATGGAGAGGGAAGGGGGAGATAGAATATACCTAAAATAGACCTACTAGCTACTTCCAAAATGGAGACCCCAAATCTTCATCGGCAATATTCCAGCCTTTAGGTTCATGATTAATCAACAAATTGTATGGCTTTGTATGTTAACTCTTTTTCAGACACCAGGTTTCAGATGCTATCATGATACTAACCAGACTTCCCTGGACAGATGACCCCACCAATGTGTCCTGGAGCTCCGCTTCCTCAGTGCCCTGCACCACTAGGGAAGAAGACAGGCTGGAAGTATGGATCGACCTGCTAACAGCCACATTCAGCGGGGAAGCAATTACAGAAGCCAGATCTTCCACCTTCTGCATCCCATAATGACCCTGGGTCCATACTCCCATGGGGTTAAAGAATAGGAAAGCTATTAGGGGAGGAAATGGGATACGGAGCTCTAGTAGTGGGAATTGTACCTCTCTTAGCCTATAGTCTTGTCAGTGTTTTCATTTTATAAATAAATAAATTTTAAAAAAGAAAAAAAAAGAGAGACAGAACAAACCAGCAGCAAGTGATGTTTCCCCCCTGTAGGTGGGGGAGTGTGCTCAACCAGATGCACTACCATCCAGTCCTAGTATCTACCTTCTTTTGTTTTCTTTAATTTTTTTTGATATTTATTTATTCCCTTTTGTTGCCCTTGTTGTTTTATTGTTGTAGTTATTATTGTTGTTGTCGTTGTTGGATAGGACAGAGAGAAATGGAGAGAGGAGGGGAAACAGAGAGGGGGAGAGAAAGATAGACTCCTGCAGACCTGCTTCACCGCCTATGAAGCTACTCTCCTGCAGGTGGGGAGCCAGAGGCTCGAACCAGGATCCTTACTCCGGTCCTTAGGCTTTGTGCCACGCATGCGTAACCCGCAGCACTGCCGCCCGACTCCCAAGTATCTACCTTCTTAAAGCAAGTGGAAACATTATATTACCTAGTATTTTTCATAACTGAATTATGAATTAGCAAATCTAAGTGGCTTTAGTGTATTTAGAATACATGTTTTGTGATTTTGGTACAATTACTTCTAGTAATATAAAACAGCATAGTGCCTCTTCCACAAATCATTCATCCAGTATCTGCTTATCAAATAGATATTGTGTATCTAGTATATGCTAAGTCCTCTTCTAAATGCTGATATAGTAGCCTGGGAGGTGGCATAGTGGTAGAAGCCCTAAACTAGTAGGTCTGAAGTCCTGAGTTTAATCCCTGGCACCACATATTACAGAGGGCTTCTCTGGACTCTCTCACCCCTCTTTCTTTATCTTATGAAATAAATAAAAATAAATCTTAAAAGAAATTAATGTTAATACAGTGAATACAAATTAGAAATTCTTGTCCTCACAAAGTTTTCATTCTGAATGTGTAAGACATGGTAAGTGGCTAAAATAAAGTAGCACATTACAGTCTAACGGTTAAAGAGAAAATATAATCAGAGAAGAGGAAGGGGTACCATTATGGGGAGGAACTGAGAGGTGAGGGATGAATCATGTAGTTACCAGACAGGCACATGGACTCCATGGCAGGAGCAAGCCAGGAGTGTTCAGGGAGGAGAGGTCAGTGTGCTATAGTGGTGTGAAGGTTTTTTGTAGGAATAAGATGGGAAATAATGGGAAACTGGGGAATGTTATGCATGTACAAACTATTGTATTTACCGTTGAATGTAAAACATTAATTCCCCAATAAAGAAATAAAAAAAAAAGATGGGAAGTAGCTGGTGGTCTCTGAACAGTGAAATCATATGGTCTCATTATGCTTTAACACAGCCACACTGACTGTTATACTATATGCAGACTGAACGGGAAAAGGAAGAAGAAGATGGATATCAGTAAGGAGAGACTCTGAAGATAACCCAGGCAATATTTGATGGTGGTTTGGGTTTCAGTGGAAATGGAGACAAGTAGCTGAATTCTAGATGAAGGAAAAGGCAGCAGAACTTATTCATGAATTGGAAGTGGAATCATAGAGAAAGAAGACAAATATACTCTATCTCTGTCTCTGTCTCTCTCTCAATGTATTTATTTGTTAAGGAGAGAGAGGAAGAGAACAGAGTGTCACTCTGGCATATGGAACGCCAGAGGTTGAACTCAGAATCTTAACGCTTGAGAGTAAGGACTTTATTCACTGCACAAACTCCTAAACTCCTTTCACAATGTACAAAAGGGGTAGGTGGGATAACATGCTGGGTTTCTTTTTTATTTATTTATTTTAAAAATTATCTTTATTTATTTATTGGATAGAGACAGTCAGATACTAAGAGGGAGGGAGGATGGAGACAGAGAGGGAGAGAGACAGACACCTGCAGCACTGCTTCACCACTCACAAAGCTTTCTCCCTACAGGTAGGGACTGTGGTTTCAAAATGCAGGTCCTTGCATATTGTAACATGTGTATTCAACCAGGTGCGCCACCACGCAGCCCTGAGAGAACACTGGGGATCACTGGAATAGTGTGGGCATGAAGTAACAGTGAAAAACCTTACCAGCAGCAAAACTAATGGTGCTGAGAAAACTTGATGCCTATATACAAAAGATAAAGCTGAGCCTTTGTTTTGTACCACATATAAAACAACTCTATAGCAATAACAACAAGGGCAACAAAATGGGAGAAAATGGCCTCCAGGAGCAGTGGATTCATGGTGCAGGCACCCAGCCCCAGAGATAATCCTGGTGGCAAAAAAAAAAAAAAAAAAAGAGAGAGAGAGAGAGAAAATCAATTCTAATACTGGGGAGACAGTATAATGGTTATGCAAAGACTGTCATGCCGGAAGCAGCAAAGGTTTCAGGTTTAATTCTAGCACCACCATAAGGCAGACCTGAGCAGTGTGCTAGAAAAACAAAACAAAACAAACAAAAACTTCAGGGTCAGGAAGGTGGTTCAAACTTGTGTGCCTGTTTTGTAAGCAAATGAGAGGTCCTGGATTTTTGAAAATATTTACTTTGTTTTATGTTAATGCGAGAAAGATACAGAAAGGAAAAACAAACATTGTTTAGCTCTACCTTTAGTGGTGCACTGGAGATTGAACCTGGGACCTTGTAGCCTCAAGCATGAAAGTCTTTTGCATAAACTTTATGCTGTCTCCCCAACCTGGCCCTGGGGATGATTTCCAGTGTTTCATGAAAACAACAAAGAAACTCCATTTGTTTGTTTGTTTTGTTTTGTTTTCTAATCAGAGCACTGCTCAGCTCTGGTTTATGGTGGTGGTGGTTGTGGGGAATGGGATGGGATATATGACCTGGGATCTTGAGTGTCAGGCATAAAAGTCTGTTTGCAAACCATTATGCTATCTCCCCTGCCCAATAAACTGAAATTTCAATGGACTAAATACCTGAAAATGGGGCCCAAAACTATAAAACTCCTACAAGAAAATACAAGACCAAGAGTTTTATGATATTGAACCTAGCAATGATTCCTCAGATATAATACCAAAAGTATAAGAATATAAGCAAAAATAGATAAGACATTATTAGACTTAAAATGTTTGAAGATCAAAGGCCATAATCAATAGAAACAGATAACCTAAGGGGTCAGACTGTGGTGTAACCATTTGAGTGTACATGTTACAATGAACAAAGACCCAGGTTTAAACCCCTGATCCCCACCTGCATAGATGGAAGTTTCACAAGCAGTGAAGCAGTATTATAGTCTCTCTCTTTCTCTCTCTTTATCTAGGCCCTTTCAATTTCTATGTGTAAAATAAATAAATAAACAATTTAAAAAAGGTAACCCAGGAGATGGCACAGTGGCTAGAGCACTGAACTTAAAAGCAAGAGGTCCTAAATTTGATAACCTGACATTGCATATACCTGAGTGGTGTTCTAGTTTTCTCTCTCTCCTCTATCTTGCTCTCTCCCTCTTTTTTTCCTCATTTATTAATGAATAAATAAATCTTGAGAAAGACAGAGAATGATAACCTATAGGGTGGAAGATAAGCAGCCCAGGAAGTGGCACAGTGAATGAAACATGGGGCTCTTATGAATGAAGTCCCAAGTTCAGTGTCCAACATCAAATGTGTCTGTTTTGCAAATCATATGCATTAAAAGGGTCTAATATCCAAAATATATATTACTTATTTATATATTTATTTACTGTACAGAGACAGAGAGAAACTGAGAGGGAAGGGGGAAATAGAGAGGTAATGAGAAAAAGACATCTGCAGCACTGTTTTACTGCTTGTGAAGCTTCCTCCCTGCATGTGGGGACTGGGGACTTGAACCCAAGTCCTTGCACTCTACCAGGTATACCACTACCTAGCCGCTGATATGTAAAAAAAAAAAAGAAAGAAAGAAAGAAAAGAAACAACATAGCCTAGCAGTATTGTATCTATAAACACATCCAGAAGAATTGACAACAGTATTTGACATTGTTATTCTGCTTTCTATCTTACTGGCTTTCAGCTACCAAATTGCAGATGCTACTATGATCCCATCCTAACTTCCTTGGGCAGATGACCTCACCAATGCTTTCCTGAAACCTCACCTTTACAGAGCCTTACCCCAGTAGGGAAAGATAGACACATGCTAAGGGTATGGATTGACTTGCCAACACCCATGTCCAGTGAAGAAGCAATTACAGAAGCCCAAACTCTCACCTTCTGTATCTGGAAAGAATTTTTGGTCCATACTCCAGAGGGGTAGGTAAATGATAGGGGAAGTAAACCAGAGGGCTCTGTACCCCCATTCCATCAGGACCTGAAGCATTTATCACCAGGAATCTTGTTTTCATACCATTACTGAAAGGGAATCAAATATGGAAAACACCAGAGGAAGCCAGGCAGTTTCTCTTATCTGGGAGAGAAGAGGAAAAAAGGAAAGACACTTGGAAGTATAATAGGTGTAGGGGTGACTTAAAAGGAAATGAAGGCAGGACCAAAGGGGAGGAAAATGGGCAAGGTCTGGGTGGTAGTGCACTTGTTTGAGCACACAAGTTATAATGCATAAGGACCCAGGTTAGAGACCTCAGTCCCCATCTGCAGGGGAAAAGCTTTCCGAGTGGTAAAGCAGTGTTGCAGGTGTCTTTCTCTCTCTCTCTCTCCCTCTATCTTCCTGGTTTCTGGCTGTTTCTATCCAATAAATATAATTTTAAAAAAAAGAAAGAAAAAATGAGCAATATACACACAGACATAGATAGATAGTTATAGAATCAGCCCATATCTGTGACTTTAGGAAAACTACTGTAGTTTCCAGTGGAGGGAATGGGGACACAGAACTCTAGTGGTAGGAACTGTATGGAATTATACCTCTGTTATCTTATAATTTTGTAAATCAGTATTAAAAAAAGAACTGACAACAGAGATCTGAAGAGATATTTATACAACTATAATCATAACAGCAACTACTGACAGTAGCCAAAAGGTTAAAAATAACCTGAAAGGCTACTGACAAATGCATGAATAAGCTAAATGTGGTAAATACCTGCCATGAAAATACTGTTCTTTTTGTTTTGTTTTGTTTTTTGGTCTTCAGGGTTACTACTGGGGCTCGTTCGGTGCCTGCACTATGAATCCACTGCTCCAAGAGGCCATTTTTTCCCTTTTGTTGCCCTTGTTGTTTATCATTGTTGTTACTGATGTTGTTGTTATTGGACAGGACAGAGAGAAATGGAGAGAGGAGGGGAAGACAGGGGGGGAGAGAAAGATAGACACCTGCAGACCTGCTTCATCACTTGTGAAGCTATCCCCCTGCAGATGAGGAGCCGGGGCTCCAATCGCGAGACTTGCGCTATCCTTGTACTTTGCACCATGTGCGCTTAACCAGCTGCACTACTGCCCAGGCCCCTTGTTGTTGTTTTTTAATATTTATTTATTTACTTATTTATTTATTCCTTTATGTTGCCCTTGTTGTTTTATTGTTGTCGTCGTTGTTGGATAGCACAGAAAGAAATGGAGAGAGGAGGGGAAGACAAGAGAGGGGGAGAGAAAGACAGACACCTGCAGACCTACTTCACTACTTGTGAAGTGACTCCCCTGTAGGTGGGGGGCTGGGGGCTCTAACCGGGACCCTTACAGCAGTTTTTGTGCTTTGCGCCACCTGCGCTTAATCTGTTGCGCTACTACGCAACTCCCTTGTTTTGTTTTTTTTATCAGAGCAATGCTCAGCTCTGGCTTATGGTGGTATGGGCAATTGAACCTAAGACTTTGGAGCCTCAGGCAGGAAAGTATCTTTGCATAACCATTATGCTATCTACCCCCCCCCCCCCCGAAATACTGTTATATGCTACTATATGGACGAACACTGAGGATGTTATGCTGAGTAAAATAGGTCAGTGACAAAAAGACAAGTATATATGATTACACTTACACAAGGCATCTGAAGTAGTCAGTTTTGGGGGTTAGTGGTTGAACAGTAGGACTATGCATGTCTTACACATGAGACCTTTTACTTTGTGCTAAAATAAGGCTATATGGACCACAGGATAAATATTAAAATATATAAATTTTATACTAAAAAAAACAACTTTATTACCTGCAATAAATCCAACTACCAGATCTTTTCCTGTAGTAGAGCGTTGACCTTTGACCCAGACTGCTTTAAGGCTATTGAAAGTGTAGAAATAGACAAAATTGGAGCAGCAGAGACTTGAGATGACTGGAAACCACCCTCGATATGGTGCCAGGCTAGGGGAAAAACATAAATGGTGAACAAAAGTTACTAGGAATAAGAAGAGAAAGTCTTAGGGAAATCATTATTCACATACTCAAAATTTACTCTTATGCTACAAAGTACTCATACCATACATTCTGAAGGATGATCAAACCAAGGAATCATGTCTAGTACTAATAAAGCTAAAGAAACAACACACATTCATGGCTGATTTACTAATTTTCTTTCTAACCTTTATTAAGTAAAACTACAGAGAATTCCCTTATAGTTATTACTTAATGAAGCACTATTCACATTTAATTACAGGAATTTTGCTTTTTGGTATTGGGACTTTATGTTTATACAATTTCACTTCTCCTGGCTGAATATTTTTAATTTCAGAAAGAATGGATGTAGGCTGTTTGAGAAAGACAGTATCACAGCTCTGCTCCACTAGTGGAAGCTTAAGGAGAATGTAGCACAGCTGTGGAAATCTGAACCCAGGTCTTCAAGCATAATAAAATCTGTATGCTACTGGGTGATCTATCTCCCAGTCAAGGGCAAGAACCTTTAAAATGAACTAAATACAAATAAAATAAAATAAAATAAAATAAAATAAGTACAGAAAAATTAGAGGGGCAGGATATCAGAGCTTAAAAAACTAGATTTAGGGAATCAGGCAGTAGTGCAGTGGGTTAAACGCAGGTGGCGCAAAGCGCAAGGACCGATGTAAGGATTCCCATTGGAGCCCCCGGCTCTCCACCTACAGGGGAGTCGCTTCACAGGTGGTGAAGCAGGTCTGCAGGTGTCTATATTTTTCACCCCTTCTCTGTTTTCCCCTCCTCTCTCCATTTTTCTCTGTCCTATCCAACAATGACGATATCAGTAACAACAACAATAAGAACTACAACAATAAGACAACAAGGGCAACAAAAGGGAATAAATCAAGAAATATTAAAAAAAAAAACAACTAGATCTAAGGGTCTCCCATTGGCCAAACCTGGTGTATATATGTGTATAAGGTGGAAAAGAGAACAGTGTATGAGCACAAACATCAAAACAAATCAGAAAGAACTGTTAGTGACAGCTGTATATGGTGAAAGCATATACTGATACTAGTTGTACTATTTTTGTATTTGCAACTGTGAATTTTGAAACTATTTCCAAATTTGGGGGAGGAGAGAAGGAGAGAGGGAAAAGCACATAAGCTGTCTGGAATCATCTGATAGAAATGAACTATATACAGCGGAGGGGGGGGGATGGGACACAGTCTTTTGGTGGTGGGAATGGCGTCTATGTACACTCCTATTAAATTATAGTCATATAAATCACTACTTAATTAATATGAGAGGGGAAAATTTGATTGTATGTCTCAAACTTTTTAAAACACAGACTCTCAAAAGCCTAGATCAGGGAGAACAGAAGCAACCGGTGGCACAGCTATATACAAGATGTTGGGTATTCTACAGCAAATCCTAACAAAGGGGCTTTTCAAAGTTAACCCAATTACCAAATAATGTGATGATAACAATAACTATCCATTGTCTTCTTGAACCCTAAGACAGCATGAACCTCGCATTTCCACTATAGAGCCTCTATTTCCCCCCGTCCTGGAACCTTAGGGTGGGATGCACTTTCCTGCATGCTTTTCTCAATTCATACCAAATAATATTGCATCCTCCGATCACAACCGAATCAACGCAATGAGTGCCACCCCAGCATGCTTCACTTCAGACTGTGTCCAGAGACTTCAGGTGTGGAATGACAACCCTTCAGCTTCATTACTTGGGTGAGACCTTTCCTTTCATAGTATTCTCTAATTCCATTCCAGGTGGTTCACTTCCTAACAAAGTCCCAAAACCTAGATATAGACCAGGTCCCCTGAGATAGAGCATATGTTCACACATATCCATAAACTAGGGCAAAATATATACCTGAAAGCAAAAGTACACAGTAGTCTGCAGCGAGTACCCCCCAACCCCCCAACACTTCATCTGCACTATTCCAGCCTTTAGTTCCATAATTGTTCAACAATTTGTTTGGCTTTGTATGTTAACTCTCTTTTCAGCCACCAGGTTCCAGATGCCAACAGGATGCCGACCAAACTTCCCTGGACAGACGACCCCACTAGTGTGTCCTGGAGCTCCGCTTCCTCAGAAACCCACCCTACTAGGGAAAGAGAGAGGCAGACTGGGAGTATGGATCGACCAGTCAATGCCCATGTTCAGTGGGGAAGCAATTACAGAAGCCGGACCTTCCACCATCTGCAACCCACAATGACCTTGGGTCCATACTCCCAGTGGGATAAGAATAGGAAAGCTATCAGGGTAGGGGATAGGATATAGAGATCTGGTGGTGGGAATTGTGTGGAGTTGTACCCCTCCTATCCTATGGTTTTGTTAATGTCTCCTTTTTAAAATAAATAAATAAATTTTTAAAAAATGAACTACATAGGGAGTCGGGCTGTAGCGCAGCGGGTTAAGCGCAGGTGGCGCAAAGCACAAGGACCGGCATAAGTATCCCGGTTCGAGCCCCGGCTCCCCACCTGCAGGGGAGTCGCTTCACAGGCGGTGAAGCAGGTCTGCAGGTGTCTATCTTTCTCTCCCCCTCTCTGTCTTCCCCTCCTCTCTCCATTTTCTCTCTGTCCTATCTAACAACGACAACAACAATAATAACTACAACAATAAAACAACAAGGGCAACAAAAGGGAATAAATAAATAAAATAAATATTTAAAAAATGAACTACATAATAATCATCTTCTTTGGGTTACTATAAATAAAGCATTGTTTTCATGGGAGATTAGGAAACCAAAAAGCAAAATGACCAACCACAGAACATTAAGGAAATGTTAATAACTATGTACTTGCAAGTCAGCTAATTATATACTCAGACCACTGTAATGCTATGAGAATGGGAATAAAAGAGTGTACTGGAGGTTCATCAGTCTCCCAAAGAGCTATTTTGTGTAACAATGATGAAAGAAGTACTCACAGGCCTTCTTCTTTAATGATCTCCAGGAGCACCATGTGGGTAGTTTTGGACTTTCTTTTTTCATCAACTAGAAGACCAGAGAATATACATTTAAACCAGCTGCAGAGAATTACTATCTTTAATGTCAGCAATGCCACTTACTTCACCTGTGCAATTCCCCACCTTATTCTTTCCCACACTAGTTTGATGCAGAACTCAAAGATCCCACATGTACATGTTTTCAGTTCCCAACAACAGTTTTTTTCTTTTTCTTTTTTTTTTTTTTTTTGCAGTTCATCAGTTATTCATGAGCTACAAAGTATGCAGATTGAAAACCTAGTTCCTAAAGCTATTCCTCTTTAACTTTTTTTTTTTTTTTGCCAGCACTACAAATCCTCTGGTCCTGGCAGCCATTTTTTCCATTTTATTGGCTAGGACAGACAGAAATTGAGAGGGGAGAGACACAGAGGGAGAAAGATAGACATCTGCAGACCTGCTTCACCGCTAGTGAGGCTTTCCCCATGCAGTTGGGGAGCAGGGGCTCGAACCAGATTCTTGAGCAGGTCCTTGCACTTCCTACTATGTGCACTTAACCTTTCAAGCTGATTAGTTAAGAGGTGGCTCAGGTGCAAAGTGCAAGAACCGGTGTAAGGATCCCGGTTCAAGCCCCCGGCTCCCCACCTGCAGGGGAGTTGCTTCATAGGCGGTGAAGCAGGTCTGCAGGTGTCTTTTTCTGCCCCCCTCTGTCTTCCCCTCCTCTCTCCATTTCTCTCTGTCCTATCCAACAACAATGACATCAACAACAACAACAACAACAATAAAAAAAAACAAGGGCAACAACAGGAAAAATAAATAAATATAAAAAAATTTAAAAAAAAAAGAAGTGGCTCAGAGGCAAAGTGTATGCCTTGCACATGTGAAGTCTTTGGTTAGATCCTTAGTACTATATAATAAAGTCAAAACCAAAAAGAACATCATAAATTATACCAATTTCTCTCATTTAAAAAAATTTTAGTTGGGGGACTGGTGGAAGTGCAGTGGGTTAAGACCACATGGTGCAAAGTGCAAGGACTGGCGTAAGGATCACGGTTCAAGCCCCCAGCTCCTCACTTGCAGGGGGGTCGCTTTACAAGCAGTGAAGTGGGTCTGTCTCTCTCCCCCTCTCTGAGCCACCTCTTAACTAATCGACTTGAAAGGTTAAGTGCACATAGTAGGAAGCGCAAGGACCTGCTCAAGAATCCGGTTCAAGCCCCTGTTCCCCGACTACATGGGGAAAGCCTCTAGTGGTGAAGCAGGTCTGCAGGTGTCTATCTTTCTCCCTCTGTCTTCTCCTCCTCTCTCCATTTCTCTGTCCTATCCAGTAACATCAACATCAACAATAACTACAACAATTAAACAACAAGGGCAACAAAAGGGAATAAATAAACATTTAAAATATTTTATTTTTTCTTATTGTAATGACAGAGAGACACCAGAGCACAGCTCAGTTCTGGCCTTTGGTGGTACCTGAGAACTCATAGCCTCGGGAATTAAAGTGTTTTTTTTTTTAATTTCCTTTATTGAGATTAATGGTTTACAGTCAACAGTAAATAGTAGTAGTTGGTACATGTGTAACATTTCTCAGTTTTCCACATAACAATCTAACCCCCCAACTAGGTCCTCCTCTGCCATCATGTTCTAGGACCTGAACACTTCCCCCCAACACTCTGCCCCAGAGTCCTTTACTTGGTTGTAATTCACTAACTCCAGTCCAAGTTCTGCTTTGTATTTTCCCTTCTATTGTTATTTTTCAACTTCCGTCTGTGAGTGGGATCACCCCATATTCATCCTTATCTTTCTGGCTTATCTCACTTAACATGATTCCTTCAAGCTCCATCCAAGATGAGATGAAGAAGGTGAATTCACCATTTTTAATAGCTAAGTAGTATAGAGACCACAACTTTCTCAGCCACTCACCTGTTGTTGGATACCTGGGCTGCTTCCAGGTTTTGGCTATTACAAATTGTGCTGCTAGGTATACACAGGTCTTTTTGGATGGGTGTGTTGGGTTCCTTAGGCTATATCCCCAGGAGAGGAATTGCTGGGTCATAGGGTAGGTCCACTTCTAGCCTTCTGAGAGTTCTCCAGACTGCTCTCCACAGTTTGGACTAATTTGTATTCTCACCAGCAGTGCAGCATGAAAGTCTTTTGCATAACCATTATGCTGTCTCCCACAGCCCAATAAATAAATAAATAAATCTTAAGGCTGGTGAATTAGCTCACTTGGATAGTGTGCTGTTTTGTCATGTGTGCAACCCAGTCTTGAGCTTGGCCCGCATGGTACTGCAGGAAGCTTCAGCACTGTGGAGCCTCTCTCTCAATCTCTCTCTCTCAAATAAAATAAATATAACTTTAAAAGATAGTAATGAGGAAAAAACAAGCAGAAGTTATAGTGTATTGTATAGTCTTATAAAATTAAAAAGAAATGATAGGACTACATGCCTTGGTTAGCACGATAGTGGATATTTAGGGCTATTGTCTTTATGCTTTCTCTTTTGAAAAAAGTTACCAACAAGCTATAAAAAAATTTCCTTATTGTGCCTTTAAAAAGCCACATGGTTTATTAGAGGAATTGTAATGACCTAAAATCATTACTGTAAGCCATTCAGGTTCTCTTAAATTAGACAGCTACAGCTCTGACTCATCCATCAAAGTCTCAAGAATGCTCCACTGCTAATTTGGAAACAGCATTTAAAGTCAGTGAAAGTGGATAACAATTGGTCTCTAACAAAACAGAACAGTCTCGAATTAATTTGGAACTTATGAGTGGGCTGGGTGGTGGTGCACCTCGTTGAGTGCACACATTATCATGTGCAAAGTTCTGGGTTCATACTTCCAACACTAAATGAACAGGAAAATGATGAGTGTAGAAGATATTTACCTTGAAGTCGCAACCGAGCTGTATCCAAGGGAAAAAACACTGTCATTGCAGTTACACTTCCCTAAAAAAAGTGTGAGAAAAGCCTTCAGTTATTATAGGATCACAAACATAATGAGCTACTTTTTTTTTTTTTTTGCCTCCAAGGTTATTGCTGTGGCTCCGCGCCTGTATATGAATACATTGCTCCTGGTGGCCACCTTTTTTCCATTGTTGTTGCTGCTGCTGCTGTTGTTGGATAGGACAGAGAGAAATTAAGAGAGCAGGGGAAGTGGAAGAGAGGGGGAGTGAAAGATAGACACCTGTAGACCTGCTTCACCGCTTGTGAAGCGACCCCCCGTGCAGGTGGAGAGCTGGGGGCTTGAACCGGGATTCGTGCGCAGGTCCTTGCGCTTTACACTATGTGCGCTTAACCCACTGTATTACCGCCCAGGTCCCAGCTACAATTTTTAAATAAATAAGATTTCATTTGTAAATAATGGGTCAAATCAGATTTTCTGTGATCAGATAACAGTATTTTAATCTATTAGGGCCATTATTATTCAGACTTACGTAGTTGCATACCTAAATCTAAGAATTTAAATTTCTAAAAGAAACTTATTTCTCTCTCTGATTTGAAAAAGAAAATATAGTAGATACCTAAAACTCACAAACTTACGGGTTTTCAGCCTAGCATATATGTTTAATTTAGCAGATAAATGGATTTTTTCTTTTTGTCTCTAGAGTTATCGCTGTGGCTCAGTGCCTGAACTAAAGAATCCACTGTTTTCCTGGAGGCCATTTTTTCCATTTGTTGTTGTTGCTAGATAGGACAGAGAAAAATTGAGAGAGGAGGGGAAGTCAGAGATGGGGAAAGATAAGACACCTGCAACCCCTCGTAAGGTGAGAGCTGGGGGCTCGAACCGGGTTCCTTACTCCAGTCCTTACGCTTTGCGCCACCTGCGCTTAACCTGCTGCACTACTGCCCAGCCCCCAAATGGATTTTTTTTTAAAAGAATGATTATTAAAAATTTTTTATATTTTATTTGTTCATTTATTACATATATGAAGAGAAACTGAAGTGGAAGGGGAAGGGTGAGAGGCAATGAGAAATAGAGACATCTGCAGCACTGATCCACCATTCAGGAAGCTTCATTTTAGCAGACGGGGGCCAGGAAGCTGAATCCAAGACCTTCTGCATAACATGTGTGCTCAATCTAATGTGCCATATCTGGCTCTTGTAAATGTATTTTGTTACCCTTTACAAGTTAACTGCTGATCCCACATTCATTCTTTCTAACCCCCCAGGAAGCAAAATATTCAATAATTAAACATATGTAATTCTAGTCTGTGATTAATTTATTCATCACAAAGGAAAAAAGGTGCTAAAAATTAATTGAGTGGGAGAGATAGCTTCCTTCCTTCAGTGTGGTGGGAACCAGGCTTGAACCTGAGTCAAGGAGATGGCAAAGCAGCACACTATCTAAGTGAGCTATTCTGCCAGTCCTATAATATATCCATCTACTGTACTAGTCTCTTATCTTTTAAACTATGTTGAAATTAACTGTTTCCAGAATGCTATTTATATATAGGGTTTTTGAAAATGCTTTTATTTCTGTCTGAAAAATCTATTGTCCTATTTAATTTTACCCAGAACCTCCTATTTCTCCAAGAGCAGATCTAAATATATCACCCACAGGAGTTTCCCATCGACTTACAAGGTGAAGATCACCACTTCTTCCTTGCTACCAGCAAGTACTCACATCTCTACTATATTAAGAACTCATTGAGAACAGAGATTTTTTTTCATTAGCCTTTACTTCCAGAATATAACTGTACAGCAATCAGTACATCCCCCTACTCAGTAGTGCTTACTTCCAAAAGGTTAGTGTCTATAGGTCTGTGTAGTAAGAAGTCTAACGTAATATTAAGTGTATGAATTATAGTTGGGACTGATTTGCTCTTATGATGCCAACTGAAATGCAGTACTTTTAATAAGCTTCATACAATTCTAATGACAGGTGTGTCTGGGTCTGAGTCACACACATCAATAATATGTTGAAAGGAGGACTCATATTTTTGTATGATGTGAAAAAATATAATAGAATATATTTAACATATTCTTTCAAAAGAGGGATGTGGGAATGTAGATTAATGGTACAGCATGTGTTTTGCATATATATAGAAAAGAGTAGTCTCTAAAAGTTACTATTTTAGCATTACAGCCCCAAAGACTTTCAGTATCTAAACATCCCTCCACAGCAATTCCAACCTATTACACTTCTCAAACTCTAAACTAATAAAAGTGCTCTTAATGGCAGCCTCGGATGTGGTTCAGAGGCTAAAATGTTGAACTCTCATCTCAAGCACAAGATTCTGAGCTTTATTCCACCCATCACATGTATCAGAATAATGATCTGGTTTTTTCCTCTTTTCTCTAGTGAATTAATAAATTTCCCCCCTTTCTCTAGTGAATTAATAAATTTTAAAACACTTTTATTCACAAGTGTAAATTTCTAAATATATGTAAATATATATACATATATATATACTTTTCAAAGCAACTCTAATGAGAATAAAAAATAAAAATATAGTAACACTTGAAAATAAGAATTATTTACAGTTTGGGGAAGTGGCATGAAAAAACATTGGACTCTCCAGCATAAGGTCTTGAGTTCAATCCCCAGTAGCACATGTGCCAGAGTGATGTTGTTTCTCTTTCCTTCTTTCTCATTAGTCAGTAATATATTTTTAAAATAATTATTTACACAAGTCCATTAATGATTTCACCTAAGTCATCAACTGGGGATATAGCAATCTCTTGAAACAATATACTTCTAGCATTGAAATGCTGGATATTATCTGTAATTTTCCCAAGGTATGTCATAAAACACTCAATATCACTAATTTGTTTAATTAAAAAAATTTTATTTGTGGGGCTGGGTGGTGGTGTACCTGGTTGAGCACACAAAGACCTGAGTCCGAGCCCCCAGTTCCCACCTGTAGGAGAAAAGCTTCACAAGTGAAGTAGTGCTGCAGGTGTCTCTCTACCTCCCCTTACTCTCTTGATTTCTGGCTCTCCCTCTCTCTAAGTATTTATTTATTGCCTCTAGGATTATCACTGGGGCTTGGTGCCTGCACTACAAATCCACTGATCTTGTAGCCATTTCTTAAAAATTTTATTTTGGATAGGACAGAGAGAAAGTGAAAACGGAGGGGAAGATAGAGAAGGATAGAGAAAGGTAGACACCTGTAGACCTGCTTCACCACTTGTGAAGCACTCCCTGCAGGTGGGGAGTCAGGGGCTTGAACTGGGATCCTTGTGCTGGTCCTTATGCTTAGTACTATGTGTACTACTGCCCAACCCCCAATATTTTATTTATTTATTTATTTCTTAATGAGAAAGGAGAGGGAAAAATGAGACATCACTCCTGATACATGTGTTGCTGGGGATTGAACTCAGTTCCATATGTTTGACTGTCCAATGCTTTATTCACTGTGTCACCTCTCCACGATTTCTGGCTGTCTCTATCCAATAAATAAATAAAAATAAGTGCTAAAAATGTACTTATGTACATGCAAAGCACAACACTTGATATGAGTCTAGAACTTGGAAGGAAATGAATAAGCAAATATGAAATGCTAACTCAAAAGGGTTGTAAGTAAACAACTTGAAAAATGATCCAATAATCCTTTAGGGAAATGCAGCAGCCATTCCAGGTAGTCCTGGACTTTATACAGAGGCCTCACAGCTAGTGAGTGGCAAAGGCAGGATTCCAACTCCACTCTGCCTAGCTCAAGTTGGGCACTCAAATGCTCTCAACAACATTTCTAGGTCAACTGTCTTACTACCGCTAAATTTTGGTTAAACTTCAGGCTTGATGTCGCTAAGTTAAATATAAGTCATCACTATAATCCTATACCATTCAAAAGCACTGTCTCTCTTATCAACCGTAGTGCTGACATTTTCTGGTGAAAAAGATTTTTTCCTTCCGTGTAATCAACAGAAGTTAGGTCCAGGGGTTGGGTGGTAGTGCATAAGGTAGAGCACACATGTTGCCTTGTAGGAGGGCAGGGAACTTCACAAGTGGTGGAGCACTACTGCAGTTCTCCTTCTCTTGTCTTCTAGTTCTCTGTCATTATAAGTAAAAGGAAAAAAAAAAAGTAGGGTCCATGTTGTGCAGCTTAACTTCAATACATACATTTACAAAAAGAATGAGATTCATTTCATAGAATTATAGTTTTTTAAAATATTTAAAATATTTATTTTCCCTTTTGTTGCCCTTGTTTTATTGTTGTTGTAATTATTGTTGTTGTTGTTATTGATGTTGTTGTTGGATAGGACAGAGAGAAATGAAGAAAGGGAAGACAGAAGGAGGAGAAAAAGATAGACACCTGCAGACCTGCTTCACCGCCTGTGAAGCAACTCACAGTTGATGAGTTCCTTGAACTGGTATCCTTCTTCCGGTCTTTGCTCTTCCCGCTGTGTGCTCTTAACCTGCTGCACTACCACCCAACTCCTCAGCATTATAGATCTTTTAAAAAAATATTTATTTATTTATCATTGGATAGAGACCCACTGAGAGAAGAGGGGGAGATAGAGGGAGAAAGAGACAGACACAGCCCTGTTCCACCATTCGTGAAGTTGTTTCCCTGCAGGTGGGGACTGGTGGCTTGAACCTAGGTCCTGCACATGGTAACATATGTGCTCTACTGGGTGCACTACCATCTGGTCCCTACTGGCTGGTTTGGAAGCAACGGTTTTATTGGAACACAGTTCAGCCTATTCAGTTACTTGTCAGTGACTGCTTTCACACTTATCAACACAATGCTGAATAGTTTTGACAGAAACCATTCAGAGTGTAAAATATTTACAATATACCTATTTTGTTGTATAGAAAGTTTGTCAGGGGCAAAGAAATAGCATGATGGTTACATGAAATACTTTCAGGGCTGAGGCTGAGGTCCCAGGTTCAATTCCCAGACCACCATAAACTCTGTGAAAGGAAGAGAGGAGGAGGGGAATAAAAGGAAAAAAGAAGGGAGGAGAGGGAAAAAAAGGAAGAAAGAATAGGGGGATGGAGGGACAAAATTTGTCAATTGGGGATGGGTGATAGCGCAGCGAGTTAAGCGCACATGGCGCAAAGCGCAAGGGCCGGCGTAAGGATCCTGGTCCTAGCCCTGGCTCCCCACCTGCAGGGGAGTCATTTCACAGGCGGTGAAGCAGGTCTGCAGGTGTCTATCTTTCTCTGCCCCTTTCTGTCTTCCCCTCCCCTCTCGATTTCTCTCTGTCCTATCCAACAATGACAGCAATAACAACAACAATAATAACAAGGGCAACAAAAGGGAAAAAAACAGTCGCCAGGAGCAGTGGATTCATAGTGGCAGGCACCAAGCCCCAGCAACACTGGAGGCAAAAAAAAAAAAAAAATTCAATAAAGGTGTCATCAATCACATTTATTGTGAGAATGAAGGAGAACAAGAATTTTCCACTTTCCCCATTGTATCTTACATGCATTCCAACTATTCACCTCACCATTTCACCAAAATGGGTCTTTTCAGTTAACCACTGATTCATTAAACTGATAAACATGCTGATAAGCTCAGTGGTTCTCTCAGTCCTCATCTTATTTAATCTATCAGCAGCATCTGATCAATTTACCTATAGCTTTCTGTATCTTTCCATGTGACTTTCAGAACACCGCATTCCTTTAGTTTCTTCTCATCCAACTGCCTATTAGTCTATTTTGTTGGTGCTATGTTTTCCCCATTCTCTGAATGTTAGCAAGCTCCAAAAGCAGTCACTAAGACTGGTCTTAGTCCACACTCTTTTTAAAACTTAATTAGTCCCAAGCCAAAGGCAAACTTTCCCTCTAAATGTACTCTTTTTATGGTCATCACCATGTTAGCAAATGGAAACCTAATTCTTCTAGTTGCTTAGGTCAAAAACTCCTGGAGTCAATCAACCCTCATTCTGTTACATGGATATCCACTATACCATCAAACTCTGTTGACTCTAATTTATAAATATATTCCAGGTTAATGATCACTTGTCACCATTTCCATTGCTATCAACCTGGTCTCGGCCACTATCACTTATTGACTGAGATGACGTAATTGCCCCCAGTTTGCCTGCTTTCACCCTGGTCCCCCTATAGTCCAACTCTCAAAAGAGCAGTTAGGGCAATTATGTTTTAAGATGTAAATCAGCAAGTTCTTGCATACCAAAACCTCAGCAGCTAGTGAGTTCTTGTTGCCCCTCAGACTTAAAATCAGTTGATGGCATACCTGTTAGAATGCATGTATTTCTGTGTGCAAAAACCCAAGTTCAAATCTCCAGTCCCCACCTGCTCCAGTCCCCACCTGCAAGGGAGAAACTTCACGAGAGGTGAAGCAGTGCTGGAGTTACCTCTGGCTCTCTCCCTCTTTATCTTCCCCTCTCAATTTATCTGTCTCTATCCAAAGTAAATAAAATAAAATGTTAAAAAAATTAAAACCACACAATTTGCTTCCCTGATCCCATCTGTCTTATTGTTCCTACCATTCCAGACACACAGACCTTCATGCCCTCCCTAGGGCATGTCATGCAAATTTTCACTTTAGTGCATTCACCGTGGCTGTGGCTGAGAGATTATTCAAGTTTAACCGAATGTGGTACATCATCTAAATCTGGCACTTCCAGGAAATAACATGTCACCTAATTCTCATAGCAACTCTATAGATAGGTATGGACACTGTATAGGCAGATTAGGAAAAGGAAAGTTTTTACTGTAAAGGTTACTTATCTAACAAAGAATGGATCTGGGGCTCAACCCCCATCAGTCTGTAGGAAATAATGTTTTGTTGGGTCAAACGGGGTAGGGCTTGGTGATATTCCTCTGAAGTAACAATGATTCCATCCCATTAAAGGTGCTTGTTGACAGCTACATTTTATAAGATAAAAGAGAACCAGAAAGAGGAAATTTCAGCGAACACACCAACTATGTAAAGTTTCAAGGAAAATGGAACTGAGACATACAGAAGTGCCCAAACCAATAATCAAATCTCATAGTAAACCACGCTTGTGGCATATAGCAAGATCTTCATTAAGAACAAAAACAAACAAGGGGCCAGGTGGTAGTGCACCCAGTAAAGCCGCATGTTATAATGCACAAGGGCCTGGGTTCAAGTCCCTGTACCCCACCTACAGGAGGGAAGTCTCACAAGTGAAGTAGTAGGTGTCTCTCTGTCTCTGTCTCCCCCTTCCTTAATGTCTCTATCCAAAATAAAAAAAAATTAAACACACACATGCATGCTGTTAGTAACAGTAACTAGAGATATTCTGCGAGGTACTGCGACTTGCCTGGAGCAAGTGAGTGAAAACTGTCCCAGCAACTAAAGGTTAAGCAACACAAGCTTCACATCCTTTCTGCCCCGACAAAGTTTGAGCCTGAGGTGGGGGTGGGAGGACTGGCCTTTGAACTTCAAAGGGCAAATCTACTTCAAGGGCGGGTAAACAGCATAAAGCTCATCCAGTCTTTCATGCCTGAGGCTCTGAAGTCTCGGGCTCAATACTTGTCACCGCCGCCCACCACCTTCCCCTCCCCCTCCATAAGCCCGAACTGGGGGCGCGGGGCGGGGATCCCCGGCTGGCCGCGGCGTGTGTGCGGACCACCTTCAGACTCGTGTGGGGCCACAGCTGTCTTTACCCCAGCTATTCTCTAAGGGGCCTGAACAAGGGAGCTGAGTGGCGGCCCTCTCTCCAAGTCTTTGCGGCAACTTTCTTGTTACTCTATTCCCCTATGTCCCTGTCAGGACATTAGACCTCAAACCACACGATCTTCCCTCATCCCCAGTCCCATCCCGGGACCAGCTCCAGGAAGCCCCCGCCCAGCAGCGGTCCGGGTGTGAAGACTCCCATCTCACCACGGCTCCAGCAACGGCGTGGACTAGGCTTTCATAGGACAGCACGGAAGACATTGGTGCGATGCCCTCCGCAGAGGCAGTTACGTTCTCGTCAGAATTCTCAGCGAATACAGCCAGACGAGAAAGCCCGGAATGTTAGGCGTGAGCGCCACAAACCCCACCTTCTCAGGCCCGCCTCCTTCCACACAACCACTTCCAGGTCGCGCAACTTCCAGGCGGAAACTAGACTGGTAAAGCCCTTCTGCTGATTGGGCCGTCAGGTGCTAAGGGGCGGCCCCTGCGCGCGGACTGGCCAGGCTGTCACGTGACAGAACTTGCGTCTCATGCCAATTCTGCGAGCTTCTGATTGGTGACAGGCAAGGGAGAAGTTATCAGATCTTCCTGTTTCTGTGACAACTCTAGCCAAGATTTTGAACTTCTGGACACCAAAAAGATCAGACAGATGGGGAACATAGTAGTTGGCAAATAAGTCATGGCTCTTATTTCCTTAATGAGAAAACACTGAAATCTTTAATACTATCAACTCCACATGCTGAGGATGAGCACTGAACAGGGAGCATTATCAGTATGAAACCTTATTTTTAATATGGCTAGAAATATTGAAGCCTACATATACTTAAGTAGAAACTGCTTTTTGCTATTTATTGCATCACTTGCATGAAAAATAGTTTCCAAGAGAAAGTGTGTATGTGCAGCCCATGGTACTTCAAAGCACACAAGGGAATAGCAGAGGTCTCAAGAGGCATTCATTCATGTCTGAGGCTTTTAAATATTCTACCCCATGCCTGCACCACCTAGAGAACTCAGACCTATTTTACTTTTGTCCATTTGTGGCAATATTTACAATGTCACATATACTCAGGACACAAATAAGTGAATCAAATCAATAATGATCTAGAAGCAATAAAACGAGTAATTAGAAGTTCACATTGGAAATTTTAAGAACATAAAAAAATGGCAAGCTCAAAGTTAAGTTTATATAGTGATTTTCAAAGGCTTAAAAAGCATGCTTGATTAGTATACTTTTTTTTTTTTTACCTACACAACAGGTGCTTGTGTATAGAAGAGGGTTATAAACTGAATCAGTTTACTCATTTCACAAATTATTTCGGAAATGTATTCAGTCAAATCTATTTCACTGCTCATTCCATCAATTCAATAGTAAGAAAGCTAAGAATTCCTGTTACAAAGTGTGGGCATGCTATTTAATGTGAGAATTGAATGCACAACATCTAATTTATATTCTTATTTTTGGAAAACAGGGAAGACGTGCTCTAGGAGGTAGCACTCCCAAGGATGAGATCCTGAGTTCAGTTCCCAGCAGTATATGTACCAGAGTGATGTCTGGTTCTTTCTATCCTATTTTCTTCATGAATAAATAAAATCTTTGAAAAGAGAAGGAGTAAGAAAAATAGCTACATGGTTTAAGTATTCGAGTGTTGAATGGGAGAAAAAAAGAGTATTTCATGACAACTGCTCAATAAAAAACACTACAAGTCTCAATTTTATAAATTCATGCTGAATCAAAGCATTAGGCTCCCCACCATGTGAATATTCAAATATTGTATTTTCTGAAGTACAAAGATGAATACTGTAAGGTAATTCTTAAAATGCAATAGGTATTTCCTAAGCAGATCTGACAATAAAAGGAACCCCTCCTTCCAACATCTTTGATGCTAAAATTCCACCCAAAGAGAACTCTCTTGGCCAAGCAAGAAATTATAGCTTTATAGTTGTTATTATAGGCATTATACATCAGTATATGTATTACACATTAAACCAAGCACTAAATATACTTGTACAATTATGCTGTAAATTGTAACAGTGATGATGTTAGTGAAATGGGACTATCTTTTGTTCAAAATGAGGAAAAAAATGTGAAAACCACTAGAAAGCAGACAAAAGATTATTTCCTGAACAGAAAAGTAATTTTAAATGTAGAAAAATAAAATAAGTCTCCCCTTATTTTCCCATGTGGAAATATGAAACATTTATTTTATGTATCTGACAAGAACAGAGCTAAGTACTCCAACTGTACTGCAGCATTATAAAAATCATTCCTTTACCACAGTGTAAGATTTTAATAAATCTGCACAAAGGTATGTGTTATGCAAAATGTAGTAAGATTGCTGCTGTCCTGTCAATACTTCCAGTCCCTTCCCAAGCCCTATTTCAGTACTAGTGGTCCCAATAGTTTTACTGAAATACATTTTTAATAAAGCACTGAAATTGACAAATCATAATGCTTCAGCAACCATATATCCAACTTAAACCTTACCTATTCAAATTTAACTGCAGCTAATAAAATATCTTTATTTTCAAACTAAGCAATGAATATTCCATCTTGAAGTATACTTTTTCTAATTCAAAGAAAAAATAACAAAATGATCAGTAGAGGAAAAAGTAACATACACTTTTGCTTAGAATATTTGTAGAGTTTAAAAAGTATTTAAAATTTGTAAATCCTAAATAGGAAAACATTATTTCAAATGAACATTCTAATGGCAAACCAATGTAAAATCTAAGCTGCATTTGGGGCAGAGGGTAGGGATTATCTTCCAAGCACCCCAGCTTTCTTCATAAGAAGGTCAGAGGTACACTGTTTTGTATTATTGCGACATCCATTAAGTGATCTAAGTTGTGTTTCCTTTAACAAGGGTTTTGTCAGAAGGGCCTTAGGATTGACCTCCAAATTTGGCTGACAATTTACTGATGAGATTCATAACCTTTGGGTTGTTCTGATATTTTGACATATTTGATGGGTTCTGAGCAACGTCCTGGAAGGCCACCATAACTTCTGGATCCTGGGGAGGGAAGGAAAGTTAAAAAATAATTTAAAGCAATAATTAAATAAAAAAAAAATTTTCCCCTTTTGTTGCCCTTGTTTCATCATTGCTGTTATTATTGTTACTATTGTTGGATAGGACAGAGAGAAATCAAGAGAGGATGGGAAGACAGAGAGGGGGAAAGACAGACACCTGCAGTCCTGCTTCACCGCCTGTGAAGCGACACCCTGCAGGTGGGGAGTCGAGGGCCCAAAATGGGATCCTGATGCCAGTCTGCATGACTTCCGCCATGTGAGCTTAACCTGCTGCACAACCGCCTAACTCCCAAAGCAATTATCTTATTGGATCAACAAGTTTATTATGTTAAAAATGAATTACTTAGGCCTATAATTTAATCATTCTTTAGTTAACTGGGATCTGGAGAAGTTCTTAAAATATGAATACTATTAATCTGTACTTAAACATTAAAGTCAACTATTTCACTTGAATTAGATAATGAAAAAAAAAAAGCAAATACAATTTTGATACAAAGAAAAACATAACTGGACAAACTTACCTGTGATTACAGAGTACTGCCTACAGTTCTTACAGACTTAAGCTACAAACTATTATATTTACTGTGGAATGTAAAACATTAATTCCCCAATTAAAAAAAAAAAAAAAAGACTTAAGCTACTTGTTTTGGAGAAAGAATTAACGCCTTAACTTGCTATTTGGTAATTTAGAAAAGCAGTCAATAGAGCAATCTCCACGAAGTACCACAAAAAAATGCCACAGTGGTAAGTAGCACAACTTTATTCTTCTAAGTCTTACCTGCATGGCTGCAAGAACCTCTGGATCACTAAGAATTTCATTAAGTCCAGGCATTCCTGCCATTCCAGGCATGGCCCCTCCCATTCCAGGCATTCCTCCAGGAAAATTACCCATTCCAGGCATTCCCCCAGGAAAGCCACCTGCAAATATAAAGAACCATACAGAACCAACCATATCTCTATACAGTATACTATTTCTGAATAGCATACACATGCACAAAGAATAAACTTTCTACTAATCACAAAACAGTCTAACAAGACAATTTTTTTTTTTTTTGAAGAATATGGCTAAAATCAGATTTTGTTTCATTCTATCTATTTTATCATAGTTTTGATCAGAACACTCACTGCTCAGCTCTGGCTTATGAGGATGCTGAGGATTGAACCTGGGGCATCAGAGCCATAGGCAAAACTAAGGAAAACTTATCTTTTTTAAATCTGTGGGGGTTGGGGGTAGAGACAACAAACCAGGACATCATTTTGACACATGGGGTGTTGTCAGGCATTAAATCAACCCCCCCCCCCAACCTGCACTGCTGATAGTATGGCCTATTTACATAATCATTGTTTTGCCTGAAAGATCCCCATCCATTGATCTATCTTCTTTCTACCTCAAGACCCGCCCTGCCTGCAGGGTAACATTAATCCCACCAGTTAAAACCATCTCAACAGTTGCTGAGGAAGTTCTACCTTCCCAGTGTACCTTTTTCTTTTCTCCACTCCCTTTCCTAGCCATTTCTGTTGCTACTTCCAGTTTTATCCTATAAAAGCCACTTCTTTTTCTGGTTTCTCTCTCTTCTGCATTCTGACTTAGAGGAGGTGAGGCATGCAGACCGGGAGGTGGATGCAAGCCACTGAGGTTTTTGTCTCCACATGGCTTAACCTGCTGCATTCACACCCAACTTTGGGGCTCACGATGAATAAAGATTTGTATTGCTACCACCACGAACTTGGCTCCTGGATCATCTCTCCCACCCACGACGCTAGCCTGACAGGGTGTCAAGGACCCTCATGTCAGAAAGTTTAAGATTTTATTTAATGTGCCACCTCCCAATCCCTTAAGCAAATGTTTTAAATAATACTTTAAAATAAGAAACCTTGTGGTCATCTTAATTTCTCATTCTTTAGTACTATTTCAACTTAAAAAGTAAATGTATGAGTTATTTTTCTTTAATACTTTATTTTTCTAGGTTTCTGTGTCTTTCTCCCTATGCATCTCTCAGAAATAAAATACTTTTAAAAATATTTTATTTTTCTAAAGCTAAATTTTTTGAAATCTAAAGATCACATGAACTTGGAAACAAACAAGGGGCTGCTGGGTGGTGGTGCACCTGGTTGAGCACACACGTTACAATGCATAAGCCCTCCCCCCAAGTCCTCACCTGCGGGTGGGGAAGTGAGCTTTACAAGTGGTGAAAGTATCTCTCATCCTATCTCCCCCTTACCTCTTGATTTCTGATTGTCTCTATCTAATAAATAAATATTAAAAAATTTAAAAAAAAAAACCTTTTGTTGGGAGGGTGGGGATACAGAACTTTGATGTGTGTGGTGTGAAGCTACATACACACTGCAATTTCAGAATCCTGTAACTTACTATTAATCATATTTAAAAAATAAAAAAATGATAATAAACTAAATTCCTTGATTAATTATTCCTTCAAGGACATGAAATTCTAGTGAAAAGTACACTTTTATTGCAGATAATAACAACAAAGCTACCAAAGTTTTCTAAAAGTGAAACTGGAAACCTACATTTTATTTAATAAGCACTCTAGGTGTTTCTTCTTTACAAACTGAGAATAATGCTTTAGTAAAAAATATATTTAATTCTTCCAACATATTTTATATTATAAACTCAAGTTATTTTCCCCCTTTAAAAAAGAAAAACTTACTTGTGAAGAAAACTAGAGCATCACTCTGTTACATAGGATACCTGTGTTTGATAATCCAATGCTTTTTCTACTGCACCATCTCAAAGGCCCTTAAATTATTATTATTACTACTATTATTATTGTTTTGCCACCATGATTATCACCAATGCTCGGTGCGGGCACTGTGAATCCACCTCTACTGGCAACCCCCCCCCCCTTCTGTTTTTGACAGGACAGAGAGGATGGGGAAATAGGGAGAAAGATAACTGCAAATCTGCTTCAACTCTAATGAAGCATTCCCACTGCAGTTGTTGAGTGGGGGCTTGAACCCAGGTCCTTGTGCATGGTGATGTGTGTGTTTATCTGGGTATGTCACCACCTGATCCCTAAATTATCTTAAAAAAAAAAAAAAAACCTTTAAAAATTTTTTTTAATTGTTGGATAGAGACAAAGAAATTGAGAGTGGGGGAAATAGAGAGACATCTTCAGTTCTGCTTGACCATTGGTGAAGCTTTCCCCCTGCAGATGGGGACCAGGGTTTTGAACCTAAGTCCTGGTGCACTATAATGTGTGTGCTTAACCAGGTGTGACACGACTTGGCCCCTCAAATTATTTTCTACCCAGTTTTCATTCCTATATAGCTTTGTCCACTGAATTTTGTGATGTCACAACTATACTAATATAGAAATATCAGAATGGACCATAAAAGTGTTATATAACATACTCTACAGGGCTAGGTCAATAAAGAAGTATGTACCACAGATCTCTGAGAATGTCACTTTGTTCAATGTTGTTTTGTTATGATACTAGTGAGGAGAAGATGTGATCTGCAAACTCTCCTCCCCATGTCTGCATGACTACTCCATGAGCCCCATGCCCTCTTCATCCCAATGATGTACATGTTAATGGCATATCCCAACTGTTCCAGTCTGGAATAAGTAGATTAGAAATAAATGAATATAGTGAAGCAGGTGTGCAGGTGTCTTTCTCTCCTTCCTCTCTCAATTTCTCTCTGTTCTATCAACAACTATGACATCAATAACAACACTAATAACTACAATAAAACAAGGGCAACAAAAATGTAATAAATATTAAAAAAAAAGAAATTAATGAATACAAATTATGGGGCTGGGTGGTGGCACAACTGGTTGAGTGCACGCTACAGTGCAGAAGGACCCGGGTTCAAGCCTCAGGTCTCCACCTGCAGGGGGAAAGCTTTGCAAGTGGTGAAGCAAGTCTGCAAGTGTGTCTCTGTCTCTTTCCCTATCTCCTCTAAATTTCTGGCTGTTTCTATCTAATAAATAAAAATGATAAAAAATTTAAAAATTCAAATTATTAAGGTTTTTAGGGAGCCTTTCTTTAGAGGTTTCATGATGTTTCTATGAAGAGGAATATTCTGTAGAAATGTAAACCCATGGTAACTTTGGGTTTTTTGTATGTTAATATCTTTTAATTAAAATTTTCCATTTGGTTCAACATTTCAAATATACCCATAGATAACTATTAACTGTAGCCTACCTAGTAAGTGGCACAATGGATGGGGGCACTGGTCTATCAGGCATGAGGTCCCAAGTCCCAGCCCAACCATTTCATGTCAGACTTATGCTCTGGTTTCTCTTTCACTTAAATAAATTGACTGGGGTGGGAGACAGTATAATGGCTATGCAAAAAGACTTTCATGCCCACGACTGCAAAGTTCCAGGTTCAATCCCCAGTACCACCAAGAGTCGAGCACTGCTCAGGTTAAAAACAATAAATTCACAATAGAATTTATTTGGTAAATTAACTATTAAGTAAATTAGGGGCCATGCAGTGGCAAACCCAGTTGAGCACATTACCAAGCACAAAGCACTGGGTTTAAGGCCCTGCAGAAGGGGAAGCCTCTCAGAAGTGAAGCGGTGGATAGTGTCTCTATCCAATAAATAAGATCATAAATAAAAAAGACAATTATTACCCACTTAAGAAGATTTAAGGGAGCCTCAAAACAGCTTCTACATTCTCTTGCTGGTGTTTTTTTTTTAAACTGTTTTCTCCCCATACAAAAGTAATTGGCCCAAGGTAATATTAGTTAAGCCAAATCTGCTTGTCAATTTTAGAAAACAAAATTCAGGGGTATCGAGTTGGTGCAACTGGTAGAGCTTGCATGTTACTATGTGTAAGGGTCTAGATTCAAGTCCTCAGTCCTTACCTACAAGAGGGAAGTTTTATGAGTGAGGAAGCGGTGCTGCATAAGGAAAGGGGGGTTGGGTAGGTTGTGTGTGTTTATGTATGTGTGCCTCCTTCCCTCTCCCTTCACTGTCTCTGCCTTTATACAAAAAGTTAAAAAAAATCAACAAAATTCACTTAGGGTTGGAAGATAGCATAATGGCTATGTAAAAAGACTTTCATGCCCAAGGCTACAACGCCCCAGGTCCAATCCTCAGCACCACCAAAAGTAAGAGCTGAGCATGGCTCAGGTTAAAAAACAAATTCAAGGACCGGCATAAGGATCCCGGTTCGAACCCCGGCTCCCCACCTGCAGGGGAGTCGCTTCACAGGCGGTGAAGCAGGTCTGCAGGTGTCTATCTTTCTCTCCTCCTCTCTGTCTTCCCCTCCTCTCTCCATTTCTCTCTGTCCTATCCAACAACGACAACAACAATAATAACTACAACAATAAAACAACAAGGGCAACAAAAGGGAATAAATAAATAAATAAATTTAAAAAAAAAAAAAAAACAAATTCAAATAACGAACAATTATCTCTGGTTCTTGATCACATTAAAGGCCACTTTATAAAACAAAGGCATCTAGAAATAAATTATTTGTATTTTAAACAGGAAGAACTTTTTCTTCAAAGAGTAAAATATCCTGAATATCTGCTCTTTTGTTTTCAGTTGCTTGGCAATTCAATCTTTCAGAACAGATGTTATCTTCTTTCTTTTAATTATCTTTAATAATTTTTATTATCTTTATTTATTGGAAAGAGAGAAGCAGAAACTGAGAATGTAGAGGTAGACAGAGAGGAAGAAAGACAAAGACACCTGCCACACTACTTCACTACTCGAAAAGCTTTTCCCTAGCAGGTGTGGAGCAGGGGCTCGAACTTGAGTCCTTGCACAGTATATATAACAAGTGCGCTCAATCAGGTGCACTACCATGTAGCCCCCAAGAGGTTACCTTTTCTAGCTCCAGACCTTATTAATTAAATTCCAGCCCAAGACAAATGAGGTTGTCTTGCGTAGCCACTTCTGTCAACTTTCCTTAATAGAAAGCTAGTTAATATTAAGCAGCTGAGACATTAGCACTACAATTTTTTTTTTAAAAAAAAATCTCTTCTTAGAATTTAACATAAAGTACAAGCAGCCTCATTCAGGAAGTACTCATTCAAGACCGTAACTCACTAGCAATTTCTGATCACTTGATATTTACAAGAACAAGATTATGCATTATTTTTTAGTATTAGTTACTTATAATGTCTATTCAAGAACAACAACGTTCAATAGAAAATCCCATTATGACAATTTGTAGTTTCAAAATAGAATACAAAAATACTTTAAGGTCCGGGATGTGGCACAGTGGCTAAGGCACTAGACTCTCAAAAAGACTTTAAAAAGGTCAGGTATAGACAGGGCTGGGGAGACAGCATTATAGTTATGCAAAAAGACTTTCATGCCTGAGGCCTCAAAGGTCCCAAGTTAAATCTGCAGCACCACTATAAAAACAGAGCTGATCAGTGTTCTGGTCTCTGTATCTCTCATTAAAAAATAAATAAAAATGTTATTTAAAAGGGGGGGGGGTTAAGGTAGTGGCTCCCCTGGTGGAGCACATGGTACAATGTGCAAGAACCCAGGTTTAAGTCCCTGGTCCACAACTGTAGGGGGAAAGCTTTGCAAGTGGTAAAGCAGTGTTGCAGTTCTCTCCCCCTTCCCTCTCAATTTCTTCTGGCTGTCTCTATCAAATAAATAAATAAATAAATAAAATTTTAAAACGATTTAAAGAGGTGGTCCAGCAGATAAAACGTTGGGACTCAGGAGCATGAGGTCCTGAGTTTGATCCCTGGCACACTATATGTCTTAAGTGCTGCTCTGGTTGCTTTTTCTTTGCCGTGACATAAATAAATCTTTAAAGGTACTAAATATACACCTAAGCCCCCAAATCAAAATATTCTCTGATTATATACACTACTAGCAGTTTTAGTTTTTCCTTTAAAATACCTGGAAATGATCCATACTGGGCTCCTCCTGCTTGTCTTCTGGCATCTTCCTCCTTGAATACACAGAAGAAACAAAATAAATGGGAGGGAAAGTTAGTTGTCTGCCTTAACCCCATCCATGCACAACCATGAAAAAAATTTAAGACAAGCTAACTTGAGGATTTCAAAAAATAAGTCATAGTGGCCAGGTGGCGGCTCATCCTGTTCAGTGCATTTATTATGGTATGCAATGACATAGGTTCGAGCCTCTGGTCCCCACCTGTAGGGGGAAAGCTTCACAAATGGTAAAATAGGGCTGCGGTGTCTCTGTTTCTCTCCCTATCTCTATACAATAATAAATTAAAATAAAAAGAATTAAGTCACATATGGCAATACTGACTGAAGGAGACACTTCTCCTTATACTGCCAAAATAATTACCAGTTGTTTTCTCAGTAGTTCTTTTTAGTGTGTGACTAGCGGTTTTCTTTTTAATTTCAGACAGAGGAGCAGAGAGAAAGGGAGCAAGAAAAGACACTATAGTAGCTTAACCACTGGACAATGCTGTGCATGGTCCATCCTCCCCCCGAAAGCCCTTGTCATAATAACATATGCACTGGTGTTACTCTTGGAACTAATTTAAGTAGTGTTTTACTTCTATTTGGAGGAAATTAAACCTCCGAGACAATTTAAAGTACTGCTATGTCTGTATATTCTCATTGTTTTTTAAAATCCAAAATAAAAACACGACTATACTACTGAAATTGCCATGACTTTCGTTTCCTAGGTTCATCTTCTCCATACTTCTCCGACACGAAGTCACAGACACAACCAGAAACTTAATGACATTTTTGCCATTTTCTAAACACAAAATGAGCAGAGGAAAAGCAGTAAAATAAGAGGAGAAAATCCAGAGCTCTACACAGTTAAGGTCTATTATCCTGCTGCAAAAGTTCCCATAGGCAACAGTATTACCTGTACCTTCTGATGATAACCATGCCTTGATAAGCAAACGGTCCTGATAGCTGGGTAGACGATATATAGGACTGATGACATAATGTCGATATAGGTGAGTCCAGGCTTGGGATGGAGTCATTAACATATCCCAGAGGAGTCATGCAGAACATACATTCTCCTTGAATTGTTTATAAGTCAGCTAACTTGCTTGCTAACTAACTTCTGCTTTCTCTGGTGGACTGTATTAAGCACTAATAAAATGAAAGGAGCCCAAACTATGGCTCAGGGCTGCATTCATGAAATTGCCTGTCTATGGGGAACTTTCTTGGATGCAGCCCCTCTGGGCACACCTACTCATTGCAGAGAGAGAGAGAGAGAGAGTTTTCTTTTCACATCAAGTTGATGTCAGGACCTGAAGCCTGACAACTTAAATCAGGGCAAGCATCCTTAAAGAAGTAAGACTGGGGGCCAGGTGGTAGTGCAGTGGGTTAAGCGCACGACACAAACAAAGCAAGAACCGGCTTAAAGGTCCCAGTTAGAGCTCCCAGCTTCCCACCTGCGGGGGGTAGGGGGTAGCTTCACAAGCGGTGAAGCAGGTCTGCAGGTTGTCTTTCTCTCCCCCTCTCTGATTTCTCTCTGTCCTATCCATCAACAACAATAAACAAGGGCAACAAAAATGGGGAAAATGGCCTCCAGGAGCAGTGGATTCGTAGTGCAGGCACCAAATCCAGCTATAACCCTGGAGGCAAATAATAACAACAACAATAATTTTTAAAAAGACTGTCAAATTTTAATTACCTTACTATGAAAGTACTATGAAAAATTCCGATTTAAGAGTCCAACAAAAATAGAAATTGGTAAAATATCATCTCAATTAGCATTTAAAGGCTATTGGCAGGGTCCAGGTGGTAGTGCATACCAGGCGGTTCAGCTGACATATTACAGTGTGCAAAGACCCAGGTTCAAGCTTCCAATCCCCAAAGGCAGGGGAAAAACTTCATGAGAGGTGTAGCAGTGCTGCAGATGTGTCTCTTTTTCTCTCCCCCATTTAAAAATATTTTAAAATAATTTTATGACTAATACTGGAGAGAAGTTGAAAAGGGGGGAGATAAGGAGGGACACACAGAGACACCTGAAGCCCTGTTTTGCTGGGAAATTGTGCAGACGCAGTCACATCTGCCATGTTGTCCCTCAGGTTATTGCTAGTTCCCACGAGAGTTGGGACATTCTCGGAGTGCCTGTTCCGCCATGTTGTGCCCTCAGAGCATTGTCTATTCCCTGCAATGGTTGTGGTGCTCTGGTTGCTCCTTCCCTTCCCATTCTTGCGAGAGCTACTCCCATAAAAGCCCTTCTCCTTCCACACCTCTCTCTTGCCAGCGCTTCACTTCGGTGTTCAGACGCAGGAAAGGTTACTGCGTGAGGCAGCCATTTTCGCTACCTCCACGTGGCCCAACCTGCTTCTCTTGCACCCAACTCTGAGGTGCCAGCGCAAATAAAGATTTGTGTTCCCTCTTCACTCCGGATATCCTCTCTCTTCTCCAGATCTCCTTTCTCTGCGCTGCAGAGAAGAGACACTGTTTCACCACTTGTTAAGTTACCACTCCCTGCCCCACCCCCCTCCAGGAAGAGACCAAGGGCTTGAAAACCTAGGTTCTTGCACACTGTAATGTGTGAACTTAACCAGGTGTCAATGCCCCCCCCGCCACACCCTCTCAATTTCAATCTCTATCCAAATTAAACAAGCAAACAAAATAAAAAACAAAGAATAGGTGATAAAGCAGGTACCGTGTTTGATCCCAAGCATCACATGCAAGAGTGATGCTCTGGTTCCTTTCTCTCCCCCAATCCGTCAATAAATGAATATTTAAAAAAAAAAAAAAAGAAAAAAAGGGGGAGTCAGGCAGTAGCGCAGCAGTTTAAACGCAGGTGGAGCAAAGTGCAAGAACAGGCATAAGGATCCCGGATAGAGTCCCCAGCTCCCCACCTGCAGGGGAGTTGCTTCACAGGCGGTCTGCAGGTGTCTATCTTTCTCTCCCCATATTCCCCTCCTCTCACCTCTCACAGAGATGGGACATCTCTGTCCCATCCAACAACAACATCAATAATAACTACAACAGTAAAACAACAAGGGCAACAAAAGAGGATAAATATTAAAAAAGAAAAAAAAATTAAAAAAAAAAAAAAACCTGGTAAGGAAGGTGTGTAAATAAAAGGAATTACAAGCAAGAGGACCAAGGTCTATTATTTGACTTTTCTCTAGTGAAATAAAACTTTAAAAAGTGATTTAGAAGCCAGATGGTGGTAGACTAGACTCAGTTGAGCACAAAGACACAGGTTTCAGTCCCTAGTCCCCACCTGTAGGGGATAAGCTTCACAAGCACTAAGGCAATGCAACAGTTGTCTTTTTTTCTGTTTCCCCTTTCCCTGTCAACTTCTCTGTCTCCATCCAAAATAAGCTATTATTTAAAAGGAATTTAAAGACTGAATACTCACTCCAAGCACTATCACTATCCTACTGAACTACAGCTAGTGTTAAATAAAGGAATTACAACTCTTGAAAACAAACAAACTTCTAATTTACTGTTATTTCCCTTTAGTGGCTTCGATACACAAACTTTACCCTTTGTGCTCTCTCATGTTCTTCACGAGCTTTCTTAACCCTTTCTAGTCGTTCTTTGACTTCTCGCTCTTCACGTTTTCGCTCATACTTTCTTCGATGTTCTGCAATCTTTTGGGCCTAGGAAAAAAACAAGCCATAGAAAGTTAAACACATGAGTTAGGTAATCAAAAATCAAGTTTTTTAGAAGAGCACTTTTCTTAAGTGGAGACCATGTATACTTCTGAATTTCTTTATAATGATATACTCTCCTAATAGAAAAACATCTGATATAATTTGGACCACTATGTAGAGAGAAGAAGCTTGGATTTGAATCTTAAGTGCTACTAACCTCAATTAAGAAGCACTAAGATGATCAATCTATTTCAAATTGCATGACAATTTGTCAGTCTGGCTACTGTTAGCTACCTTGACTCATGAAATAGGCAAATAGGGGCAGAGACGGTAAGATATTATAAAATGGATATAAAGATTAAGAAAGTAAATATATGTACCTGGTACTAGTAGCAATTAATCTGTGTCAAGTACTTGGTAACATGTTTTTTTATAGATTGTGCCACCATCCAGCCCTAGCATGTCAAATATTTATTCAGAAAATATAACAAATATAAGAAAATCATATTCAGGAGTTGGGTGGTGGTGCAGCAGGTTAACCGCATGTGGCGCAAGGACCGGCATAAGGATCCCAGTTTGAACCCCTGGCTCCCCACCTGCAGGGTAGTTGCTTCACAAGCGGTGAAGCAGGTCTGCAGGTGTCTATCTTTGTCTCCCCCTGTCTTCCTCTCCTCTCTCCATTCCTCTCTGTCTTATCTAACAACAACATCAATAACAACAACTACAACAACAACAAAAAAGGAAAATAAATTATATATATATATATATATATATATATAAAAGAAATCATATTCAACTGGTTGGTACATTTACAGTTACTTTTGTTGCAGAGTTTATTGCTAGGACTAAGTGCCTATAAAGTTCCAAAGTTCTCCGTTCTTTCACTCATACATATCAGGCAGTGGGAGGGGGAAGGAAAGACACCTGAAGCACCAGGCCACTGCTTGTGAGGCTCTCCCTCGGCTCTCAAGCTGGCAATGTGTATACCACCACATGAGCCACCACTGGGTCCACATTTACAACCGTTTAATGAATATTCTGTTCTAGAATACTTTACACAATAACCTTGCTGAATTAGTCCTGTTTTGTTTGTTTTTTTAATTAGCCCTGTCAAGTGAGTATAGAAAATTGAATAGTGTGGTCCAGGAAGTGGCACAGTGGATAAAGCACTGGATTCTTAACCATGAGGTCCTGAGTTTGTTCCCCGACAGCACATGTACCAGAGTGATGTCTGGTTCTTTCTCTCCTCCTATCTCTCAGGAATAAATTCTTTAAATAATAATAATAATAATAATAAAAGAAGCTTTTTAAAAAAAGAAGAAAATTGTATAGTATTTAAAAGTAGATAAGCTAAATTTAGTAAAACTGCCACTATCTTAGTTCTTAGGACTACAACTTTAGTAGCATAACTATCAAACACACACACATCTTATTTTAAGTAGCTTGGGTGGTAGTGTAGTGGATATAAGACTGGACTCTCAAGTATGAGGTCTAAAGTTTAACCCCTGGCACTGAATGTACCATAGTGATTCTCGGATTCTCTCCTTCAAGTTATTAATAAATTTAAAAACTTTAAAAATTAAAAATGCTTTAAACTTCTACAGGGTTTTCATGCTTTATATACTGATCACATACACCTATGATACAAGGTCAGACAAGTTTGAAATTCATATTTTGTAGATTTTCTATTTTTTTCCTTTCTATATGCATAAATTTCATGTCCTTTTTCCATGTTGAATGTTCTGGTCATAACTCTATCCTAGGCATGCAAACAAAGTAAAAGAGCTGCTGTAATACAGCATAAGAAACAAGAACAAGAAACCATAAGGTTTCCTGCGTAGGGAACAAACTTAAGTTATCAGAAATGAAAATGATCCCCGACTCCCCACCTGCAGGGGAGTCGCTTCACAGGTGGTGAAGCAGGTCTGCAGGTGTCTATCTTTATCTTTCTCTCCCCCTGTATCTTCCCCATCTCTCTCCATTTTTCTCTGTCCTATCCAAAACATCAACATCAATAACTACAACATTAAAACAGCAAGGCAACAAAAAGGGAATAAATTAAAAAGAAAAAAGAAATGAAAATCATATAAATGTTTGCTTCTTTGCATTTGTCTTACAGGTAAATACCAGAGATTGAGTTAGAGAAATCACAAGTTTCTCTTTCTCTGCTTTAACATACCCTTGGTTGAACTTCTTTCAGCATTGCACTAGCATCATCATCATAATCCAATTTACACGCAAGAGCAAGGTCATGGGCTGCTTCTTCCCAATGGCCCAGAAGTCTGAAACAGATTTTAAGTCACTTTAGGAGTGTCATATTCATGTATGTTTCAGCATCTTATAAAAAAGCATTGCATGGTCCAGGAGGTGGTGCAGTGAATAAAGCATTAGATTCTCAAACATTAAGTCCTAAGTTCGATCCCCTGCAGCACATGTACCAGAGTGATGTCTGGTTCTTTCTATCCTCCTATCTTTCTGATGAATAAGTAATAGTCTTTTAAAAAAAAAAAAAGTAAAAAAAATCATTGCTACAAAAAAGGCTGAAGTTAACATTTTAACATTAAATGTTAAATAAAAAAAAAAATTTTAAATGCTCTACTTTATAAAGATTTTAAGGAGTTCAAACTTTATCTATAGTAACTGAAACTGGAGGCCAGGAAGTAGAACACCTGGTTAAGTACACATAGTGAAAGTACACTATGTGAAAGGATATGCACATGGACCCAAGTTCCAGCCCACACTCCCCACCTGCAGGGGGAACACTTCAGGAGTGAAGAGGATCTGCAGGTGCCTATCTTTCTCTCCTCCTATGTCTCCCCATCCTCTCTCAACTTCTGTCTTATCTAACACACACACACTCCTCTCTCAACTTCTGTCTTATCTAACACACACACACAAAAAAAAAAAAAGAAAAATATGACTGCAAGAAGGGGTGGATTCATAGTGCCAGCACCAAGCCCCAGCGACTGGAATAAAAAAATAAATAAATAAATAAAAAGAAAGAAAGAAACTGAGTGGTAAAAATGGCCTCCAGGAGCAGTAGATTCATAGTGCAGGCACCAAGCCCCAGCAATAACCCTAGAGGGGAAAAAAAAAAAAAAGAAAAGAAACTGAGTGGTAAGGAGTAGATAAGAGAGGGAGAAAAAGGGACACCTGCAGTATTGCTTCACCATTTGTGAAGCTTGCCAGTTGCAGATGGAGAGTGGGGCCTTGAACCCAGGCCCTCATGCATGGTAATGTGTGCTCAATCAAATGCACCACCACCAGGCCTCACAAGCTTCAACAACAACAACAAAAAAGATTAACATGTCAGTTTAGAGCAGTTAGATGTACTCTTTTCGGAGAGACATACTGCAGCAACCACTTCTCTTCCAAAGCCTCCCCTTTGCAAAGTGCTCCCAAACTGTGGCCAGTCTTGAACTCAAGTCCTTGTATATGGTGGTCAACTGAACTCTAATGTGAGTCATGTCCCAGTCCCCTTATTTGTTACGGGACTCTCAATTCTTCAAAGAGAATCTATTACTTAGGAACTAAACCTTTAAGCTAAGAAAGGAAGGAAAAAGGAAGGGCAAGGGTAAAGAAAAAAGAGGAGAGGGAAGAAAAGACAGGTAAGGTCAATCAATCACAGGGCAGACCCAGGAGACAGCACACATGGTGGAACTTGTACTTGTGGTCCAGGGTTTGAACCTTGATATTACATTGGCACACCATGACCAACATCAAGGGGAGTTCCATAAATTGAGTAGTAGTGCTGTGGTGTCTTTCCCCTAACTGTGTCTCCTTTTCTCTCTCTAGAAGTTCCCCAACAGAAGGACGGCTTCAGAAGCAGTGAAACAGGTGTCTCTCTCTCTACACTCCCTTCCCTTTCAATTTGTCTCTATCTAAAATAAATAAGTATTTATCACTATTGGTGATATTAATAATAAAGTGGTTGGAGAGGTAGGTGACAGTGTCAGGAAACAAGATATCCATGCCGTGAACTCTTGAGCTCAATCTCTGGCAATGCTTGTTTAAAAGTGATGCTCTGGGGGCTGGGTGGTGGTGGATATGGCTGAGCACAAATGTTACAATGCACAAGAACCCAGGTTTGAGCCCCTGGTCCCCACCTGCACGAGGAAAGCTTTGTGAGCGATGAAGCAGTGTTGCAGGTGTCTTTCTTCCTATCACTCCCCTCCCTCTTGATTTCTGGCTGTCTCTATCCAATATATAAATGAAGCTTTAAAAAAAGTGTAAATAGTTGCACCAAAGTAAAAGACTGGGGTGGGTGGGTAGGAGAGAGTATAGGTCCTGGAAAAGGATGACAGAGGACCTAGTGTGGGTTGTATTTTTATGTGGAAAACTGAGAAATGTTATGCATGTACAAAGTATTGTATTTGCTGTCAACTGTAAAACATTAATCTCCCAAAAAAGAAACTAAAAATAAGTAAATAAATAAAATTTAAAAAGTGATGCTCTGGTTCCCCCTCATTGTCTTTTTAAAGAGAGTTGGAAGGGAGCCTGGTGGTAGCACAGCAGGTTAAGCGCACACGGCTTCATGAGAGTTGGGGAGATATGTAATAGTGATACGCAGGACTCGAATGCAAGAAACGAGGTCTGATGAAGGAGCAAGAAGTAGAAATATATTGAAATTTCAAATTTAAAGAGTTTTGAAAATAATTTTATTACTTCACCTGTGTGCCTTCCCTCTCCACTTATAGGGTTGAGCTGAGTCAGGATTTATTTCAATAGCTCTGTCACAGTCTCGGATGGCAGCATTTGGCTTCTGTAATTTGATGAAGACACTAAAAAAAGTGTGATATGAAATATTCATTTCATATATTAATATCTTGGGGGCGGGGGTAATACAGAACTTATCCTAGAAAGCATCAATTATCCACCAGGGGATGCTTTCTGTTCTTTAGAAATCTCACCTGGCTCTCTTGGCATATAAAATTGCCAATCGAGGATTTAGCTTGATGGCATCTGTGAATAACTCAATTGCTTTCTGAAATTCACCTGGAGTGGAAGAAGTTATTGAGAAGAAGTCAAAGAACAGAATATATGAATAAAAATTTTGATTCACATTCAACTATTGTGCTACATCATGTATTTTTTTTAAGATACATATTTCTGTAAGCCAATTGGTGGTACACCTTGTTAAGCACATACATTAATTATCATATTATGTGCAAAGACTCTACTTTGATGTTTGAGACCCCACTCCGCACCTGCAGGGGGGAAGCTTTATGAGCAGTGAGTCAAGCATTGCAGGTCTTTCCCTCTCCCCTATCAAATGAAGAAGAAGAAAAAAAAAAGGCAGCCAGAAGCAGTGGATTTGCTGTGCAGGCACAGAGCCCCCAAAATAACACTGGTGCCACAAAAAAACACAATATTAAAATGCAGACACACATATTTAAAAACTAGTTTCTAAACTAGTATATAAAACTGGCTCTTTAGAGCAAGCCTGATTCACCACACAATCCCCTGACGGAACAGCACAATGCCTATTCTTCATTTTCTTTAGGAGAAAAGCAAAAGGAAAAAACTAATGTAATGAATAAAATAAATCAATAAATTAACTGAATTTTCATTTTCATTAATTGAAAGAATAAATTTAAATTTATAATGGAGTTGGGGAAATAACATAGTGGTTATGCAAAAAGACTTCCAGTCTGAGGTTCCCATGTGCCAAGTCCAACCCCTGGCACCGTAAGTAAGAGCTGAGCAGTTATTAAAAACAGAGGGGGATAAAATAAACAAAGCGGGGGAGTCGTCGGGCGGTAGGGCAGTGGGTTAAGTGCAGGTGGCGCAAAGCACAAGGACCGGCTTAAAGATGCCGGTTCGAGCCCTGGCTTCCCACCTGCAGGGAGTCGCTTCACAGGTGGTGAAGCAGGTCTGCAGGTGTCTATCTTTCTCTCCCCTTCCCCTCTTATCTCCATTTCTCTCTGTTCTATCAAACAATGACATCAATAACAACAATAAAAAACAACAAAGGCAACAAAAGGTGAAAGAAAAAAAAACAGAGCTAAGCAGTTCTCTGGTCTCTGTGTACCTTTCACTCTGTACTTCTTTTTTTTTTAATTTTTTTTACATTTATTTATTTACTCTTTTGTTGCCCTTGTTTTTTATTGTTGTAGTTATTATTGTTGTTATTGATGTCGTCATTGTTGGATAGGACAGAGGGAAATGGAGAGAGATGGGGAAGACAGGGGGAGAGAAAGACAGACACCTGCAGACCTGCTTCAACGCCTGTGAAGCAACTCCCCTGCAGGTGGAGAGCCAGGGGCTTGAACCGGGATCCTTAAGGCAGTCCTTGTGCTTTGCGCCAACTGCGCTTTAACCCACTGCGCTACTGCCTGACTCCCTCACTCTGTACTTCTTAAGATAAAACAAAACAAAACAAAACTGTATTACATTTTATATAGAGAGGCTGGCCTAGGAAGATACCATATTGATTATGGAAATAAGACTTTCAAGCCTAAAACACCAAAGGTCCCAAATTCAATCCCAGCACCACCATAAACCAGAACTAAGCAGTGCTTTAATTCAAAAAACAAAAATCATAAACAAAAACCAATAACAAAAACAAAAAGACTTATGCAAGACGATAACCTACATTTAAATTCATCTGTCACACCTCATTTTTCTTTCTTTCTTCTTTTTTTTTTTAACCACAGCACTGTCAGCTCTGGCTTATGGTGGGGGATTGAACCTGGGACACTGGAGCCTCAAGCATGAGAGTTTGTTTGCATATCCATTAGGCTAGCTACTCTCTGCCTCCACACCTCATTTTCTTACTTTGTTTGAGTATAGTCCCTTTAATGGAGTCATTCAGAAATTAAAACAGCAATAACAATTCAATGACCCTGTGTCAAGTTACCACAAGGATGAAGAGTTTGCATGAAATGTTATATTCCCTTTTAAAAACTTCTCTGTAGATTACTAACGAGAAAGAGACAGAGACAGAGACAGACAAACCAGGGTATGCTCCAAGGCAAAGGAAAGAGATTGACAATTCATTTTATCAATGGGGAAAGGATGGGTGGAAACTGCACAATGTTCACTTCTTTATGATACAATGAATTTAACTTACTCTTTCACGTCCACACTACACTAGAGAATATAGACTACCACAGATATGTACCAAAAGGGAAAATTCACTTACCATCATTTAGGGCATCAATGGCAGCCACTTTTTTATCATTTGCCTGATCCAGCATCTCCTCAGTTACCTACAGGGAAATGTGAAGGTGAAATTAGAAGTAACAGAGAATTAAATAAAACTGAAGAAAAGTCTTAGGAATAGGGTAGTCACAATAATTTTCTTTCATTTTTCTCTGAATTTCAGAAAACAAGGAAGATGATTATACCTGATTACTAAAAAATAGTCAAGATTGGGAGTCGAGCGGTAGCGCAGTGGGTTAAGTGCATGTGGCACAAAGAGCAAGGACCAGCGGAAGGATCCCGGTTCGAGCCCTCGATCCCCACCTGCAGGGGAATCCCTTCATAGGCGATGAAGCAGGTCTGCAGGTGTCTGTCTATCTTTGTCTCCCCCTCTGTCTTCCCCTCCTCTCTCGTATTCTTTCTGTCCTAGCCAACAACAACATCAATAACAACAATAATAACTACAATAAAACAAGGGCAACAGAAAGGGAATAATATTAAAAAAATAAAAGAAAATAGTCAAGATTATTCAAATTTAACAGTAATACTTAACTCCACACTCTGGTCTAGATATTATCTTTGGTTCCCCCCTTCCCTTATTGATTTTCTTTATTGGGGGATTAATGGTTTACAGTTGACAGTAAGATGTTTTTGTTTTTTAGAACTTTTTAATTTTATTTTCCCTTTTGTTGCCCCTTCTTTATTGTTGTTGTAGTTATTACTGTTGTTATTGATGTTGTTGTTGCTGGACAGGACAGAGAGAAATGGAGAGAGGAGGGGAAGACAGAGAGGGGGAGAGAAAAACACCTGCAGACCTACTTCACCGCCTGTGAAGCGACTCCCTTGCAGGTGGTGAGCCGGAGTCTTGAACCGGGATCCCTTGAACATGGGAATGTGTGCACACAACCAGCTACACCACTTTATTTATCCCCCGCAAGAAACTAAAAGTAAAGGACTATATATACATATATATATGTATATATATATATATACACACATACATATCATATATATATATATATATATATATCATACTTATAGAAAAAAAAAAAGACTATCCTTGCCCCAAATTACTCAAGAAATTCAAAGGAATGGTATGATATCCCCTACTTTGATTTATATAATGTAGTTCTTTTAAAATTTTTATTTTAGGGAGTCGGGCGGTAGCACAATGGGTTAAGCGCACATGGCACAAAGCACAAGGACCAGCTTAAAGATCCCGGTTCGAGCCCCCATCTTCCCACCTGCAGGGGAGTTGCTTCACAAGTGGTGAAGCAGGTCTGCAGGTGTCTATCTTTCTCTCTCCCTCTCTGTCTTCCCCTCCTCTCCCCATTTCTCTCTGTCCTAGCCAACAAAGATGACATCAATAACTACAACAGTAAAGCAACAAAGGCAACAAAAGGGAAGTAAATAAATAAAAATAAATAAATATTTTAAAAAATTTTATTTTATTAGATAGGACAGAGAGAAACTGGGGGGGAAGATAGTGTACGTATTGTGACAAAAACACTTTGGAAAAGTATTTGGGATCAAATATTCTAGTAATAGGCTATTACACTTGTAGAGATGAACAGTGCTCTGGTAAAAGTAAAATAAAAACAGTTTAAGAGTGGGAGTCGGATGGTAGCACAGCAGGTTAAGCACACTTGGTGTGAAGCACAAGAACCTCCGTAAGGATCCCGGTTCCAGGCCCCTCTCTGTCTCCCCCTCCTCACTCCATTTCTCTCTGTCCTATCTAATGACGACATTAATAACAACAACAACAATAAGAACTACAACAAGGACTTGGGCTGTAGTGCAGGTGGCACAAAGTGGAAGGACCAGCTTAAGGATCCCGGTTCGAGCCCCAGCTTCCCACCTGCAGAGGGACTCGCTTCATAAGCGGTGAAGCAGCTCTGCAGGTGTCTCTTTCTCTCCCCGTTTCCCCTCCTCTCTCCAATTCTCTGTCATATCCAACAACATCAATAACTACAACAATAAAAAAAAGGTAACAAAAGGGAAAATAAATAAATATAAAAAAACATTTTTTTAAGTTAAGAGTACAGGATTAAAGTAATGAGAATTGGAGGCCAGGTGGTGGCACACCAGGTTGAGCGCACGTTACAGTGGCTCAAGGACCCAGGTTCGAGCCCCTGGTCACCACCCGCAGGGGGAAAGCTTTGCGAGTGGTGAAGCAGTGCAGGTATCTGTCTCTCTCCCTCTCTATCATTCCCTTCCCTCTCAATTTCTGGCTATCTCTAGCAAATAAATAAAGATAATGCAAAAAATAAATAAATAAATAAAAAAGTAACAAGAATTTCCACAAATATTTTTAGTAAAACAACAACAAAAAAAACCGTATCCTGAAAGTCAGAGAAAGTTAAGATATGTACTCTTCCTGGAAGAATTTTCAGAAAAATCACCAAATAGTTGGAAATGTCAAATTCCTTACAATAAGCAAACAAACAAACAAACAAAAAAAAAAACCACCAAAAAACTTACCTCTACATTTTCATCTCCCATTTCTTGAGGAGCATCAGTATCTGGTTCAATCACACCTTCATTATCTATTTCTGCCAAAGAAAATAAAAGATAAGATGTATGTTGTCCAATACAGTAGCCACTAAGTATGAGGCTATTGGAAAGTATAGAATTACAGTTAGGTTCAGCTGATGAATATTTAATTTGGTTAATTTAAATGTATGTATCATAAAACATTCCCCATTAGACACAACTTTTATTATTTTAGATAGTTTGTCATATTATATATATTTGTCATTATAAATGTGGGTATGGTGGAAAATGCATAATTTCTAGTATTACACATAGAGCATGCAATTGATTTTGTCAAATTTATATTTGGCCCACCTGCAGGGGAGTCGCTTCACAGGCGGTGAAGCAGGTCTGCAGGTGTCTGTCTTTCTCTCCCCCTCTCTGTCTTCCCCTCCTCTCTCCATTTCTCTCTGTCCTATCCAACAACGACGACATCAACAATAATAGTAACTACAACAACAACTAAAAAATTTATATTTGGACACCAATAATTCTAATGCTTTTTAAAACAGTATATAACTAGCATAAGTTATACTCTGATGCAAACAAACCACGTTTAAGTACTTAACTTTCATATAACTACTTTTTTAAAAGAAAAAAAATTAAAAATAGAAAATCTATCAAATAAAGATCTGCTGGGCGGGGGTAGATAGCATAATGGTATGCAAACAGACTCTCAAGCCTGAGGCTCCGTCAAGTCCCAGGTTCAATTCCTCGCACCACTATAAGCCAGAGCTGAGCAATGCTCTAGTAAAAAATAAAAAAAATTAAAGAGATGCTGATTTACAGAAGAAAAAGAAGTCAACAAAATTTAAACTAGTTAGCTGAAATCAGAGTTACATCTAGCAAGAAGTGTAAATCGCTTTTAACAGAACTGAGCTTGTGCTTTTGTTTAATTATAGAGCAGCTTGATTCAAGCATGAAAAAGAAAATGTACTTAGGTTAGAATTATTTTATAAGTAAAAGATTAATCTTAAAATAAATCCCTAAACAAGCCCTTTCTAGCAATATCAAGGAATATTCAAATTTCGAAAAATTGTAAGAACTTATTATTTTTAATTTAATTTTTTTAAGAACTTATTTTGTTGTACGTTGGATAGGTTCTATGAATTAAGAAATTGTTCAGTAATAACTGGGTTATCATCAGGGCTGGGGACAAACCATAAATGGTTATGCAGAAGACTCTTATGGTTGAGGCTCTGGGGTCCCTGACTTAATCCCCAGCCCAACAGAGATGAGCAGTGCTCTAATTTCTATCTTGGTCTCTTTCTCAATAACAAAACATAAATAAATAGGTTATAATCTTAATCTCAAAGAACTTCCAAATATACAAAATATTTTTTTATCATTCTAAAGAATGAGAAACCTAACTTATGTTGTAGGTATATATTCTTCTAGAGTAAATTTTTGGTTATTGACAAACTTTTAAATATGTTTAGAGCAAAACTGAGTATGTGACCCAGCTTTTGCAACAAATTTCTCAATGTCTGATCAAGTAGTTCTGACAAAAATGTAGTAGTTCCATTGATTTGTGTTATAAATGTAGAACACTCTACATTTTGAAGATTTGGTGTGAAAAAACACCTGAATTTTTCCATCTTGTTGTTTTACATAAATTGGATCAAGTCAATATTTAATTAACTTCACCTACAGAATTTTAAGGCAATTGCTAGAAAAGATTTATAAGTAGCTTACATTATATTTCTGGTAGATAGCACTGGTTTAGCAAAAACCAACAGAGAACTATATCACAAGGTTATTAAATACAAATTACTATCTTCTCACCTAGATCACTTTCCTCACTTGATGGTTCATCTGTCTTTATGTTTTCCTCCGTCTCGTTACTATCTGTTTTTTCTTCCTAGCAAAAGGAAGGCAAACAATGCTATCAATATTTAATAACATGCCCAATACATATACTGATTTATACAAATTTATGTAGACTGTTTACAAACATCATATTTCAGTTAGCATTACCTTTTTTGTTTTGCTCTGGTAAGCTAGTTTTATAATTTCATTTCTCATTTTTAAGTTAAGCATAGGTCCCTCATTCAAACCTTTCAGATGATGAATTTTAGATTTTTCTGCCCCACTCCATGAGATAAACATGTTTTTAAAAACCTGGAATTTTAGAAAGATAATATAGTACACCACATACTATGCAACACCCTCAAAAGTCAGTGAAGCTAACTCTCCATAATCAAACACATTACTGTTTCTACAAGTGGAATAAAGAATTTAAGAAGCTTCCCCTGTCTATCTGGATGCTTTACTGTCAAGCAAATGTACTAAAATAAAACAAAATAAAATGAGTTCAACGGTTTATCCACTGCACCACCTCGTGGACCACTAAAAAAATTTTTTTAAAGAGAAGTTAGAATTAAAAAACAAAAAAAACTACATTTTCAAGGGTTTTTGAATCTCAGAATTATAAGTATGGGGTAATGGAACAACCAATAAATGAAAGAATATTCACATCTACTCAATGAAAAGCAAATTTCCATGACCTGGGAAGTGGCACAGTGGCTAGGAACTGGACTTAAAATTAAAAGCATTAGGTCTAGAGATTAATCCCCAGCATCATATGTGCCTGAACAAAACTGATTCTCCTCTCATATAAATAATCTTAAAGAAAAATAACTTCATTTCTCATTCTACATAAAACCAGAATCTTTGCCTTTTCCATTTAGAGAATATACTGCAATCACCCCACTTAGATTTATCCTTTTATTTGCATATCATGTTATCAGCCTTTCATGTAACTACTGTTTTCCAGAATTGGAATTAGGGGCCAAAACATAGCTCATCCTTACTATGAGGAAGGCCTCAAGTTTGAACTCTAGCACCCTGTGGAAACACCACAGATGACATGTACAGATGATGAAAACACTGAGTTGATTTCTTTTTTCTTTCTCTCCACTGCTCGTCTCTCTCAAAAAGTAGGGAAAATAAAAAATTGGGCAAGGGGAACCATTTAGCAATATCATGCATGCCCAGTACCCTGTAATTATTTCCTTAAACCAAATAAATGATTGCAATGAGTGGACAGAGAGGTGGCTGAGGAGGTAAAATAGTCGAGTTCAACCCCTGGCATTACATATGCCAGCAAGTCCCTTCTCATTAATAAGTAATTTTTCATTTTAAAAAAGTTTCAACAATTGACATCACAGCCCCACTTTATTACAAAATACTGATTTCCTTTAAGTGCAAGGGGCTAGATCCTTTGCATATGCTAAAAATAAGAACAGTCACAATCCTAAATCTAAGTTTTTTTTTTGTTGTTTCTTTTTTTTCCCCTCCAGGGTTATTGCTGGGCTCGGTGCCTGCACCATGAATCCACCCACCACTCCTGGAGGCCATTTCCCCCCCCTTTTTGTTGCCCTTGTTGTAGCCTCGTTGTGCTTAGTATTATTGCCATTGTTGATGTTGTTCGTTGTTGGATAGGACAGAGAGAAATGGAGAGAGGAGGGGAAGACAGAGGGGGAGAGAAAGACGCCTGCAGACCAGCTTTACCGCCTGTGAAGCGACTCCCCTGCAGGTGGGGAGCCCGGGGCTCGAACCGGGATTCTTACGCCAGTCCCTGCACTTTGCACCACATGCGCTTAACCCAATGTGCCACCGCCCGACCCCCTATCTAAAAGTTTTTACTATGAATAATTCTAACAAATACAGTTTTGTCTCCAAATATTCATTACATGGCAAAATATCCTAATGACTCAGAAACTAACAAACTCTCACAAATGACCACTTGAGAAAAAAAAAGGTGACTATTTGGGGGTGTTTTTGTTAACTTCTCTCATTTCACTGTTCAAAAGTAAAGCTTCCAATAGCATGCCTGATAGATAAAACTTGATTAGTTTTAAATAACTGCAAACTTTACCAATTTTCAACCCAATAAACCCGAAGTTCTGCTAATGGCAATCTCTTCCTCATCTTTTGGCAAATATGTGAAAGCAACAAGATATATATATATAGATAGATAGATAGATAGATAATTTTTAATGAGAGGAGGACAGACAGAGAGAGCAGGTGGACAGTGGCACACCTGATTAAACAGCTCCCCCCACCTGCAGAGTGTGTGATATCTTTCTCTCTCCCTCCAACTTCTCGTAGTCCTGTCAAATAGAAAGGGAAAGGAGAAAACAAAAAGAAAAAAGGAAACAATGGCCACCGGGAACAGTAGATTCGTAGCGCTGGCACCAAGCCCCAGCAGTAAAGCTGATCACAAATAAGAGGGAGAGACCAGAGCACTTCTCAGCTCTGACATTCAGTGGTGCTGGGGACTGAACACGAGGCCTCCAAGCCTCAGGAATCAAAGCATTTTGCATAACCATTATACTATCTTCCCAGCCAGAAACAATTTTTTAATTGCTTATTTATTTTATTTTAGTGAGAAAAAGATACAGCGAGAATGATCAGAACGCTGCTCAGCTCTAGTTCATGGTGGTACTGAGGATTAAACCAAGCAACACAGAGCCTCAGTACCCAGAAATTTTCAGGTTATGGTAGGGTGGAAAAGGGCTGAGAATGACAAGACATACACTTTTTGGTTAATTTACTTAACAAATACTATAAGAAACAGTAAAGTATAGAACTAAGGATAACAATACAACAATAAAGACTACAAATACATATAATTATTAGTTACCACTTATAGGCCACTGCATGTAATAACGCATACTATTTATTTTTTTTACTAAAAAAAATATTAAACTGATGGTCCAGGAGGTGGTATAGTGGATAAAGCACTGGATTCTCAGCCACGAGGTCCTGAGTTCAATCCCTGGCAGCACATGTACCAGAGTGGTATCTGGTTCTTCCTCCCTCTCTGCCTATCTTTTCTCATGAATAAATAAATAAATTCTTTCAAAAAATATGTATTAAACCTAGAGTATTGCATCAAAGTAAAAAACTCTGGGGAGAGTGGGGAAAGGACAGAGACACAGATCTTTGGTGGCGGGAATGGTGTTAATATACACTCCTATTAACTTAAGAGTCTTATAAATCACTAATCAACATCAGAGGGGAAAAATATTGAATGTCTCAAACTTTTTGATGCATGGACCCCAGTTCTGAGTATATATTCCTTCAATTTAAGCACCTAAGGTTTCAAATTAGTAATCTGATTGAACTTTAAGTAGGTTTAAATTACTAATACAGGGAGTTGGGCAGTAGCACAGCAGATTAAATGCATGTGGTGCAAAGCACAAGGACCCATGTAAGGATCCCGGTTTAAGCCCCGGCTGCCTACCTGCAGGGGAGTCGCTTCACAGGTAGTGAAGCAGGTCTGCAGGTGTCTATCTTTCTCTCTCCCTCTCTGTCTTCCCCATCTCTCTCCATTTCTCTCTGTCCTATCCAACAACTACTACAACAATAAAAAAAAAAAAAAGGGCAACAAAAAGGAAAATAAATAAATATAAAAAATTAAAAATAGTGGTCTAGGAGGTGGTACAGTGGATAAAGCAGTGGACTCTCAAGCATGAGATCCTGAGTTCAATCCCTGGCAGCACATGTACCAGATTGATGTCTGGCTCTTTCTCTCTCCTCCTATGTTTCTGATTAATAAATAAATACATAAATAAAATCTTTTAAAAAATTTAAAAATTATTAATACATGTTTATATTAATACATTTCTAATTATGACTAAAAAATTAAATTACCTATAATCTTAGACCAGAGGCAATTGGTCTTGTCAGTATGTAAGATACAGTTATTTGTAAATAGCATTCAATGACAAAAATCACAGTAAGGTCTTATATGGTACAGTAAGTCCTAACCATGAGATTTTCAAAGTAAACCAAAGTAAAATACTTCAGCTATAACAGTAACTATCTATTGCCTTTTTAAACTGTCAGACAGCAGGAACCTTCCCTAATCACTATAAAAGCCATTATTTCTCCCAGTCCTGGAGCCTCTAGGGTGTGGCTTGTTTCCTTCATGCTTCTCTCATACCATACAGCTTGATACTGCATCTACTGATCTCAACCAAATCAGCATAGGCAGCACCACCTCGACATGTTTCACTTTGGACTATGTCTAGAGATGCCAGGTGTGGGAAGACCCTTAAGCTCCATTATTCTGCCACCAAGTTTCAGATGCTACCATGACGCCAACCTGACTTCCCTGTGCAGACAACCCCACCTCCCCAGAGGGAAAGATAGAAATGGGCTGGGAAATTATGTGGAGTTGTACCCCTCCTACCCTATGGTTTTGTTAATTAATCCTTTCTTAAATTAAAAAAAAAAAAAAAGAAAGAAAGAAATGGGCTGGGAGTATGGATCAACCTGCCAACGCCCATGTCCGGCAAAGAAGCAATTACAGAAGCCAGACCTTCCACCTTTTGCACCTCGTAAAGATTTTTGGTCCATACTCCCAGAGGGATAAAGAATAGGGGAGCTTCCAACGGATGGGATGGGATATGGAACTCTCTCTAGTGGTGAGAATTGTACCCGTCTTATCCCACAATCTTGTTGATCATTATTAAATCACTAAAAACAAGCAAACAAAAATATTAACCCCAAATTCTGCTTTAGAGCAGAACCTTAAGATTTGATGTTAAAATAGAAACTGTACAAAGGTTTTCTTTCTCTAATGATCTTGTGGAAAACAAGAGTAGTAATCTGATAGCAGGAATTTAAAAATCCAAGAATCTTAAAGTACTTTATCATCAAACAAATAAAATTCATAACTTACCTTGGCATTTTCTTCTGATTTAGTTTTGTAGGTTGCAGGTGGTATCTTACCCCCCATGCTTGAAAGATGAGAAAAAGAGATATTTGTTCAGAAAACTAAAATTCACCAAGTCAAACAATTATCTGTGCTGGGGGAAAAGTCACACATTTAGATGGTCACCATTTCAAACTTTTAAAATTAATTTGAACACTCCAGTTCTATTTTTTTAAAGAATATAATTTTTTATCCTCTACATATTTATTTTGGATAGAGAAGCTGAGAGAGAAGAAGCGATAGTTACTGGCAACTATAAAACATTAATTCCCCAATAAGGGGAAAAATGTTAGAAAAAAAGATAGAAAGGGAGAGAGAGAGGAACTTCACTGATTGTGACTTTCCCCCCCGTAAGTGGGTACTAGGGACTTGAACCCAGGTCCTTGTGTACTCTGTACACTCAGCCAGGTGCGTCAGCACCAGGACCCTTCCAGTGCTATTGTAACTTTTTCGCACTCGTGTGTGTGTGTGTGTGTGTGTGTGTGTGTGTGTGTGTGTGTGTGTGTTTGTGTGTGTAGAGCTGGGGCCTTAATCTTGTGTGACTTCAATCTGAGCTGCTTTTTCAATCAAACAGGAGACATCACAGCACCAGAGCTTCCTCCTATGCCATAGCTCCCCCATGTGGTGCCAGAGCTCAAACCCGGGTTGTGTTTACCCTATGGTAATCTAACTCCTTGGCTCACATTCTTATCAATTATTATTCTAGTTATCTTGCTAATAGATTACCCATTTCCTTGCCTCCACAAGCCTGCTCATCTGAACTTCACCCATACCCTGAGCCAGCTTGGGTGGTGGCTTAGCAGGTAGACTGCATGTTTTCCAAACCTTAGGCCTCAGATCTGATTCTTTCCTGTGGCCACAGAGGTGTTCTAGTCTCACGAAGTCAGAGCTGAGCAGTGCTCTGGTTAAAGTAAAGACCAGAAGTTATGTCATACAATCAAGTACGCATTTTCTCAATGTGACTTACAAATCTATCTTCTTTACTAAAGAAAAATGGGGCCTACATAACAGTCAGAAGGCACATAAATAAATTACATAATCCAAAGCACTTAGCCTACAATTCAGAAAAATAAAATGTTATCAAAATTTGGAGCCGTGGTGTATTGCACCAAAGTAAAAGACTCTGGGGTGGGGGTGTGGGGTTCAGGTCAGGGAACAAGAGAGCAGAGGACCTAGTGGGGGTTGTATTGCTGTGTGGAAAACAGAGATGTTATGCATGTACAAACTATTGTATTTACCGTCGACTATAAAACATTTAATCCCCCCATTAAAGAAAAATTGAGGACTGGGTGTTAGTGCACTTGGCTGAGCTTACATGTTACCATGTGCAAGAACCCAGGTTCAAGTTCCTAGTCCCCACCTGTAGAAGTGAAGCTTCAAAGGTAGTGAAGCAGTGCTGCAGATTTCTCTCTTCCCCTCAGTTTGTCTCTGCCCAATAAATGGTTCTTTGCAAAAAAAAAAAAAAAAAAAAAAAACCCAAAACTTTCCTGTCTGATGCTCAAAAGTTGCAGGTTCAACCTTCCACACCACTATACGTCAGGACTAAACGGGGGTGGGGGGGAGGCCTTGAGAAAAAAATAGGCAACTATTCCACAGAAAAATTGCATTTCAAAATGTAGTAACAGTAATCTAACACTAATTTTCAGTTAAGTTATAAAGAAGAGTCAGGACTTCATAAGCTGTGATTTCCTAAGTTTCAGAACATCCAGGAATATATTTAGGATGACATTTGATTTTGGTGATAGCAATCAAACCAAGGGCTTTAAACATGTGTTCTAGGCTAAGGAGACGGCATAATCATTAAGCAAAAAAAGGCTTCCATGTCTGAGGTTCTGAGCCCCCAGGATCAGCCCCTAGAACTACCATAACCAGATCTGACCAGTGCTCTGGAGAGAGAGGAAGAAAGCAAGAAAGAGAAGAACCATTAAACTTAAAGTTCTGTTCTACTATGGAACTACATCACCAGCATATAGTAACTCTTCAGCAAGTGACAGGCCAGCCAAGAAATAAAACAAATTATCAGACAAACCCAAACTGAATGCACCTACAAATCAATTGCCAAAGTCATGAAAATCAAGGAAAGACGAAGTATTTGTCTCAGAAAGGAGATAAAGTTGCTATATGGAAGAATGAAATGTATTTTTAACATTATAATCCAGGTGTTCTGAAGGAGGTGCAGTGGTCTCTCAAGCATGAGGTCCTGATTTCAGTACCCAGAAGCACATGTACTAGAGTGATGTCTGGTTCCTTCTCTCCCTCCTCTTTCTCATAAATAGATGAATCTTTAAAAAAGTTTAATAAATTCTTAATTTAAGCTATAAACAATGGCAGAAACTACTGCAAATAAGTCAAATGGCTATTGTTCAACATCTCAATTCAGTCATAACTAATTTAACATGAAGAAAAGAATTCTAAATGGTTTCACTCTAAGGAATGCTACAGGTAAGATTAGGCCTAGAAATATTCTTACCCTAGTCTCCACTCTCAGCCTGACCCCCTGTACTATATATACCTGAGTCTGGGTATCTTTCTCTCTTGTTAATAAATCTTCAAAGAGGAGAGTATGGAGATGGAGAATGAAGGAAAGAATGAGAAGAGTAGAGAAAAGGAAAAGCAGAAACAGTAAAGACCAGAGAGGTGGCCCACTTACAGTGCCTTCCAAGGATGAAGGACACGGAAGAAATGCACAGAACTGCAAGGGGAAACTATGATTTGATTTTTTTAAATTATTTTTTAAAATATTTTATTTATTTTCTCTTTTGTTGCCCTTGCATTTTTTTTTTTTTTACAGTTGTAGTAGTTACTATTGTTATTGATGTCATCATTGTTAGATAGGACAGAGAGAAATGGAGAGAGGAGGGGAAGACACAGAAGGGGAGAGAAAGATAAGACACCTGCAGTCCTGCTTCACCGCCTGTGAAGCGACTCCCCTGAAGGGGCTCGAACCAGAATCCTTATGCCAGTCCAGGCGCTTTGCGCCACGTGAGCTTAATCCGCTATGCTACTGCCCGACTCCCTTGATCTTTTGTTTGTCTAACAAACAAAATAGACGAAAAACAGAAGAAAAAAATTAGGGAGTCAGCGACTACATGGTGCAGCGGGTTAAGCACACACGGCGCAAAGTGCAAGAACTGGCATGGGGGTCGGGAGGTGGCGCAGTGGGTTAAAGCGCCATGTGGCGCAAAGCTCAAGGTCCAGCATAAGGATCCCGGTTCGAGCCCCCAGCTCCCCACCTGCAGGGGAGTCACTTCACAGGCGGTGAAGCAGGTCTGCAGGTGTCTATCTTTCTCTCCCTCTCTCTGTCTTCCCCTTCTCTCTCCATTTCTCTCTCCTATCCAACAACTACATGAACAATGGCAATAATAGTAACCACAAAGAGGCTACAACAACACGGGCAACAAAAGGGGGGGAAAAATGGCCTCCAGGAGCGGTGGATTCATGGTGCAGGCACCGAGCCCTAACCAGCACCGAGCAATAACCCTGGAGGGAAAAAAAATGGATCAAATTCAAAGTCTTTCAAATACTAGCAAACTCTCACGGCCCGGTAGCGGCGGCAATGGCAGCGCGCCACAGACTTTCATGCTTGAGGCCCCAGAGGCTGAAGGTTCAATGCTGCTCATCTTTCTCATGAAGCAAATGCATACATAAAAATAAAAAAAAAAAAAGAACTGGCATAAGGATCCCGGTTCGAGCCCTCAGCTTCCCAAGTGCAAGGGGACCGCTTCACAGGTGGTGAAGCAAGTTTGCAGGTGTCTTTCTCTCCCCCTCTCTCCATTTCTCTGTCCTATCCAACAACGACATCAATAACAAGAACTACAAAAAAAAAATTAAAAAAAAAAAAGGGTCAGCTGGTTAAGCTCACAGCGCGAAGTGCAAGGACAGGCACAAGGATCCCGGTTCAAGTCCCCGGCTCCCCACCAGCAGGGGAGTCGCTTCACAGGCGGTGAAGCAGGTCTGCAGGTGTCTGTCTTTCTCTCCCTCTCTGTCTTCCCCTCCTCTCTCCATTTCTCTCTGTCCTATCCAACAACAACATCCAATAACAACAACAATAATTACTACAATAAAACAACAAGGGTAACAAAAGGGAATGATTTTTTTAAAAAAAAGAGAGAAAATGACTCAGCATCTTTCTGCGAAAAGCAAAAAGTTTCAAAAAAACTTAATTATTGTTACTATTAAATTAGTACAAAAAATTATTGTGAAGTTCTGATTTACTATGAAAAAAAATAAAATTACAGAAGCCCAGGAGTTGGAGCAACTGGAGGAGAGCAGGATCCCAAGCGGCATCCCCATGCCAGTCATGTTCCCTCCCTCGTTACTTTTTTTTTAATCTTAATAACTAGATAACTGGTAACAGAAAAGACTGAAACCTTATTCTTTTTCAAGATTTATTATGAGAAAGGGAGAGAGAACCAAAGCCTCACTCTGGAATAAGCAAGCCCAGTGATCAAACCCTGCACCTCCCCCTTGAGTCCAGTGCCCTGTGGCACCTCCCTCCCAGCCCAGACTGAGAAACTTCCTAAGGGGAAGGGGGAGAGAAATGCATTCTTGACAGAGTTAACTCATGTTTCTCCCTTAAAACAAGGATCTCGTATGAAGTATTTCAGATATTTGGCAAACCTGTCCCGTACACAAGGTTTACTAAATTGAACACAAATATTCGGTGGTCCCTTAAAAAAAAAACAAAACACTATTGGATAGTGACAGGGAGAAATAGGGCAGGAGAGACGTCTCCTGAGAGGGAGAGACGTCTCCTGAGAGGGAGAGACCCCTCAGCACCCCTGAAGCTTCTTCCTCCCTCCAGGTGGAGACTGGGGGGACTTGAACCCGGATCCTCGTGCAGTTCCACATGCGCTCCTCCCCACCAGTAGTAATGGTGCCGATTCTGTATTTAACTTTGTGTCCCAGTGCAACTTCTACTGTCTCTGAGCCTCTACCACAATGCCTGCTCAAATAATTCCGTAAAGTACTTTGGCATTTAAGTAGCAAGATTATGGAAACAAGTTCCTGAGCGAAAAAAACAATCAACAACAACAACAAAAAACAAAACCCAAACACACACGCGCGCGCATTTCCCTTTAATTGTTTGAAAAAATGGCACTGCCACTAAGGAGCTAGAATAAACGAGTCCCAAAATAACTCCAGGCAGTTAGAATCCGTGCAAATTGGAGTCACCAGGCCGGGCTATCACTTTTAACCTAACGTACGAAATCAAGCTATCTCATTACGACCCTATTTAAAGGGACAAGCGCGTCACGCAGCGACTATGGATCCCTGCGACCGAGGCGGGACAGCGAGTGGACGCGGGAGAGAAACAAGCCCGCGCGCTCGCCGGGCTCTGCCCCCCGCCCCGGTGCCCGCAGTCGCCAGCACCCCCATTCCGCCCCTGGCGACCTCCGGGGTGCAGGGAGCGCAGCTCGGCCTCCTTCCCCTCCCGCTGGAATTTGCGACGCTCCCCGCCTCCTGCACCAGCCCCCCTGCAAGTCGCCTCTCTTTCCGGGCCAGGGACCAAGGCCGAACGAAGATTAGTGGCGGCGACGCGGCCGGCCCGCCCTCAACGGTCCTCCGGCCTGGGTCTCACCTCTCCACCCACTCCCTCAGGAAGCGCATTTCCTCGGTGTGCAGGACGCTTGGGTCCTGCCTACACATCTTCACGAAGGCCCGGAGCTCGTTCACTTTGCGGGGGTCCATGGTTGGGAAGCAAAGGGCGCGGCAGAGAGGCGGCGGCTGGGTCCCGGGCGCGGACACTGGCTCGGCGTGACCGAGTAAAGGGGGCGGCTGCCGCGAGGCCGAACAGACCAGAAGCTCCCCGGCCGCTGGCTCCGCCCACCAACGGTCTCGTGACCCCGGGTCCTTCCATAAATGCCCCCTCCCCCGCTCCTGTGCGCCGATGGAACCTTCTAGAAGTGTGGCTGTTCGTTCTGTTGCCTGCTCCTTTACGCACAAATCTTTCCCCCTAATCTTTTAATAACTGCTTGCGCTCTGTCACTTTTGTCTTCTGGTTTATACAATAAAACCATTTTTCTTTTAAATTATATTTCGGTAATATTCTAAACCGTAAAACAGATGTCTGGATGGGTCAGCCCCCAACATGGAGGCTGAAAAGCTCAGCCCTTTGGAAGGAAGCCTTTGAATTCGTCACTTATGTAAATTCATTAAGGGGACAGCCGCCATGACACAAAATGGATCGTTAGGGCCCAGCGGAGGCCGCGACCCCTGGACGTGACGTCACCATCCTGCGCCACCGCGGGAGGAAAGCCTTGCTGGCGGGCTGGCCGGAAGAGGCGTGGCTTCGAGCCACGTTTCCTGGCGACCGGGTGCTGCAGTGGCAGTCGCTGCAGTTTCTCCTGCTGTTTTCCTCCTTCCCTTCGAGACTCCCGAGTGAGGTTGTAATGCCTCTGTTACTCTCAGCAACTAAGCTGGTTCCTGCCATAGCAAGTGCCCGTGGCCTCGCAGGTTAGACTCATTTTCCACGGTATTTCCTCCGGGGCTCGCGCTTTGAGAAGCTTGAGGCTCCCCAGAGGGATCCAAGTTACTCTCAGACCATCCCTGCTGGAAGCTCTGAAAATTCCTTTACCTGTTGATTTTGGAAAAGGGTGGGCCATGTGTTTTCTCTTATTGTTGAGAAAGTCTAGGAAGTTGAAATGACAGCAGAGAAAAAAGTGTGCTATCCCCCAGAAGTGGCTGTCTGTCATTAGTTACTCATACTCATAGAAGTTGTGTCAAGTACCACATTTGTGTAGGTAACGCATTGAGTAGATCATCTGCCAGGAGCAACCTATTTCTGTATTTTCAACGAGCTGCCTTGAAGACTGGCTTCAGAATATCAAGAAACATGTTTAATAAATCCTTTGAGCAGTTGCTCTCAGTAGAAATAAGGAAGCGATACCCCCTCCTACCCCAGCAGTAAGGGGCAGAAAGAAAATGTGGGTATGCCTTTGAAGATTGGGTGTATCTGATCTGAAACTTGAAAGAAATCTGCCTCTAAACAGACTACTGGATGGCGCAATCCTAGCAGTGGGAACAGGAAACATGTAAAAGCACAGAACTCTCAGCCTGGCTTGTACTAAGCTTAAATTGGGCTTATTATTAGATGTTATACTAAAACTAGTTCTGTGGTTAAGAATGGGAAGCAGAGTGCAAGGACTGGCATAAGGATGCGGGTTGGTGCCCCCGGCTCCCCACCTGCAGGGAAGGCGCTTCACAGGTGGTGAAGCAGGTCTGCAGGTGTCTATCTTCCTGTTCCCTTCTGTCTTCCCCTCCTCTCTCCATTTCTCTCTGTCCTATCCAACAATGACAACATCAATAACTACAACAACAACAAAAAAAGGGCAACAAAAGGGAAAACATAAATATAAAAAAAAAAAGAATGAGGAGCAGGCTAATTTTAAATCTCTAGAAGTGAAGAAGTGTACGTTAGAGTATTTGCAAAAAATATTTCAGATTATGGAGCCCACTTTTCCATAGTGAATCTTTTTGTTATTGTTGTTAATGTGTATCTATTGTTTGTTGGAACAGAGAGAGACCAAAGTACTGTTTTGCATTTTTCAATATGTTGCCTGGGGTCAAATATAGGGTCTCAAATGTAAGTTGTGTCCACTCTACCACTGAGTCATTCCTCCACTCTACTACTGAGTCACTCCCAAAACCCTGTACTGAGTCTCATACTGGTATTGAACTTGAGCTATCACAGAAAATAACATGGGAAGAGATGATAGAAAATCAAGTTGGGGGTAGGGTAGTGGTGCATCTGATTAAGTGCATATGTTACTCTGCTCAAACCCCTCCCCAGCTACAGGGGGGGTCCTTCATGAGCCATGAAGCAGGTCTTCAGATGTCTCTTTCTACCTCCCTCTCCCCTCTCAGTTTCTCTCCCAACTGTCAAATAAAAATAGAGAGGGTAAATAAAAATACAGAGAGGGTAGGGGTAGATAGCATAATGGTTATGCAAACAGACACTCATGCCTGAGGCTCCAAAATCCCAGGTTCAATCCTCTGCACCACTAGAAGCCAGAGCTGAGCAGTACTCTGATTAAAAAAAAAATACAGTGGTCCGGGAGGTGGTGCAGTGGATAAAGCACTGGATTCTCATCCATAAGGTCCTGAGTTCAATCCCCTGGACCACATGTACCAGATTGATGTCTGGTTCTTTCTCTCTCTGCCAGTCTTTCTCATAAATAACTAAATTCTTTAAAAATATATATATACAAAGAGGGAGTTGGGCGGTAGGTAGCGCAGCGAGTTAAGCGCACGTGGTGCAAAGCGCAAGGATGGGCCTCAGGATCCCAGTTCAAGCCCCCGGCTCCCCACCTGCAGGGGAGTCGCTTCTCAGGCAGTGAAGCAGGTGTGTAGGTGTCTCTTTCTCTCCTCGTCTTCCCCTCCTCTCTCCATTTCTCTCTGTTCTATCCAAGAACGACATCAACAACTACAAAGGGCAGCAAAAAGGGAAAAATAAATATAAAAAAAAATTAAAAATACAAAGAGAAAAAAAAGGCTGCCAGAGCCGTGGATTCATAGTGCCGGCACCAAGCCCCAGCTGTAACCCTGGTGACAAAAAAAAAAAAATTGACCCAGGATTTGACGCATTAGACATTGGGTTATATTCTCAAGCATGAGATCCTGAGTTTGATTCCCAGCATCATGTATGTCAGAATGATGCCGATTCTCTCTCAATAAATAATAGATTAGTCTGTTTTCAGAAATAACATCCAGAATGGCTCTAGTTTTTGTTTTGTTGTTTTCCACTAGGGTTGTTGTTGAGTCTCAGTACCTGCCCCGAATCAACACAATTATAATTCTTAAGTTGTGGTGGCTAGAGGAATTTTTTTTAAACTTATTTATGAAAAAGATAGGAGAGAGAAAGAACCATGGGCTCACCAGACATCACTCTGGTACATGTGATGATGGGGCTTGAACTCAGGACCTCATGCTTGAGAGTCCAATATTTTATCCATTATACCACCTCCTGGACCACGAGGCAATTTTTTTTTCTTTTTCTTTCTTTCTTTTTCTTTTTCTTTTCTTTTCTTTCTTTCTTTTTACCAGAGCACTGCTCAGCTCTGGCTTGTGGTGGTCTTGGGGATTGAACCTGGGAATTTGTCAGAGCCTCAGACACGAGTTTGTTTGCATAACCATTGTGCTATCTACCCCGCCCGCAATTTTTTTTTTAAACAATGCACTTGTAGTTTCTCTTTACATTCTCAAAAAAAAAAAAAAAAAGAATGTTTTATATTTGGAGTGATTCACTGACAGCCTATCATACATTACACATGCAGATTACTGTGAGGAGCCCATGGTTATGTCTCACATGAGGGGTTGGGGGTGGCAAAATACATCTAATGTAAAATCTGCAATTTTAATTGTTTTTAAGTATTTACTGTGAGGGAGATGTCCAGTAGTTTTTCATCTTGTAAATCTGAAACTATATACATTAGCAATTCCCCTTTTCTATCTCATCCAATCGTTGGTAATTGAGTCTACCTCCTACTTCTCTGAATTTTATTACTCTTTATTTGGACAACTCATATAAGTAGAAACAGAAAGTATGTCTTTTTATAACTAACTCATTTCACTTAGCATAATGTTCATCCATGTTGTATATAACTGGAATTACTTTTTTAATATTTATTTTCCCTTTTGTTGCCCTTTTCATTGTTGTTGTAGTTATTATTGTTGTTATTGATGTCATCTTTGTTGGATAGAATAGAGAGAAATGGAGAGAGGAGGGGAAGACAGAGAGGGGAAGAGAAAGATGGACACCTGCAGACCTGCTTCACCACCTGTGAAGCGACTCCCACTGCAGGTGGGGAGCGGGGGGCTCCTTACACCAGTCTTTGTGCTTTGCGCCATGTGCGCTAACCGCTGTGCTACCACCCGACTCCCTGGAATTACTTTTTTATTTGAATGAGGGATACAAAGCTATTGCTTTACCAAATATAATATTTTATTTTTGTCCTTGTTTTTTGTTAAATTTTTATTTTCCCTTTTGTTTCCCTTGTTTTTAAATATTGTTGTGGTGGTTATTGTTGTTGTTATTGATGTCGTTGTTAGGACAGAGAGAAATGGAGATGGGAGGGGGAGACAAAGAGGGGGAGAGGAAGATAAACACCTGCAGACCTGCTTCACCACTTGTGAAAGCGACCCTCCTGCAGGTGGGGAGCTGGTGGCGCAAACCGAAATCCTTACGCCCGTCCTTGGCGCTTCACGCCGCAGATGCTTACCCTGCTGCGCTACCGCCCGGTTCCCTGTTCTTGTTTTATGCAGTTCTAGGGATTGAACCCAGGCCCTCATTCATTTAAGGGATATGCTCCACTGCTTAGTCATCTCCCTGACCCTAGGAATTCTTTACTGGGACTGACTAGTATGTTCTGTACATATATACATACACGTGTGTGTACAGCTATTATCTTTAGTCATTGTTTGACATTTGGTTGATTCAATTTCTTTTTTCCTCATCAGGATTATCACTGGGGTTTGTTGCCTACATGATGAATTCACTGCTCCTGGCAGCCTTTTTTCTCCCTTTATTTAATAGGACAAATGTGGGGAGCCACATGTGCCCTCAAGGTTGCTATTGGCATGGCCATAGAGTTTATGTTAAAAGATAGTTCCTGGGAATCGGGCGGTGGCGCAGCGGGTTTAGTGCAGGTGGTGCTAAGTGCAAGAACTGGCTTGAGGATCCCAGTTTGAGCCCCCGGCTCCTCACCTGCAGGGGAATCACTTCACAGGCGGTAAAGCAGGTCTACAGGTATCTTTCTCTTCCTCTGTCTTTCCCTCCTCTACAATATCAGCAATAACAACAATATAATTACAACAAGAACAACTAGGGCAACAAAAGGCAAGATACAAAAAAAAAAAAAAATGGGATAAGATAGTTCCCGCTTCTTAGAGTCTTTGTTAAAAGATAAGGTCTTTTTCCCCATGAATCACCCAGGACCTTCCACATAAACGGCTGACTACCATGACAAATAATATAAAATATAATCATAAATGAATAGGAAAGATACATCCCCCAATACTCAGTTGGTCAAGGCACCAAACCTCTTTTTCTATAAAGCATTCAAATCAGATGCCCTGCTAACCACGAGAAGCAGATTGTTTATGTTTCTTCCACAGGAATCCCAGAAAAAAAACATCTGGACCCCTAAGCTCAAGGACCGGATGAGGATCCGGGTTCCCCACCTGTGGGGGAGTCGCTTCACAGGCGGTGAAGTAGGTCTGTAGGTGTCTGTCTTTCCCCCTCTCTGTTTTCCCCTCCTCTCTCCATTTCTCTCTGTCCTAACAATGAGGACATCAATAACAACAATAATAGCTATAACAATAAAAAGCCAACAAAAAGGAAATAAATGAAATTTAAAAAAAAAGAAAGACAGCTGCAGTACTTGCTTCACCCCCTACAGGTGGGGAGTTGGCTCGAACCTGGGTTCTTGCACATGGTAATGCAGAACCAGATGCACCATTGCCTGGCCAGGGTTAATTCCATTCAGTTACTACAATCAACTATAAATATGGGTGTGCTTAACCATTATGCTATTCCCCCATCCAAAAGATACTTTATACTTTGATATTTTATTTTATTTTTTGCCTCCAGAGTTATCACTGGGGCTTGGTGCCAGCACTCCAAATCTATTGCTCCTGGTGGCCATTTTTTCCTTTTTTAAAAAATTGCAAGTGAAGATAGAAAGAGAGAGAAAGACAAACCTGCAGGCACGTTTCACCATTTGTGAAACATTCCCACTACAGCTGGGAAGTGGGGGCTTGAACCTGGGTCCTTGTGCAGGTCCTTCTGCATAGTACTATGAGCGTTTAACCAGATGCTCTACCACTGGTCCCCATGCTTTGATTTTTCTTAAAGATACACTTATTTAGGTTTGGGGAAATAGTGTAATGCCTTATGCAAAATGACTTTAATGCCTGAGGCACCAAAGTTCTCATGTTCAGTTCTAGCACCACTATAAGCCAGAGCTGAGCAGTGCTCTGGTCTCTTCTTTCTCCCTGTCTCTCTCTCATTGAAATAAGAAAATAACTTAATTTTTTAAAAGATTAGGGGAAGAGAGAGAGAGAACCAAAGCATCACTGTGATCCATGTGATGCCAGGAAAAGAACTTGACGTTTTTTAAAAATTCTTATTTATTTATTTATTTATTCCCTTTTGCTGCCCTTCTTGTTTTACTGTTACAGTTAATTATTGTTGTTGTCATTGTTGGATAGGACAGAGAGAAATGGAGAGAGGAGGGGAAGACAGAGGGGGAGAGAAAGACACTTGCAGACCTATTTCACTACTTATGAATCTACCCCCCAGCAGGTGGGGAGTGGGGCTCAAATCGCCAGCCTTGCGTGGTACTTGTGAAATGACTCCCCTGCAGGTGGGGAGCCGGGGGCTCGAGCCGGGATTCTTAAGCCGGTCCTTGCCACCTGCACTTAACTTGCTGTGCTACCACCTGACTCCCCAAACTTGGCATTTCATACTTGTGGATCCAGTGCCTTATCCACTACACCACATCCTAGGCTACTATACTTTTTTTTAATACTTATTTATTCCCTTTTGTTGCCCTTGTTTTATTATTGTAGTTATTATTGTTGTTACTGATGTTGTCGTTCTTGGTTTGGACTGAGAGAAATGGAGAGAGATGGGGAAGACAGAGAGGGGGAGAGAAAGATAGACACCTGCAGAACTGCTTCACTGCTTGTGAAGGGACCTCTCTACAGGTGGGGAGCCGGAGGCTCGAACCAGGATCCTTACACCAGTCCTTGAGCGCACCACCTGTGCTTAACCTGCTGCACTACCGCCTGACTCCCACTATACTTTTTTTTAAAGATTTATTTATTTGTGAGAAAATGCAGAGGAAAAAATAAAAACCAGAGCATCACTCTGGCATACATGGTGCCAGGAATTGAACTCAAGACCTCATGTTGGAGAGTCCATTGTTGATCCTCTGTGCCCTCTCTTGGACCATTATACTTTTTTTTTTTAATTTTTAATTGATGGTATCTTTAGGTTAGAGGATAGGAAATAGCTCACCCAGTAGAGCACACACTTTACCATGCAGGCTCAAATCCCCTGGCACTATGCATTGTACCAGGGATGCTTCACAAATGTTGGAGCAGTGCTGTGGCATCTTTTTTCTCTCTGTCTCTATCTGAAATTAAAAGGTTTGGGGGAGTCCACTGGGAATGGTGGAATCATGCAGGAATGAAAATAGAAATAAACACATATATAATTCTCTGCCTATTGGAGTAAAAATTATTTCATGAATAATTATATAATATGAACCTATGTATCTTTTATTTTATCTTCTGATACTATAAATTATTTCAAAAGTCTGCATAGTATCTTTGATAAAATGAAACAGATTATAGACTCTACTACTAAAAAAAAAACTTATGATATGCAAACATTTAGCTAAAAGACAAGAAGTAACATAATCTTTGCTGTTCTCTAATTCATAACATTACCATCACAAAGAATTACTAGTGTTCACAACCCTGCTTAAAAAGAAAGATTATAAAAGGATAACAGAGGACTTAGTGGGGGTTGTATTGCTGTGTAGAAAACTGAGAAATGTTATAAATGTACAAAGTGTTGTACTTACTGTCGAATGTAAAATATTAATCCCCCAATAAAGAAATTAAAAAAAAAATTTTAAATGAAAGGTTAAAACATAAACTTAGAATGGTATTGGATACCCACAAAATTCTGATTAACCAGAGCACACAAAGAATTGGGTTCAAATGTTATATGAACATAATGCGTCTGATGAGTCAATTTAACGATTCCTTTTGGTTGACTTCTTCTTCTGTACCTCTTTATGCTTTTTTTTTCTCCTCTTACCACCTTCTTTGAGTCCTGCTGAAAAAAGATAGGGATCCCAGGTGCTAGTGACCCAAGGCATACGATGCTGATCAGTGTTCATAAAAGTACAGTGAGATACATGTTTGGGACAGTAGCACTTTGGTGAATAATTGAATGGCTGTCTTCTCCAGCAGCATTCCTCTATAGAGCCCTCATCATCTGTCATGCCATTTATAAGGAAGGACTTCAGTTCATCATCATCCTCAACTTCTATCTCTTGATGATTTTCAGTATGTTTGCTTGTATGGGTATTTCTACTCTTAGCAGCTTTGCCTGAAGTTGTAAATTCAGAAAAGTATATGTAGTTACCCATCCCACTGTCATCAAATGACAGGGAAGAAAATGAATTAAGGCCTTCATGGCCCAGTGAACTATATGATGTATATCTTGTGTCATATGGAGAAAACCTCTCAAAAACTGGATATTCACTGGAGGTAGAGAAAAAGGACCTTGCACCTCTGCTTCTGCTTCCGTAGGAACTTCTTGGACAATATAAAAGGTCCTCGAGTGAGTCTTCAAAGAAACGAAATGAAAATACGTCCCTTTCACCAAAAAATTTTTTAAAAACATCACTTGACTTTTGAAGTGTGAAGCCATACTCAGAAGACTTGTCGAAATGATTTCCATCTCCACCATTTAGTCCTTCTTTACCATATTTATCATAAATGTTCCGTTTTTCATCATTTGATAATACCTCATAGGCCTCTGCTACTTCTTTGAATTTTTTCTCTGCTTCTTCTTTATTTTCTGGATTTTTATCAGGGTGCCATTTTAGTGCCACTTTATGATAAGCCTTTTTAATGTCCTCAGGTGAAGCATATCTCTGCACTCCTAGAACTTCATAGTAATTCAACATGTTTTAATAGATTGTTGAAAGAAGTCTGCTGGATAATGACTGGTTTCCTTCAGCTCAGGCTATGCTGCTGGTGGTGGTAAAGGCAGTGACTGCAACTAGGTACATTTTTGCATTGAAGGCAATGTATCACCCACAAACCACTGCTAGCAGAGCTTAGGGTACTGATTATGTGGCAAGCAGAGTTACCAGCTTATGTCAGAGAGGACTACATTATGGTGTCATTCTTGGGTTGGGGTAGGGATTAGAACTTCTAAGTGGAGGTAGTTCAGAGTCAGTCCACACCCCACATCCTCTGGACTATTTCACTAGTTTTTTTTTTTTTTAAATATTAATGAGAAAGATAGGAGGAGAGACAGAACTAGACATTACTCTGGTACATGTGCTGCCAGGGATTGAATTTGGGACTTGATGCTTGAGAGTCCAGTACTTTATCCACTGTGCCACCTCCTGGACCACCCTAGTTTATTTTTTTATTTTTTTATTAGCAGAGTTATGAATACTAGAAGTTCTTTGGACTATGTAGGTTAGAAAAAGATAAATTTGTGGTGCTAGAGATTAGAATAGCAAAGATTATTTTACTTCTTGTCTTTTAGCTAAATGTATATCATAAGTTTTTTTTTAATTTCTTTATTGGGGAATTAATGTTTTACATTCAACAGTAAATACAATAGTTTGTACATGCATAACATTTCCCAGTTTCCCATATAACAATACAAACCCAATTAGGTCCTCTGCCATCCTTCTTGGGTCTGTATTCTTCCCATCCACCCACCCCAAAGTCTTACTTTGGTGAAATACGCCAATTCCAGTTCAAGTTCTACTTGTGTTTTCTTTTCTGATCTTGTTTTTCAACTTCTGCCTGAGATTGAGATCATCCCATATTCATCCTTCTGTTTCTGACTTACACCACTTAACATGAATTTTTCAAGGTCCATCCAAGATCAGCAGAAAACGGTGAAGTCACCATTTTTTACAGCTGAGTAGTATTCCATTGTGTATATATACCACAACTTGCTCAGCCACTCATCTGTTGTTGGACACCTGGGTTGCTTCCAGGTTTTGGCTATTACAAACTGTGCTGCCAAGAACATGTGTGTACACAGATCTTTTTGGATGGGTGTGTTGGGTTCCTTAGGATACATCCCCAGGAGAAGAATTGCAGGATCATAGGATAGGTCCATTTCTAGCCTTCTGAGAGTTCTCCAGACTGTTCTCCACAGAGGTTGGACCAATTTACATTCCCACCAGCAGTGTAGGAAGGATCCTTTGACCCCACACCCTCTCCAGCATTTGCTGCTGTTACCTTTTCTGATGTATGACATTCTCACAGGAGTGAAGTGGTATCTCATTGTTGTCTTTATTTGCATTTCTCTGACAATCAGAGACTTGGAGCATTTTTTTCATGTGTTTCTCAGTCTTTTGGATCTCTTCTGTGGTGAATATTCTGTCCATGTCTGCCGGTCTAGCTTTGCGGGCAGGAGAGAGAGACCAGAGACTCATGGTTGAGTGTGACGCAGTTCAATCTTTATTGATGAGGAATGCAGTGTAATCTATCTCTAATCACAATCCTCTCCTATATATATCTCCTGAGGCAGAAGTGTCAGGTTCAAAGAGGATGTATGTAGGATAGGAGGTGGGGAGAAGGAAAAAAAACGCTCTAACCAGTGGGGGGATTAAGTGGTGGAAAACAGGATGTGACTAGGAGAGGAGGCGGAGTGGAAAAAGAGCGTGAACCAGTGGGGATTAAACCAGTGCTGGCAAAACAGTGATTATGTAAATAGACTACAGCATCAAGCAATGCAACAGAAGGGGTCTTAGAAGCAGACCAACACATGTCCTCCCCCCTTTTTTGGATGGGGCTATTTGTTTTCTTGTTGAGATTTGCAAGTTCTTTATATATTCTGGCTATTCGCCTCTTGTCTGATGTATGGCATGTAAAGATCTTCTCCCATTCTGTGAGGGGTCTCTTGGTTTGGGTAGTAGTTTCTTTAGCTGTGCAGAAACTTTTTAATTTGATGTAGTCCCATAGGTTTATGCTTGCCTTAGTCTTCTTTGTAATTGGATTCGTTTCATTGATGATGTCTTTAAAATTTATGCGGAAAAGAGTGCCAATATTTTCTTCTAAGTATCTGATAGTTTGTGGTCTAACATCCAAGTCCTTGATCCACTTGGACTTTACTTTTGTGTTTGGTGAAATATAGTGGTTCAGTTTCATTCTTCTGCATGTTTCAACCCATTTTTTTCAACACCATTTGTTGAAGAGACTCTGCTTTCTCCATTTAATAGTCTGGGCCCCTTTGTCAAAGATTAAATGTCCATAGGTGTGGGGGAATAAGTTTTTTTTAGTAGTACAGTCTAATCTATTGCATTCATTTTATCTTAGCAGTGCCTGATAATGCTTAATAAACCAGTAGGTCTTGTAGTTGCTGACCACAGACTCTCCCTTGTGTAATGTGAAATTTAAGTTACTTAGCCTTAATAACTTCCCAGTCTTGCATGCTATGGTTTGGGAAAGTGGATTTGTGACTGTGTAAAAGTATTCAAGCAGTTAACATATTTGTCCTAGTAAAGAAATAGTTTAGTACATATTACAAACAAATACTCGAATGAAAACATAAAGACTATGGTAGGGTGGGTAAATTTTATGAAACGTCTGGCTCAGACTTGGGGTGTCAGGGAAGACTCTCTAGAAGAAATTGACTAATATACATTTTTTTTCATGTTATGTGTGTCCTTTAGGATGGTAATATATTTGCCCATTAATGCTTTCTGTTACAAAACAGGTAAAGATATTTTAAATTCTGCATATGTATTCAACATTTGATTACTGAATACTTTCTTTGAGACAGTTTGACCCACCAGATGACAGTATTAGACAAAAAATACTCATTTTCATGGTATTCATGTTAAAATGAAAATGTACAGATAATAATAAAACCTACAGAGCACACTTTTCCATCCATAAGGACCCGAGGTCAAGCCCCAACAAACCATCACATGAGAACATCATGCAGAGATGCTTTGCAAGTGGGTGGTGCCTTTCCTCTCTCAGATTCTCCCTTTGTATCATGCTTTTTCTCCTGACTTTTTAAAAATATTTATTTATTTCCTTTTTGTTGCCCTTATTATTTTTTAAAATATTTTGCTTTTTTTAATATTTAATTTAGTTATTACCTTTTGTTGCCCTTGTTATCATTGTTGTAGTTATTATTATTGTTATTGATGTCATCATTGTTAGATAGGACAGAGAAAAATGGAGAGAGGAGCGGAAGAGAGAGAGGGGAAGAGAAAGACACCTGCAGACCTGCTTCACCGCATGTGAAGGAGCCGGGGGCTTGAACCAGGATCCTTAAGCCAGTCCTTGTGCTTTACACCACGTGTGCTTAACCTGCTGCACTACCGCCCAACTCCCTGCCCTTATTGTTTTTATTGTTGTAGTTATTGATGTTGTCGTTGTTGGATAGGACAGAGAGAAATGGAGAGAGGAGGGGAAGTCAGAGAGGGGGAGAGAAAGATAGACACCTGCAGACCTGCTTCACCGCCTGTGAAGTGACTCCCCTGCAGGTGGGGAGCCGGGGGCTCCAACCCGGATCCTTATTCCGGTCCTTGCACTTCGTACCACGTGCACTTAACCCACTGCACTAACGTCCGACTCCCTGTATTGTGCTTTTTCTAAAGGAAAAAAAAATATCTGCAGATAGTGTACAGGCATAACATCCAAGTGAAGCCCTCGCAGGAAAAAAGGAAGGAGAAAAGGAAAAAGAAAGAAAAGAATTTGAGACAATGTATGTGCTCCAAAAATAGTTGTGTGATGGAGGCAGATAAGTATCTTCCACGGTTTTTAGAAGACCTAAGGAGATAACATTGGAGCTAAGACCTAAATGACAGAGTATGATCATTCTATATAGTAGCCACTAGCCACATTGATGAACATTTTTATCTTTCCCAGCTTTGAGCTATAACAAAATGAAGATCCATATCAAGTACAGTGGGGAGCTATTGGGAGGGCTTATGCATCTAACTGATATTTATTTTCAATATTTTTTATAACTTTTTTTTATATGTTTATTTATTTTCCCTTTTGTTACCCTTGTTTTGTTGTAGTTATTACTGTTGTTGTTGGATAGGACAGAGAGAAATGGTGAGAGGAGGGGAAGACAGAGAGAGGGAGAGAAAGATAGACACCTGCAGACCTGCTTCACCGCCTGTGAAGTAGCTCCCTGTTGTTGAGCCAAATGTTGTTGAGCACGGGCTGCGGAGATGAGAGGGGGTCCAGAGCGAAGAGGAAACACAAATCTTTATTTGCACTGGCACCTCAGAGTTGGGTGCTAGAGAAGCAGGTTGGGCCACGTGGAGGTAGCAAAAATGGCCGCCTCATGCAGTAACCTTTCCTGCGTCTGAACACCGGAGTGAAGCGCTGGCAAGAGAGCGAGGTGCGGAAGAAAGGCTTTTATAGGAGTAGCTTTCGCGAGAATGGGAAGGGGGAGGAGTGACCATAGCACTCCAGGATAGGATGATAACTCTCGTGAGAATGGGAGGGGGGAGGAGTAACCAAAGCACTCCAAATATCGCAGGAATATAGACAATGTCCTGAGGGCATAACATGGTGGAACAGACACTCCCAGAATGTCCCAACTCTCATGGGAACTAGTAGCCTGAGGGGAAAACATGACAGATGTGACTGCATCTGCACAATTTCCCAGCAGCTCCCCTGCAGGTGGGGATCTGGGGGCTGGAACAGGGATTCTTATGCAGGTCCTTGCGCTTTGTGCCACCTGTGCTTAACCTGCTGTGCTACCACCGGACTCCCTTTCAATACTTTATTTATCTTTTAATAAGTAAGAGAGAAGACAGAGGCAGACCAGAGCACTGCTCAACTGTGGCTTATGGTGGCTCTAAGGGTTGAACCTTGGACCTTATAGCCTTACGCATGAACCTTTTGCATAACCATTATGCTATTTCCCCAACCCTCTGTTATCATTTAAAAAATTAAACATGTCAGAACTCTGGTGGTGGGAATCATATGGAATTGAACCCCACTTGTCCTGCCATCTTGTTAATCATAATTAAATCACTAATAAAAATATTATGAAAACAAAGGGAAAACACAAAGTGAAAAAAATCGTAAACAAGTGAGGATGATTTATTGAGAGCTCACTGTAGTATTGATATCAGTCATTATCATTAACATTTGGGCAAAAATTCAAGAGCAGACAGGCTATGTGATTTACATTGATAATGGATCACTGGCTGCTATGAGGAGGATCAGTTGAAGGAGAGCAAGCTGAAAATTCAGTAAGAAGAAAGCTAGTATCAGTTATATTTTTGGAAATGCACATAAAATACCTGCCAAACTTCAGGGTGAAGAGGTAAGAGCAAATAAACCTGGGTTTGGGAATTTAAAAGATAATTGACCTGGCAGAAAATTTGTGTTGTCCTGGCATAAACCCCAGCACAACTTTGGAACACCACTGCACTGGGGGAAGCACCACTGGATGATGGAGTGATGCTATAGTGTCTCTCTTCCTCTTTCTGAAATAAGAAGTCTTGGGCTGGGGAGGTAGCATAATGGTTATGCAAAAAGACTCTCATGCCTGAGCCTCCAAAAAGTTTTTGCTGAACTTGGGTATGGGTGAGGCTTTGTTGCCACAAAACCTGGATTTGAATCTCATCTAACCCCGTACTATGTAATTTTGTATAAATTACTTCCCATAGTCTAATCTCTTATTTATAAGAATTTAAGTGACAAAAATATGTACCTTCTATGAACTAGAATTCTATTATTTTTTTTTTGTTTTAATGAGAACACTGCTCAGCCCTGGCTTATGATGGTGTTGGAGATTGAACCTGGGACCTCAGAGCCTCAGGCATTAAGATCTTTTGAATTTCTACTATGCTATCTTCCAGACCCCAAAGCTAATTCTTTAATTTAGCATTCAGGATTTTCAGTGAGCTGACCCTTATCTTCCTAATCTTTTCATGTTTCCTTAATACACACACAAACTCAGTGCCTTCCATAATTTCATTCACAATACCTTCCCCAGCCCTTATATCTTTTACTTGACTAATTCCTATTTAGAGCAGACACCACCTACTTGTGCAGTTGCACACAAACACTTTTGGTTTACTTCTCTGTCTTCCCCAAGAGCACCCTGTACTTAATCTTTGCCACTTCATTCATCCTGCAACATTGTTAACTATTTTTGTGCTCTCAAAAACCTTGTGTATGAACCCACTACAGCTTATACCATGTTTTTTTTTTAATTATATTTTATTTCCCTTTTGTTGCCCCTGTTTTATTGTTGTAGTTATTATTGTTGTTGTTGTTGATGTCATTGCTGTTGGATAGGACAGAGAGAAATGGAGAGAGGAAGGGAAGACGGGGGGGGGGGGGGGAGAGAGAAAGATAGACACTTGCAGATCTACTTCACCACTTGCAAAGCTATCCCCCTGCAGGTGAAGAGCCGGGGGCTCAAACTGGGATCCTTACACTGGTCCTTGCACTTTGCGCCACCTGTACTTAACCTGCTGCGCTACCACCCAACTCTCTTATACCATGTTATGTCTCACCTCTACCAGACTACATTTTTTGGTGATCAGAGCAAATAGGCTTATTTTATTCTTGTCTCGTCCCTAGAATATGTTGTCATCATGTGCTCAGTGCATCTTTGTTGAATGAATACTAATACTGCTTATTGTCTGTTTACTGTAATTAAACCTTTTCATACATTTTGTCTGACTCTAGTATTGCAAGATTATATGAGGTAACATGAATATCTTTTCATATTTAACATATCCTCAATAAAATGTTATTTTTCCTGAATTTTTAATATATGTGTGTATATATTTAGAAGAGAGAACTAGAGCATGCTGGTACATGCAATGCTTGGAAATGCTTGAGAGTTCAGCACTTTCCCCCCCCCATTTCTAGGGTTTAACATGAAATCTGGTTATTCTAAAACATTTATTTGCTAGAGATAGATATCTGTGTCTGTATATGTACTGTGAGGACTTTGTGGGTCCACTGTTCCATTTTATTCTCTATTTTTCCTTCAGGATGTGTATCATGTTCCCAACGAAGGTACTCTCTTCAACCTATCCCAGAAAGGAGAATTCCAAATCGCTACTTAGGCCAGCCCAGTCCCTTTACACACCCACACCTCCTAAGACCAGGTAAGACTTTTAAACTATAACAGCTGCTTCTCTCTTTAGGTACTTGTCTAGGACAGTAATATACAAGATCATTTATTTTTTAGTGATAGAAAAGTACAGTAATATACAATATTTTTTGTAGTGATAGAGAAGTCCTAGATATATGCTGTCCAGTTGCACAATATGATAGTAGCTGCAGGTGACCATAGTATATTTAACATGTTGATAGTTCAATTGAGGAACTGAATTTTTATTTAAATTTAAGTCTTTGTGCATGGCTGCTAATCTAGAACAATAACTACTATAAGGTTTATAATTTTAAACTACCAATGAAATCTTGTATTTCCGGAATTCTTCTTTTTAAGTTCTATTGATTTCTTTTTTTATTTTTTTACTAGATCACTGCTCAGCTCTGGTTTATGATAATACTGGGGATTGAACCTGGGACTTTGGAGCCTCAGGCATAAGAATTTCTTTGCAGAACCATTATGCTCCCTGCCCAAGTTATATTTCTTTCTAAAACATAGTTTCTAGAACTCTGTTCTAATTATTGATTCTTTGTGAACTGCTGTATTAAGTATAGTTTAGAAAAAAATTTATAGTATTAAATATTCATTTTTTGATTTTAACAAAAATAGGGTAATATAATTATTTAAGATTTTCAGGCCTGATTGTCATCACTTTCAGTGACAACAATGATAAAGGTGATACAGAAATTGTAAAGGCCGACTTACTAATTTTTTGTGAATCTCTGGTGTTGCTGCTTGAAGATGTGCCATATCACTTTCTCAAATTCATAACTAGAGATTTTTTTGTTTGTATCTTTAAGAATATGATTAAGAGATGAACTGTAGTGAATAACTGTCATCCCCAAAATGATACATCAAACATTTGTAGAAAAAGCAATCAGATTTTATTTTTGTTTTTTTATAATTAGTTTATTTTTACTAGAGCACTGCTTAGCTCTGGCTCATGCTGGTGGTGGGGGGGTTGAACCTGGAGTTTTGGAGCCTCGGGTATGAGTTTCTCTTTGCATAACCATTATGCTATCTACCCTGGACCTAGCAAATCAGATTTGCAGTAGAAATTTTCACTTCTGCCATGGAAAGTTAGATCTGTTGTATACTGTGTTTAAAAAAAGGGGTGGGGGTCGGGCGGTAGCGCAGCAGGTTAAGCACAGGTGGCACAGAGTGCAAGGACCCATGTAAGGATCCCAGTTCCAGCCCCTGGCTTCCCACCTGCAGGGGAGTTGCTTCACAGGTGGTGAAGCAGGTCTGCAGGTGTCTGTCTTCCCCCCCCCCCATCTCTGTTCCCCTCCTCTCTCCATTTCTTCTGTCCTATCCAACAATGATATCAATAACAACAAAAATAATAACTATAAGGGCAATAAAAAAGAGAAAGTAAATAAAATAAATATATGTATATATTAAATTTCCTTTAGAAATGTTATTCTTTCACTCCACAAAATGAATGATACCAATGTGTCTCTCAGTGAGGGTTTCCTTTTGGTGAATCTTCATCGACTGGAATTCCTGCTGGGAAGTTGGCTGAAATTCAGGAAATGCAGTTCACCACAGAAACAAGAAATCAGTTTTCCAAAGCAGTAAGGTAAGCTTACTTGCAATTCAGTTAGTACTTAAGTACTTCTTTACCTTGCCAATTTACCTTTAAGTTTAATTTTCCAAATTAGAATTACTAGCTTTGAAAATTATTGATTTCTTGTGGTGAAAATTTTTTTAAGATTTATTTATTTATTTATTCGTGAGAAAGATAGGAGAGAGAGAAAGAACCAGACACTACTCTGGCACTTGTGCTGCCAGGGATTGAACTCAGGACCTCATGCTTGAGAGTCCGATGCTTTATTCACTGTGCCACCTCCCAGACCACATGGTGAAATATTTTATATGGTGAACTGCATTTTCAGGCATTGAAACTGAAATTAGTAATCATATTGCCAAGATGATGGTTTCTGGATTTAGACTGTTTATGATTTGTTATATAGATGATAACTACATAAAACAGTGAATAAATAAATATACATGCAAACATGTCCATATAGTTTGCAATCCAGAAGGTAGCTTAGTGGATAAGGTATATAAAGTACTGAGTTTGAGCTCTGGTATCACATGTGCCAGAATAATGTTCTGGTTGTCCCTTTCCCTTTCTTTCATATATAAATCTTTAAAAAAATAAAATACTCAAAACCCCACTAGTCAAAGGTAACAGCTATTGACACTTCGGTATATGTATCATTCTACATTTATCTTTTTTTTTTTTTTTTTGTCTCCAGTATTATTGCCGAGGCTCAGTGCCTTCACTACAGATACACTACGAACTCAGTTCTCAGTTCTCCTGGTGGCCATCTTTTTTTTTTTCCATTGTTGTTGGATAGAACAGAGAGAAATTGAAAGAGAAGGGGGAGATAGAGAGAGGGAGAGAAAAATAGACACCTGCAGACCTACTTCATCACTTGCAAAGCTATCCCCCTGCAGGTGGAGAGCCAGGGGCTCGAACTGGGATCCTTGCACCAGTCCTTGCACTTCACACTACGTATCTACATTTATTTCTTATATAGAGGTATAGGAGGTCGGGCAGTGGCACATCTAGTAGAGTGCACACATTACAGTGCAGAAGGACACAGGTTTAGACTCCCATTTCCCACCTGCAGCAGGAAAGCTTCTCTTACTCTGTCCCCTTCTCTATCTCCCCTTTCCTTCTTTTCCTAATTAAAAAAAAAATAAGATGATCTCCATTTAATTATTGGATAGAGACAACCAGAAATCAAGAGGGAATATAAAAGGAGAGAGACAGAAAGACACCTGCAGCACTGCTTCACCACTCATGAAGCTTTCCCTTTGTGGGTGGTGACCAGGGACTCAAACTCAGATCCTTGCGCAGTGTAATGTATACTCTTTCTTTCTTTCTTTCTTTCTTTCTTTCTTTCTTTCTTTCTCTCTCTCTCTCTCTCTCTCTCTCTCTCTCTCTCTCTCTTTCTTTCTTTCTTTCTTCTTTATCAGAGTACTGCTCAGCTCTGATTTATGGTGGTGTGGGGATGGGAGGCTCAGGCATGATAGTAACTTTGCATAACCATTCTGTTATCTACCCTAGCCCATTCTCTCTCAATTTCTCTTTGTCTCTATCCATTAAAATTTTTTTTTCTTATATAATTCTAAGCTACCAATGAAAGCTTGTATTTCAGGAACGCTTTTGTTTACCTATTGCTTTCATTTTCTTTTTTATTTTTTTACTAGAGCATTGCTCACCTGGATGAGCACACACTTACCGTGTGCAGTGGCCTGGGTTCGAACCCCCTCTCCCCACATGAAGAGGAGACACTTTACAAGCAGTAAAGCAGGTCTGCAGGTATCTGTCTTTCTCCCTTCCTTTCTGTCTCCCTCTCCTCTCACAATTTCTCTCTGTCTTACCAAATAAAATAGAAGAAAACAATGCCTGCCAGGAACTATGGACTCGTGGTGCAGATACCTAGCCTCAGTTGATCTATTTACTTCCTTAAAATAAACTCCTACAAGTGAAAATAAGTGGACCTCTCTTTTGCTTTTTTTTTTTTTTGTAGTTGTCTCCCTTAGATTTCCGTAGACTTCTTGACTACATATCAGCCCAAGTTCCCTGAAATGACAGTAACTTGTAAAAGTATTTTGTAGAATTACATGGAAAATTAAAAGAATTCTATTCTGACTATGCTACTGCTGCTTTCTGTGGAAATAAAAGTGTCAGATTGATATCCCCAAGTATTTGTAATGATTTTTAAAAATTTATCACTTTTTAAAAATTTTTAATGTTTTTTGAAACAACTGCCATTGACATGACTTTATTTTTTTTAATATTTTATTTATTTATTTTGTCTTTTGTTGTCCTTGTTGTTTTTCGTTGTTGTTGTAGTTATTATTGTTATTGATGTTGTCATTGTTAGATAGGACAGAGAGAAATGGAGAGAGGAGGGGAAGACAGAGAGGGGCAGAGAAAGATAGACACCTGCAGACCTGCTTCACCGCTTCTGAAGCGACTCCCCTGCAGGTGGGGAGCCGGGGGCTCCAACCGGGATCCTTATGCCGACCTTGTGCTTTGCGCCACCTGCGCTTAACCCGCTGCGCTACCGCCCGACTCCCGACTTTAATTTTTTTATTATCTTTATTTATTGGATAGAGACAGCAAGAAATTGAAAGGAGGGAGAGATAAACATCTGCAGACCTGCTTTACCACTTGTGAAGCTTTCCCCCTGCAGGTGGGGACCAGGGGCTTGAACCCAGGTCTTGTGTACTGTAATGTATGTGCTTAACCAGGTGCACCACCACCTGGCCCTTCACTTCTTTTTTTTTTTTAATATTTATTTATTTATTTATTTTCCCATTTTGTTGCCCTTGTTTTTTATTGTTGTTATTGATGTCATCTTTGTTAGGACAGAGAACTGGAGAGAGGAGGGGAAGACAGAGAGGGGGAGAGAAAGATAAACACCTCTAGACCTGTTTCACTGCCTGTGAGGTGACCCCCCTGCAGGTGGGGAGTCAGCTCGAACCAGGATCCATGTCAGTCCTTGCACTTTGTGCCACATGCACTTAAACCGCTGTGCTACCGACCAACTCCTGGTCCCTCACTTCTTTAAAAAATAAACACTGTACAACAACAAGGGCAACAAAATGGGAAAAATGGCCTCCAGGAGCAATGGATTCGTAGGGAAGGCACTGGACCCCAGCAATAACCCTAGAGGCAAAAAAATAAAAAATAAAATAAACAAACACTGTAAGTCTTTTTTATATTTCTTTGATAGGGGCATTCCTATACAAGGGCTGTATAGAAAGACAGAAATGTGGGTGGGGGTATAGCATAATGGTTATGCAAAGAGACTTTCATGTCTGAGGCTCTCAGGTCCCAGGGTCAATCCCCATACTGTAAGCCAGAGCTGAGTAAAAAAAAAAACTGGTTAAAAAAAAAAAAGACAGAAATGTTAGTTCAGTCTCTTTAATCTGTGCCTTCCATTTATCACCCCATCCCAGAATAAATAAGGGAACAAATGAAGTTCTGAGCTATATACAGTGACTATGTCCTGTAAATTTACTTTCATAGTTTTGTATATGAAAGATACTTTTGTAGTTCTTGAATGTTCCATATTACTGTCATTAGCAGAACAGCACAGTACGTAGCTTACATAAACACTGACTCTAGTTAACAAGAATCAAATATCTAATGAAGCATTATTTCCCTAAACTTAACATTTGTAACATCCTTATGTTCCTAAGCAAAATTAATTTTAGAATATGTGATACAGGGGCCAGGTGGTAGCACACCTGGTTAAGCACACATACTACAATGCACAAGGACCCGGGTTCAAGCTGCTGGTCCCCACCTGCAGGGGGAAAGCTTTGCGAGTGGTGAAGCAGGGCAGCAGGTGTCTCTCTGTTTTTCTTCCTCTCTATCTCCCCTTTCCTCTCTCAATTTCTGGCTATCTCTATCCAATAAATAAATATAATAATAAAAAAGGAAAAAAAAGAATATGTGATCCAGTTTCATGTGCTTAAAGTAGAGAATATTCAGAGAGTTGGATTTATCTGACATATACAGAATCACTTCTTGTTTTTTTTCTACCATAATAATAAGCAGATTCATTGGGAAGTACTCAGAATGCAAATATGTGGTCTGTAATTTGAGGAAATTCTTTTACCATTTTGTCAGCTATAATTAAATATAATAACTACACAATACAAACATCAAGTATACTATTTAAAATGATGAAAATTAGTTTTTAGAGTGAGTTATAGTTAATTGCCAAATCATTTTCCCTTTTTAAATTTTTTTTTAAATTTATTATCTTTGTTTATTTGATAGAGACAGCCATAAATCGAGGGGAAAGGAGTGATAGAGACAAAGAGACACCTGCAGCCCTGCTTCACTACTCAGAAGCTTTCCCTCTGCAAGTGATGACCAGGAGCTTGAACCCAGATCCTGGTGCTCTGGATGGTGTGTGCTCAAGCAGGTGTGCCACTGCCTGGCCCCTCATTTTTCCTTTTTAAGAATATTTACTTACTAATGCAGCAGAGTGGAGAGAGAAAACCAGAGTATCACTTTGGCACACGCAATGCCAGGGATCAAACTCAGGACCTCATGCTTGAAAGTCCAATGCCAGGGGGACTGGGTGGTGGCACAGCTGCTTGAGCACACACTGTACAGAGCACAAGAACTAGGGTTTGAGCCCCCCATACCCACCTGCAGGGGGGAAGCTTCAAGATGTTCAAGCGGTACTGCAAGTGTGTCTTTGTCTCTTTCCCTATCTCCCCCTCCCCTCTTAGTTTTTGTCTGTATCTAATAAATATATAAATAAAATATTAAAAAAGAAAAGCAGAAGAAAAGGTAAGAAAAGGAGGTTGGTCCATTGCCTAATCCACTGTGCCACCTCTTCTAAAAGTTTCAGAGTCATGGGCCTGTGAGGTAGAACAAGAACACATGCTGGGGGTTAACACACATGGTGCCAAGTGCAAGGACCTGTGTAAGGATCCTGGTTCAAGCCCCTGGCTCCCCACCTGCAGGGGGTTGCCTCACAAGCAATGAAGCAGGTCTGCAGGTGTCTGTCCTTCTCTCCCCTTCTCTGTCTTCCCCCTCTCTCTTGATTTCTCTCTGTCCTATCCAACAACAGTGACATCAATAACAATAACCATAATAACGATAAAACAACAAGGACAACAAAAGGGAAAATAAATAAACATTAAGAAGAAGAAGAAGAAGAACACATGCCTCTGTGCTTGAGGCTCTGGGTTTGATCCTTGGCACCATATGGGAATACCACAGAGACTTCCATGGATGGTTGAGTGGTGCTTTGGTGTCTCCTCTCTCTTAAAAATGCAGTATAAAAAAATTGGGGAGAGAGAGACTTGGGGGTCACATATGCAAGGCTTGGATGGATAGTAAAGGGGCCTGCAGGAAGAGGCCATTGCAGCCACACTGGTCCCAGTAGATGTGGGCAGAGCCCACCTCCCACCTAAAGCTGTCTTTGCTCCCTGGGGGCCTCTGGCTCATTTTTATTTGATTTTATATTTCATTTGTTTTATTTTAATGAGAGAAACAGACCAGAGCACTGCTCAGCTCTGAGTTATGGTGGTACTGGGAATTGAGCCTAAGACTTTGAAGCCTCAGGGTTTTCATATAACCATTGTGTTTTCTACTTAACCCTCGTTTTTATTTTTAACTTTTTAAAAAAGATTTATTAATACAAAAATGCTGGTATTGTATCTTTTGGGGAAATGGATGGAACTGGACATAATTATGTTTACCAAAATAAAAGGTGAAAAGCAAAACAAGAAGGTGGTTTCACTCATGTAGAATCTATGTGATTCAGAAAGTTGTTTTGTTTATAGAGACTGAGATATAGGCAGAGAGAGGGTGGAAAAGACCACAACACCAAAGATTCCTTCATTGTGGGGGCGAGGCTCAAACCTCGGTCATGCACATGGCAAAGCAGCACATTATCCAGGTGAGTTATTTTGCCAGCTTGATTAGAGTTTTAACAAAGATACATATCAATATAACCCACACCACTGTCAAGACATAGAATATCTCCATCTCAGAAATTTCTTCAGGCCCCACCATGTCTATGCCCACCTCCATCCTTAACCACTTCTCTGATTTTTATCAATATGCAGTGTTTTGTCTATTCTTAAATTTTATAGAAGTAGAATCATATAACATGGACCCACCCTTTTTGCCCTCAAGACAGCTACAGTTTTGTAAAACATTTCCTTGAGTATGGACCAGCAAGATAGCTCACTTGGATGATGTGCTTGCTTTTTCGTGGGCATGACCCAGGTTCAAGCCTGTCCCCCACTACATTGAAGAAAGCTTTGGTGCTCTCTCTGTGTCTTTCTATCTGAAAGAAACTGTAGTGGTGAAGCCCCAGTGATAACCATCCCAAACCACAAAATAAATAAATAATTGTTTTAAATGGTGTACCCTTTCTATCTGGCTCATTTTGCTTGATATATACAAGTGAAATCTAGAGTATTTTTATCTGGTTGAGCACACATGTTACAATGCTCAAGGAACCAGGTTTGAGCTCCCAGATCCCACCTGCAGAAGGAAAGCTTTGTGAGTGGTGAAGCAGGGTTGCAGGTACCTCTCTGTCTCTCTCCCTGTCACCCCCTTCCCTCTCCATTTCTGGCAGTCTCTATCCAATAAATAAAGATGATTTTTTAAAAAATAAAGTATTTTTATTATATATTTGGTTATTTTATTTTTTTTCAAAGATATCAACATTTCACTGTTACAACGAATTACTAGCTTTCTCCCCATTTCCAATTGTATACTGATATGTTGATTTTTGAGCCATTCCCTTATTTATAGTAAAATATTTCCTAATATTAAATCAGACTACATGAACTTCTTTTTAAATTTTTTTTTAAATTTATTTTCCCTTTTGTTGCCCCTGTTTTTCATTGTTGTTGTAGTTATTGTTGTCGTCGTTGCTGGATAGGACAGAGAGAAATGGAGAGAGGAGGGGAAGACAGAGGGGGGCAGAAAAAGACACCTGCAGACCTGCGTCACAGCTTGTGAAGTTACTTCCCTGCAGGTGGGGAGCCTGGAGCTTGAACCGGGATCGTTGTGGATGTTGTGCGCCACGTGCGCTTAAGTCGCTGCGCTACCCCCGGCTCCCTACGTTTTTTTTATTATCTTTGTTTATTGGATAGTAGAGACAGTCAGAAATTGAGAGGGAAGGGGGAGGTAGAGAGACAGAGAGACACCTGCAGCCGTGCTTCACCATTTGTGAAGCTTTCCCCCCTGGAGATGGGGACCAAGGGCTCGAACCCGTGTCCTTGCACATTGTAACATATACACTCAACCAGGTGCACCACCACTTGGCCCCAGCTACATTAAATTATACTGTAGTTTCAGAAAATAATGAAAATGTATACCTATATTGTAGCAAAGACCTTCATCTTTCCATCTATTTGCAACCTTTATAAAATACTCCTTGCTGGTTTTACCACTGGGCTGATACTGTATGAAAAACATGTTTCTTGTTCTCTTGAGAGGCCAGTCCTAAGTATTCTGGAAGAGCTTTTCTTCTTCATATATATTTATCTTCCCTTTTGTTGCCTTTGTTTTTATTGTTGTTGCAGTTATTGTTGTTGTTATCCATGTCGTCGTTGTTGGATAGGACAGAGAGAAATGGAGAGAGAAGAAGACCGAGGGGGGGAGAGAAAGACACCTGCAGACCTGCTGCTTCACCGCCTCTAAAGTGACTCCCCTGCAGCTGGGGAGCCAGGGGCTCAAACCCGGAGCTTTGCGCCACATGTGCTTAACCCACAGCGCTACTGCCCCACTCCCAGAGCTTTTATTCTTAACTGAAAAAGCCTCAGAATTGATTGTGAGACTTTGGTATTTGCAGAGTCCAAGTTTTGATGTCTAGGCATTTGATTGGTTAAACAGACTTGTTAGACAGCCCCTCCATCCTTAATTAGTTCCAGGTGATAAAATACTGACTTTACATCTCATTACTTTATAGTTTGACAGAGTTGCCAGAATGTCTATTAAGATAATTTTACCATTGAATTCATCCCAGGTGAGTCAGCGGTAGCTCAGCAGGTTAAGCGCACATGGCACAAAGCACAAGTACCGGTAAGGATCCAGGTTCAAGCCCCTGTCTCCCCACCAGCAGCGGAGTCCTTCACAAGTGGTGAAGCAAGTCTGCAGGTGTCTTTCTCTCCCCCTCTCTGTCTTCCCCTCCTCTCTCCATTTCTCTCTGTCTTATCCAACAATGACGACATCAATAACTACAAAAATAAAACAAGGGCAACAAAAGGAAATAAATAAAAATAATTTTAAAAATTAAAAAAAAAAAACTTCCCAGATTGACTTTAATGGTTAGTTCTGTGGTCAGCGGCCATCTGTAACAACTGCCAGGTCAACCTCTGGTGCTAAAGGTCATTGTTTTATCAGACCGTTTGTTTCTCCTCTCCTTCAAATGCAAAGGTGTCTTTTTCCTTGGGTAATTACTCTGTTTTGTCCTTTTTTTTTTTTCCTTCTCTAAACATTGGGATTTTTTTAAATATATATTTTATGTATTTATTCATTTTGAAGATTTTATTCATTCATAAAGAAGATAGGCAGAGAGAGAGAAAGGACCATACATCACTCTGGTACATATGCTGCCAGGGATTAAACTCTGTACTTCATGCTTGAGAGTTCAGTGTTTTATCTACTGTACCACCTCCTGGATCACCATTTTTAAAATTTATTTTGGATAGAGACAGCACTGCTTCACCACTTTTAAAGCTTCCCCCCTGAAGGTGCAGACTAGGGACTTGAACCTCAATCCTTCTACACTTCAATGTGTGCACTCTAGCAGGTGTGCCAACCTCTGTTTTGTTCTTGATTTGACAGTCACTTGAAAATTTTAGAAGTGTGGAAGCATTTGATAATCACTCCATTAGTGTTGATAATTAGTAGATTTGTGGAAATGTGGCTAGTGTTTTAAATATTTCTTATATAGTCAGTTGTATAAAATTGTTTTTCAGTTAAAGACAATAATACTTTAGAGGCAGGGTGCTGGCTAACCCAGTTTAGTTCATATATTATCTTGCATAAGGATCCAGGTTCAAGCTCCCTTGAACCTGGGAGGAAGCTTCACAAGCAAGCCTGTGGAACAGTACTGCAGGTGTCCTCATCTCTATTTCTGTATCTCTCCCTCACTTTCTATGAAAACAAAACAAACAAAAGCAAAGTCACCAGGAATGGTAATCATGCAAGCAACTAAGTCCTGGAGATGACTAAGGTGGCAAGAAATTTGAAAATTAAAAAAATGGACACTTTGAAAGTTGTAAGATAGCTTTCTCTTTTTTTTTAATTTTGTTTTATTTTTCAGAGAGCTGCAGAGAGAAACAGAAGTACCAAAGCACTGCTCAGCCCTGGCTTATGGTGGTGCGAGGGGTTGAATTTGGGACTTTGGAGCCTCAGGCACTAGAGTCTCTTTGCATAACCACTATGCTATCTACTCTCACCCGTAGGATAGCTTTCTGGTCCTGCTTTGATTTAAAAATATTTATCATTTCAGAAGTTACTATCTATGACATATATGTATATATGTATTTGTGTATCTTGTGTTGTTAATAAAAATAAAAGGATAGATTATTTGAGTTATTAAAATTTTGAATTTTCAAGACCACTATTGCAAGACTTTCATGCCTGAGACCAGAGGTCCCAGCTTCAATCTTGGCACCACCAGAGCTGGGCAGTGCTCTGGTAAAGAAAAGAAAAGAAAAGATTTAATTGTGAATTTTTTTTATATTTATTTATTTTCCCTTTTGTTGCCCTTGTTGTTTTATTGTTGCTATTGATGTCTTTGTTGTTGGATAGGATAAAGAGAAATGAAGAGAGGAGGGAAAGACAGAGAGGGGGAGAGAAAAATAGACACCTGCAGACCTGCTTCACCGCCTGTGAAGCGACTTCCATGCAGGTGGGGAACCGGGGCCTCGAACCAGGATCCTTAGGCCAATCCTGGTGCTTTGCACCATGTACGCTTCATCCTCTGCACTACTGCCCAGCTCCCACCAAATAAGTATTTTAAACTTAGTTTTACTACATGAAATGCAGTGGTGAAGTAACCAAAAGGAAAGCACAGGAAAGGGAGAAAAAAAGAAAAGTTCAAGAAATCTAGTTAACCTTTGCTTTAATGAAAGAAGTTAGTGCTTGGGTAAACTGACACATTTCCAGTTGGGTAACATTAGCAGACTTAACATGAATAATTTTTAGGGAGATAAGTAGTTAAGGTGTTCCTTGGATCTGGTACAGAGTTCAATGTTTTTTTTTTGCCAAAGAGCCCTAGGACTCAGCCAGCACAATTGAGAAGGAAGGAAATAAGACGCTAGCCCTTCTAGGCCCGACTCTGTTGCTTTGTCTGGATCAAACTGACCTATAAGGGCCTCTCTTCTTTAGGTACTTTTTAAATTTTGTATCAACTTCAGCAAAAATGTTTTTTTCATTTTTAAATAAATCTGAAAGTTTAATAAAATTAATGTTTTGTTACTTGAATGCAACCTACATGATTTGAGAGGAACTATACAATATTTTGAACTTTTAGAGAATATGCAAATTGCCTTGACTCTCAAGGAGATTATTTATATTCAGCTCACTGTTAATACAAGATAAAGAGAAAAATCCTGCTAGGAAGGTATTTTTATTACTTGGGAATTCAGAAAGAGAAATGTATTATAAGTCTTAAAATTAGGAAAAGCTTTGGCCTTAAACTCTATTGTGTTAAAAGCTAAAGGTGGGCCGTGGGGGGACAAAGAGTGGCACATCTGGTAAGTGAACATGTTACCATGTGCACAGAATCAGGCTCAAGCCCCCAGTCCCCACTTGACCACTTTCAGGGAGAAAGTCTCACAAGTGATGAAGCAATGCCGCTGCTGTCTTTCTTCTTCTCTCCCTTCCCTTCCCTAGCAATTTCTCTGTCTCTATCTAATAAATAAAAATGCATATTGAGAAAAGGTTGTTTAACAAGTATTTGTCAGGGTGGGGGTAGGTAACATAGTGGTTGTGCAAAGAGACTGTTACGCCTGAGGCTCCACAATCTCAGGTTCAGTCTTCCACACCATAGTAAGCCTGAGCCAAGCAGTGCTCTGGTTAAAAAAAAAGAGTGAATGAACATCTATCAAATACCCACTATATCCTATGTTGTTCTTGGTCCTGGAAATCTTTCACTGAACAGACAAAACTCTGTCTTTACCAAAAGGTAGCTCAGTGATAGAATGTATGCTTTTCATGTATGAGGCCCTGAATTTGATCCCTGACAGCAAAAAGAAAAAACTCTAGCAATCTAGGGCGTGGCTCAGTGAGCAAAGTGGTTCCTTTCTGGCACTACATATAAACAGATTGGTGCATGTTTTCTCTCAAGTGAATAAATACTTTTTTTTTTTTTGAAAGGGAAACTATCTTTATGAGTATTACTTTTGTTTGGGAAAATCACACAGATTATATGACTTTTCTTCAATTGCATATTAGAGCTTTAGGACAACTGAAATTGTATGTCTAACAGTACTGTCCACATTAGTAATGTTCAAGACATATTTGGTTGAATGAAGAAAAGATCTTGAGGGGGCCATGATGATCCCGGTTTTCAAAAACTATCATTTCTTCCAAATTTTAAGTACTTTTAAAAAAAAAATTTATATTTATTTTCCCTTTGGTTGCCCTTGTTTTTTATTCTTGTTGTAGTTATTATTGTTGTTATTGATGTTGTTGTTGTTAGATAGGACAGAGAAATGGAGAGAGGAGGGGAAGACACCTACGACCTGCTTCACTGCTTGTGAAGTCACCCCCTGGAGGTGGGGGAACCGGGGGCTCGAACCGGGATCCTTATGCCGGTCCTTGCGCTTTGCGCACTGCCCTTAACCCGCTGCGCTATCGCCCGACTCCCTTCTTACAAATTTCTTTTATTTTCCCTTTTGTTGCCTTTGGTTTTTTTATTTTATTTTTATTGTTGTTGTAGTTATTATTACTGTTGTTGTTGTTGATGTCGTCCTTGTTAGATAGGACAGAGAGAAATGGAGAGAGGTGGGGGAGACAGAGAGGAAGAGAAAGACACCTGCAGACATGCTTCACCGCCTGCAAAGCGACTCCCCTGAAAGTGGGGAGCCAGGGGCTCGAACCGGTATCCTTACGCCTGTCCTTGCACTTGGCGCCACGCTTGCTTAACCCGCTGTGCTACTGCCGGACTCCCCTTCTAACAAATTTTAACAGAGTAATTTAAAACCTAGGTTATTGCCTTGGTTCCTTATGTGCTATGAGGAGATTTGGCATAAATTGAAGAAATGAAGTTATGTGTCCCTAATATCTCCATTGAATACTTTGACAATATAGAAATTCAAAGCATTACTGTTATTTGTATCATTCCAGGGGAGGTCACTCCAGGATTATCTCAGGTGGAATATGCACTTCGAAGACATAAATTAATGTCTCTGATCCACCAGGAAGCACAAGAGCAGAGTGGGACAGACCAGACAATAGTTCTGCTCTCCAATCCTACATACTACATGAGCAATGATATCCCCTATACATTCCATCAAGACAACAACTTCTTATACTTATGTGGATTCCAAGAACCTGACAGTATTCTGGTTCTTCAAAGTCTCCCTGGCAAGCAATTACCAGCACACAAGGCTATACTTTTTGTGCCTCGGAGAGACCCCAGTCGAGAACTTTGGGATGGCCCACGATCTGGAACTGATGGAGCAATAGCTCTAACTGGAGTGGATGAAGCATACACACTAGAAGAATTTCAACATCTAATACCAAAACTCAAAGGTAACGAGTGGGAGCTGAAGTTGAATCATGAGCTAGATTGGCATTAATATCTTCTTGGGTGGTCTGGGAGGTGGCACAGAAGATAAAGAAAGCATTAAACTCTCAATTATGAGGTCCTGAGTCCGATCCCCAGCAACACATGTACCAGAGTGATGTCTGGTTCTTTTTCTCTCCTCCTAGCTTTTTTTTTTTTTTAATTATTTATTTATTCCCTTTTATTGCCCTTGTTTTATTGTTGTAGTTATTATTGTTGTCGTTGTTTTTGGATAGGACAGAGAGAAATGGAGAGGAGAGGGGAAGACAGAGGAGGAGAGAGAGAGAGATAGACACCTGCAGACCTGCTTCACTGCCTACAGGTGTGGAGCCGGGGGCTCGAACCGGGATCCTTAAGCCGGTCCTTACGCTTTGCACCACGTACGCTTAACCCGCTGCACTACCACCGGACTCTCTCCTCCTACCTTTTCTTTTGCTCTTTTTTCTTAATATTTATTTTCTTTTAATTAATTAATTAATTTTATTTATTTATTTATTTATTGGATAGAGGCAGAGAGAAATTGAGAAGAAAGGGGGAAATAAGTAGAGAAGGAAAGAGACAGACACCTGCAGCCCTGCTTTACCACTCGGAAAGCTTTTCCCCTGCAGGTGGGGACCAGAGGCTTGAACCTGGGTCCTTGCATACTATAATGTATGCGTTTAATCAGGTGTGCCACTGCCTGGCCCCTTCCTCTGACCTTTCTAATAAGGAAATAAAATTTATTATTATTATCATTATTATTATTTGACTCCAGGGTTATCGCTGGGGCTCGGTGCCTGCAATATGAATCCACTGCTCCTGAAGGCATTTTTTCCATTTGTTGCCCTTGTTGTTATTGTTGTTATTGCTGTTGAATAGGACAGAAATTGAGAAAGGAAGGGAAGTCAGGGAAAGAAATATACCTGCAGATCTGCTTTACTGCTTGTGAAGCTACCCCCTGCAGGTGGGGATCTAGGGGCTCAGACAGTGATCCTTACACTGGTCCTAGGCTTTGCTCCATATGTGCTTAACCCACTGCACTACCACCCAGCCCCCAATAAATAAAATCTTTAAAAATATACCTTGAGGAAGCCAGGCGGTAGCACACTGGGTTAAGCACACATAGTGAAGAAGTTCAAGGACTTGGGCAAGGGCCCCTGCTGGGTTATTAGGGTGCCTTCTGAAGGAAAGGGGAGTCAGCGAGGTAATCAAGTGAGAGACATGTCAGCTGCTTCAAGTGCAGGAGAGAGGTACCTCTGTCTACAGAGCTGTATTTTTAAACAAATATTACAAATATAAAAAAAATTACTACCCGGATATAGTTGATACCATGTAAGATTGTTTTCATTAACATCAAGGATACAGTTGGCATCATGCAAGATTGTTTTCATTAACATCAAGAATAACCTTAAACAACATTATTATTTTAAGTATGCTTTTGTTAGAAAGTTCTCTAGGTTTGGGGCATCCTAATCTCCCCTTGAAAGTTCCCTTGGTCTGGGCTAGCCTAAATCTTCCCTTCAAAATTCCCTTGAAATGACCATCTGTGTTTTGACCATCTCCCTGTTTTGACCTTCTGTATGAATCAACATTCCTCCCTGTACCTCAGCCTAATAGCTTTTCTTCTTAACCCATTCTTGGATGGGTCTAACCAGATCATTTAAACCAAGTCGTTTATGATAATCTAGTAAGCTGTCTACCTGCAAAAACTTCTGCTGTAAAATAAGCACACACCATGGGGGCTCTCTTTTGGCTAATCTTTGCACATATGAAAGTTTACTAACTTCTACCCATATACCCTAACATTAGCTATTAAACTACACAACCTCTGTATCCATCATAGATACCTGTAAGTGGAAGCAGGGGGTCTGTGGGTGAGGGTAAGCAATAGGGCTTTTTTATATTTAGGTGGAAACCACAGTCAGCCACTTATTCTCTAAGCCACCCATAGTTCTGGCTTTTCATCTGAGTCCAGCTAATTGAGAAGCTGTAGTGGTGACAAATAGCTCTTTTTCTTAAAAGCCTCCTAATGAGTACAGCAGCTTTAGCTCTTAGGCCATTTTTAGTCTTGTTACACTCATTGCCATAATTGTTGTCACAGTGTACTTCCCCTGAGGATCTCTTTTTATTGTCTCCAGGTAATATTTGTGTATTTTCAATATAGTCAATAAGTCCTCAAATTATCAGTGTAATTGGAAACAAAAAGATGAATATCTTCAGTTTAGTCAAGGACTTCTTGTTTTGCAGGCAGCCTTGGCCTGCCCCATACTTTGTAAGGCATCAGACTTGACTTCACCTCCGCCAGGTCCCAATTAGAGCCCCTGGCTCCCCACCTACAGAGGGTTGCTTCAAAAGTGGTGAAGCAGGTCTACAGGTGTCTCTTTGTGTCTATCCCTTTCTGTCTTCCCCTCCTCTCTCAGTTTCTCCTATCCAACAACAGCAGCAATAATAACATTAATAACAGCGACAACAATAGAAAAAATGGTCACCAGGAGCAGTGTATTCATAGTGCCAGGCCTAGTGATAACCCTGGAGGAAAAAAGAAAAATAAAAACACCGGGGTCGGGTGGTAGTGCCGTGGGTTAAACGCACATGGTGCAAAGCTCATGAACTGGCCTAAGGATCCCGGTTCGAGCCCCCGGCTCCCCACCTATATGAGGGTCATTTCACAAGCAGTGAAGCAGGTCTACAGGTGTCTGTATTTCTCTCCCCTTCTCTGTCTTCCCCTCCTCTCTCGATTTCTCTCTGTCCTATCCAACAACAATGACAGCAGTAACAACAACGATAAACAACAAGGGCAACAAAAGGGAGAAAATGGCCTCCAGGATCAGTGGATTCGCAGTGCAGGCACCAAGCCCCAGTGATAACACTGGAGGCAAAAAAAAAAAAAACCAATAATTATATATGTCTTGAATACTAAGACAAAATTTGTAATATTCTGTATGACTATCCTAAGAGCTTGTCTCCTTGAATATCATGAAAGAAACAGTAGTTTACAGAAGAACGGGCTACTTTAACTATTAAATTTGTATATTCAGTAAATACTTATTATTTGAGTATTGATTTAGAGATTGTTAATTTACTTATAAAGTAGAAGATGGGCACCAAATAGTAGCACACCTGGTTCAGCTCAAATGTGACTATGCACAAGGAACCAGGTTCATGCCCCTGATACTCCTCTACAGGGGAAAGCTTCACAAGCGTGAAGTAGAGCTGAAAATATATTTCTTTCTCTCCATCTCTATCTCCTCTTCCCCTCTCAATTTCTCTCTGTCCTATCAAAAAAATACACGAGAAGGTGAATATTGGCCTCTTCAGACTTAATGACTAAATTTATTATTATTTTTTTTTCCACCACTCACTGCTGCCTATCTTACTGTTGTCAACTCATTTCTTTTTCTTTTTTTTTCTTTTTACACCAGAGCACTGATCAGCTCTGCCTTATGGTGGTGTGAGGGATTGAACCTTGGAGCCTCAGTCATGAGAGACTCTTTGCATAATCATGCTGTCTAGACACCCCCTTTTTGTCAACTCTTCAAAAGGAGTCAATAATATGAAAGGAGGATCCATGCATCACCAGCATCAAATTCACCTGGTGATGCATATTAAAATCACCAATGTATAGTAGGCAATGTAAAATTAGATTTCTACCCCATGTCTGCTAAATAAGTATGTGCATTTTTTTTCCTTTTCAGGAGCTTCTCGGAATCTATACTGTATATTATAAACTATCCTTAGTGACTTATAAATCTACAACTCTTGAGGGTTTTTATTTTAATTTCTAGTATTCATTTAAAGACAAATTTGATAAATAAGATAACGAGTTGGTAAAGTGGGAAAATAACTGATTTTAGACCAAAATAATGTAGTATTTTGGTCTGATTTTCTTGTCTGATTTCTAATCCAATTTTCAAGCTAGTTCCTAAAAGAAATCTCAAAACTTGTTTCCAGCAATAATGGGATATATATTGGACTTATTTTCCGCAACATTTTGTTCATTTAAATGTATAAATTGCTTGAAATATTTTATTTCATATAAATATTATCTGTTTTATGGAAATTAGTGCCAATTTAGCTAGATTTGTGAAGTTTTCTTATATCTTTTAAAGTCTCCTTAAGTGTAGGGTGCAAGGGTCCAGGAGTTGGCGTAATTGATAAAGCATTGGACCTCTCAAGTGTGAGGTCCTGAGTTCAATCCCTGGCAGCACATGTACCAGAATGATGTCTGGTTCATTCTCTTGCCTCCTGTCATCAGCATGAATAAATAAGTAAAATCTCTAAAAAAAAAAATACAAAATAAAAAAGTGGGGGGTGCAAAATTATTTCCTTTGTAGCCTTTTCATTTCTTGAGCTAGTTAATGACAATCATGTTCTACAGTATAAATTTCATTAACCTACTATTATTAAAATCTTACATAAAATATACTGTTCAAATATTTATTCCCTTTTGTTGCCCTTGTTTTATTGCTGTTATTATTGATATCATCGTTGTTGGACAGGACAGAGAGAAATGGAGAGAGGAGGGGAAAACAGAGAGGGGGAGAGAAAGACACCTGCAGACCTGCTTCACCACCTGTGAAGTGACTCCCCTGAAGGTGGGGAGCCGGGGGTTCGAACCGGGGTCCTTACGCTGGTCCTTGCGCTTTGCGCCATGTGTGCTTAACCCACTGTGCTACCCTCAACTCCCTCATCCACCATTTTAAAGTCAATATTATCTTCTTTTTTTTTTTTTTTTAAGATTTCTTTTATAGGTTAAATATGAAAGAGAACAAGAAAGAGAAAAGCACCATTCTGGTATATGCAGTGTTGGGGTTTGAACCAGGAACGTCAGGCATGAGAATCTGATGTTCTACCAGTTGAGCTGTTTCTCCAACCCCCCTTTTTTTTTAAGAGGGAGGGAGAGACAGAGAGGCAGATAGAGACTACCGTATTGAAGCTTCTTACTATGTGTTGGGGTCAATGACAGTATTGCACAATATCCAAGGAAGCTATTTCACAAGCCCTTACTCAGCATTTTTAATCTTAGTAGTTTACTAGATAAAAGCACTAAGCAAAAGGAAAGATTAGTGGAATCACTATTTTAATTTAATTTTATTTTTTATTACCAGAGCACTGTTCAACTCTGCCTTATTGTGGTTCTGGGCATTGAACCTGGGACTTATTTTACTTTTAAATGTTACTTACTTGATAGAGATAGAAAAGTCAAGAGAGGAGCAGGAAACAGATATACCTGCAGGACTGCTTTCCCTCTTCAAGTGGGACCAGAGGCTTAAACCATTTACTTTAAAAACAGAAATCTAAATAGGTTAGACTGTGATTTCACACATTGACATCAGCTAGTAGTAGCTTTTTCTTTGTTTTTAAAAATACCATGCTTTTTTAAAATCAGAAATAGAGACATATACACCAGAGTATTACTCAGCTCTGTCTATGGTGGTGTTGAGGATTGAACCTGGGACCTCAGAGCCTCAAGCATGAGAGTCTTTTGCATAAGCTACCCTTGTTTTATTTTTTTTAATTATAAAAAAGTAACATGTGTGTCCTCCTCCCCAATACTACTCAGTTCTAACTTATGGTGGTACTGAGGTTTGAATTGGGAGCTCAACCTCAGGCTTAAAAGTTGTTTACATAGCCATTATGCTATCTTCCCCCAAGCCCCAGACTAAAATTATATTAAAAATAAGATTGGGGGGAGTCAGGCGGTGGCGCAGTGGGTTAAGCGCACGTGGCGCAAAGCGCAGGGACCAGAGTAAGGATCCCGGTTCGAGCCCCCAGCTCCCCACCTGCAGGGGCGTCGCTTCACGGGCGGTGAAGCAGGTCTGCAGGTGTCTATCTTTCTCTCCCCTCTCTCTCTGTCTTCCCCTCCTCTCTCCATTTCTCTCTGTCCTATCCAACAACAAAGCAACGTCAACAGTGGCAATAATAACCGCAACGAGGCTGCAACAACTAGGGCAACAAAAAGGGGGGAAAATGGCCTCCAGGAGCGGTGGATTCATGGTGCAGGCACCAAGCCCAGCAATAACCCTGGAGGGGAAAAAAAAAAAAAATTAAAAAAAATAAGATTGGGGGGGGGTCGGACAGTAGTGTAGCTGGTTAAGCGCAGATGGTGCAAAGCGAAAGGACAGACATAAGGATCACAGTTTGAGCCCCCCGGCTCCCCACTTGAAGGGGGGGTCACTTCACAGGCAGTGAAGCAGATCTGCAGGTGTATCTTTGATTGCTTTCTGTCCTATCCAACAGCATCAATGGCAACAATAACGATAACAACAACAAGGGCACCAAGAATGGGAAAAAATGGCCTCCAGGAGCAGTGGATTTGTATTGCAGGTACCGAGTCCCAGCAATAATGTGGAGGCAAAGAAAAAAATTAATTAATTAAATTAAAAAATAATAAAAACAATAAGATTGTTGTTTTATATTTAACAACATATTTAAGCAACATATTTAAGCCATTTTTAGTTTAAAATGAACATATTTAGGACATTGTGTATCTAGCAAAAAGTTTTAGAATTTGGGTTGGAGAGATCATATAATATTGTTATTTCTGCAAAGACTCTCATGCTTAGGATCCAAGGTTGTAGGTTCAGTCCCCAGCACCACCACATGCCAGAGCTGATTAGTGCTCTGGTAAAAAGGAAAATTGTTAACGATAATAATAAATATTTAAGATTTCCCCCCTCTTATATCCTGAAGTATAAAATACTGCTCATTGACTTTATTTTTTGCCCCCAGGGTCATTGCTGGGGCTCAGTGCCTGCACCATGAATCCACTGCTCCTAGAGGCCATTTTTTTCCCCCTTTTGTTGCCCTTGCTGTTATAGCCTTGTTGTGGTTATTATTGTTGTTGATGCTGATATCGTTCGTTGTTGGATAGGACAGAGAGAAATGGAGAGAGATGGGGAAGACGGAGGGGAGAGAAAGATAGACACCTGCAGACCTGCTTCACCACCTGTGAAGCGACTCCTCCGCAGGTGGGGAGCTGGGGGCTCGGACCGGGATCCTTACCGGTTCCTGTGCTCAGCGCCAGGTGCGTTTCACCCGCTGCGCTACCGCCCGATCCCCAATCATTGACTATCATGAAGAAAAAGAGAAAGGAACAGATGGAAGATTTGAGCCATATCTCAAGCAAGTGTAGACCATATCATATATATACATACATATACGTATATGTATGTATATATATGATATATATGATAAAATATATATATATATTTAACCAGAGCACTGCTTAGTTCTGGATTATGGTAACGCTGGGGATTGAACCAGGGACTTCAGAGCCTCTGGCATGAAAGTCCTTTTGCATAACCAATTTGCTATAGTCCCAGCCCTATATGTCCTTAATCTTTGAGTCTCTAAAAATCACAAGGTGAAATGTGATTGTCTTTAGTGAGAATGCATGACAGATAGAAAAAGAGTTTTCTCCTATACATGTTCATTATCAAAGGTTATCAATTACTGTTTCTGTAGCTATGAATAATTGCTCCTATGTAAGAAAAGAACCTTAATTCACAAGTTCTGAGGTTGTTTGTAAAAGAATAAAACAATTTTAATCAAAAGTATTTTTTTCTGTTCTTTCATGTAATTTAATCCTGTAAATAATAGTTTCTATGATTACTAAGTTAATAAGTAGTGTACTTGGATCTTGAATAAAGCTCTTAATCTCATGTATCATTTTTATAAAAAACACAACTTTGGGGACTAAAAAGCTGTATGTGTGTTTTATTTTTTTATTATTATTATTTTAACTGTAAAGTCTCAGAGCTTGCCTTTTTAGGTAATGGTAATTCAGGTCTTACAGTCTGAACTGTACTCAAGTCATTAAGGCAGTGTGTGTGTTGTCACTGCTTTTATTTTAACTTAATTTTTTGATTCCACATTTTAAGCTGAGACAAACACAGTTTGGTATGACTGGATGAGACCCTCTCATGCACAACTTCACTCTGACTACATGCAGCATTTGACTGAAGTCAAAGCCAAGAGCAAGAATAAAGTTCGGATTGTCCAACAGCTGATACAACGCCTCCGACTGATCAAATCTCCTGCAGAAATTGAGCTAATGCAGATTGCTGGCAAGCTAACTTCACAGGTATGATTCCTGCCCACACAGAACTTTATCCAGATTTTAAAATCTAAGATTCACTAGGCACCTTGAGGTTGTGTATAGTGTAGTAATCACACAGCAGATGAAAAAGTAGATTCAGGAGTTGGGCTGTAGCACAGCGGGTTAAAAGCATGTGGCTCAAGGACCAGCATAAGCATCCTGGTTTGAGTCCCCCACACCCCACCTGTAGGGGAGTCGCTTCACAAGCGGTGAAGCAGGTCTGCAGTTGTCTTTCTCTCCCTTTCTCTGTCTTTCCCTCCTTTCTCCATTTCTCTCTGTCGTATCCAACAACTACAACAATAAAACAAGGGCAACAAAAAGGAATAAATAAATAGAAAAAAAAGAAAAAATAGATTCTACTTTGGGTTTTAATAAACAGGTCCAGCGACTTGCTCAGTATCTGCTGTCTTGTATTTTAGTTATTTCCCCTTGGGACAATGTAATTTAATTCCTTTTTTTGTTCCTTTCCCTTTTTTTAAAAATTTCTTTATTGGGGAATTAATGTTTTACATTCAACAGTAAATACAATAGTTTGTACATGCATAACATTCCCCAGTTTCCCATATAACAATACAACCCCCACTAGGTCCTCTGAATCCTTGGACCTATATTCTCCCCACCCACCCCTACGATATGCCAATTCCATTTCAGGTTCTACTTGTGTTTTCTTTTCTGATCTTGTTTTTCAACTTCTGCCTGAGAGTGAGATCATCCCATATTCATCCTCTGTTTCTGACTTATTTCAATTAACATGAATTTTTCAAGGACCATCCAAGATCGGCTGAAAACAGTGAAGTCACCATTTTTAACAGCTGAGTAGTATTCCACTGTGTATATATACCACAACTTGCTCAGCCAATCATCTGTTGTTGGACACCTGGGTTGCTTCCAGGTTTTGGATATTTCAAATTGTGCTGCCAAGAACATATGTGTACACAGATCTTTTTGGATGGATGTGTTGGGTTCCTTAGGATCTATCCCCAGGATAGGAATTGCAGGGTCATAGGGTAGGTCCATTTCTAGCCTTCTGAGAGTTCTCCAGACTGTTCTCCACAGAGGTTGGACCAATTGACATTCCCACCAGCAGTGCAGGAGGGTTCCTTTGACCCCACACCCTCTCCAGCATTTGCTGCTGTTACCTTTTCTGATGCATGACATTCTCACAGGAGTGAAGTGGTATCTCATTGTTGTCTTTATTTGCATTTCTTTGACAATCAGAGACTTGGAGCATTTTTTCATGTGTTTCTCGGCCTTTTGGATCTCTTCTGTGGTGAATATTCTTTCAATGTCCTCCCCTCATTTTTGGATGGCGTTATTTGTTGTCTTGCTGTTGAGATTTGCAAGTTCTTTATATATTCTGGTTATTAGCCTCTTGTCTGATGTATGGCATGTAAAGATCTTTTCCCATTCTGTGAGGGGTTTCTTGGTTTGGGTAGTAGTTTCTTTAGCTGGGAAGGCTATCAGGGGAGGGGATGGGATATGGAGATCGGGTTATGGGAATTGTGCAGAATTGTACCACTCTTATTCTATGGTTTTGTTAATGTCTCCTTTCTTAAATTAAAAAAAAAAAAAAAAAAGGAAACATTGACAAAACCACAGGATAAGAGGGGTACAACTTCGCACAATTCCCACCACCAGACCTCCATATCCCCTCCCCTCCCCTGATAGCTTTCCTATTCTTTAACCCTCTGGGAATATGGACCCAAGATCATTATGGATGCAGAAGATTGAAGGTCTGGCTTCTGTAATTGCTTTCCTGCTGAACATGGGCGTTGGCAGGTCAAACCATACTCCCAGCCTGTCCTTCTCTTTCCATAGTGGGATAGGACTCTGGGGAAGTGGCACTCCAGGGCACATTGGTGGGGCTGTCTGTCCAGGGAAGTCTGGTCGCCTCCTGCTGGCATCTGGAACCTGGTGATTGAAAAGAGAGTTAACATACAAAACCAAACAAATTGTTGACCAATCATGGACCTAAAGGCTGGAATACTGCAGATAAAGTGTTGGGGGATCCTCCATTTTGTAGATAGCTAGTAGGCATATTTTAGTTATATTTCAAAGGACCTGTAGCTATACTAGTGTTTTTTGTTTGTTTGTTTTGCCTGAGCCTGAAATCTCATATGCAGGTGGATCCTAATTATTGTCTGGGGAGATGACGTCAGGGCTGGAAAAAGGACCAGAAAGTTGGATCAGGGAAGGGAGTAGCTCCCTAATATGGGAAAGGGGTATAAATATTGTTGACTATAAATCCCATCGATTTGATGTGATCTGGGACCCATAATCAGCTTAGGAGCCTGTGTGACCTCTGCATCCCTGTGTAGGTCTGAGCTCATATTCTGTGGTCATGAATATGAACATTCCATGCTGCCTCAATGTTGTTCCATCTTCTTCAGGTGTAGCATAGAGTATGTTGTCCATCCTCCCGTTGGAGGATGGAACATCCTCTACCATTGTTGATTCAAGTTGTGGGCCCACAAAGGGGTCTGTTGTGTTGTTCTTGATAGAGATGACTGGTAACAATGGCGAGAGGAACCTATTCGAGGTCTAAGCCCATCATGTCTGTTTGGGAATCTCAGGACTCCCCAACTCGGGCCCCAGCTAATGGGGTGACTAAAGAGTCATTGTTAAAGTATGCCAGTCTCTTGCCCTTATTCAGTTTTTGCAGTCCCTTCTTTGATAAGGTTAGCTTTGGAGTGAGTGAGGGAAGTGTAATAGGAAGTAGATGAAGAGGGTTTCTAAGTCTAAGTAGACACTGTTTCATTATGAACTTTATACTGACTCACTGCAGACTATTGTGTAGTTTTGCTTTCAGGTATATATTTTGTCCTAATTTATGGATACACATGAACATATGCTCTATCTTATGGGACCCGGCCTATATCTAGGTTTTGGGACTTTGTTAGGAAGTGAACCTCCTGGAATGGAATTAGAGAATACCGTGAAAGGAAAGGTCTCACCCGAGTGATGAGGATGAAGGGTTGGCTTTCCATGCCTGACATCTGTACACAGTCTGAGGTGTAGTATACTGAGATGGTTCCCGTTGCATTGAGGTGTTGTGATCTTTTGTCACTCTGCTCTCTCTCTCTGTCTATAAAAATAAGTTAAAGGGGAATCAGCGCACCAGGTTAAGCGCACATAGTACAAAGCGCAAGGGCCCAAGCAAGGATTCCAGTTCAAGCCCGACTCCCCACCTGCAGGGGGGGACACTTCACAAGTTGTAAAGCAGGTCCGCAGGTGTCTGTCTTTCTCCCTCTTTATCTCCCCTTTCTCTCTTAATTTCTCCCTTATCTTGTCCAATAAAATGGAAAAAAATGGCCTCCAGGAGCAGTGGATTTGTAGTGCCGGCACCAAGCCTCAGCAATAACCCTGGAAGCAAATTAATTAATTAATTAATTAATTAAAGACAAAGCTATTAGTAAAGAAGACACATAAAACCAAAAATAGCAATTAAAGCTGTCATTTATTATAGGAAATAGGTACCAGGTAACAAAGTATTAAAGCAAGACTACTTGTCATAGTTTATGATTGTCTCACAGAGAGGAAACTGCAGCTGCTAAGCCAGGTGCTGCCTGCTACAGTCCTCCCTAAGTCAGGGCCAGGCAGAGTACATTTTCACTCCTGGCTCAGAAACCACAGGTACATGCACAGAGCACCTCAAAACCAAGAATGCCAGAATGAAATCTCAGCCTGGAGTTTTGGTTTTCAGTCTTGTTGGCTTATTCCTACTATGTAGCAACAAAGCCCTCCAAAGGTCTCATAGAGAATGAGTCTAAATTATTAATTCCACTGCCTGAAAATTCCTAGCAGCACTCTTAAAAAGAAAATATTTACTTGATGAAAGAGCCAGTTAGAGGCAGTACCACTCCATCATATGTGCACTAGTGATTGGATTTGGGTCCCCCCGTACATGAAAGTTCTGCACTCTACCTATGGAGTCACTGGCTCGCTAGCACTTTTTTATTTATTTATTTTTATTTATTCCCTCTTGTTGCCCTTGTTTTATTTTTGTAGTAGTAGTTGTTATTGATGTCGTCGTCGTTGTATAGGACAGAGAGGTGGAGAGAGGAGGGGAAGACAGAAAGGGAGAGAGAAAGAGAGACACCTGCAGACCTGCTTCACTGCCTTTGAAGCGACTCCCCTGCAGGTGGGGATCTGGGGACTCAAACTGGGATGTTTATGCCGGTCCTTGTGCTTTGTGCCACCTGCACTTAGCCCACTGCACTACCACCCTACTGCCTCTCTAGCACTTTTTAAAACTGTTGTATTTACATCAGATCTATCATGTTAGCCATTTTAAGTATATAGTTCAGTGGCATTAAGTACATTCACATTATTTGTATGAGTGCTACCACTATATTCCAGAACATTTTTCAATAATATCATATTGAAACTTGTTATCCACTAAGACAGTAATTCCCCATATCCCATCTCTCTCTTAACTCCTAGTAAATTACTGTTATACTTTGTAGCTATGAATTTAAACATTTTCAGTATCTCCTAAGTAGAATCATACAAGGTCTATCCTTTTGTTTTTAGTTTTTACTTAGCATAAATGTCTTTAGGATTCATCCGTAATTTGTCATATATCTGATTTTCCTCTTTCTTTTTTTCCCTATAATTTTTTAGTAACAAATATCAGACCTGAGGCCTCATACAGATACTATATTCCTGGCCCCTGAATTCATTTCCTTTTAAGACTAATATTACATTGTATATTTATAGGTAGACATTTGAGTTATTTCCTTCATTAGGCAATTATGAATAATTCTGCTATGAACATTGTAGTACAAATATCAGTTTAAGTTCATGCTTTCATTTCTTTTTGATATATACCCAGAAGTGGAATTCTGGAATTAAATGGTAAATCTGTTTCATATTTTACGGAAACAGCCTAATACCTACACCATTTTACATCCCACAGGCAATGAGCAAGGGTTCCAATTTCTCCATATTTATGGTAGGTAGGTACTCTTTATCTTAGTGTGAGCCATAACCAAAGTAAGAGTCACCCATCCTATGTGTGTGCTTACTTCCTTCATTAGATAGCCAGTGCAATCGGTTCTGTCTGCATCCATAGAATTTCTGCCACTTCTGTAGGAACTTAACCATATCTCTGACAAGAGAGAGAAAGAGAGAGAACAGTTGCCCATTTCTAGGTATGTATGGTAGACCCATCCTTTAATCGACTCTAGCAAACCAGGAATTCCCAGTGAACCAGAGTGAGAATTTCATCCACTTTGCAATGTTTAAAGCCAGACATTATTCCTTGATGTAAAATTTAAATCCTCAGGAGCCATCTTAAACAAATTCATTGAGGTATTGCATGCAAATCTGCAGAGCAGGTCTGCAGGTGTCTACCTTTCATTGGGGTGTTACTTCCTAATCTGAATAGCTTCTTCCATGGTTGTTCTGTTCTCTGTCATTGGTTTGCACCATCTGAATCATCTGCCTTACAGTGTGTCTCACAGGTTGCAAAGATTCATAAAAAAACGATAGTGACAATGATCTAGGAGGTGGTGCAGTGAATAAAGTGTTGAGCTCTCAGGCATGATGTACCAAGTTTGATCCCCACCAGCACATGTGCCAGAGTGATGCTCTGGTTTGTTCTTTCTTTCTCTTCCTGTCCCTTTCATTAATAATTGAAGTCTTAAAAAAAAAAATGATAGTGACCCAGGTGAAATTCATCTTTTTTTAAATATACTTTTTTTTTTTTCCTCCAGGGTTATTGCTGGGCTCGGTGCCTGCACCATGAATCCACCACTCCTAGAGGCCATTTTTCCCCCCTTTTGTTGCCCTAGTTGTTGCAGCCTCGTTGCGGTTATTATTGCCACTGTTGACGTTGCTTTGTTGTTGGATAGGACAGAGAGAAATGGAGAGAGGAGGGGAAGACAGAGAGGGGAGAGAAAGATAGACACCTGCAGACCTGCTTCACCGCCTGTGAAGCGACTCCCCTGCAGGTGGGGAGCTGGGGGCTCGAACCGGGATCCTTACGCCGGTCCCTGCGCTTTGCGCCACAACCCTTGTTGCCTCCACTGTGAACCCAGTGCTCCTGTGGCCATTTTTTCTTTTCTTTCCTCTTCTTTTCTTTTCTCTTATTTTCTCTTCTTTTCTTTTCTTTTTTTTCTCAGAAGAAACCTGGCTATCTCCACTAAATCTCATCAGTCAAATATTCCTGAAAGAACTAATATTCCCTTTGGAAATCAATACTGTCATGCCCACAAAAATCACAACATTAGGTCAACAAAATTGTAGAACCTCCAGTGTTTTGAATGTGTAGTTAAACTACATGGTTTCAATGAGACTACTTTTCATCCTCTTTTTTCTTTGCAGGCTTTCATAGAGACCATGTTTGCTAGTAAAGCCCCTGTGGAAGAAAGTTTCCTTTATGCTAAGGTAAGCATCAAATGCTTGAAGACACTTTTAAGTAATTTCATCAATTTGCAAGTGACATCCTTGGTTTCTTTTGGATGTCAGTATATCAGTCAGTAAAGATTGGCTCTTCTTTTTCTTTTATTTCTTCCTTCCTTTATTCTCTTCCTCTTCCTCCTTTTTTTTTTTTTTTTTTTAATGAGAGAAAGGAGGGGAGAGAGAAAGAGATAACCAGAGTATCATCCAGGCACATGTGATGCATGGGATCACACTTGGTACCTTATAATTAAGAGTTGAATACATTATCTTTTTCACCACCTCCTGCACCACATAAGCAGTTGATTCTCTTTCTTTCTTCCTTCTTTCCTTCATTAATTTCTTTCTTTCCTTTTTTCTTCTTGATCCTTAAGTGTCACTGGTGATTTGTTAATTGAGTCTAAAATATATACAGTAAGCCCAGGATATGGTATAGTGAGTAGGGCACCGAACTTGGAAGCATGAGGTCTCAAATTCAACCCCTAGTATCCCATGTGCCAGAATAATGTTCTGGTTCTCTATGTGTGTCTGTCTATCCCTTTATATCTTATGTTTATACATAATTTTTTTAAAAACTTTAAAAAAATAAAATATGTCGAGCTAGGCCTGTGTAATACCTCACTTAAATAGTGTACTGATTGCCATGTGTACAGCCTAGGTTTGAGCCCTAACTCCGCCTCACTGAAAGAAGCTTTAGTGCTGTGGTCTCTTTCACTCTTTCTCTGCCTCTCTGTCTCTATCTAAATAAATAAATGCAGAACTACAATTAAATAAAAGACATTACAAAGCAGAATAAAGAAGGAAAAATGTACATAAATGTAAGTTGAATAACAGTAGCTGTAAAGAAGAGACTTTGAAGTTATATATTGCCAGTGACTCACCAGTCTCCAGTTCTATCCTAAAACATAATGAAATTAAGTAGAATTGCAACCCAGTAAGTAGTGCAGTGGATAAAGCATTGGACTAGCAGGCATCATGTCCCAAGTTCAAGCCCTGGCATTATTTATGCCACAGTGGTACTCTGATGGTCTCTCTCTCTCTTTTAATATTTATTAATTTATTTGTTTATTGCAAAGAGAGGGCAGGTGGAGATAGAGGAGAGAGACCTGCAGCACTGCTTTACCACTTATGAAACTTAGCCTCTGTAGGTGGGGGATCAGGGGCTTGAACCTGGGTCCTTGTGCATTATAACCTGTATGCTATGCTCAACCAGGTCCACCACTCAGTTACTGTCCTCTCTCAACTAAATTAATAAACACGAATGAATGAATGAATGAATGAATGAATGAATGAATGAAAAAATAAATGGCAGCGATTGCACAATGGTTATGCAGAAATTTTTTTTTTCTTGGTTGTCACGGCCTTCACCACTCCAGGCCAACTTTTTTTTTTTTTTTAATATTTTATTTATTTTGGGAGTTGGGTGGTAGCACAGCACATTAAGTGTGGGTGTAGCAAATGTAAGGACCGGCGATAAAGATCCTGGTTCAAGCCCCCGGCTCCCCACCTGCAGGGGAGTCACTTCACAGGCGGTGAAGCAGGTGTGCAGGTGTCTGTCTTTCTCTCCCCCCCCCTTTTTTTTTATGAGGTGGAAGAGAGGAAGAAAGAGAGAGAGAAAAACTAAATCTGTGCTGTAGCATTTGCCATGTCAGGGATCAGACTGAGGGTCCGGTGCATTTAAGTCCCGTGCTCTGCTTGCTGAACTACCTTCTGGCCACTGTGATGTTTTATTTTAGAGCATTTACTTGGCAGCATTTAATCAACTTTTATTTTAGAATTTCAGGAAATTTGTAAGAACTTAACAGCTAGTTCCTAGATACCCCATACCCAGAAATTGTGTTGCTATCTTAATATTTGTCACTACTAATGAACTGGTTGGCACATTGTTATTAACTACTGTCCATACCTTACTAGGATTCTTAGTGTCCAACTGACATCTTTTTTCTGTGTCAGGATCCCATACTACATTTATTTATTTATTTATTTTAAGATTTAATTCTTTATTGTAAAAAAGAGAGTCTGCTCCATTTTTGGCATATGAAGTGCTGGAGCTCAAGCTCAGGGTCTTATGTATACAAGTCCTGTGCTCTGCATGATGAGCTTTCTACTTGGACACTTTTAGGAGAGATTTATTTGGGACTGGGCAGTGGCACATCCAGTAGAGCACACATGCCACAGTGAGCAAGGACCTAGCTCCTTGTCCCCATCTGCAGGGAGAAGCTGCAGAAGTGGTGAAGCCATAATACAGGTCTCTCTCTCTCTCTCTCTTTCTTTCTTTTTTTTATTTTTTATTTCTTTATTGGGGAATTAATGTTTTACATTCAACAGTAAATACAATAGTTTGTACATGCATAACATTCCCCAGTTTCCCATATAACAATACAACCCCCACTAGGTCCTCTGTCATCCTTCTTGGACCTGTATTCTCCCCACCCACCTCTCTCCCCCTTTCTGTCTTCCTCTCCTCTCTCCATTTCTCTCTGTCCTATCCAACAATGACATCAATAACAACAATAATAACTATAAGAATAAAAAACAATAAGAGCAACAAAAGGGGTTAAATAAATATATAATTAAAAATATTTTACTTTATTTTTGAGAGAGATATAGAGGAAGGGAGAGAGCCACAGAAACATCAGAGCACTGCTCAGCTCTGGCTTATGGTGGTGCAGGGGATTGAACCTGGAACTTTGGAGCCTCAGGCATGAGAGTCTGTTTGCATAACCATATGCTATCTCCCCTTCCCCAGGCCAACTTTTTCAGATAAAAAAAGACAAAGTGGTCCAGGAGGTGGCACAATGGATAAAGCATTGAGCTCTCAAGTATTAGGTCCTGAGTTAAATCCCTGGCACATACCAGAGTAATACCTAGTTCTTTCTCTCTCTCTGCCTATCATTCTTCATGAATAAATAAAATCTGAAAGAAAGGTAGGAAGGGAGAGAAACAGAAAAATCTCACAGCACCGAAGCTATATTGAGGGCTAAACACAAACCTGGGTCATGCCCCTGACAAAGCAAGCCCACTATCCAAGTTAGCTATCTTATCAACCCCAGAAAGCTTTTTATGTTGTGGTTAAATAAGTAAATCTTTTTTCCCCCTGATAGAACAGACATTGAGAGGGAGAGACAGAGAGATACAGCATTGCTTCACCACTCATGAATCTTCCCTGTGTGGGTGGGGGTCAGATTCTTGTGGACTGTAATATGTACGCTCAACTGGGTGCGCCACCTCCTGGAACCTATAATCATTTTTAAAAAATATTTATTTATTCCCTTTTGTTGCTCTTGTTTTATTGTTGTAGTTATTATTGTTGTCGTTGTTGGACAGGACAGAGAGAAATGGAGAGAGGAGGGGAAGACAGGCAGAGAGAAAGATAGACACCTGCAGACCTGCTTCACCGCTTGTGAAGCGGTTCCCCTGCAGGTGGGGAGCTGGGGCCTCGAACTGGGACCTTTATGCCGATCCTTGCGCTTTGCGCCCCATGCGCTTAACCCACTACGCTACAGCCTGACTCCTATAATCATTTTTTTATATATGTTTATTCATTCCCTTTTGTTACCCTTGTTTTTTTATTGTTGTTGTGGTTATTATTGTTGTTATTGGTGTTGTCTTTGTTGGATAGGACAGAGAGAAATGGAGAGAGGAGGGAAAAACGGAAAGAGAAAGACACCTGCAGACCTGCTTCTCCGCTTGTGAAGCGACACCCTACAGGTAGGGAGCCGGGGGCTCCAACCGGAATTCTTATACCTATCCTTGAGCTTTGAGCCCTTGCGCTTCGAGCCATGTGCGCTTAACCTGCTGCGTTACTGCCGACTCCCCTTTTTTTTTTCAACTAATAGAATGTATAGGGCCGGGTGGTGGCACACCTGGTTGAGCACACATGACAATGCACAAGGACCTGTACTCAAGCCCCTGGTCCCACCTGTAGGGGGAAAGTTTTGTGACTGGTGAAGCAGTACTGCAGGTATCTCTGTCTCTCTCCCCCTCTATCACTCCTTTCCCTCTTGATTTCTGGCTGTCTCTATTGAATAAATAAAGATAATGTAAAAAAATTCTTTTTTTTTTTTTGACATTTTTTATTGATTTAATAATGATTGACAAGATTTGGGATAAAAGGGGCACAATCCCATACAATTTCTACCACCAGAGTTCTTTATCCCATCCCCTCCATTGAAAGGTTTCCTATTCTTTGGGAGTATGTACCCAGGATCATTATGGGATGCAGAAGGTGGAAGGTCTGGTTTCTATAATTCTCCACTGGACATGGGCATTGGGAGGTCGATCCATATTCCCAGCCTGTTTCTTTTTTTTTTTTTTTTTTTTTGTTTTGTTTTGTTTTTCCCAGGTTCCTTCTTTTTTTTTTTTTAATTAATTTTTTATTTATAAAAAGGAAACATTGAAAAAAACATAGGATAAGAGGGGTACAACTCCACACAATTCCCACCACCAGAACTGTGTATCCCATCCCCTCCCCTGATAGCTTTCCTACTATTTAACCCTCTGGGAGTGTGGACCCAAGGTCATTGTGGGATGCAGAAGGTGGAAGGTCCGGCTTCTATAATTGCTTCCCCACTGAACATGGGCATTAACTGGTCGATCCATACTCCCAGCCTGTCTTTCTCTTTCCCTAGTGGGGTAGGGCTCTGGGGAAGTGGAGCTCCAGGACACATTGGTGGGGTTGTCTGTCCAGGGAAGTCTGGTCGCATCCTGCTAGCATCTGGAACCTGGTGGTTGAAAAGAGAGTTAACATACAAAGCCAAGCAAATTGTAGACCAATAATGGACCTAAAGGCTGGAATAGTGTAGATGAAGAGTTGGGGGGGCCCTCCATTTTGTCGATAGCTAGTAGGCATATTTTAGTTACATTCCAAAGGGCCTGTGGCTATACTAGTGGTTTTTTTGTTTGTTTGTTTTTGCCTGAGCCTGGAATCTGATATGCAGGTGGATCCTAATTATTGTCTGGGGAAGTAGTGTCATGGCTGGCAGAAGGGCCAGAAAGCTGGATCAGGGAAGAGAATAGCTCCCAAATATGGGAAAGGAGTATAAATATTGTTGATTGTAAACCCCATCGAATTGATGTGATCTGGGGCCCATATTCAGCTTAGCCTATGTGACCTCTGCATCCTTATAGATCTGAGCTCACATTTTGTAACGTTTCAAGATGCCCCAATATTAGGTATATTGGGGGTGCATTGGTACATTTCCAGAGCATATAGTGTGATAGCTATTTGAAAATTTAAGGTTAGTAATTTAGATTATTATGTTGGTGCAGGGGATTGGACTTGGGACTTCAGAACCTCAACTTGAGAGTCTCTTTGCATAACCATTATGCTTTCTACCCCCACCCCAGGAACTAATTTTAATAGTAGGGTTGAATGAATATTGGAATAAAAATAAAAGAAATGAATTGACATTATAGCATTAAAATTTGAAGGGCCAGGTGGTGCCACACCCAATTGAGCACACATGTTCTACAAGGCCCCCAGGTTCAAGCCCACTGTCCCCACCTGCAGGGGGTACCCTTTCAGAGCAGCGAAGCAGTACTGTGGTGTCTCTCTGTCTCTCTATCCAATAAATAAATAAAAATTTGAATAGGTTATCAATAGTTCTGTAGTAGTAATGAGAGAAGAGTCTTGAATGGAGATGTGGGCTGTTGAAGAGGGCATGCTGGGGCAGCTTGAAAACATTTTTTATTCCATTGCAATTCTAGTCATACTTTCCTGTTGTGTTTTAGTTTGAATTTGAGTGCCGGGCTCGTGGTGCAGACATCTTAGCCTATCCACCTGTGGTTGCTGGAGGTAACCGGTCAAACACTTTGCACTATGTGAAGAATAATCAACTAATCAAGGTACACAAAATGCCCTTTAGAGCTGCCTTCTCTGGGGTCCAGATGCCATCGTAGAAAACTCACCTCATCGCTTTCTAGTTTGTAGCTTTCTCAAGATATCTGTCATTTATAATGCACTTTGTTATTTAAAATCTGCAGGCGGGGACAGAGGGCTTGAACCTGGGTCCTTGTATAACATGTATGCTCAATTAGGTGTGCTACCACCTGGCTCAAATTTTAATGCTTTAATGTCAGTTCTTTTATTTTATTCTAACACTCACTCAACCCTACTATTAAAATCAGTTCCTGGGGTGGGAGCAGATAGTATAATGCTTAGTAGTCCTCTCATGTGGTACTGGGGCTCAAAGCTAGGGCCTTGTGCACTCTACCAGGTAAACAATCTCGCAGCCCCTATAATTTGTTCATTTTAATTGCTGCAATGTAGAATAACAGTTAAATTGTAGTCTATGAACTTAAATACATTTTCATAAGAATTCTAAGACATTTGTCTTCTCTACTCATTCTTTCAAATGTAATGTAGTGTCCTAGAAGTTGTATGAAATGTGGTACCATGCCAGACTGAAAGCAGACACAGGTATTAAATGCCAGCTGTCTTTTATTATACTACACAGAGATTTGCAAAAATATAAAATAGCACCAGTTTTCTAAGTTATTTAGATTATTTGGAGTTTATGTATAAATATGAGAGAGTTTCACAGGAGACAGAAAGGAGAGACAGAAGCCACAGTACAATCTGAAACATGTGGTGCTGGTGGTTGAACCAGGAACCTCAGGCATATGAGCCCAGTGCATTACCAGTTGAGCTATTTCTACAGTTGGTAGATTATTTATCTTAACATGTCAATGGATTCTTTTCAAATATATTAATAAATAAAACTGATATAACTATTTGCACAGGTTGGGTTTCAGTAAGCTAGCAAAGGTTTTCAGATCTCTTTCATATTCACATTTGCCTTACACTTCTGTCGTGTTTTCAGGGATTTGAGTAGATTCGTCTTTCAAGAAACAGATTTTCTCTTTAGTTGTCTAATCTTCTATTTCAGCCATCCACTGAGTGTTTGATTACAGCATTTGGTTTTAACTCCTGTTTAATTCCTCCCTGTCTTGCATAATTAATTTGGATCATTTCTTGTTGTTTGTTTATCTTTTTGTGATTCCACCCTTTATCCCTTTAGTGCTTCATAATAACTATTCTATATCTGGTAATCCACCATCTGAATGAAATCCTGGAAACCTAAATTTCATGTTTGTTCTTCCTATTGACTGTCACTCAGTAACCTACTTCGTTACAGTATTGACTATTTTGTTTGGTTGTACTTTGTTTTATTCTGTTGTGGTTCTTTTGCAGAACAAGACCCTTGTACGTGAGTGATTTCACCACTCCTAGTCTACTTTTTCATTCAGGCAGACAAAAGAAGAGGCACTATGCCATTTGGTGCTTCCTTAGCAATCCCATGTGGTGCTGAGGCTCAGACCTGGGCCCTGCCTATGGCAAGGCAGGTACCCTGCCCAGTGAACTACCTCTCTGGCCTCTTACAAGCATGATACCAGTGCTCCCAAATCAACTTGTTAATGTTTTTTTAACTTATAAAATGGAAGTATTGACAAGATCATAGGATAAGAGGGGTACAATTCCATATAATTCCCACCACCAGAACTCCATATCCAGTCCCCTCCCTTGAAAGTTTGATTTGGGGTCTCTGTTTTGAAAAAATCTAGTAGGTCTATTTAAGGTATATTCCAAGGGTCCCATGACCTTACTAGTTTTTCTCTGAGTTTGACATCTAACATGCAGGTGACCTAAGTTATTGTCTGGGGAGATGGTGTCATAGTTGGAAAAAAGGACTAGAAAGCTGGATCAGAGAAGAGAGTAGCTCCCAAATATGGTAAAAGTATATAAGTATTGTTAACTATAAATCCCATAGATTTGATCTGAGGCCCATTGTCAGCACAGGAGCCTATATAACCTCTGTATCCCTGTAGGTCTGATCTGTGGCATTCTGTGGTCACAGCTAGGAACACTCCAGGCTGCAATAATTTCAGGACCCATCATTCTCGGGTGATAGGTAGAAGGAACTTTTTTTTTCCAATTAACAACAATAAGGGTAATATTTATGATTTACTAATAGTTATACCTGGTAATACAAACACAAGAAGTCTAATTCAAGGGGACCGAATGGTAGCATACTAGGTAAAGTGCATATGGCACGAAGCTCAGGGACCAGCATAAGGATCCTGATTCGAGCCCCTGGCTCCTTACCTGCAGGGAGGTCATTTCACAAGCAGTGAAGGTTTGTAGCTGTCTCTTTCTCTCCTCTTGAGATTTCTCTCTGTCCTATCTAACAACAATAACAAAACAAAAATTGGGAAAAATGGCCTCCAGGAGCAGTGGATTCACAGTACAGGCACAGAGCCCTAGAGGCACCAAAAAAAAGCCTAGTTATGGAACCTATGCATTTGACCACTACCCAATGCTGCTTTTCTTGAACCAATGTGAACATTTATATGAGGTGTATGTGTATCACAATGAGTTTGAGTTATAAGAAATAATTACAATTATATGTTTTACTTTTGTTCCAGGATGGGGAAATGGTACTGCTTGATGGAGGTTGTGAGTCTTCTTCCTATGTGAGTGACATCACTCGTACCTGGCCTATCAATGGCAGGTAAGGTTTCTATAAATAATATTCCTACCACTTAGAATGAGTTGGAATATGGATATACTAAGCTACCTTTATAAGATCCTAATCAGGTCCCTTTAACACAACTCAGCTGAACTGACTGAGATCCTAATTTATTCATCACATCTTGGGATCAAGCACTTCAAATTACCTGATTGTGGGAGTCAGGCAGTAGCGCTCGGGTTAAGCACATGTGGTGCAAAGCACAAGGACTGGCCTAAGGATCCTGGTTCGAGCCCTGACTCCCAATCTGCAGCGGAGTCACTTCACAGGCGGTGAAGCAGGTCTGCAGGTGTCTCTCTTTCTCTCCCCTCTTTGTCTTCCCCTCCTCTCTCCATTTCTCTCTGTCCTATCCAACAACGACAATATCAATAACAACAACAATAATAACTACAACAACAAAACAACAAGGGTAACAAAAGGGAAAATAAATAAAAATTGTTTAAAATACCTGATTAACACACACATATATATACACATGCACACACACATATGGAGTTTTTCTTTCTATATATATAATTTTTTTAATTATTATCTTTATTTATTTGATAGAAACAGTCAGAAATTGAAGGGAGGAGGGAGATAGAGAGGAAGTGAAAGTGGTCTGGGGGGTGGCATAGTGGATAAAGCATTGGACTCTCAAACATAAGGTCCTGAGTTCAGTCCCTGGCAGCACATGTACCAGAGTGATGTCTTGTTCTTTCTCTTTCTCCTATCTTTATGAATAAATAAATGAATTATTTTTTTAAAGGGGGGGTTGAAAAACACCTGACACCTGCAGCACTGCATCACCTCTCACAAAGCTTTTGGGACCAGGGGCTTGAGCCTGGGTCCTTGTGCATTGTAGCATGTGTGCTCAACCAGGTGCCCCACCAGCCAGCCCCAAGTTTTCTCTTTTAATTAAATTTTAAATTATGATACAGAGACAAAGAGAAAGAGAGACATCTGCACCTGCTACATTGCTTGTATAGCTTCCTTCCTCGCATCCTCGTATGTTCTTTGCCAGATGTGCCACCATCCAGACTCTGAAGATTTTCTTTTTGTTTTCTTTAATATTTTATTTAGTTTGTTTTAATGAGAGACAAAAGAGACCAGAACACTGCCTATCTCTGACTTATGGTGGGGTAGGGGATTAAAACTGGGACCTCAGAGCCGCCTTAGGTTTGAGAATCGTTTTGCATACATTATGCTGTGTCCCAGGCTCTTTTTTTTAATTATTTATTTTATTGTAAAATTATTTATTTATTTATTAGATAGAGACAGAAATTGAGAAGGGAGGGAGAAGTTGAGAGGGAAAGAGACAGACACCTGCAGCCCTGCTTTACCACTCTTGAAGCTTCACGCCTTCAGGTTGGGATCAGGGGCTTGAACCTGAGTCCTTGTGCACTGTAATATGAGCGCTTAACCATGCGCGCAGCCACCTGGCATCCTTATTTATTTATTTTAGTGAGAGGACACTCACACACCAGAGCACTACTCAGCTCTGGCTTATGGTGGTGCTAGGGTTTGAACGTGGGACCTCAGAGCCTCAGGCATGAGTCTTTTGTAAACCATTATGCTATTTCTCCAGTCCCTAAAGTTTGTATTTTTTGGCTAAAAAATTAATTTGTAAATAATGGTGGGTTTGGTTAGATTAAACCTATTACAAATGATAGTAATAAAACCAATACATATTAAAAAAAAAAAATACATATTGTTAAAAAAAACAAGTTTGGGGAGTCGGGCATAGCTCAGCGGGTTAAGCACATGTGGTGCAAAGCGCAAAGATCGGGATAAGGATCCCAGTTCGAGCCCCCGGCTCCCCACCTGCAGGGGAGTCACTTCACAGGTGGTGAAGCAGGTCTGCAGGTGTCTGTCTTTCTCTCCCCCTCTCTGTCTTCCCCTCCTCTTTCCATTTCTCTGTGTCCTATCCAACAACAATGACAGCAATAACAACAACAACGATAAACAAAAAGGGCAACAAAAAGGAAAATAAATAAATAAATGTTAAAAATTATTTTAAAAAGTTCCTTTTAAAAAAAAAACAAGTTTGAGGGTTGGGTGGTGGCATACCTGGTTAAGTATACATATTACAAAGCACAAGGCCCCAGGTTCAAACCCTGACCCCCACTTGTAGAGGGAAGCTTCATGAGCAATGAAGCAGTGCTACAGGTTTCTCTCTATTTCCCTCCTTCCCTCTCAATGTCTATCTCCTGGTTTTTGTTTGTTTGTTTGTTTTGTACCAGAGTACTGCTCAGCTCTGGCTTGTGGTGGGAGGTTTTGAACCTGGACCTTCAGAGCCTCAGGCATGAGAGTCTGTTTGCATAACCATTATGCTATCTACCCCTGCCCTCAATGTCTATCTCTACCCAATAAATAATAAGATGGGAGTCGGGAGGTTGCGCAGTGGGTTAAGCGCACGAGGCGTAAAGCACAAGGACTGGTGTAAGGATCTCTGTTCGAGCCCCAGCTCCCCACCTGCAGGGGAGTCGGTTCACAGGTCTGCAGGTCTGGTCTGCAGGTGTCTGTCTTTCTCTCCCCCCCTCTGTCTTCCCCTCCTCTCTCCATTTCTCTCTGTCCTATCCAACAACAACGACATCAGTAACTACAACAATAAAACAACAAGGGCAACAAAAGGGAATAAATAAATAAATATTTAAAAATAATAGTAGGGACCAGGTAGTGGCGAACCTGGTTGAGTGCACATGTTACAGTGTGCAAGGACCTGGGTTTGAGCCCCCAGACCCCACCTGCAGAGGGAAAGCTTCACAAGTGGTGAAGCAGTGCTGCAGGTGTGTCTCTGTCTCTCACCTTGATTTCTGACTGTCTATCCAGTAAATAAATAAAGACAATAAAAAATTTAATAATTATAAGTCATATATATATATATATATATATATATATATATATATATATATATCCCCAAAGTAATCACTGGAGCTTGGTGCTGACACTACAAATCCACTGCTCCTAACAACCATTTTTCTATTTTATTGGGTAGGACAGAGAGAAATCTAGAGAGGGAGGGAGAAGACTTGCTTCTCTGATTATAAAGCTTCCTCCTGGTGCGGAGCAAGGAGGCTCGAACCTGGATCCTTACACTTAGTACTGTGTGCATATAACTGGGTGCACTACCACCTATCCCCTGTAAAAAAAATTTTTTAAGACCTTACCTATGATATCTGGTTTACTATTAGAAATGCATTCTTGGGAGTCGGGTGGTAGCAGGTTAATCGCACGTGGCGCAAAGCGCAAGGATTGGCAAAAGGATCCCCCCCCCCCCCCCGGGTTCGAGCACCCGGCTCCCCACCTGCAGAGAATTTGCTTCACAGGTAGTGAAGCAGGTCTGCAGGTGTCTGTCTTTCCCCCTCTGTCTTCCCCTCCTCTCTCCATTTCTCTCTGTCCTATCCAACAATGACAACATTAATAACAACAACAACAACAATGAAACAACAAGGGCAACAAAAGGGAATAAATAAATATTAGAAAAAAAAATTTAAAAGTCATTAAAAAAAGAAATGTATTTCTTTTTTTAAATTATTTTTTATTAGTGATTTAATACTGATTAACAAAATTATAAGTCACACCTATACCTATTACTACTTCCAAATGTCTTTCTTTTTTTCTTTTTTTCCTCATCTCATAGTAGAAGAAACAATGCTTGGCTTCCTTTGGTGTTTTCCAGATTCACTTCTCTTTCAGTGATGGTATAAAAACAAGATTCCTGTGGAGGTGGTACAGTGGCTAAGGAACTGGACTTTCAAGCATGAGGTCCTGAGTTCAATCCCTGGCAGCACATGTACCAGAATGATGTCTGGCTCTTTCTCTCTCTCCTCCTATCTTTCTCATTAATAAAATAAATAACATCTTTTAAAAAAAAAAAACTTTATAAAAAAAAAATAGATTCCTGGTGACAGACGTTTTGGGTCCTGGTGGAATCAGGATTCAGAGCCCTCGGGTCTTCTTCCTTTGACTCCTTCTTGGACCTGTATTCTCGCCACCCACCCACCTCAGAGTCTTTTACTTTGGTGCACTACGCCAGTTCCATTTCAGGTTCTACTTCTGTTTTCTTTTCTGATCTTGTTTTTCAGCTTCTGCCTGAGAGTGAGATCATCCCATATTCATCCTTCTGTTTCTGACTTATTTCTTTTTTTTTTTTTAATTTAAGAAAGGATTAATTAACAAAACCATAGGGTAGGAGGGGTACAACTCCACACAATTCCCACCGCCCAATCTCCATATCCCACCCCCTCCTCCGATAGCTTTCCCATTCTCTATCCCTTTGGGAGCATGGACCCAGGGTCATTGTGGGTTGCAGAAGGTAGAAGGTCTGGCTTCTGTAATTGCTTCCCCGCTGAACATGGGCGTTGACTGGTCGATCCATACTCCCAGTCTGCCTCTCTCTTTCCCTAGTAGGGTGGGTCTCTGGGGAAGCTGAGCTCCAGGACATATTGGTGGGGTCTTCAATCCAGGGAAGTCTGGCCGGCATCCTGATGACACCTGGAACCTGGTGACTGAAAAGAGAGTTAACATACAAAGCCAAACAAATTGTTGAGCAATCATGGACCCAAAGCTTGGAAAAGTGGAGAGGAAGTATTAGGGAGGTACTCACTGCAAACTCTAGTGTACTTCTGCTTTCTTACTTTGGTGCCATACTCCAAACTCAGTCAATTTCTGCTTTGCGTTTCTACTTCTTTTTTTTTTTTTTTACATGCATAACATTCCCCAGATTCCCATTTAACAATACAACTCCCACTATTTCATTCATCATTTTTCATGGACCTGTATTCTCCCCACCCACCCACCCACCCCAGAGTCTTTTACTTTAGTGCAATATGCCAATTCCATTTCAGGTTCTACTTGTGTTTTCTTTTCTGATCTTGTTTTTCAACTTCGGCCTGAGAGTGAGATCATCCCATATTCATCCTTCTGTTTCTGACTTATTTCACTCAACATGATTTTTTCAAGGTCCATCCAAGATCGGCTGAAAACGGTGAAGGCACCATTTTTTTACAGCTGAGTAGTATTCCATTGTGTATATATACCACAACTTGCTCAGCCACTCATCTGTTGTTGGACACCTGGGTTGCTTCCAGGTTTTGGCTATTACAAATTGTGCTGCCAAGAACATATGTGTACACAGATCTTTTTGGATGGGTGTGTTGGGTTCCTTAGGATATAGCCCCAGGAGAGGAATTGCAGGATCATAGGGTAGGTCCATTTCTAGCCTTCTGAGAGTTCTCTAGACTGTTCTCCACAGAAGTTGGGCCAATTGACATTCCCACCAGCAGTGTAGGAGGGTTCCTTTGACCCCACACCCTCTCCAGCATTTGCTGCTGTTACCTTTTCTGATGTATGACATTCTCACAGGAGTGAAGTGGTATTTCATTGTTGTCTTTATTTGCATTTCTCTGACAATCAGAGACTTGGAGCATTTTTTCATGTATTTCTTGGCCTTTTGGATCTCTTCTGTGGTGAATATTCTGTCCAAGTCCTCCCCCCATTTTTTTTTTTTTTAAGATTTTCATTTATTTTTATTTTATTTATTTTTTTCATCATTTTTTTTTTTTTTTAAGAAAGGATTAATTAACAAAACCATAGGGTAGGAGGGGTACAACTCCACACAATTCCCACTGCCCAATCTCCATATCCCACCCCTCCCCAGTAGGTTTCCCATTCTCTATCCCTCTGGGAGCATGGACTCAGGGTCATTATGGGTTGCAGAAGGTAGAAGGTCTGGCTTCTGTAATTGCTTCCCCGCTGAACATGGGCGTTGACTGGTCGATCCATACTCCCAGTCTGCCTCTCTCTTTCCCTAGTAGGGTGGGTCTCTGGGGAAGCTGAGCTCCAGGACACATTGGTTCTCCCCCCATTTTTGGATGAGGTTATTTGTTGTCTTGTTGAGTTTGGAAAGCTCTTTATATATGTTGGTTATTAAACTCTTGTCTGATGTATGGCATGTAAAGATCTTCTCCCATTCTGTGAGGGGTCTCTTGGTTTGGGTAGTGGTTTCTTTTGCTGTGAAGAAGCTTTTTAATTTTATGTAGTCCCATAGGTTTATACTTGCCTTAGTCTTCTTTGTAATTGGATTTGTTTCATTGAAGATGTCTTTGAAATTTATGCAGAAAAGAGTTCTGCCAATATTTTCTTCTAAGTATCTGATAGTTTTTGGTCTAACATCCAAGTCCTTGATCCACTTGGAATTTACTTTTGTATTTGGTGAAATACAGTGGTTCAGTTTCATTCTTCTGCATGTTTCAAGCCATTGTTTCCAACACCATTTGTTGAAGAGACTCTGCTTTCCCCATTTAATAGTCTGAGCCCCTTTGTCAAAGATTAGAGGTCCACAGGTGTGGGGAAGAAATGCATTTCTTTTTTTTTTTTTCCCTCCTCCAGGGTTATTGCTGGGCTCGGTGCCGGCACCATGAATCCACCGCTCCTGGAGGCCATTTTTCCCCCCTTTTGTTGCCCTTGTTGTAGCTTGTTGTGGTTATTATTATTGCCCTTGTTGACGCAATTCGTTGTTGGATAGGACAGAGAGAAATGGAGAGAGGAGGGGAAGACAGAGAGGGAGAGAGAAAGATAGACACCTGCAGACCTGCTTCACCGCCTGTGAAACGACTCCCCTGCAGGTGGGGAGCCGGGGGCTCGAACCGGGATCCTTACGCTGGTCCCCGCGCTTTGCGCCACGTGCGCTTAACCCACTGCGCCACCGCCCGACCCCCAGAAATGCATTTCTTATGTTAAGTGAGATAATCCAGAAAGAGAAGGATGAAGATGGAATGATCCCACTCATAGAAGTTGAAAAAGAAGAACAGAAGGGAAACACAAAGCTGAACTTGGGCTGGATTTGGTGTATTGCACCAAAGTAAGGGACTCTGGGGTGGGGGGGGGTGGAAGGGGAGGCAAGAGTGAAGTGTTCAGGTCCTGGAACATGATGGATGAGGAGGATCTAGGTGGGGGGGGGTTAGAAAAGTGGATTCTTGTGCTTTTTTCTCTCTCATATAATAAAGTGGAAATATTGGAAAGATTTAAGGCTGACCTTGGTCTGACCCTCTGACTGCATTTCCTGGTTCTTCTCATGTATACCTACTGACCATCTGAAAGAAAACCTTGGCAGCCTGAGAAGTGGCACAGTAGATGAAGTGTTGGACCCTCAAGCATGAGGTCCTGCATTCAGTCCCCGGCATCATATGTGCCACAGTGATGCTCTGGTCCTCTCTATACTTCCTCTATCTCAGAAATTACATTTATTTTATTTTATTATATATTTATTATATAGAGACAGAGAGAAATCGAGTAGGGAGGGAGAGATAGAGAGAGAAAGAGACAGAGAACCTGCAGTTCTACTTTGCCATTCATGAAGCTTTCCCCCTGCAGGTGGGAACCAGGGGCTTGAACCTGCATCCTTGTGTATTATAATGTGTGCACTTAACTTGCCCCCAAAATATATGTTTAATAAAAATTAAGGGAAAAGGCTTGCTGCTGCCCCAATTTCAAAAGTTATTACGTGTTTTCTGTTGAGCCTTTAGGGTGTGAATAAGGTCCTATCAGTAATGATTTATTAGTGCTAAATATCAGCAATACTCCATCATTATCACCTCCGAGTTTTTCTGACCAAATTCAGAAGCAGACATTCTACAATATCAGGCTACCTCCAATTTCAAGTTTTTGGTTTTCCTTTCCCCAGGTTCACGGCACCTCAGGCAGAACTCTATGAGGCTGTTCTAGAGGTTCAGAAAGATTGTCTGACACTCTGCTGCCCTGGGACAAGCTTGGAGAATATCTACACCATGATGCTTACACTGATAGGACAGAAGCTTAAAGGGTTGGGGATCCTGAAGAGTATTAAGGGAAATAATGCCTACAAGGTACTTCACATCTTTTGACAGTATTTCTCAGAAATAGCTAAGACGCTTCTTGGTTTTTAGCCTACCTGCAAAATTCAAAAGTCTTCTTCTTGACTTTAGAGTCAATATAGTTTGAAACAATAAAAGTCAGTTTTTATTTCTCCCAGAAGATGGCAGCACTTACTGGATATTGCATGCTGCCTAATTCCATATATAAAATGATGTCTGTTGCAGACAAGGTATAAAGAAAAAAAAAGAGAAGAAAGGTTGAAGGAGAAAGGGTGTTATTTCAGTGACATAATTAAGCTGCTGACAGTGTATACAAAGGCCTCTTTTGCATCCAGTATGTAATGGAGTTCAGTAAAAATGCAGAATCTCAACTTAGACACCAAGTGGTCAAAACAGGCAGATCAACAAGGTATTTTCTGCCAAGTTTAGGCTTTCAGACTTTCTTTTATCAACAGAAAATAAACTGGAGCGGAGGGTAGATAGCCTGAGGCTCCAATGTCCCAGGTTCAATCCCCACACCACCATAAGCCAAAGCTGAGCAGTGCTCTGGTAAAAAAAAAAAAAGAAAAAGAAAAGCTGTGAACTCCTCAGGCCAATAGAGCTTTTGTAAACAAGTATGCAAACTGGTAATTGCCTAGTAATTACTGTTATTTGGTGTTTTATCCTTATTCTATTCTGCAAGTTTCTGTGAGATACTTGGCTTTCTCAGAGAAATGTGTGAGAACTATTCTAAAATACCACCTTCCTACCACATAGAATGATGATTTTCATTTACCATAGTCCCTACCGGGGTTACCCAGGCCGACGTATGTGTACCACATTTAATTGTGGGAATGGAAATGTAGATTAGTTAGAATGCTACTGTCTACAGTATGGCAGTTTATCTTCTCTCTTAAGCATTAACCCAATGTAGAACCGTAAATGGAAGCAGTAACACATCTCTCACTTATTCGGATAAGTCAGATTTTCCCCATAAGGGGTAATTGGTTACACTGTGGTAATTATCATCTCCAGGTTGCTCGAAAATACTGCCCTCATCATGTTGGCCATTACCTTGGGTTGGATGTCCATGACACTCCAGACATGCCCCGTTCCATCCCTTTACAACCTGGTATGGTAATCACCGTGGAGCCAGGTAAGAGGAAGTGCCAACAGCTCCTGATCCCTTGGGACAAGTAATAGTGTCTGATGAAAGGGTAAACATCAGGACCAGCAAAAGAGTTTGCTTGGTTAGTGAACTGCATTGCCATGTATGGAACCTGAATTTGAACCCAGCCCCCAATATATGAAGCGCAAGGACCAGCATAAGGATCCGGGTTCAAGCCCCCGGCTCCCCATCTGCAGGGGAGTCGCTTCACAGGCAGTGAAGCATGTCTGCAGTTGTCTGTTTTTCTCTCCCTGTCTTCCCTTCCTCTCTCCATTTCTCTCTGTCCTATCCAACAACGACGACATCAATAACAACAATAACTGCAACAATAAAAAAAGGGGGGGGCAACAAAAGGGGAAATAAATATAAAAAATTTAAAAAAAAAAAAAAGGTCGCTGGGAGCGGTGGATTCCTGGTGCCAGCACCAAGCCTCAGTGCTAACCTTGGTGGCAGAAAAGTAAAAAATAACAGATGGGGATTACTTTTTTTTAAGATAAAAATAGGTAGGCAGATAAGTAATGAAAGAGACTGCAGCACTGAAACCCCCCTCAGTGCAGGGGGCCACATTCAGACCTGGACTGTGCATATGACAAAGAAGGATGCTGTCTGTGTGAGCTGTTTCACTGGCCCAGAGGACAACCTTTTAAAAGATTTTTTAAAATATGTATTTATTTATCAGATAGAGACAGAAAAATCAAGAGGGGAGAGGAAGATGGCAATGGAGAGAGAGAGAGTGTGTGTGTAAAAATAACAAGATACTAAAGTAACATTATTCTGTTGCCCTTATTTTATTGTTGTAGTTATTGTTGTTATTGATGTCGTTGTTGTTGGCTAGGACAGACAGAAACGGAGAGAGATGGGGAAGACAGAGACGGGGAGAGAAAGAGATACCTGCAGACCTGCTTCACCGCAGGTGGGGAGCCGGGGGCTCAAACCAGGATTCTTTTTTTAAAAATTTTTTAATATTTATTTATTCCCTTTTGTTGTCCTTGTTGTTTTATTATTGTAGTTATTATTGTTATTTATGTCATTGTTGTTGGATAGGACAGAGAGCAATGGAGAGAGATGGGGAAGATAGAGAGGGGGAGAGAGAGAGAGACACCTGTAGACTTGCTTCACCATCTGTGAAGTGACTCCCCTACAGGTGGGGAGCTGGGGGCTCGAACCAGGAACCTTACGTCGGTCCTTGGGCTTTGCGCCACGTGGGCTTCACCCGCTGCGCTACCGCCCGACTCCCTCGAACCAGAATTCTTATGCAGGTCCTTGTGCTAACCCTGGACCAATTTGCACTTGTCTCCTATGAGTTGTGGCAGACTGCACATGCATCTGAAGCCTCTTTTCCCTGTGTTCTCAGTTGAGATGTCGCCTCAGAACTGTCTGTGTTACCTTACTTATCAGGAGAATATGTTCAGCAAGCCCGAGAGGTGGCACAGTGAATAAAACTTTGTACTCTGAGACATGAGATCACAAAATCAGTTTCCAGCTTTGTATGTGCCAGTTATACTCTGGTTCTTTCTTACTTTCTCTCTCACTAGTAATAATAACTTAAAAAAAAAAAGGAAAAAGTAAATTCTCTCTCCTAAGCTTCAAGGAAAACTAGCAATCTAATGATTACCTGCTTGCATGATCCTGGGCACTGGACATAAAATTTTTTGTTTTAATGTCTTTATAATTTGGATAGAGACAAAGAAACTAAGAAGGGAGAGAGATATACCTGTTCCACAGGTCATGAAGTTTCCCCTCTGTAGGTGGGGATCATGTAATTTACTTTTTATATAAATTTATTTATTTATTGAATAGAGATAGAGAAATTTGAGAGGTGAGGAGCAGGGGCCGGGAAGTGGTTGAGCACATATGTTACAATACACGAGGACCCAGGTTCAAGCCCCCTGGCCCCCACCTGTAGGAGCAAAGTTTTGTAAGTGGTGAAGAAGTACTGTAGATGTCTCTCTCCCTCTCTATCACCCCTCCCCCCCCTCAATTTCTGGCTGTCTCTATCCAATAAATAAAGATAATTAAAAAAGAGAAGTGAAGAACAGATAAAAAGGGAAAGACACCTGCAGCGATGTTCCACCACTCGTGACCCCCCTCCCCATAAGTGGGGACTGGAAGCTTGAACTGGGGTCCTTAACACATAGTAACATATGCACTCAACCAGGTACACCACCATCCAGCCCACCGTGTAATTTATTTTGGTCACCTCCAGGGCTTTACAGCACCAGGCTAACTTTTTCAGATGGAGATGGAGGAGGGGAGTGAGCGAGTAAGAGCGAGCTAGATAGGCGTTACAGGCACCTCTCAAGCCTCTTTAACAACACAAGTTTTTCCCCTCAGGTATTTATATTCCAGAAGATGATCAAGATGCCCCAGAGAAGTTTCGTGGCCTTGGTGTAAGAATCGAGGATGATGTGGTGGTGACTCAGGACTCGCCTCTCGTCCTCTCTGCAGACTGTCCCAAAGAGATAAATGACATTGAACAGATATGCAGCAGGGCCTCTTGACCCTCACTGCAGCACATGCATCTCACGGTCAAGAACAGTCTGCTGTCATCCATGCACCTGTGCTTTTTGAGGGCCTCTGTATGCACACCTATACCAGTGCTTCATCTGGGAGTATAGCAGCTGTATAAATGGGTGCGATCATGTGTGTGACCTTTTTCATTTAAGTAACTTGAAATCTGGAAAATTGAATTTTGAACTATAGTTTACTGCAGTTTTAAGAACATTAATTCTGTAGAATTAGTGACCCAGGCAAGTTTAATTTTTATTTATTAATGAAAAAGAGAAAGAGACAGAGAGCCAGAGCATCACTCTGGCACATGTGATACTAGCGATTGGACTCAGGACCTCATTCTTGAAAGGTCAGTGAATTCTCCACTGTGCCACCTTCAGACCACATAAGTTTAATTTTTTTCCTCCAGGGTTATTGCTGGGCTCGGTGCCTACACCATGAATCCACTGCTCCTGGAGGCCATTTTTCCCCCTTTTTGTTGCCCTTGTTGTTGTAGCCTTGTTGTGGTTATTATTATTACCATTGTTGATGTTGTTTGTTGTTGGATAGGACAGAGAGAAATGGAGAGAGATGGGGAAGACAGAGAGGGGGAGAGAAAGATAGACACCTGCAGACCTGCTTCACCACCTGTGAAGTGACTCCCCTGCAGGTGGGGTGCTGGGGGCTCGAACCAGGATCCTTATGCCGGTCCTTGCACTTTGCGCCACTTGTGCTTAACCCACTGCGCCACCGCCCGACCCCCATAAGTTTAATTTTTTTAAGTATAAAGAAAACTTGGTGAATCAGGAAGAGTTCACAGCAGCAGCACACTGGACTTGCATGTGTAAGTTTCCCAATTCATCCTTGGCATCACCAGTAGCCACAGCTGAGTAATGCTGTGAACAAAAACAAGAGAAAGAAAGATCTTGGTTATAAATGTCCATGCATTCCAGGTAACACATTTAAATGCACAGTAGGTTATTTCTTCCCTAGGTCTTTTCCCTTTTTGTGCTTTTGCTTATATCTACTGATTACTTGTGTGATGCTGATAGTTTGAAGTAATCACTAAAGCTTTTGTTTATACTAAAAGCCAACTAACTATCAGTGTTTTGAAATACCCAGTATATATGCTCCATAACACCTACCTACCTGTTGTAAATTCTGCTGTCCTCCTATATTCATGTCTGCCCTTGTGGGCAGTGGGATCCTATTATCCCACCATTCTGCCAGGTTACTAACTATCTAGCAAAACACTTTTGAGCCTTCTTATTACTTGACTCTGGAGCCTGAAAGGAATTTAAATTAGGATGGAAATGAAAGAGAGAGAGAGGGTGTGTGTTTGTGTGTGTCCATGTCCTTTAAATCCAGACTTACATCTGCTCTGAGTCTTAGAGATGATCCTTTCCCAGACATCCACATTTCATGTGCAGATTTATTTATTTATTTAATTTTAATTACCAGATTACTATTCAGTTCTGGCTTATTATGTTGTCTGGGATTGAACCTGGGACCTTGGAACTCATGCATCTAAGTTATTTTGTGTAACTTTTATGCTACTTCCCCAGCCCTCATGTAGATTCTTAATGTAACTGAGTTTTATAACACATCTTTGAATCCACTACACTGACCAAGGGCAGATTCTCTGTGCTATCAGAGGAATGACACCTAGCATTCAGAGAGCCACCCTGTTATTGTTCTGCGATTTCTTCTAATGCTCATAAAATGTGGAACCCACCAAATACCTTAAACAGCCTGTGATCCATTTCTTTAACTTCAGCACTGAAAGGGCAGTGGTAATGTTAGAACTTGAAGTCTTGAATTTCTAAGAAAATAACTGGAAAGAATTTTTATTAGGACAAAGCAGGATTAATAAACCTGTAGTGATAGTTTGCTTATTGGAAAATCCAAGGGACAGGCAGTGATTTCATGAGAAGACAAAAATAATGTTAGAAACCAAGACAGTGTAAGCACTGTCCTGTTGGTGCACACCATGAATGCTTGTTTTTGACTAGTCTCTAAGCAGTTTTGGAAATGGATGGCTGTACAACTGCAGACATCAACCCCCAAGCCTCTCCTCTTCTACTCCCTTTAGCTTCTCAGTCCTGTGCTGTTTCACAAAAGAAAAGGATTCCAGCTTCTTACTCTTCTAGGCCTCTGTGGCCGCAGTAGCCATACCCTCGGACTGGGTTTCCTTCGTTCACTTGCAGTCCTAGAATGAGGAATTTCCTTTTTTCCCTATGAATCATTTTCTGTCATTTTCAACTTTGTAGCTAAAAAAAGCCTGGGTGGCTCTTAGGTATAATAGCATATCTGGACATGAAACTGATTTCTTCTGGTTAAGTTCCAGCCAACTTCTTTCTGCATATGTTCCTGGTGGTTCTTAGCTTGACTTTTATGGAACTTTTCTGATTATTAATTCCTGAGCCAGGAATCAAATATTGTCTGTTCTTTGAGTCCTAAATTACCCACAACAGCCATACATTTTAATCAGACTATCTGAGCCACCAGGTGATGAAGTGAACTTTTCAGAGCAGTGTCTTGGGGGGGGGGGGGGGATTTTTTTTTCACAGTTTGTTGAATAGTTGTGTACAGTACAGAAATCTGAATTGTTTAGCCATAGTATAGATGTACCCCACATTTTCCTCCATGAGGTGTTAAATTGGAATTTTTCTCCTTGAAGAGATATGGTTGAATTACTAGCAATACCATCTAGATGGAGTAAGCACTTTTATGTATATTTTTTCAGGAATTGTTCTTTTTACTCATAATGAGGAAACTGCCACCGTGCTTTTATTTAAAATAGCAGTAGACAGGCTAGAGTAAAAAAATCTCCCCATCACTATAATATCCAGCTTAGAAAGGTAATTGAGACATTATATCTCTAGCTAAAACCTTCATAACTCTTATAATAGATAATTTGGGGCTTTGTTGTATTGTTTCCAAATACACATAATTGGTACCCTCTTCAGTTTTCCTAATAATGGAAAGTCTACAAGTATGTAGCCTGAGTGCTGCTCTCCCTCTTCGTGGGTATGTCTGATATCTAAAGGAAGCAAATGTGATACTATCCCACCAGTTACTGTGTAACAGTGTATGTTAGTTTTCCAAGGTAAGACCTGTAACAACCCAAAATTAAAGCTGATAAGGTTGGGCTTTAAATCTGGACAAATATTTGATGCTCCTAGTACAATGAAAAGGTTACTATCTTGGGACCAGGCAGTGGCACACATAGTAAAGCAGACATGTTTTAGTGAGCAAGGACTAGGTCCAAGCCCCTGGCCCCCACCTGCAGGGAAAGGCATCACAAATAGTAAAGCAGTATTGTTGTACATCTCTCTCTCTTTCCATCTCTATCTCCTCTTCCCCTCTTGATGTCTCTCTGTCTCTATTATCTGTTATTGAGAGATAATATTTTTAAATATTTCAAAAAGAAAATGTTAAAAAAAAGGAAACTTTGTTAGAGCAGAATTCCATTGTTACAAAGCATGTGGACATTCTGAGCTACTCTTTGTACTTCTGCCATGTGTCACAGAGGAACTCAAGGTGAGCATCAGTATTATTATTTTCATCTTGTCGTCAGGGGCTTCACTAAAATCAAGGTCTCCTGGACTGTGCTTCAAGGGAGCTGAGAGAACTGTAATCTTTATTGGCATTTCTTACTGTTTTGTATGAATTTTGTGCAATTATCTAAGTTCAATTTGGATAAAATGCTGTTACTTTTTAATGCTTTTCCACTGAAAAATACTTGTTACTGTCATTTTAAAAATAATAAAGCAACAATAAAAGTATATAGTGTGTGTATTTTTATGAATCAAGTTTTTTTTTAATTTATTTCTTTATTGGGGAATTAATGCTTTACATTTTTACATTCAACAGTAAATAGTTTGTACATGCATAACATTCCCCAGTTTCCCATTTAACAATACAACCCCCACTATGTCATTTATCATCCTTCATGGACTTCCCCACCCACCCACTCCCACCCCAGAGTCTTTTACTTTGGTGCAATACGCCAATTCCAGTTCAGGTTCTACTTGTGTTTTCTTTTCTGATCTTGTTTTTCAACTTTTGCCTGAGAGTGAGATCATCCCATATTCATCCTTCTGTTTCTGATTTATTTCACTCAACATGATTTTTTCAAGGTCCATCCAAGATCGGCTGAAAACGGTGAAGTCACCATTTTTTACAGCTGAGTAGTATTCCATTGTGTATATATACCACAACTTGCTCAGCCACTCATCTGTTGTTGGACACCTGGGTTGCTTCCAGGTTTTGGCTATTACAAATTGTGCTGCCAAGAACATATGTGTACACAGATCTTTTTGGATGGGTGTGTTGGGTTCCTTAGGATCTATCCCCAGGATAGGAATTGCAGGGTCATAGGGTAGGTCCATTTCTAGCCTTCTGAGAGTTCTCCAGACTGTTCTCCACAGAGGTTAGACCAATTTGCATTCCCACCAGCAGTGCAGGAGGGTTCCTTTGACCCCACACCCTCTCCAGCATTTGCTGCTGTTCCCTTTTCTGATGTCTGACATTCTCACAGGAGTGAAGTGTTGTCATTGTTGTCTTGATTTGCATTTCTCTGACAATCAGAGACTTGGAGCATTTTTTCATGTGTTTCTCGGCCTTTTGGATCTCTTCTGTGGTGAATATTCTGTCCAAGTCCTCCCCCCATTTTTGGATGGGGTTATTTGTTGTCTTGTTGAGTCTGGCAAGCTCTTTATATATGTTGGTTATTAAACTCTTATCTGATGTATGGCATGTAAAGATCTTCTCCCATTCTGTGAGGGGGTCTCTTGGTTTGGGTAGTGGTTTCTTTTGCTGTGAAGCAGCTTTTTAATTTGATGTAGTCCCATAGGTTTATACTTGCCTTAGTCTTCTTTGTAATTGATTCGTTTCATTGAAAATGTCTTTAAAATTTATGCGGAAAAAAGTTCTGCCAATATTTTCCTCTAAGTATTTGATAGTTTGTGGTCTAACATCCAAGTCCTTGATCCACTTGGAATTTACTTTTGTATTTGGTGAAATACAGTGATTCAGTTTCATTCTTCTGCATGTTTCAAGCTATTGTTTCCAACACCATTTGTTGAAGAGACTCTGCTTTCCCCATGTAATAGTCTGGGTCCCTTTGTCAAAGATTAGATGTCCATAGGTGTGGGGCCTCATTTCTGGGCTCTCAATTCTATTCCACTGGTCAGTGTGTCTATTCATGTTCCAGTACCAAGCAGTTTTGATGACAATGGCCCTATAATACAGATTGAGATCTGTATTATAGGGCTGTGTGATGCCTCCAGTTCTGTTCTTTCTTCTCAGGATTGTTTTGGCAAGTTTTTTTTTTTTTACAAAGTATTAATTATTGTCAATAAGTCCTGAGAGCAAAGTTGAGTTTTTTTTGTTTTTTCTTTTTAGCTGTAGAGAGGAGGCGGAAATTAATAGATTATGGAGTTGGGCAATGGCTCACATATTGTAGAGCACAAAGATGTGGGTTCAAGCCCCTGCTCCCAGCTACAAGGGAAGGGCTTCACGAATGGTGAAATAATGCTGCAGGTGTCTCTTTCTACCTATATCTCCACCTTTCCTCAGTTTCTCCGTCTTTATCCAAGATAAATGATTTTAAAAATCAGTAGATTTTGCCCATTAAAAGATCAACTCTCAAACATTTAGTGTGTAATATGGTTGGACTAGATGGAGGCAGGGGATGTAGCACATAAAGTTTGTGCCTCTACTTTCTTTTCTTGTCAGGGGGCTTGACTACTCATTTTATACGTCACCAGCACCAAAACAACAAATTAGAATTTCATCAACTATACCTCAATAAAGCTGGGAGAAAAGGTTCACTCTCCACAAAGCTGATGTATGAGTCTTCAGACAGCCCCCATAGCACTAAATTATATCTATGAACACTTTACAAAGGGTTAATTTTGGGTGGGGGCAGATAGCATAATGGCTGTGCAAAAAGACCCTCATACCTGAGGCCCCAAAGCCCCAGGTTCAATCCCCCACAACTCCATAAACCAGAATTGATCAGTGCTCTGGTAAAAAAATAATAATAAAGATCAGAAGGGAAAACACTAAGCAGAACTTGGACTAGAGTTGGTGTATTGCACCAAAGTGAAAGACTCGGGTAGATGGGAGGGTGAGGGTTCAGGTCCTGGAACATGATGGCAGAGTTTGGTGGGGATTGTATTGTTAAATGGAAATGTTATGCATGTACAAACGATTTTATATTACTGTTGACTGTAAACCATTAATCCCCCAATAAAATTTCTGGGGAAATAGCATAATGGTTATATAAAAAATTTTCATGTCTGAAACTCTCCGGGGTCTCAGGTTTAATACCCAGTATCACCCAGATCTGAGCAGTGCTCTGTAAGATGGAGTATACAGTGACAAAAAGTATACAGTAGGACACAAAAGTATCTTCAGCGTGGACCTGCAATATAGTTCACTTGGGAGAGTGCCTGCTTGGCCATGCATGTGACCAGAGCCAGGCCCCTACTGTGCTGGGGAAAGTTTTAGAAAGGGAGAGAGCACAGCACCAAAGCTTCCTGCAATAAGATGGGGACTGGGCTTTAACTGGGGTTGTGCACATGGCAAAGCAGAGGCATTATCCAGGTGAGCTAATTATCCAGCATCTCCTCTTTTTTTTGTTTTGAGGTATAACCAGAGTATCATCACTCCCATCATATGCAGGCACCTGCTCTTTGAGAAATGTTTATAAAGGTAGTTATCTTGGGGGCCAGGCGTTGGTGTACCAGTTAAGTACACCCATTACCATGCACAAGGACATAGGTTCAAGCCCCCCACTCCCCACCTGTAGGAGGGATGCTTCACAAGTGGTGAAGCAAGTCTGCAGATGTTTGTTTTTCTCTTCCTATCCCCCTCCTCTCAGTTTCTCTTCCTTATCCAATAAAATGAAAGACATTAAAAGTAGTGCTCTGGTAAATACTTCTTTTTAAAAGTGCAGTAAAAATGAATTAGTAGCAAATCATACACGGCATTACAAAGACTCCAGATGAAATGTTACTTCCTATAGAAGTCTTTTTTTTTTTTTTAAGTATTGGATAGAGAGGAGGGGGAGACAGAGAATGGAGAGAGAGGGGCTGGGTGGATGTGGTAGGACCTGGGACCAAGCTCCTGGTCCCCACATGCAGGGGAAAAGCTTTGTGAGTGGTGAAGCAAGGCTGCTGGTGTCTATCTCCCTATCTCCTCCTTCACTCTCCATTTCTTGCTTTCTCTAATAAAGATCATTTAAAAATTTTTAAAAAGAGGGGGAGATACCTGCAGCATGCCTGCAGGTGGGGAGCAGGGGCTTGAACCTGCATCCATGCACCTGTGAGGTATGTATTTCGCCAGGTGCACCACCACCTGGCCCCCTCAATTTCATAACCCTGTTCATAGCACTTTATTTTCATTTATTCCCTTTTGTTGCCCTGTTTTTTTTTTTTATTGTTGTTACTGATGTCATTGTTGGACAGGAGAGAAATGGAGAGAGGAGAGGAAGACAGAGAGGGGGAGAGAAAGTCAGACCTGCAGACCTGCTTCACTGCCTATGAAGTGATTCCCCTGCAGGTGGGGAGCTGGGGCTCAAACCAGGATCTTTACTCCAATCCTTGTGCTTTGGGCCACCTGTGCTTGACCCGCTGCGCTACCACCTGACTCCCCATAGCACTTTTTGATGAGACTTTCTGATGTACTTTTTCTTCTTCACAGAGGAGAGATGTAAAGACACCATAGCACCAAAGCTCCCCTCAGCACCATAAGAATCCCATTTTGGTGCATCAGGGCTAGAATCTGGGTCACCACATGACAAGGTAGGTCCTCTCCCAAGTGAGCTGTCTTGCTATTTGTCCCTTGATGTTTGCTAATTTGTAAATTATTTCCCTCTTAGGAGTTAGATCCCTTCATCGTCTCTCTTTGGTTTATAACAGAATCTAATACATATCTGGTGTTTGTTGAATGAAAGATAAATATGGTACAATACCTTAATTTTTAGTAATCCTGTTGGAACCCTTAGGAACACATTAAGTGGCAGGTCTTTTTAAAAAAAAATTTTGTTTTTAGTATTTATTTCCTTTTGTTGACCTTGTTTTATTGTTGTAGTTGTTGATGTCGTCGTTGTTGGATAGGACAGAGAGAAATGGAGAGAGGAGGGGAAGACAGAGAAGGGGAGTGAAAGACACCCGCAGACCTGCGCTTGTGAAGCGACTCCCCTGCAGGTGGGGAGCCTGGGGCTCAAACCGGATACTTACAGGGGTCCTTGCACTTTGTGCCACCTGCGCTTAACCCACTGCACTACCACCCGACTCCCAAGTGGCAACTTAACATGGAACAATCAGCAAAACTTGGGTTAAGTTTATAGGCTGTAAAAGTATAATGGTTATGCAAAACGACTTTCATGCCTGTAGCTCCAAAGTCCGAGGTTCAATCCCCTTCATCACCACATGCCACAGCTGAGTAGTGCTCTGGTTCTTTTTTTCTCTCTCTTTAAAACAACAAATAATCTTTAAAATTTTTTTTCAGAGTTCCTATAGTACTTTTTAACATCTCACACAAATTTTCTCTTTCCATGTCTGCTTAAAGCAGTGGTAGTGTTTTAATGGATTTGTTCCTGTTTATGAACAAGACAAAGAAACAAATCACGGTTCTGGCTTAGCAGTAAAGTCAACATCAATTTTCTCTTAAGATAAAATGTGAGGTTTTATATAAGGTAATGCAAGACTCCAGAGTGATCGAGCCGAGTCATACCTCTGCAAGGTTAGAGATATGAAAGTGTGTGTGTACGGGAGCAGGGGAGGGTCCGGTCTGGAAAAGGACAAGTTACATAAAGCACAGATGCTTCTGCCGGGAGTGAACGACCGGTACTAAGGGGACAGATGCCCAGGGGGCCTGGGAAATGCCCCAGTGGATAAAGCGTGAGGTCCTGAGTTCCATCCCGCAGATGTCCAAGTAATGTGCTGGTTCTTTTTTTTCCCCCTCCTCTAAAAAAATAAAAACCCATTTTAAAAATGTCCCACAAAAACTCAAGAAGTACAGCGACTGCAGTTGTGTTCGCGAGCAAGGACCCCTGGTCTGCTGACCAGCGGAGGGCGGACACCTGTGCTCAGGTGGAAACTGGCTACCTGGGAGGCGGGCCGGGGCGGCATCCGCGGGGCTCCGGGGCCGCCTCCGTCTACTGTATTTCAGGTGGGCAGGGAAGGCCGGGCTGGGGGCCGCCTGCTCAGCCTGGCCCTGGGGAAGACAGTCAGGGAGCTCCGTCTCCACGTCGAAAGCAGAACATTTCCCGAGTGGGAATCCGGAGCCGGTCCGGGTCGAGAAGGGCTTTCGGGCAGAGGCGGCGGAGGCGAGTGCGCGCCGCGCCCCTTCCCGGCCGCCCGGCGAGAGCTCCGGCACGCGAGAGGCGCGGCCGGGCGGGGCCCGGGCGGGAAGTCGCCCGCAAGGAGGAGAAAGCAGCCGCCGCCCCAGTGGAAGGAGTGTGACCCGGGGCACCGCGGGGGGAGGACGACGGGAGCGAGCCCAGGCAAGCTCGTCCTCTCGGCGCGCTCAAGTGGACTCGGCCCCGCCCGGCCCCGCCCCAGCCGCTCGAGCAGCGCCCTCCTCCCCAGTCTACGCCGAGAGAGGAGTTGAGCGGGGAAACTGGCACCAGCGCCTTTAAGAGGCGTGGCCACGCGCTCCGCCCCAACCTGCCCCTCGCGCGCCAGTGAGGGGTGGGGATTCGGGTCCAAGAGAGAGGAAAGCCGGGCGTGCGCGGGTGCGCAGGCGCAGTTGCAGGACGACGGACCTTGTGTTTCCAAAATGGCGGCAGCGATGGATGTGGATACCCCGAGCGGCACCAACAGCGGCGCGGGAAAGAAACGCTTTGAAGTGAAAAAGGTTGGGTCTCCCCAGCACCTTCCTCAGGGAAGTTACTGAGGCTCGGATCTGGCTGGCAGGCTCGGGGAAGATTGGGGCGCGGAGGAAGGGGGCTCACTTCAGGGCGTTCCTGGGACCGGGTACCACGAAAGGAAGCTGGGGGGCGGGCCTTAAGGTTGATCGGCGTGACTACGGTCCACTGTTAGCGGCAGTGTTGGTTTCGCAGGAAGATTGAGGGGCCAATCACGGAGGTGTTTATTGAGATGCGCGGGTTTGCGACTTGGTTGCGAGAGCCAAGCGCCAGAACTGTCACTGGATTTGGAGGAGGCGGGCTGCGAAGGAGGGGGCCTCGGAGGTTGCGGTGCGGTGGGTGGAGGATGGGGCAGTGAGGTGAAAGCCAGGAACCTGGAATCCTACCGCACTGGGGGTCATTATGGAAGCCGGCTTGATGAACCTGTTCCTCCTCTCGCGGAAGAGTGGGATCCCTCTGATTCAGATTCGCCTAGTTGAGGCCTCTTTTTAGCCCCAGCCCCCACCAGGTTAAAATGTCTCGAGTGTAGTAACTCTTGGTTCTTTTGCAAGCTCTGTTACCTTGTTAGGCAGCCACCTCAGTCCTATGGTCCGATTCTCTATTATCGAGAGAAGCAAGGAGAAAAAAAAAAAGTGGATTTTGGTAAAAGGAAACGCAAGCCCAAATATTGTGTCATTTAGGAAGGGTTGAATACTAATGGTTGTGGATTACTTGATTTAAAAAAAAAATGGGAAAGCAAAAATGTGGAACGTGACTTATTTGCACGAAATGCTTTACTAAGGCTTGCTAACAGGTTGAGAGGCCACTTACCCTCCCACTGGACAAAATAAATCTGGCCAAAGTGAAGATTCTGAAATAGGGAAGATGTTATTCTTAGAATAGCCTGGCTAAATGCTGGCAGTATTACACTTTCTAGTGCTACTTGGCGTTTCATTGTGAACTCTGCATGCTCAGTTGCAACCAGCAGCCATATTGAAGAATAACAGGAGTGGGATGATTGTTCCCCCTTCAAGTCGAAGCTGTTGGGTAAAAAATGCTGGAGTTACTAGACACTAAAAAAAATGGATTTGAAAGAGATGGTTTGGGATGAAGATACCCAAGCTGATGAAATGAGAGTAAAATTTTAAAATAGAAGGTTGAAATACTTAGTACCACTTATAGCATAGTGTTAATTATAAATATCTGAACTTGTAAGAGTTAGCAACATCCGTTTACTGGATATTCAACACACACACAAATGAGTGACTTCTAGAGTTTGTTAAATCTTACAAGATTTAAGTGATGACCTTGTTCTGTGTATTGACACTGGTTATCCAGCTTATCCCATGGTGACCCACTCTATGATCCAATCATCATCTTAGTCCAGTTCCTGACTTTCACCTCTCTGAGCATAACCTTTGAAGATAGCTTGAAGAACATGTATTTATTTACTCAGGTTGTGGGCTTTTCCTTAAAGGTTAGGGAAGACTGCACATTATTCGAATGTTTTTTTTTTTCCAACTAAACCTAAAACAGGTACTTAAAATTCATTACTTCTGATTTGCTTTTGTGACTGTGACTGACTGATTGACTTAAAAATTAATTTAGGGGACTAGGCAGTGGCACACCTGCTTAAGCTCATATATTACCGTATGCAAGGACCTGGGTTTGAGTCTTTGCAGGGGGAAGCTTTACAAGCAGTGAAGGAAGTCTTAATGTGTCTATCCCCGCCCCCCCCCAATTTCTCTCTGTCATATCTAATACAGAAAAGGGGGAAAAAGAAAAAAAAATGGCTGCCAGGAGCAGTGGATTTGTCATACAGGCAACAAGCCTCAGCAACAAGCCTGGTGACAATAAAAATTATTTTAAACAGTAGGAAAAAATAGAACTCATTAATTCTGTGTTCATTTATTCAACTGTTTGGAGAATGGGAAACTTTATGTCTAGCCTGCTGATGTACTACTCTCTGGTATAGTAAATAATAATGTAATATCCAAAACCTCTTTTGTTTGGTGGTCCTTCTGACCAAATATGATAACTGCAGCATGAAATCTGTGTGAGTGTGTGTGTGTGTGTGTGTGTGTGTGTGTGTGTGTTCATGTTACAACCAGAGTGCATTGTTTCCCTTTTTTCTCTTTGCAGTGGAATGCAGTAGCCCTCTGGGCCTGGGATATTGTGGTTGATAACTGTGCCATTTGCAGGAATCACATTATGGATCTTTGTAAGTAATTGGTGGAGGATGGGAGGAAACTCAGAAGTTTACAGAGCGTGTAGCTATCCTTACGTGACTTTTTTTTTCTTTTTAATTTTCACAAGGAGATACATAGGCAGAGTACTTGGTTTTATCTAGTCTGTTGGTATGTTTGAAATAGATTAGCTTTTTAATAATGTTTTAGGGGTATACCTAGTTCTCAAAATAACTCTATTCACTCTAAATATGGTATGGTTGGTTGCATTTAGAAGGAATTGTTGGGCATTGGCCCTGTTGAAGATTCTGCTATATTTCCCATCTAGTACCAAGATACAAATGGAAGGAAATAAGTTCTTTGTTTCTTCTTCTTTAAGATTTATTTATAAGAGAAACCGGGGGAGGGGAGGGAGGAGGAAGGAGAGGGAGAGAGATAGAGAGAGAGAGAACCAGAGCGTCACTGTGGCATATGCAATGTCGGGTTGACTTGGGGACCTCATGCTTGAGAGTCAGTTCTCTGTGTGTGTGTGTGTGTGTGTGTGTGTGTGTGTGTGTGTGTGTTTGGATAGAGACAGAAATTGAGAGGGGAAGGGGATATAGAGAGGGACAGAGATAGAGACCTGCAGCCCTGCTTCACCACTTGTCAAGTTTTCCCCCTGCAAGTGGGGACCAGGGGCTTGAACCCTGTCCTTGCGCACTGTATTGTGAGCACTTAACCAGGTGCACCACCACCCGGCCCCCAGAGTCAGTTCTTTATCTATTTTACCAGGTTGCTGAGCTGAAATGTTCTGTGAGAATCGATTTTTGTTGGACAAAGTAAAAAGAAACCTAAAGACTATAGGTTTTCAAAATTTATTATTTTGTTGTTGCTAGAGCTGTTTCAGATAGATAAATAGATATGTGAAGAGGAGAAATGCCAAGACACTAAATTTCTTTTCTTTTTCTTTTTTTTTTTTTAACCAGAGCACTGCTCAGTTCTGGCTTATAGTGGTGTGGGGGATTGAACCTGGGACTTTGGAGCCTCAGGCATGAGAGCCTGTTTGCATAACCATTATGCTATCTACCCTCTGCTCTTGTTTTTTTTTAATATTTATTTATTCCCTTTTTGTTGCCCTTGTTGTTTTATTGTTGTAGTTATTGTTATTGATGTCCTTGTTGTTGGATAGGACAGAGAGAAATGGAGAGAGGAGGGGAAGACAGGGGGAGAGAAAGACACCTGCAGACCTGCTTCATCACTTGTGAAGTGACTCACTTGCCTGCAGGTGGGGAGCCGGGGACTTGAACCGGAATCTTACGCTGGTGCTTGTGCTTGGCACCACATGCGCTTAACCCGCTGTGCTACCGCCCGACTCCCTTCTTCTTCTTCTTCTTCTTTTTTTTTTTTTTTTAAGAATTTACTTATTTATGAGAAAGCTAAGAGGAGAGAGAGAACCAGACATTACTCTGGTACATGTGCTGTTGGTGATTGAATTCAGGACCTCCAGGACTTCATGCTTAAGAATCCAAAGCTTTAGCCACTGTGCCACCTCCCGGGCCACAATTTTTTTTCTTTTTTTTAATCTTTATTTTATTTATTGGATAGGGACTGCCAAAATTTAGAGGGGAGAGACAGAGAGATACCTGCAGCACTGCTTCACCACTTGCAAAGCATTCTGCAAGTGGGAACTATTTTTTTAAAAGAATTTATTTATTCATGAGAAAGATGAGAAAGAACCAGACATCATTCTGGCACATGTGCTGCCAGGGATCAAACCCAGAATTTCATGGTTGATAACCCAATGCTTTATCACTGCACTACCTCCATGACACCAAATCTTCTATCAGCGCCATCATTCTGTGTTGTGTACTAGGGACTCGAACCTAGGTCGTCAGGCAGAAGTACTCCTAGTTGAACTCTCAACCAGCTTTGGGTTTTCACTTTTAGCTGCAAGCATAGTTAAGAGGACATCATCAACATCTAAATAAGTAGTTAGTTTTGCTGAAGAAATTTCATTAAATCACATATTTTGCTGTGCAAAGTGGTCAGCGACACACAGTGAATTTAATTTTAGCTGTCTCTGATACCCTTGCAGTATAAGGGCAATAGTGATAACACCAGGAATAGTTTAAATTCCTTTTTTTTTTTAATTTTATTTATTTATTCCCTTTGTTGCCCTTGTTGTTGTTTTTTATTGTTGTAGTTATTATTGTTGTTGTCGTTGTTGGATAGGACAGAGAGAAATGGAGAGAGGAGGGGAAGACAGAGAGGAGGAGAGAAAGATAGACACCTGCAGACCTGCTTCACCGCCTGTGAAGACTCCCCTGCAGGTGGGGAGCCGGGGCTCGAACCGGGATCCTTATGCCGGTCCTTGTGCTTTGCGCCACCTGCGCTTAACCCGCTGCGCAGCCCGACTCCCTAAATTCCTTTTGCATCCATGTACTAAAGTGGTGTGTTAATTGAGGTCCAAATTTAACAATTTTTTTTTTCTTTTTATTTATTCCCTTTTGTTGCCCCTGTTGTTTCTTATTCTTATAATTATTGTTGTTGGTGGTGTCGTTGTTGGATAGGACAGAAATGGAGAGAAGAGGCAAGACGGGGGTGGGGTGGGGTGGGGTGGGGGTGGGGAGAAAGATAAGACACCTGCAGATCTGCTTCACTGCCTGTGAAGCTAACCCTCCCCCCCCCTTGGGAGGCGGGGGCTCAAACCAGGATCCTTACACTGGTCCTTGCACTTAACCCACTGCACTATAGCCCGACTCCCACAAAACGTTTTTAAACTTTGTAGAGTGGAAATTATAGACACTTGTTTTTAAATTATTCACTTAACTGTTCAGCTTTATCTTGAGTCGCATTCTTGCTTAATCTAATAGTTTCTCTGTCTTTATTTTATTTTGTTTCCAGAGCATTGCTTAACTCTGGCTTATGGTGATAAGAGGGATTGAACCTGGGACTTTGGAGCCTCAGGCATGCGAGTCTCCTTGCATAACCATTACCTATCCCTGCCTGATGTTATTTTCATACCTGATTTCTAGAGCTGTTATACAGCTCCTTTACTCTGCCTGGAACATTTGTTGCCTCTTATCTCTTCTCTTCTTGTCTATCCCGACACTGTTCATCTAAATGTGAGCTTAAAATTCAGTCGTGTACATAATTTAAATTCTTTTTTTTCCCCCTCCAGGGTTATTGCTGGGGTTCGGTGCCTGCACTACTGGAGGCCATTTTTCCCATTTTGTTGCCTTTATTGTCATTATTATTAGTGTTGTCATTACTGTTGTTGTTGCTGGATAGGGTGGAGAGAAATCCAGAGAGGAGGGGAAGACAGAGGGGAGAGAAAGATAAGACACCTGCAGACCTGCTTCACCTCACCGTCTGTGAAGGGACTCCCCTACAGGTGGGGAGCCGGGGGCTCAAACTGGGATTCTTATGCCCTTCAAAAAAAAAACCTCATTTTTTTTTAAGTCTTTTAGGGTACCAAGGAGACAGCATAGTGGCTATACAAGGAGATTTTAATGCCTGAGCCTTTCAACTTTTAGGTTCAATCCCCAACACTACCATAAGTCATAAATAAATAGTGCTTTGGTTTAAAAAGAAAAAAATCTTTGTTTTCAGAATATGCTGTATTTATTTTTAATTTTTATGTATTTTGCACCAGATCCTTGCTTAACTTAATTAAAAAAAAAAACAATAATGTAAAGGACTCACATAGATAATGTACTGCTTTGCCACGTGCGTCAACCTGGGTTGAAGTCCCTGGCTACCACATGGGAGCACTACTCAAAGGAGAAGATTCCCATGGTGTTTCTCTCCTTCTCTCTGAGTCTCATTCCCCCTCTCTTTCTCCTCTGGGAGAAAAAAAAAAGTCAATGAGAAGCAGTGGGATTGTGCAGACACATAACTCCAGGGAAGCCCTAGTGAAGAAGGAGAAAAAGATCATTTCACATGAAATAGAGAAACCAGAGTACTACTCTAATACATGGAACATCATGGATTGAAACAGGAGCCTTGTGCATGCAAGTTCTGCATTCTGCCAACTCAGCTATTTCCCTGGCTGCCAACGTGATTGGCTTTTGTTTTTGGTTTTTTTATCATTTCATTGGGAGCGTAGGTAGTAGTTTACAGTAGTTATTGACACACAGTTTTCATTTCCCATGATAGATGTCTACAGAACACTCTCACCCACAATTTAAGTAGTTCCCAAAGCATCCCATCATGCACTAGGATCCCCACATCCACTCAACTTCTCCCTTCCCTGCTTTCCCCCAGAGTCCTTTGCTTTGGTGCAATACTTTGGTTATTAACATCATGTTTTGTCATCACCATGGTCTTAACTGCTGCAGACAAGCATAACACATGTAGGTTATGACAGTTGTGTTGTATGTTCCCAAGGCATCCTATAGTTTCCTTTGGTAGCAATCATTTAATTTAGTCGGTTCTGTGTACATAGTAGACTCACTAAATATTTGCTTAATAAGTAAAGATACAAAGTAACGGAATAGCCTGTAATCACTGCAACTTGGAAAACACAATCAGAGGGGGCCAGGCAGTGATGTACTTGGTAGAGCACATATAGCACAATGTGCAAAGATCTAGGTTCGAGCCCCCGCTCCCCACCTGTAGGGAAGCCATTTCATGAGCTGTGAAGCAGGTTTGCAAGTTTTTTATTTCCCCTCTTTTAATTTCTTTCTGCCCTGTTACATAGGGAGGGAGGGAGGGCTGCCAGGAGCCTTGGATTCATAGTGGCTACACAGACCCCAGTGATAACCCTGGAGGTAATTAAAAAAAAAAAAAGAGAACACAAATCAGATACTATGTTTGGGAAGCGACCATGGCACATGAAGTTTGACCATGCGTACCTTTTCATACTATAAAGCACATTAGCTTCCATCCTGTTTAATATAGATAGAATCCATCACAGAAAAGCACATGGATGGTTGTAAATATCTTTGATTACATGTTTGCCCATTTCTTTGCTGTGAATTATTTTCTTCTCCTTTTTTGTTCCCCCCTACCAGAACACTACTCAGTTCTGGCTTAAGGTGGTACCTAGGACTTCAGAGTCTCAGACATCAAAGTCTTTTGTATAACAAATATTATTAATTTAAAGAGAGACCAGAGTCCTGCTCAGATCTGGCTTATGGTGGTGCTGGGGATTGAACCTGGGAACTCAGAGTCTCAGGCATGAAAAGCCTTTTACATAATCACTGTGCTATGTCCCCAGCACAAGCTGTGCATTTTCTTTTCTTTTTCTTTCTTCCTTTATTTTATTATTTTTTTAAATTTATTTTTACATGAGAAAGATAGGCAGAGAGAGAGAAGAACCAGATATCACTCTGGTACATGTGCTGCCAAGGATTGAACTTGGGACCTCATGGTTGAGAACCCAGTGCTTTATCCACTGCTCCACCTCCCCGACCCCTAAGCTGTACATTTTCACAAAATGTTGGGCCCAGAGAAAAACTGCTTTCTTGAAATTCTCTTCTGTAAACAATTATTTAATGGCCTGAGAGGTTTCACAGTGACTGGAGTGCTAGACTTAATAAGCATGAGGTCCCTGGTTCGATCCCTAGCATTGCATGTGCCAAAATAATGTTCTGATCCTCTCATTAATAAAAATTAAATTAATTACGATGAATATAACCTGATCTGTTTTTTAAAAAAAAACTTCTACATTTAAGTCATTGTGTATCTCTGGATATATGTGAATGCTTTTCTTGGGAAAACTATGATATTGATATTTTGCCCTTTTTTTAACATTTAGTTATTGAAAGAACCAGGTATCACTCTGGCATATGAGTTTCTTGTGATTGAACTCAGAACTTCATTTCTAACAATATAGCACTTTTCCCACTGTGCTAACTCCTGGGCCACTCTCTCTTTAAATAATTTTTTTGTAATTTTTTTATTATCTTTATTTAGTGGATAGAGACAGCCAGAAATCAAGAGGGAAAAGAGACACCTGCAGCACTGCTTCAGCACTCGTGAAGCTTTCCCCTTGCATGTGGGGACCAGGGACTCAAATCTGGGTCCTTGCGCATTGTAACATGTGCACTCAACCAGGTGTGCCACCACCCAGCCCCTAATTTTTTTTTTAATCAAAACTCTTTATTATTTATTGAACAGAGACAGAAATTGAGAAGGGAAAGGGAGGTAGAAAGGGGGACAGAGAAAGAGACCTGCAGCACTGCTCTGCTCTTGAAGCTTTTGTCCTGCAGCTGGGGACTGGGACCTTGAGTCCGGGTCCTCACACGTGGTAACAGGTACACTAAACTGGGTGTGCCACCAACTGCCGCCTCTCCTAGTATTTTCATGACCACCAAGCTATATCCTATACTCTTATTCCTGTGCTGTCTTTTCTTAAAAATAGTTGAATGCTTGAGGATTCAGTGAAAACTTTCAGTTAGATGCCTGCTTTAATAGATGTGTGTGTGTATTTTTAAGAGATATCCTTCATTTTCTAAAGATGTAATTATTAGTGTGTGTGTGTGTGCGCGCACACACGCGCAAGAGAGAATCATAGCATCTTTGTGGCACGTGCAGTGCTGGCAATTGTAGTTGGGACTTCTTGTTTGAGAGTCCAATGGTTTATCCTCTGTGCCACCACCTTCCACTGTTTTACGTATTTTAAATGCTAAATGAAGAAGTAAAATGCAGCACTCAGATAACACAAATTCGTGAGGGTATTTTCAAATCATGTCTTTTGTTCAGTCTATGAATGTTTATATCCCAGGCATTATGGTAGGCCCCTTAAATAAAATGAGACTGGGTTGTGGTTTTGTTTTGTTTTTTAAGTTTTTGTTATCTTTATGTATTGGATAAAGACAGCCAGAAATGGAGAGGAAGGAGATAGAGAGGGAGACAGACACCTGCAGCCCTGCTTCTCCACTTGCAGAGCTTTCTCCCTGCAGGTGGGAATGAGGCTCAAACCTTGGTCCTTGCACATTGTAGTGTGCATTCAACTGGGTGTGCCACCACCCACCCCCACACCCCAAAGACTAAGTCTTTATCCTTAAGAAAAAAAGTTTAGACACTCAAGAAAAGTTTGGGGAGTTGGGCAGTAGCTCAGCAGGTTAAACACAGGTGGCGCAAAGCACAAGGACTGGCATAAGGATCCGGGTTCGAGCCCACCTGCAAGGGGGCTTCACAGGCGGTAAAGAAAGCCTGCAGGTGTCTATCTTTCTCTCCCCCCTCTGTCTTCCCCTCTTCTCTCCATTTCTCTCGGTTCTATCCAACAACATTGACAACAATAGTAACTATAACAATAAAACAAGGGCAACAAAAGGGATTAATAGTGGTCTGGGAGATGACTCAGTGTATAAAGCACTGAACTCTCAAGCATGAGGTCCTGAGTTCAAGCCCCAGCAGCACATATACTAGGTTGATATCTGGTTCTTTCTCCTCCTATCTTTATCATTAATAAACACATTTTTTTTTAAAAAAAAAGGGAATAAATAAATACTAAAAAAAAGAAAAAGTCCCTTATCCCTCTTTTTGTCCCTTATCCCTCTTTTTTTTTTAAATATTTATTTAATTTATTTATTCCCTTTTTTTTAATTTAAGAAAGGATTAATTAACAAAACCATAGGGTAGGAGGGGTACAACTCCACACAATTCCCACCACCCAATCTCCATATCCCACCCCCTCCCCTGATAGCTTTCCCATTCTCTATCCCTCTGGGAGCATGGACCCAGGGTCATTGTGGGTTGCAGAAGGTAGAAGGTCTGGCTTCTGTAATTGCTTCCCCGCTGAACATGGGCGTTGACTGGTCGGTCCATACTCCCAGTCTGCCTCTCTCTTTCCCTAGTAGGGTGGGTCTCTGGGGAAGCTGAGCTCCAGGACATATCAGTGGGGTCTTCAATCCATGGAAGTCTGGCCGGCATCCTGATGACACCTGGAACCTGGTGACTGAAAAGAGAGTTAACATACAAAGCCAAACAAATTGTTGAGCAATCATGGACCCAAAGCTTGGAAAAGTGGAGAGGAAGTATTAGGGAGGTACTCACTGCAAACTCTAGTATACTTCTGCTTTCTTACTTTGGTGCCATACTCCAAACTCAGTCAATTTCTGCTTTGCGTTTCTACTTCTTCTTCCTTTTTTTTTTTTTTTTTACATGCATAACATTCCCCAGATTCCCATTTAACAATACAACCCCCACTATTTCATTCATCATTTTTCATGGACCTGTATTCTCCCCACCCACCCACCCACCCCAGAGTCTTTTACTTTGGTGTAATACTTCAATTCCATTTCAGGTTCGACTTGTGTTTTCTTTTCTAATCTTGTTTTTCAACTTCAGCCTGAGAGTGAGATCATCCCGTATTCATCCTTCTGTTCCTGACTTATTTCACTCAATATGATTTTTTCAAGGTCCATCCAAGATCGGCTGAAAACGGTGAAGTCACCATTTTTTACAGCTGAGTAGTATTCCATTGTGTATATATACCACAACTTGCTCAGCCACTCATCTGTTGTTGGACACCTGGGTTGCTTCCAGGTTTTGGCTATTACAAATTGTGCTGCCAAGAACATATGTGTACACAGATCTTTTTGGATGGATGTGTTGGGTTCCTTAGGATATATCCCCAGGAGGGGAATTGCAGGGTCATAGGGTAGGTCCATTTCTAGCCTTCTGAGAGTTCTCCAGACTGTTCTCCACAGAGGTTGGACCAATTGACATTCCCACCAGCAGTGCAGGAGGGTTCCTTTGACCCCACACCCTCTCCAGCATTTGCTGCTGTTACCTTTTCTGATGTGTGACATTCTCACAGGAGTGAAGTGATATCTCATTGTTGTCTTGATTTGCATTTCTCTGACAATCAGAGACTTGGAGCATTTTTTCATGTGTTTCTCGGCCTTTTGGATCTCTTCTGTGGTGAATATTCTGTCCATGTCCTCCCCCCATTTTTGGATGGGGTTATTTGTTGTCTTGTTGTTGAGTCTGGCAAGCTCTTTATATATGTTGGTTATTAAACTCTTATCTGATGTATGGCATGTAAAGATCTTCTCCCATTCTGTGAGGGGTCTCTTGATTTGGGTAGTGGTTTCTTTTGCTGTGAAGAAGCTTTTTAATTTGATGTAGTCCCATAGGTTTATACTTGCCTTAGTCTTCCTTGTAATTGGATTCGTTTCATTGAAAATGTCTTTAAAATCTATGCGGAAAAAAGTTCTTCCGATATTTTCCTCTAAGTATCTGATAGTTTCTGGTCTAACATCCAAGTCCTTGATCCACTTGGAATTTACTTTTGTATTTGGTGAAATACAATGATTCAGTTTCATTCTTCTGCATGTTTCAACCCATTGTTTCCAACACCATTTGTTGAAGAGACTCTGCTTCCCCCATATAATAGTCTGGGCCCCTTTGTCAAAGATTAGATGTCCATAGGTGTGGGGCCTCATTTCTGGGCTCTCAATTCTATTCCACTGGTCAGTGTGTCTGTTCATGTTCCAGTACCAAGCAGTTTTGATGACAATGGCCCTATAATACAGTTTGAGATCTGGCAGTGTGATGCCTCCGGTTCTGTTCTTTTTTCTCAAGATTGTTTTGGCAATTCTAGGTCTTTTCTGGTTCCAGATAAACATTTGTAGCATTTTTTCTATTCTCCTAAAAAATGTGCTTGGGATCTTGATGGGTATAGTATTAAATTTGTAGATGGCTCTGGGTAATATATTCATTTTGATGATGTTAATTCTTCCAACCCATGAACATGGAATATCTTTCCACTTCTTTGTGTCTTTTTCAATTTCTTTGAGTAGTGACTCATAATTTTCAGTATACAAGTCTTTCACTTCTTTGGTTAGGTTTATTCCTAGATATTTTATTGTTTTTGTTGCTATAGAAAAAGGAACTGATTTCTGGATTTCAATTTCTTCTAACTTAGTGTTTGCATAGAGGAATGCCACTGACTTTTGAATGTTAATTTTATAGCCTGACACATTACTGTATTGCCTGATGATTTCCAAAAGCTTCTTGCTGATTTCCTTAGGTTTTTCCATGTATACTATCATGTCATCTGCAAATAAGGAGAGTTTGACTTCTTCTCTTCCAATCTGTATGCCTTTAATTCCTTGCTCCTGCCTGATTGCTATGGCAAGAACTTCCAACACTATGTTGAATAGTAATGGTGATAGTGGGCAGCCCTGTCTAGTACCTGATCTGAGGGGAAATGCTTCCAGTTTTTCACCATTGAGTATGATGTTGGCTGTAGGTTTGCTATATATAGACTCCACTATCTTCAGGAATTTTCCATCTATTCCTATTTTTTGTAGTGTTTTGATCATAAAGGGATGTTGTATTTTGTCGAAGGCTTTCTCTGCATCTATTGATATGACCATGTGGTTTTTGGTCTTGCTTTTGTTGATGTGGTGGATCACATTGATTGATTTACGTATATTAAACCAACCTTGCATGTCTGGGATAAACCCCACTTGGTCATGATGAACAATCTTTTTGATATACTGCTATATCCGGTTGGCTAGAATTTTGTTCAATATTTTCGCATCTATGTTCATCAGAGATATTGGTCTGTAGTTTTCTTTTTTGGTTGTGTCCCTGTCTGCTTTTGGTATCAGGGTGATGTTGGCTTCATAGAAGCTGGCAGGGAGTATTCCAGTGTCTTCAATCTTCTGGAAGACTTTTAAAAGTAGAGGTATTAGTTCTTCTTTGAAAGTTTTGTAGAATTCATTTGTAAAACCGTCTGGTCCAGGACTTTTATTTTTGGGAAGATTTTTGATAACTGTTTCAATTTCATTAGCTGTGATGGGCCTGTTCATGTTATCCGCTTCCTCTTTACTTAGTTTTGGAAGTTGGTAGGTATCTAGGAAATCATTCATTTCTTCCAGGTTCTCTAGCTTGGTGGCATATACTTGTTCATAGAAGCCTCGCATGATATGTTGAATTTCTGCAGTGTCTGTTGTGATATCTCCTCTTTCATTTACTATCCGATTTATTTGGGTCTTCTCCCTTTTTTGTTTTGTGAGTCTGGCTAAAGATTTGTCGATTTTGTTTACTCTTTCGAAGAACCAACATTTACTTTCGTTCATCTTTTGTATGGTTTTCCTATTCTCAATGTTATTTATTTCTGCCCTAACTTTAGTAATTTCTGTCCTTCTGGTTGCTTTAGGATTCCTTTGTTGTTCTTCTTCTAGGTCTTTAAGATGTGCAATCAGGCTGTTTATTTGTGCCTTTTCTTGTTTCCTAATGTGTGCTTGTATAGCTATGAACTTCCCTCTTAGGACTGCCTTAGCTGTGTCCCAAATATTTTGATAGCTTGTGTCTTCATTTTCATTGAACTCTCGAAACATTTTGATTTCTTCCTTGATTTCCTCTTTGACCCAGAAGTTGTTAAGAAGTGTACTGTTGAGCTTCCACATTTTGGCACTGTTACTAATCTTTTGTTGATTGTTAAGTGTTAGTTTAATTCCACTGTGGTCTGAGAAGATGCTTGGGATGATTTCAGTGCTCTTGAATAGGCTGATGCTGTCTTTGTGGCCTAACATATGGTCTATCCTTGAGAATGATCCATGCGGATTTGAGTAAAATGTGTATTCCAGTTTCTTGGGATGAATGACTCTGAAAATGTCCAATAGTTCTAGTTTATCTATCTCTTCATTTAGCTCCCTTATGTCTTTACTGATTTTCTGCCTGGATGATCTGTCAAGTTGAGATAGTGGGGTGTTGAAGTCCCCTACTATGATTGTGTTACTGTTAATATATTGCTGTAGCTCTTTCAGTAGAAGTTTGATGTATTTAGATGGCTTCTCATTGGGTGCATAGATGTTAATAATTGTTAAGTCCTCTTGATTGACTGATCCTCTGAGCATTAAGTAGTGTCCATTCCTATCTTTTTTAATCTTATCTATTTTAAAGTCTATCATGTCAGATATGAGAATAGCTGTTCCTGCCCTTTTTTGTGGGCCATTGGCTTGAATGATAGTTTTCCATCCTTTCACTTTAAGTCTGTGTTTGTCTTGTTGAGTTAGGTGAGTTTCCTGTAGACAACATATTGTTGGGTTGTGTTTTCTGATCCATCTTCCTACTCTGTGTCTTTTAATAGGTGAATTCAGGCCATTGACATTTATTGATATCAAAGATTGAAGATATTTTAACGCCATTCTTGTAGAGTTTTAGAGTGTTTTGATATATGTCCTATTTGTGGTGGTCTGGTTGTTTATAGGAGACCTTTCAGAACTTCTTTCAGGGCAGGCTTGGTGATGGTTGCTTCCTTCAACTGTTGCTTGTCTGAGAAGGTTTTGATGCTTCCATCTAGTCTGAATGACAATCTAGCAGGATATAGTATTCTTGGCTGAAAGCCTTTCTCATTGAGCACTCGATAGATATCTTGCCATTCTCTTCTGGCCTGCAGTGTTTGTCTGGAGAAGTCTGCTGCTAATCTTATGGGTTTTCCTTTGTAGGTGACTCTTTGTTTTTCTCTTGCAGCCTTGAGGATCCTTTCTTTATCCTTATTCCTTTCCAATCTAAGTATGACATGTCTTGGTGTCTTTAGGTCTGGGTTAATTCTGTTTGGGACCCTCTGGGCTTCTTGAATCTTTATGTCTTTGGTGTTGTCTAGACTAGAGAAATTTTCAGCTATTATGGCCTGGAGAATGCTTTCTTCCTCCCCTTCTCTTTCTTCCTCTGGTAAGCCAATAATGCGTATATTGTTTCTTTTGAAGTCATCCCATAGGACTCTGTTGTTGTTTTCAGAATCTCTTAATCTCTTTTTGAGATCTCTTACTTCTTTTTTAGTTGTCTCTAATTCATCCTCAATCTTGCTAATTCTGTCTTCAGCCTCATTGATTCTATTCTCTCTGCCCTCTACTGCTTTCTGGAGTTCATCTATTTTGTTGCCCTGCTCTGATACTGTTTTAGCTTGTTCAGCTAGTTGCCTTCTTAGCTCAGCGATTTCAGCTTTCAGCTCTCTAATAACCATGAGATAATTAGAATTTTCTTCCATATTCTCATTTGTTGTTCCTGCATTTCTGATTACAATTTTTTCAAATTCTTTACTCCTGTTATTATTTCCTTAGCTAATGTTTGGATGTTGAACTCGTTGTTTTGTGCTTCGCCCTCTGGAGGACTTTTAGCTGGACTCTTGTCCTGGTTCGAGTCTCCAATATTTTTTCTTGTTGTTTTAACCATTTTATATAAGTTAACAGTTTTTTCAATCCCTGAGTTGGAGTTCAGTGGTGTAAAAGCCTTTTTTTTTCCCCTGTAGGCTATGGGAGCCTGAGGGCTTTTAAACTATCAATAGGCTTCTTAGCTTAATCACTGACTCCTGACCAAGAGATAAAGCAGGGTGTGGCAGAGATAATCCAGTGGTTATGCAAAGAGACTTTCACAGCCCCTCAGCTATGCCACCGAGGTATAGGTCTTCTCCTGAGTTTCCCGGTTAGATCTCTGTACCCTGGTGTACCCTGGTGTCCCTCCCTGTTGCTGCTCCAGATTCTGAGGGTAGTAGCAATGGAGACTCAGAGTTGAACTTGGTGAGTCTCTAGGGAGTCCTTTCCTCCCTTCAGCTGTCCCCTTGTTGGTGGAGCAGACTGGAGGTGGTGTCTCCACTGACAAACTGTTGAACTGTTAGCAGTCACTTAGTCTCTCCTTAGGCCCCTCTCTCCTCTCTGTCACCAGCCACGCGTGTTTGTACTCACGGGTGATTTAGTGGGTTTCTGTGGTCATTCTAGTCCTGTCTTGTTTCGGTCCGGGTGGTCTCCTTTGGTATTCCTAGTTGATCCGGGAGAGGAGAGGAGAGGAGAGAAAGCGATCTGCTGCTCGTAGCTCCGCCTCCCCCTTATCCCTCTTTTTATCTTCCTATCTTCCCTCTAAAATTTTCTGTCATATCAAATTAAAATAATAATAAATATTTTTTAAAAGAGTCCCTTTAAAACATTTAGTGCTAGAAAATTTTAAACAAGACGTGTTTTGAAATAGTTTTATTATTAAATAATAATTATTGTGCTTCTCATTTGGATAATTTCATAAGAGCCCTCATCTATTTATTTATTGTATAGAGACAGAAACAGAGAGGGAAGGGGGTGATGAGAGACAGACACCTGCAGCCCTGCTTCACCACTCAGAAAGCTCTACCCTTGCAGGCAGGGATGGGGGGGGACTTGAACCTGGGTCCTTGTGCATTGTACACTCAACTAGGTGTGCCACCACCCAGTCCCCTCTCCATCTCTTTAAATGTGACAGTACATTTATAATCCCAATAATTTCTCTCTTTTTTTTTTTTTTCCTGCAAGGTTATCATTGGGGCTCAGTGCCTGCATTATGAATCTAGTGCTCCTGGTGGCCATTTTTTCCATATTATTTGACAGGACAGAGAGAAATTGAGAGAGGAAGGGGAGGTAGGGAAAGAGACACCTACAGACTTTTTGAAGCTTGTGAAGCATCCCCCCTGCAGGGGCTTGAGCCTGACCCATTTTGGGTTTGAGCTTATAGCACAGTGGGGCCTTCATACAGACAATCCTGGGTGTTGCAAGGACCTAAGGTAGCCTTCATCAAGAATAGGGGGAAAGAGTACTTCTTAGGACAGTCAGGATTATGAGTTGACTTTAAGAACATACCAGTGTAGAAGGAATCATTTCCATTTGGGTAAGTCAAGTTATGTTTAAAGCTTTTTTTCTTATGTTTATTTTCCCTTTTGTTGCCCTTGTTTTTTATTGTTGTAGTTATTACTGTTGTTTTTGATGTCGTTGTTGTTAGGACAGAGAGAAATGGAGAGAGGAGGGGAGAACAGAGGGAGAGAAAGATAGACACCTGGAGACCTGCTTCACTACCTGTGAAGCGACTCCCCTGATGGTGGGGAGCCGGGGGCTCAAACCGGGATCTTTACCCTGGTCCTTTCACTTCACGCCACATGTGCTTAACCCACTGCGCTACTGCCCAACTCCAGTTATGTTTAAAACTTAAAAGTAACTTTTCTGTTTGTTACTCTGCTTTTGAGTGAAGATATGAAATCATTGCAGACATACTGTTGAGTCACATATCAGCCTTCTCTGTTCATTTTTTTACATACTCATTAATAACAATTATGGCTATTTCTGAAGAGGTGACTGAGTCTTGTATCACAGGACTTGCACGGGGGCCTGAGGTACTGAGATCAATCCTTGGACCCACTTATACCATGATGATGGTGCGTGTGTGTGTGTGTGTGTGTGTGTGTGTGTGTGTGTGTGTGTGAGAGAGAGAGAGAGAGAGAGAGAGAGAGAGAAAGAAGAAGAAGAAGAGGGACACACACACACACTCTGGGGCTACACACTTCCCACCTGGCCAACTTCTTCATTCTGTTTATTTCATAGAGAGACAGTGGGAGAGAGAGGTCACAACTCTGCTCCACATGCATAGTGCTTCCTCTGTATCATCTGTGGTGCTGGGGCTTGAACCTCACACCTCATGTAGGATAAGGTACATGCACTATTAGGTGAGCTATCTGCTGGTACCACATTCTCTCATTAATGAATCTTTATAAACATTTTGACTAACTACTTGAGAATCCACTTAGGTTTGCACCAGCATCAACTCCCTTCACTACTCCTAAGCCCCATTATTTCTTGTGTAATTAATTGTGCAGGTAGGGCTCTTCTAGATTAAAAAGTTGTTCCTTCTGAAGTCCAGTGATCTTGTCGCTTTTATTCCCACAGGTATAGAATGTCAAGCTAACCAGGCGTCTGCTACTTCTGAAGAGTGTACTGTTGCTTGGGGAGTCTGTAATGTAAGGAAACATATCTCCTTATTGCTTATAAACATAGTACTACTTTTCCAATCTTGAAAACAATGACTAGCCCACCTTCCTCCTAAAGGTATATAAATAGTAATTAATTAAAAGCTTTATGCTATTCATCGGGTATAGAATATTCATTACTGCAGAAATACTTTATGTTAATTATTTCTTTTGTTAGCAGCATTTTGGAGATCTATCTTTGGGAATTTCTTTGAAAGCCTATGGCAGTGTCTTTGGAATATTCTCCCGTTGGTGGAATTTTTTTACCTTCTTAACAAATCTTTTTTTTGCCTCCCGGGTTAGTGCTGGGGCTCAGTGCCTGCACTATGGATCCACTGCTCCTGGTGGCCGTTTTGCCCACTTTGTTGCCCTTGTTGTCATTATTGTTGTTGTTGTCATTGCTGCTGCTGTTGTTTGATAGGGCAGAGAGAAATGGAGAGAAGAGGGGAGATAGAGAGGGGGAGAGAAAGATAGATACCTGCAGACCTGCTTCACCTACTGTGAAGTGACCTCCTTGCATTTGGAGAGCTGGGAGCTCAAACCGGGATCCTTATTCCAATCCTTGCGCTTTGCGCCATGTGTGCTTAACCCGCTGCGCTACTGCCCAACCCACAACAAATCTTTTTTTTTTAAGCTAGATATCTTGAGAAATTTAAGTTATGTGAATAAGATTTTGTGTATGTGTGTATTTATTTATTTATTTATTAGATGAAGGGAAGCAGACGAGGTAACCAGAGCATCATTCTGGCATATGCACTGCTGGGGATCAAGCTTGGGACCTTGTGCTTGATTCTAACACTTTTAGATAAAAGTGAGCCATCTCCTAAGCTGTGCATTGTGTGGTGAATGTAGTAAGGAGATTTTTGTCATATCTCATGCCAGGAATCTTTTGTGCACCATCATTACATTGAGTGTTCAGCTTTCCAGGATGGGATAGCTGGTAGGATAATAAGCATCAGATGTGTTATTTCTAGCATGTTGTTAAAATTTCATCCTTTTTTAAAAATTTCTATTTATTATTGGATAAAGACAGAAATTGAGGAGGGGGGAGGAGATAGAAAGGGAGAGAGACAGACGCCTGCAGCCCTGCTTCACCACTCCTGAAGCTTTCTCCTTGCAGTTGGGGACCAGGGGCTTGAACCTAGGTCCTTGTGCACGGTAATATGTGCACCACCTGGCCCCTTAGAATTTCATCCTTAAAACTATGTCATTACATCTCACATGAGCTAAAATTACCTGTCTGGACCTCCTCCCATATCAAGAGTCTGAGGATCCACAGCTCCTTCATGATCCAAGCCTAAGTAAGAGACACCTGCAGTATTTGCTTCACCGCTTGTAAAACATCCCCCCTCCAGGTGGGGAGCAGGAGCTTGAACACGGATCCTTGTGCATGGTGATGTGTGCTTTGAACCAAGTGCTCCACCACCTGACCCCTAGTAACGACACTTCTAACAAGTGTTTCACTCAAAATATCTTGTACTGGGACTAATTGGTGTGCATCTAGCAGAGTTCACCCGTTATTATGCTTAAGAATCTGGATTCAATCCCTTGGTCCCCACCTATAGAGAGAAAGCTTCAGCAATAGAGCAGTGCTACAGAAATCTCTTTTTTTCTCCCTCTCCCTCCACCTCCTTCTCAATTTCTGTGCCTCTAAGAAAGATCTTGTACTTAATCAAATGTAATCAGTTGCACTTTTTGCCCTTACTATATGTTGACTTCAATTATTTCTTCTCAACTCAGATGTAACCCATTCATTGCCCTTGAGACATTGTTAGACTGAGGTTGCACAAAATTATTTTTAATGCAATATTTCTTCTATTTCAGCATGCTTTTCACTTCCACTGCATTTCTCGCTGGCTCAAAACACGACAAGTGTGTCCACTGGACAACAGAGAGTGGGAATTCCAAAAGTAGGTATCTTTGCTGCTTTAACATTATAGTTTGGAGTTTTGTGGTCAGTACCATACTTTGACTTACCTCAAACTCGAAGGGCTTTTACCTCTCTCTCTCTCTCTCTCTCTCTCTCTGTCTTTAGTTAAAAAACTTATTCATGTATTAAGGAGAGAGAAACGGGAGGGGAGAGAGAGAATCAGACCGTCACTATGGCACACGTGATGCAGGGATAGAATGTGGTGCCTCATTGTGAGAGTCTGACACTTCATCCACTGCAGCCACCTCCCTCATGAGCCACTGCTTTTATATCTTATTTGTTGAATTGTTCTTTTTCTCTATAAAATGTTTTGTAGGAAAAGGAGTTTTGTTTAAATATGTAGGTTTAGTTTAGTTTTTGTTTTTTTTCCCCTACTGATGCACTGCTCAGCTCTATGACTTATGGTGGTGTCTAGGCCTTAGCCATGAAAGTTTTGCATAACCAGTTATGTCATCTTTCCAGCTCCTAACTAAACTAAAATATATATAAAATTTATTTATCAACACTAGATAGGGCGAGAGAGAGAGAGAACATCCCTCTGGTACATGGGATGCTGGAGATTGAACTTGGGACTTCATGCTTACAAGTTCAGTGCCACCTCCCTGGTTAAACTTTTTTTTTTATATTTATTTTATTTATTTATTCCTTTTGTTGCCCTTGTTGTTTTTTTATTGTTGTAGTTATTACTGTTGTTGTCATTGTTGGATAGGATAGAGAGAAGTGGAGAGAGGAGGGGAAGACAGAGAGGAGGAGAGAAAGATAGACACCTGCAGACCTGCTTCACCGCCTGTGAAGCGACTCCCCTGCAGGTGGGGAGTCGGGGCTCGAACCGGGATCCTTATGCCGGTCCTTGTGCTTTGCGCCACCTGCGCTTAACCCGCTGTGCTACAGCCCGACTCCCTGGTTAAACTTTTAAAATGTCTATTTATTTATTTTTACTGCCACCAGGGTTATTGCTAGGGTTCGATGCCAGCACTACAAGTTCACTACTTCCAGCAGCCTTTTTTTTAAATTCCTGTTTTATAGGACAGATAGAGATTTGGGGGTGGGGATTGAGGGGGAGAGACACCTGAAGACCTGCTTCACTGCTCATGAAGTGTGTGCTCGTGTTCCACCCCAAAAATGAGGAGCGGGGGCTCAATCCCTGATCCTTGAGCATGGCAATGAAGGTGCTTGGCTGGGTGTGCCACCCACCGCACCCACAGTTTAAACTTTTTAAAAAAAATTTCTTTATTGGGGGATTAATGTTTTACAGTCGACAGTAAATACAATAGTTTTTACATGCATAACACTTCTGTTTTCCACATAACAATACAGCCCCCACTAGGTCCTCTGTTATACTTTTCCAGGACCTGGACTCTCCCCCCCCCACCCACCCCAGAGTCTTTCACTTTGGTGCAATACACCAGCTCCAGTTCAGGTTCTACTTGTGCTAAACTCTTCAAAGAGAGTTTTCAAGTGGTTTCCCCACCACCACCACCACCACTGCTCAGCTCTGGTTATGGTGATGAGAGGGAGTGAACCCAGAGCTTTAGAGCTTTGGGCATACAAGTCTTTTGCATAACCATTATGCTGTTTCTCCTGCTCTGTAACAAATTATTAAGATAATGAATGATTTTGTGTTCAAGAGATTCATTTATATGTGAACAAAATGTCCTATCCTTGTTTATTTTTACATATTAATATGTAAAAATTATTAATTAATTACAAACTTTGCCTTCTGGAGAAATTAGAAACTACCTGAAATCTGTACAGTTTCTTCACATTGCTCTTTCAAAACCATGAATATAATCCAGGCTATAATTGGGACTGGAGATAGAGTTCAAAATTGAAGTCTGTTCATTTACTATATTTGCCATACTAAACTTGCCTCACTACTGGTTGTTGTTGGTATGGGAAACCCAGAGTACAAACTGATTGTAACCACAGTAAGTTTCCTTTCACTGTCTCTATCATCCAGCATGGCTTCTGTTTGGGGACTGGAAGGAGAGGCAGGTGAGGTTGGCTGAGTCCTAATGAGAGAGCATCACAAAGGATAAGAGTAGGTAAGACAGTAGGATGAGAAGGGCAGAGACCAGTACCAAAAAACAGCTTTGGAGCACACTTATGGCTACTTGCATCTTTTCATACTTTTAGCCAAATTTGCTCATACATGTAAGCAAATTGTATAGTCTCAAACAGGGCATTATGAAGGAATTAATAAAGTAACTTTGTCTTTCAGGTACGGGCACTAGAATAACAGAACTCTGCCATCAAGGTTAACTATTTTGTTATTCATTTAACAACTTACCCTCCTGTTACTTAATCATAAATTGGCAAGAACAGTGTCTTTTCCACTTTGTGTTTTCAGTTTGCTCCTCCTGCAGCCCATATTGTATTCTGTGTCAAATAAAGTCCAGTTGGATTCCAGAGCAGATGCCGTCTCTTGTGTATGTGATAAATATGAATGTAAATCATCCCTTTCTGGGTTGGAAAGCCAACTTTTTAAAAGAGAGAGATATGTTTGTTTATTATTAGCCTCATAGCAGAGTTGTCCTGTGAGTCCATCACTTGGTCTACAACCTGCTCGTTAATGGCAGTTTTGGACAAGTTGCCTTTTTGCTCTGAGCTATACTTTAAAGAGGCTTCTAAGAACTAAATGGCATCTTGTAGGCATGGAAAGAGGCTTTGTAAACTGTAAAACCACTATACCAATGTTAACTTTGACAGCTTATAACATATTGCTATTCATTTAGAAAACTGAACTTGAAATTAATATATAATCTTGGCTGGCTAAAGAAGTATTTATGAACTAACAAGAGAATACAAATTTCCTTCACAACCTTTGCCATTGGTTAGTAACATGACCTTGGAAGGGATTACCAGTTATAGCACTGATTCAATGACTATACATTGCTTTTTTAGCTCAGCTCTGGTTTATGGTGGTGCAGGGGTTTGAACCTGGAACTTTTGGAGCCTCTCTTTTCATAACCATTATGTTATCTACCCCCCCCCACACACACACTACATATATATATATATATATATATATATATATATATATATATATATATAGTCTTTAACTCAACAGCAGTATAATATACTGCAGTAGTTCTCAAACTAGGACCTAAAAATTCCTGGCAATACCTGAAACCCTTTTAGGAAGTCCCCCCCACCCCATGCATGTCTATGTGAAATTAGTTTTCCATATAGACGTTAACCAAAACAACATATGAAGTAAAGAAGCAATCATGAGAATCCAGCTGTCATCTACTAAGTCAGATATAAAAGAGATTTACAAAAATGTAAAACAATGCCAACTCTTCTAGTTTTTGTTTGGAAAAAATTTACTTTTAATAAAAATATTTATTAACATGTGATGGATTTCTATTATTTTTAAAAATTTAAATTTCTCAGTTTTGATTTCCATTATGGTAAATAACTGTTGATATCACCCACAAAAGCAAAACCTGAGATCTTAATTTTTGAGATCATAAAGGGGTCCTGACACTAAAATGTTCTGTCTTTGTAATTAACTAGTTAGAATGTTAACAAACTTGGGTCAAGCCAGGGCTTGGTGAGCCATGGAAAGAATGTGGTATAGATGCAAGTGCTTTTTCTGATCTCTGTTAACAGTTATGGTTTGTTTTGAAATTACTTTTGTGTTGGGGGCTGGGCAGTAGCGCAACGGGTTAAGCGCAGGTGGCACAAAGCGCAAGACCGGCTCAAGGATCCCAGTTCGAGCCCCCAGCTCCCCACCTGCAGGGGGGTCTCTTCACAAGCGGTGAAGCAGGTCTTCAGGTGTCTTTCTTTCTCTCCTTCCTCCTCTCTGTCTTCCCTCCTCTCTCCATTTCTCTCTGTCCTATCCAACAATAGCTGTAACAACAATAACAACCATAACAAGGGCAACAGAAATGGAAAAAACAGCCTCCAGGAGCAGTAGACTCGTAGTGATGACACTGAACCCCCGTGATAACCCTGGAGACAGAAAAAAAGAAAGAAATCACTTTTGTGTTATCCTTAGATATGAGTCTAAGAGCTTGGTAGATGTCATAAATGCTGTTATTTTAAAAAATATTTCAATTATTTTTTAATATTTAGTCATTCATTCCCTTTTGTTTCCCTTGTTGTTTTACTGTTGTAGTTAATTGTTGTTATTGATGTCGTTGGCTAGGACAGAGAAATGGAAAGAGGAGGGGAAGACAGAGAGGGAGAAAAAGACTGACACCTGCAGACCTGTGTCCTTGCCTGTGAAGCGACTCCTCTGCAGGTGGGGAGCTGGGGGCTTGAACCAGAATCCTAATGCCAGTCCCTGTGCTTTGCGCCACCTACACTTAACCCACTGCGCTACTGCCCAACTCGTTAAAAATATTTTTATTATCTTTATTTATTGGGTAGAGACAGCCAGAAATTGAGAGGAGGGGGTTGTAGAGAGGGAGAAAGACAAGAGAGACATCTGCAGCACTGCTTCAGCACTTGTGAAGCTTTCCCCCTGCAGGTGGGGACAAGGGGCTTGAACCTGGGTCCTTGTGCACTGTAACATGCAATCAAAAAGGTGAGCCACCACCCAGCTCCTTGTTATCATTTTCTTTTTTTTTTTTTTTAATATTTATTTTAATGAGAGATAAGAGAGGGAGAGACCAGAGCACTGCTCAGCTCTGGCTTATGATGGTGCTGGGGATTGAACCTGGAACCTAGAGCCTCAGGCACGAAAGTCTCTTTGTATAACCAATGTGTTGTCTCCCCAGCTCTGTTACCATTTTCTATTTGGTGACTCAGTGATGCACCAGCCATGGATAAGAACCCTACTATCTGCTTAATTTAAGAAATGGGGTACTGTTCCTTCTCTTGTATTACAAATCAGGAAGCTGAAGTGTAAGTCCTTTTAATAAGAAATAGAAGTAGAATTTAAATTGGAGTCAACCTCACTTTAAAGCTGGGGTGCTAGGGTACAAGACTGAGTAGTCAGTCATTATTCTTAACTGTAGACATGTATTTTGCTTTTGCTTTTTTGCTACCAGGCTTATTGCTGAGGCTTCATGCCTGAATGAGAACTGCACTGCTCCTGGTGTGCTGCTTTTTCTTTCCCTGAAAGATAGAAATGGGGGGGGGGGGGGTAGGAAGGGTTAGAAAGATACCTAGATACTTGCAACACTACTTCAGTTTGTGCAATGTATCCCATTCCGCCCCACCACACACACATGGAACCCAAGTTCTTATGCATAAATAACAGGTGCACCCTACTGGGTACACCACTACTTAAGCCCCCATAATTTTTTTTTATTATCTTTATTTATTGAATAGAGACAGCCAGAGATCAAGAGGGAAGGGGGTGATAGAGAGGGAGAGAGACACCTGCAGCCCTGCTTCACCACTCATGAATCTTTCCCCCTGCAGGTGGGGACCGGGGGCTCGAACCTGGGTCCTTGCACATTGTAATACGTGCGCTCAACCAGGTGCGCCACCACCCGGCCAAGCCCCCGTAATGTCTTTTTTTTTTTTTTTTTTCTTTTAACTCTGAAAGGCATGGCCTTTAGGTAAGGGTGAAGATAATGAAAATACCCACTTACTGTTTTGTTGGCTTGATTTTCAGAAACCCAGTTCTTAATAAATTAAAGATCATAGTTGAGTGTACAAATCAATAATAATAATACTCTTCATTAAATTGGTGCTTGAAGGAACAACCAGGTTACCTGATTAATAAGTCCTGGCATTTGTATAGCCCTCAACTATTAATAAAGGCTTTTTTTTTAATATTTATTTTCCCTTTTGTCGCCGTTGTTTTCATTAGATAGGACAGAGAGAAATGGAGAGAGGATGGGACGACAGAGGGGAAGAGAAAGACAGACACCTGCAGACCTGCTTCACCACCTGTGAAGTGACTCCCCTGCAGGTGGGGAACGGGAGCTTGAACCAGGATCCTTAAGGCCAGCCCTTGTGCTTTTCACCTTCTGCGCTTAACCCACTGAGCTACCACCTGACTCCTAATAAAGGCTTTCATTCCATTATCAAAGCCCCCTTCCTCTCCAGCCTCCTGGGGCAGCTTGGGTCAGTGGGAGGAAGCAGTGCTGGAAGGAGCTAAATCTGGGCCCACATTCCAGCCCCCATGACAAGTGTTACTATGGGCAGGTCATTCCATCTGCCTTCATCAGTTTTTAATTTTAAATTGCCATACAACAAACTTGGCTTTAAATTTTTTTTTTGGGTGAATGATTCCATTAATTTTAACATTATGATCACCATCACAGAATACAGAGAAATTTCATCTTCTGAAAAAAACCTCTCTCTTGCTCTCTATTTATTTATTACCTAGTATGAGAGAGAACCAGAGCATCACCTTGGCACATATACTGCAGGGATTGAACTCAGGGCCTTAGGCCTGAGAATCCAGTGCACCACCTACATGGTTGAAGTTTATCTCTACTTATATGACAGGACCCAGAGGGAGAGAGACTGGAGCATTCCTGTTCCAGTTTATGGTAGTGCCAGGGCTTGAACCTGGAACTTCTGAGACCTCAAGCAAATAAATCCTGTACTTTAACGTGTTGAGCTATCTTCCTGGCCCTAAAACTGCATATCTTCAAAAATTAAAACCTGGGGGGTGGGGTAGGGGCCGGGTGGTGGTGCAGCGGGTTAAGCGCACATGGCATGAAGTGCAAAGACTGTCCTAAGGATCCCAGTTCGAGCCCCTGGGTCCCCACCTGCAGAGGAGTTGCTTCACAGGCAGTGAAAGCAGGTCTGCAGGGATGTTCCTCTCTTCTCTCCATTTCTCTCTGTCCTGTCCAACAACGACAAGAATGATAACCACAACAACGATAAGACAACAAGGGCAACAAAGGGGGAAAAATAGCCTTCAGGAGCAGTGGATTTGTGGTATAGTCACTGAGCCCCAGCAATAACCCTGGAGGCAAAAAAAAAAAAAAACATTATGGGGTTGGGCAGTAGTGCAGTGGGTTAAGCACACATGACACGAAATGCAAGGACCAGGGTCAGGTTCCCGGTTTCAGCCCCCGGCTCCCCACCTGCAGGGGGTCACTTCACAAGCTGTGAAGCAGGTCTGTACGTGTCTTACCTTTCTCTTCCCCCCGTCTTCCCTTCCTCTCTCGATTTCTCTCTGTCCTTTGTAACAATAGCAATGGTTTGAACAAGGGTGACAAAATGGAGAAAATGGCCTCCAGAAGCAGTGACACCGAGCCCCAGTGATAACCCTGGAGAAAAAAAAATATTTACAACCATTGGACAGGGGGAATAGTATAATGATTATGCAAAGAAACTCTTATGTCTGAGCCTCCAAAGTCCCAGGTTCAATACCCTACACCACCATAAGCCAGAGCTGAGCAGTGCTCTGGTAAATATAATAATAACATTATTATTAAAATCATTTCACCTTTATTATTTGTTTTTTCAGTGTCCTCACACATGTTTGAATACACTGCTCCAGGCTGACTTTAATTTATTCCTTCCATTTCAGATAGAACAAGAGGAAAGGCTACCAAACACTATAACCCTACTCTACCACCTTCAGGCTTCTCTGGTGCCATGACACTTTTGTGTGGTGCTAGGGCTTGAACCCGGGGGGGCCTCATGCATTCCCACTATCACTCTGATTTCTCTTCATTCTCATTAGTCTGCTATTTTAATCAGAGAGATACAGAGAGAAAGATCAGAGCTCAGCTCAGCTATGGCTTGAGCTAGGGATTGAACCTGGAACTTCAGAGCCTAAGGTGTGAAAGTCTTGCATAGCCATTATGCTAGACTCCCTGTCCCACATGTCTTGAAGCCTGAACCACACTGTTTTGCCCTTAGAGGAGGATATTGTCTCCCTCACAAGTTTGCATATGAAGTACCTGACACAGAACTTGGCACATAGTAGGTACTTAGCAAATGGCAGCTATCTTCAGGAAAAGATTGAGTAGGGTCAGGGACTCTCAAGTTCCCTCAACACACTGAGAAGCTGGACTGGCTGGCTGGAAATCTTCCCCACCTACTGAAACTGGAATGTCACTCAGTAGGCAAAAAAGGCCTCATCTGACTCCCCAAACAAGGTTGTCCCCTGCTTCTTAAGGCCAGAAATAAGAGTTTCCCTCTTGAGGCCGAGTGATAGAGCACCTGGTTGAGCACACAGGTTCGAGTCCCCAGCTCCCACTTGAAAGGGGAAAGCTTTCAGGATGGTGGTTTCCGGATGTCTCACCCTCTCTCCCTCTTTATCACCACCTACCCTCTCCATTTCTGGCTGTCTTTATTCAATAAATAAATAAGTAAATATATATATATAGTATTATAATTAAGTAAATATATATTTATTATTCCCTCTTTGCTTCTTTCTCTCTGTTAGTGCTATTTAAATTCAGATTTCTCATAGAAAGACCCTGAGACAAGAAGTCAGGTTAGTTATTTGGGAGAAGATTTCAGCACAACAGAGTAAAGGCAAGTGAGACAAAAATGATGGAAAGCAGCAGGATCTCCCCTTGCTTCTGCGGGCAACTAGGGTTCAGTCCCACTAGGGGTCAGTTGAAGGACCTCACCAAGCACACAGCAATGGCCTCCCAGGACAGTTATTCACAGACTCCCAGGACTCTGGAGGTTTGAAATTTCTGGCCCATCTAGGCTTCCTTGAACCATGGACTCCTGAAAGAACAGTCAAGCTGAGAAGCAAAGGAATGAGGTCGCTGTGTGTGTGTGTGTGTGGGGGGGGGTACATCCTGCACCAACAGGTTCTGCATCCATCATCTGTCCTGCTTCCTAGTTCCTGCATTCCACCCCAAGTTTGTACTGTAACCGACCATTGTTTTGGTCTTGAATCTTGATATATCCATGAGGGTTGGTAGGGCCACAGCCTTAATTGGGCCGCTGTTTGTTTCGTGGTTTTTTGCTGCCAGGATTGTCAATGGGGCTCAGTGCCTGCACTACAAATCCACCACTCTGGGTGGCCTTGCTTTTTCTTTCTGTTTATTTGATAAGACAGAGAAAAATTGAGGGGTAAGGGGAGCTAGAGGAAAGAGACAGAGAAACACCTGCAGAAGTGTCCCCCCCTGTAAGTGGGGAGCAGGGGCTCAAACCGTGTCCTTATGCATGTTAATATGTGCACAACCACCCAGCCCCCTGGGTAGGGCTTTTGACACTAGACCAGCTTAGCTGCTACTGGTCCAGAGCTGGCTGCCCATGCCTCAGGGCCTAGATATACTTTCTGATGTCCAAGAAATAAGTAAGACACAATAACTTGTTTATAAGAACCACCACTGACTATTTATTTAAAAAAGGAGGCATTAACAAAACCATAGGATAAGAGGGGTACAACTCCACACAATTCCCACCACCAGATCTCCGTATCCCATCCCCTCCCCTGATAGCTTTCCTAGTCTTTAACCCTCTGGGAGTATGGACCCAAGGTCATTGTGGGATGCAGAAGGTGGAAGGTCCGGCTTCTCTTAATTGCTTCCCCACTGAACATGGGCGTTGACTGGTCGATCCATACTCCCAGCCTGCTTCTATATTCCCTAGTAAGGTGGGGCTCTGGGGAATCGGAGCTCCAGGACACATTGGTGGGGTTGTCTGTCCAGGGAAGTCAGGTCAGCATCATGGTAGTATCTGGAACCTGGTGGCTGAAAAGAGTTAACATACAAAACCAAACAAATTGTTGCCACGCTGACACTAGTGTGGCAGGACCAGGACTATACATTTCTTACTAGCAGTCACCTCCCTTTACAAATGAGGGTGTTCTGTCTGGAAATGTCTAGTGACTAGAGCAATTCTGGCCTCTTTCTCTCTCTTAGTATATAAATAAACACACATTATTATTTTTTATATTGTTATTTGTTGCTGGGGCTTCATGGCTCTGTGCCAACTTTTCAGAGAGAGACAGTGAGATACTACAGCACCAAAGCACCCCTCAGAGCAGTGATCGTACAGTGTGGTGTAACAGGGGACCCAAACCAGGTGAACTATCTAGCAGGCCTCAAATTTTAAAATCCAGACGAGGTTGCCAGGGAGGTAGCGCTGATGCTATAGCATTGGACCTAAGAGCATGAAGCCTCAAGTTCAATACCAGCACTGCATATACCAGAATAGTGCCTTGGTATCTCTGTCTCTCTCTTTCTTTCCCCTCTCTTTAAGATTTTATTTATTTATTCATAAGATAGGAGAGAGAAAGAACCAGACATCACTCTAGTACTTGTACTGCCGGGGATTGAACTCAGGACCTCATGCTTGAGAGTCCAATGCTTTATCCACTTTATCCTCCTGGACCACTCTCTCTCTCATTCCCTCTCCCTCTCTTTAATAAAGAAATATTTTGGGGTCGGGCAGCTACACAGCGGGTTAAGCACACATGGCGCAAAGCACAAGGACCAGTGTAAGGATCCCGGTTCGAGCCCCCAGCTCCCCACCTGCAGCGGGAAGAGAAGTGGAAGCACCAGAAGAATCGCCTGGTGCAGAACCCCAACTCTTATTTCGTGGATGTCAGGTGCCCAGGATGCTATAAAGTCACCACCATCTTTATCCATGCACAAATGGTAGTTTTGTACACTGGCTGCTCACTGTCCTCTGCCAGCCTACAGGAGAAAAAGGCTTACAGAAAGCAAGGCTTTCTTCAGATTGAAGCAGCGCTGAAAGCACCCTGAGTCAAGATCAGTGGGAAACCATCCCAATAAACATGTTTTAATATAAAAATAAATTTCAAATTAAAGTTCAAAGGAGAATATAGAGGTTTAGAGCTCTTAAGAGACTTGCCTAAGGGTACATAGGCAAGTCCAATATACAACTTTGGACCTGAATGCTGTCTCTTGACTCCCAAACTCAAGCTCTTTCCACTCAAACATTTTACCTCTTACCTAGGAAATAGAATTCAAAAGTGTTAAGACCATTAGTCTCCAAAGGACAGCTTGATCTTACATGACCCTAGGAGAAGAGGTGACCTGAGGATGACAGACTGAAGTAGATTGGTTGACAGTGCTCTGCCAGTTGAGAGGGGAGGGGTGATAGGGAGAGCAAAAGACAGACAACTGCAGGCCTGCTTCACCTGCAGGTAGGGACCAATGGCTTGAACCTGGGTCCCTTTACCTGGGTGCATAATGTGAGCGCTTAAGCAGGTGCACCACCACCTCACCCACCCCCATTCCTTCTCCCTTGACTTTTTAAAATAATGAAAACTAGGGGCCAGGAGATAGCTCACTTTACCATGCACAAAGACCTTGGTTCTATGTTCCTGCTTATCACATGGGAATATCATGCAGGAGGCAATCTTCACGAGCTGTGGAGCAGTGCTGTGATGTCTTTCTTGTCCTTCAGCCTTCAGCCTCTAGTCCTCTATCTGGAAGAGTTCACCAGGAGTGGCACAGTTGACAAGCATGAGGTCACCTCCTACTCACTCCCATTTTCCTTTCTGCCCAGGACCAATGTGTACTCGAGGAGGAGAGGCACAACCAAACTGACCCTGAATAGAGAGGTGCCACTGTGGGACATATATTGAGAAGTCTGGATGTTGTCAAGAGAAGGACTAGGGGAAATTGTAGCATCCAAGGAAGGGAAGGAAGGAAGTGCAGGGGGAAAAGAAAGTGGAGCTAAAGACCTTCTTGAGGAAAAACGATGAGAAATGTGAGCTATGTATTGACATCTGGAGAGGCCACAGTGCGAGGCAGGGCTGGGAGACATTAATAACTCAGAGGCCAGATAACAGAGTCAAAGTTCTGGCCCTGCTGAGGGGAGAAGGAAGGCAAGGAGCCCAGAAGCCTTGTTGTCTGTGGTATGGGCTACATATGGGGACATCAAAGAGGAGAACAAAGGAGCACTGAAGAGGAGAGGCAAATAGAAAGTCTGGGGCTGCAGTTGTCAGTGAGTGAGTGTAGCTCAGAGCACTGACTTCAAAGGAGACAGGGTCTTTGCCAGACGGTAAAGGATAATGGTCTGGAAGAAGCACTTGAACAGGAGGGATAAGGAATGAGGGGGAAGGCGGGAGAGGGGCTGGGAGTGATGATCTCAGAGTCCCGAGTGATTCCTCTTCAGTGCTACTGAACCCTAAAACCCTAGTTTGCTTTACTTAGCTCAAAATTCAGTTGATAAGGAAAATATCAAGAGGTTTCTCAGATCTTTGTCTCCTTTTTAAAATTATGTTTTTATTTATTTATTTTCTCTTTTGTTGCCCTTGTATTTTATTGTTGTTGTAGTTATTGTTGTTGTTGTTACTGATGTCATTGTTGTTAGATAGGACAGAGAGAAATGGAGAGAGGAGGGGAAGACAGAAAGGGGAAGAGAAAGATAGGCACCGCCTGTGAAGCCTGTGAAGCGATTCCCCTGCAGGTGGGGAGCCAGGAGCTCGAACCCAGATTCTTACTCTGGTCCTTGTGCTTCGTGCCACGTGAGTTTAACCCGCTGTCCTACTGCCCGACTCCCTTTATTTTTAAACATTTTTTAAAACTTTATTTATTTATTTATTATTGGATAGAGACAGAGAGAAATTGAGAGGACAGAGAGAAACCTGCAGTTCTGCTTCATCACTTGTGAAGCTTCCCCCCTGCAGGTGGGAACCAGGGGCTTGAACCCTGGTCCTTGTGCACTGTAGGGTGTGCACTTAACTAGGTACACCACCACCTGGACCCCCCCCCCCGACTCCATTTTTAAATTTTTTAATACCAGAGCATTATTCAGCTTAGCTATGGTTTATGGTGGTGCTTGGTGGTGCTGGGGATTGAACTTGGCATATCAGAGCCTCAGGTACTAAAGTGTTTTTTTTTTTTGGTTGTTGTTGTTTTATTATTCATAACCACTATACTATCCCCAGTCCAAGATTGCTATTCTCTTTAAGTTTTTTTCTGAAAAAGTCTCTCTCTACTTTTTTTTTTTGGTAGAGCTAGGTCTTACAAATGTATGATTTCGTTTTCTTTTTAATTTTATTATAGAAACAGAGAAATTGGGAGAGGAGGGGAGATAGAGAGGGAGTGAGAGAGAGAAACACCTACAGAGACAACTTCACCACTTACAAATGTGTGATTTCAAGACTTCAGAGTAAAAGTTTTCTTTCATACTGAGAGTGAGAGACAGAGATGCCACAGCCCTACCATATGGTGCTGGCTGGAACCTGGGCATTGAGCATGGCAGAACATACTTGTTCAATTCAGTGCTTCTTATTTCAGGCGGAAAGCTGATCTTCACTATCTAAATCTATAATATTGTCATTACCCAGAAAGAAAGCAGTGCCACCACCACCCCCTGAAACTCCATGCCACTCCATCCCCAAGCCTTTTGCACTCGGCAACTTTCAGTGCTGTGCTGTCATTCTCTCTCCTATCTCTTTCAGTTTCTGCCTCTGTCTCTCTGTATCTGAAAATGCCATCATGAGAAGTGAAGCCCCAATGACAACAACCAAAAATTAAGCTGGTCACTTGGACCCAAGAGACAGCATATGATTATATTAAAGATTTCCAAGTCTGAGGCTCAGAGGTCCCCACTTAGTCCCTGGCACAACCATAAGCTGGAGCTGAGCAGTATTCTTGTCTTGGTCCATATCTATCTGTCTATCTATCTATCTATCTATCTATCTATCTATATATCTCTATCTCTCAATTACAAAAGAAATTAAATCGTTAGGGCCAGGCGGTAGTGCAGAGAGTTAAATGCATATGGCACAAAGTGCAAGGACCAGTGTAAGGATCCTGGTTCAAGTCCCCAGCTCCCCACCTGCAGGGGAGTCGCTTCACAGGCGGTGAAGCAGGCCTGCAGGTGCCTATCTTTCTCTCCCCCTCTCTGTCTTCCCCTCCTCTCTCCATCTCTATCCTATCCAACAATAATAACTTTAATAACAACAAAGTCAACAAAAATGAAAAAAAATGTTCACACATTTATCTCTGCATAGACATTCAAGCTGTTCCTTTTTTTTTTTTTTTTTTTTTTTACCAGAGCACTGCTCAGCTCTGGCTTGGTATGCTTGGCAGACATTGACCCTGGGAGCTTGGCGCTTCAGGCATGAAAGTCACCATGATATATCCCCACCTTCCTGAACAAATTTTTCTATGCATTATTTTCAGTTTTCTCAGGTATATAACCAGGAATGAAATATATATGTGTGTATTTAAATATACATACGTATTTATATATGTAAAAATATGAAAGGAGAGAGAGATTGAACCAGAGCATCACTCTAGCATATTCGATGCTGGCACTTAAACTCAAGACCTTATGATTTAGATAGAACCCAATGCTTTATCAACTTTGTTACCTCCTGCTCTGCAGTAAATATTAGATTTCTGAGCAGCTGCCTAATTACTTTCCATGACAGGTCCTCCAGTTTACACTCCAGCCAGCAGTGTCTGAGGATTTCTTGCCTATCTTGAAGCATCTGAAGGTCTGGCTATGCTCACCCCACATGGGGCTTGGCTGGGGAACAGGGGCACTGAGCTTGTCAGGTTCTCTCACCAGACAGTGTGAGCAAGCACAGGCACTCAATCTCGGCCACCAATTTTTCATACTGCATGCATTTTCCTCACCTGTGGACCCCAGAGTGAACCCTAGACTGCAGGCCAGGGAAGGGGGGATGAATAAATTCCAAGAACCAACTTAAAATTTTTTTCTTTATTATCTTTATTTATTTATTGAATAGAGACAGCTGGAAATTGTGAGAATAGGAGGAGACAGAGAGACACCTGCAGCACTGCTTCACCACTTGCAAAGCTTTCCTCCTGCAGGTGGGTACCAAGGTCCCAAAGCCAGGTCCTTGTGCACTGTTACATGTGCACACATCCAGATGTGCCACCACCCAGCCTCCAAGAAACAACTAAGAGCGAACTGAAGAATGTATAGTGGTGAGTATCCCCATCTATCACCGGGGAGACAAGAGGTTTGGCTCACTAATGGGTAGCCAAAAAAAAAAAAAAAAGAAGACTAGGAAATGTTTTTTTATTTTTAAAAATTAAATTAGAAGGTTGTTAAGGTGAGAGAGAAACTAAAGAGCATTGTAGAGAATGCTCAAAGGAGAAGAGGAATGACCAGGGAGCTTATGTATTATGGAGTGACTGAAGATAACAGAGGCATCAGGTACACTGTGGGGCGAGGGGTGAGTATCCTTCTGGATGTGTTTTTAGTAACTGTGGAAGGATCAGACTTCTGGGAGTCCTGTAGCTCAGTGACTTATCAACTCAAGGAGAAATCTGTCTCAATTTAGATCAGCACTGTCTAACAAAAACAGAGTATGGACAATATATATCATCCAATTATGCTTATCTTTGCAGTCACTGATGGAATAAGTAGTGTTGAGGACCTGTGAAATAGCTCACTTGCATAGTGTGCTGCTTTGCCATGTGCTCAACCCAAGTTTGAGTCTGGCTCCGATAGCACTGAAGGAAGCTTCAGTTGTATGGTCTCTTTCTCTCTCCCCCATCTGTCTTTACCTAAAACAAACAAACTTACATTTTGATTCCTGATTCCCCTCCCCCCACCAGACCTGGCTTTGAATTATTTCACTACACCAAGGTTGACTTTTCCATTCTTTTCCTTTCAGATGAAGGGATACCGTATAGGAGAGATAACACCCAGTAGTGAGCTTACTCTGGTGCTGTGACACTGTTGTGGTGTCAAGGCTCTAACCTCAGATAAGTATATAGCAAGACATGTGCCCTACCTGGTGAACTATCTTCCAGTCCCTCCTTGCTTCAATGTAACTGAGATGAAGCATCTTTTACTATTACTAAGAGTCATGGTCACTTCCTTTTCTTGTTTGCACCCCATGACTGGTTCTCTAGATTTTTCAATCTTTTGCACATTGGAATTATTTTCACGCAACGGTAATTTGTCAGATGTGCTTTGTTTTCTTGGTTTTGTTGGTTTATTTCATGGAAAATATAAGAAATATTGTGGTCAAAGTCGAGAACTTCAGAGTTTGAGTCATTTTTAAGTAATCCCATTGCACTGCAAGACTGTAATTTTTTTTAATTTTGTACTTTGATGGTTTCATATTTTAGATTTATATCTTTGAGTCATTCGGGTAAGCAATGCAGAAAGGATACAAATACTTTTGTTTCCAGATGACTGCTCCATGTTCCCAGAACAATTTACTACATAATCTATTACAGATATTCTTTGATTTTCAATGGTGTTATGTCCTGATAAATTTATTGTAAATTCAGATTGTTGTAAATTGAAAATGCGTGTAGAAATCTTACCAAGTGTCATGGCTTTGCCTAGCCTTCCTTAGAATTGCTCAGAACAGTTATATTAGCCAACAGTAGAAGCAAAATCATCGCACACAAAGCCTAGTTTTACAATAACTGTTGAGTATCTCCTATAATTTATTGAATACTGCACTGAGAGTGAAAAACAGTTTGTAGCTTTGGTTATTGACCTTGTGATCACCTTGAGGTAGGTGTGTATGTGATATAGAGTTGGTTTTAATTTTTATTTTTTAGAATTTTATTTACTATTATTTAGTTAGGATATATAAAGAGAGAAGTTGAGAGGAAAGGGCAGGGAGAGAGAGAGAGAGAGAGAGAGCCATCTGCAGCATGGTTTCACTACTCATGAAGTTTTTCCCCTGTAGGTGGAGACTGGGGGCTTGAACCCGAGTCTTTAGGCACTGTAATGCATGTGCTCAGACAGATGTACCAATACCCAACCCCTATAATTATTCTTTAAAGATATAATCTTCCTTGGGGCCGGGTGGTGGCACACCTGGTTGAGCGCAAACATTACAATGTGCAAGGACTGGGGTTCAAGCCCCTGGTCCCCACCTGCATGAGGAAAGCTTCACAAGTGGTGAAGCAGTGCTGCAGGTATCTATCTTTTACCCTCTCTATCTCCCCTTCCCTCTTGATTTCTGGCTGTCTCTATTTAATAAATAAATAAAGATAATAATATAAATTTTAAAAAAGATATAATCTTCCATTCTGACTGTTAAAAAATTTTCTTTTCTTTTCTTTTCTTTTTGCCTCCAGGGTTATCGCTGGGGCTTAGTGCCTGCATTACAAATCCACTGCTCCTAGAGGCCATTTTTCCCATTTTCTGCCCTAGTTGTTGTTTTTACTGGATAGGGCAGAGAGAAATTGAGAGAGAAAGAGAATACAGGGAGGGGGAGAGAAAGACACTTGTATACCTGCTTCATTGCTTGTGAAGCGACCCCACTGCAGGTGGGTAGCTGGGGCTTGAACCGGGATCTTTAACCAGGTCATTGTAATTGGCACCATGTGAACTTAACCCGGTGTGCTACCGCCTGGCTCCCAGAAATTTTTTAAGGGTCAGCTGATGGTGCACCTGGTTGAGCACACATGTTACAGTGTGCAAGGATCCAGGTTTAATCCTCTAGTTCCCACCTGCAGGAAGAAAGCTTTGTGAGTGATGAAACAGTGCTGCAGGTGTCTCTCTCTCTCTCTCTCTCTCCCTCTCTATCATCACCCTTCCTCTCAATTTCTGGCTGTCTCTATTCAATAATTAAGTAGAGATAATAAAAAAATAAAACAAAGAATAGTTTAAAAAACTAAAAAAGCACTTCTCTTTTTTAAATCAGACATCAATTTTTGAATGTTATCGAATACCTTTTCAGTTTCCATGTGGTAATCATGAAAAATTTCCTTCAGTGACTTGTCAATATGATAATATTAATAATGCTCCCAATGTTGAATAAACCTGCAAATACATTATATTATTAGCAAATAATATATCTATATATAATGAGTTAAGGGTTTATGGTTTTTTTTTGCTAATATTTAGTTTACAATGTTTGCTATTATATTCAGAAATGAAACTTGCCTATGGTGTTTTTCTCTTGTACTATCGGTGATAGATTTTAGTATTGACATAATATCCATAAAAAGGATTTGGAAAAATTGATTTGGCATAGTGGTTTACTGTGAATACTGGAACTAAACACAGTAGGTTCAAATTTTGATCTGCTACTTCTTTTCTTTTTCTTTCTGGATACAAGTTTATTCAATATATAGACACACACACAAAAAAAAAAAAAAAAAAACCCAAAAAACAAACAAACAAAAAACCCTCCAACTTTATTGAGGTGGCTGATCACATCCACAACCAAATCCGCGTCTAAACTGGAATTCGGTTGCTGACCCAGCCCCAGCCTCAGCTTTCTTGTTGGAACCAGGGGCACAGCACTTCTTCTGTAAGTATCTGCCAGCTTCGCTTCATGTGGATCTTGCAGGTCGTTCACCCTCCAGACCTTTGGGTTCACCCTCCAGTCTCAGGTCGGCTGCGACACAGGAAGTCAGGCACAATTTCAGGGCAGGTGGAGGTAATCATGGAGGTGCTGGATACCCTTGTTGGTAAGATACCAGTAAAAATGCCTCCAGGCAAACTCTTCCTTCATGTAGTCTCTTAACTTGAGAGACTGCATGCCTGTCATGATGTGAAGGTTAGGGATATTCTATGAGCTCTGGGTGATTGGGCATGTGGACATCCTTCTTAGCCACCATCACTCCTCCTCAAAAAGGAGTTTGTAAATGGCAATCCGGTTCTTGGGCATCAATATCTTGGTGGCCACTGAGTCTGGAACCAAAGCTGGAAAAGATGATCTGCTACTTTTTGATGTATAACACTGGGCAAATTAGTGCCTTTTACTTGAGTTTTTTCTTTCATTAAAAAAAAAAAAAAAAGGAAACTAACTCATTTATTACAGACTACCAGTGTTTCAAATGGTGGAGCTTCTACTGGCCTTTCGATTCCTTCAGCCTTGTAAGGGCAGATTTTACTGTGACTACTGAGATGAAAGGTAGGTCTAGGCACCACTGGCTACCATCCCCATGCCCAAAGCACAGTGTCAAATCCCCACAGCTTGTCTCTGCACTTTGCTGTTGCCAAAGAAGTAAGGTGGGGGCTAAGGAGATAGCATAGATGTTATGCAAAAAGACTTTAGTGCCTAAAGTTCCAATATCCCCCACACCACCATAAGCCAGAGTTGAGCAATGGTCTGATAAGAAAAAAAAAAAAAGAAAGTTTCTTGGCATGTTGGCTGACTTCAATTTTCTTCATTTCACCATTTTCCCAAGGTGAACACCCACCACAGGTACTAAGTTTACTGAGAATTCTGACCTTTTTTGGTGCCTTAGCCAGGTCACTATATACTGGAGTCAAGCCCAAAAACCCATCTGAGTTTTTTCATCTCTGTGGCTGGGAGATAGCTCAGTAAGTAAAGTACATACCTTACCTTACATGAGACTCTGGGTTCAATCCTGGCACCATGTGGTAGTAACACGACCGGCACTGAAAGGAAAACCATGGATGGTAGAGTGGTACTTTGTTATGCCCCCTCTCTCCTCTCCTTCATATATAGAATGGAAAAATTAGACTAGTAAGGTCTCTTGGTAGTATCATGAATTCCACTTGGGCAGGGGAGAAATTTATGGGTGGAGGAGCAGTGCTACAGGTGTCTCTCCTTCTCTCTCACCTTTCCCTCTGCTGCTTTCTGTTAAATAAGTAAATAAATAAAAGAATTAATGAGTGGCCAGCGGGTTAATCACACATGGCACAAAGCGCAAAGACCAGCATAAGGATCCCAGTTGGAACATTAGGTCCCCACCTGCAGGGGAGTCGCTTCACTGGTGGTGAAGCAGGTCTGCAGGTGTCTATTTTTCTCTCCCATTCTCTGTCTTCCCCTCCTCTCTTCATTTCTTTCTGTCCTATCCAACAACAACAGCAATGACAACAAGAATAATGACAACAATAAGGGTAACAACAATGGCAACAAAATGGGAAAAAATGTCCTCCAGGAGCAGTGGAATTGTAGTGCAGGCACTAAGCCCCAGCAATAACCCTGGAGGAAAAAAAAAAAAAGAATTAATGGATGTTGAGAGCAGTGGATTCATCACGAAGGCGCCAGCCTCAGCAATAATGCTGGTGACAAAACAAACAAACAAACAAAAATTCTTCCATTTATTTGTTTGCTTATTTTAACCATCCATATGTTTTTGTTCATTTTTTTTCATTTATTGGCAAAATAATTACAATTCTTTTAAAAGTCTTTGCAGTTGTAACTATCACCTGATTCTCATTTCTTTGTTTGGGATGATCTTAAGGGATTATTTTCAGAAGTGGAGAGATAGCACAGTAGAAGTGCACAAGACTTACTTTTGAGTGGTGTCAGGTTTTTTATCCAGCAACGCCAGAGCATAGCACTCTGGTTTAAAAAAAATGTGTATATATATATATATATATATATATATATATATATATATATAATTTCAGCCTTCCAAGAAATCTTAATTTTATAGGATTGTACTACTCATCTTTTGCTAATCTGAGGCTCCAGTGGTAATTCTGTATTTGTTGATGTATAAGGGTTAATAAGTGGAGGGTAAAGCATTGAACTCCTAGGCATGAGATCCTGAGTTCAGTCCCCCACACTGCTTATGCCAGAGTGATGCTCTGATATTCTCTCTCTCTCTCTCTCTATATATATATATGTATATATATATATATATATATATATATATATTCTATCATTAAAAAAATAAATGAATCTTTAGGGGGCAGGTGGTAAGTGCAAGGACCCAGATTCAGTCCCCACCAGCAGGGGGGAGGCTTCAAGAGTGGGCTGTCTCTATCTGTTTCTGTTTCTCTCTGTTTCTCTCTCTCTCTTATTTTTTATTTACCAGAGCACTGGTCAGCTCTGGTTTATGGTGGTATGGAGAATTGAATCTGGGAATTGGGAGCCTCAGGCATGAGAGTCTTTTTGCATAACCATTATGCTATCTACCCCTGCCATCTCTTTCCCTCTCTATCTTTCCCTCCCCTCTCATTTTCTCTATGTCTCTATCCAATAATAAAAATAAATAAATAAATAAACCTTTAAAAGAAGACTTCAAGGTAGTTACCAATTAAAAGTAGATGTCTTCAGTTTTCTTCAGTCTTCTATTTTTTAAAGTTTTATATATTTCACAAGTGAGGAAGAGACATGGAGTGAGAGGGAGAAAGGCCAGATAAAACTTAGAACCTCATGCTTGAAACCCCAATGCTTTACCTACTGCACAACCTTCCAGACCACCAAAAGACTTTTTTTTGTCATCACAGGGGCTTTACTGCTCAAGACTGACCCCCCCCCCAAGATACAAAGAGATAGAGAATCAAACAGGCATCATAGCACAAAGGTTTCCTTCAGTGCAGTGGGGGCCAAGCTTGGTCTTACCAGCCCCAACAGTAGGCATTTTTAAAACTATGGAATCTTGGTGTATTGCACTGAAGCGAATGACTCTGTGGAAGGAGAGAAAGGAATGGAACAAAGGGACATTAGGTTTCTGGGACATGATGGGGGGAGGGTACCCTAGGTTAAGGGAGTATCTCCCAGACATCTAGATATCTATCATGGAGAGAGGTGTTGTGCCTGTGTGTCATCAATTGTAAAACATTAACCCCCCCAATAAAAACAAAACAACAACCACGTGGACCTGTGCATCTATAATAAAGTTGGGGACCGGGTGGTGGTGCACCCAGTTGAGCACACATGTTACAGTGCACAAGGATGAAGTTGGTGGCAGTGAGGCAAACAAAGCATCCTTGGTCAATATCAACAGAAGTATGCTAGGAAATTTTTCCTACTTCTTTGTTGCTTTACATTAACTCTTGTTAGCCTGTGTAAAAAAATAAAAAACAACTTTAACTTGTCTATCAAGTGTATGAGTCACTATTTGTCCTGCACTGCATTTGACTTATTGTTTTTTGTTTGTTTTTACCAGAGTACTGCTCAGCTCTGGCTTATGGTAGTGTGGGGATATTGAACCTGGGATATTAGAGCCATAGACATGAATGTATTTATATTTATAAATAATTATATGCTGCCTCCACCTTTTAAACAATATTTATTTATTTATGTTTTTATTCCCTTTTGTTGCCCTTGTTTTATTGTTGTAGTTATTGTTGTTGTTGTTGTTGCCGTTGGATAGGACAGAGAGAAATGGAGAGAGGAGGGGCGATAGAGAGGGGGAGAGAAAGACACCTGGAGACCTGCTCCACCACCTGTGAAGTGACGCCCCTGCAGGTGGGGAGCTGGGGCTCGAACCAGGATCTTGCACTTAACCCACTGCACTACCACCCAACTCCCTTAAACAATATTTATTTATTTAGTAACTACAGAGAAAAAAAGAGGGAACCAAAAACAATAAGGTCAACAAAAGGGGGGGGAGTATATATATAAAAAAAAAAAGAGAGAGAGAGAACCAGATTATCACTCTGGTACATGTGTTGCCAGGGATCAAACTCAGAACCTCATGCTTAAGAATTCAGTGCTTTATCCACAACATTACCTCCCAGACCACAGCAGCTATTGTTTCTAAAAGTTCCAAACAATCAGCTACCATAGCAGTTATGGGAGAGTCCCTTTGTGTCTATTAACTTTGTTTAGAATTGAATCTGATTGAAGATGTGGTCGAGTGGAAAGAAGTTGGTGTTGAACACATTGTAAATACATATGTGAGAAAGATGGACTAGGGTCTAGCAGGAGTTATAAATTGTAAGAGCAGATATACCTCAAACATACTGCAAGTTCAGTTCCATATCTCAGCAATAAATTGAAAGTTGAAATAAACTCAATCACAATTTTTCTATGTCATGTGTGCAATAACATTAAAAACCAACCAACCTGTGTCTTTTTTTTTTTTCTGATCTTGTTTTTCAACTTCTGCCTGAGAGTGCGATCATCCCATATTCAACCTTCTGTTTCTGACTTATTTCACTTAACATGAATTTTTCAAGGTCCATCCAAGATCGGCTGAAAGCAGTGAAGAAGAAAAAAAAAAAAGGAAAAAAATAGAAAACAAAAACAAAAACAAATAGAACCTGAACTGGAATTGGCGTATTGCACCAAAGTAAAAGACTCTGGGGTGGGAGGGTGGGGAGAATACAGGTCCAAGAAGGATGACAGAGGACCTAGTGGGGGTTGTATTGTTATATGGGAAACTGAGAAATGTTATGCATGTACAAACTATTGTATTTACTGTATTTACTGTTGAATGTAAAACATTAATTCCCCAATAAAGAAATTTAAAAAATTAAAAAAAAAACCAAACAAACAAAACAAAAAAAATCAGTCCTCACAGATTCAGTCCCCAGAACCACTATAAACCAGAGTTGAGCAATGCACTGGGTAAAATAAAATAGAATAAAATGAAATAAAACAATGTTCATAGCTTAGTTTGGTGGTCTGGGAGATGTCACAGTGGCTAAAGTATTGGCCTCTCAAGTGTGAAGTTCTGAGTTCAGTCCCTGGCTGCACATATACCAGAGTATGTCTTGTTCTTTCTCTCTCTCTCCTATCTTCTTCATGAATAAATACAATCTAAAAACAAACAAACAAACAAAAACCCGAAGTTGGCCTTCCCATTGAGCCTGTTCTAACTTGTGTTTACTGACAATAACTGTATCTAACTTTAAAAAAATAATAATAACTTCACGTGGTCCGGGAGGTGGCATAGTGAAAAAGCTTTGGATTCTCAAACATGAGGTCCTGAGTTTGATCCCTGGCAGCACATGTGCCAGAGTGATGTCTGGTTCTTTCTTTCTCTTCCTATCTTTCTCATAAATAAATAAAATCTTTTAAAAAATTTTTAAAAAATACTTCATTTGCTGCTAAAAATTGATTAGTGTCATCTGAGCCTTTATAGAGCTCAGATCTTTGTTGCCACCATGTTCATCTTGCCCCATGTTGGTGACTGCTGGGTCATCAGGGTGGTGTCATAGAATGGTGAGTGACTGAAGGAATTTCTTTTTTTTTTTAAACTTTAATTTGATAAGACAGAGAGTAATCGAGAGAAGGGGAGACAGAGAGGGAGAGAGACACCTTCAGCCTTGCTTCACTACTCATGAAGCTTTCTCCCTGCAGGTGGGGACCAGGGGCTTGAACCCAGGTCCTTGTGCACTGTAATGTGTGCACTTAACCAGATGTACCATCACCTGGTCACTGAAGCAATTTCTTTTACTTATTTTTAGAGGTTTATTTTTTTTTTTTTAATTTATTTTTTATTTAAGAAAGGAAAAATTAACAAAACCATAGGGTAGAAGGGGTACAACTCCACACAATTCCCACCACCCAATCTCCATATCCCACCCCCTCCCCTGGTATCATTCCCATTCTCTATCCCTCTGGGAGCATGGACCCAGGGTCATGGGTTGCAGAAGGTGGAAGGTCTGGCTTCTGTAATTGCTTCCCCGCAATTACATGGACATTGACTGGTTGGTCCATACTCCCAGTCTGCCTCTCTCTTTCTCTAGTAGGGTGGGTCTCTGGGGAAGCGGAGCTCCAGGACACATTGGTGGGGTCTTCAGTCCAGGGAAGCCTGGCTGGCATCCTGATGGCATCTGGAACCTGGTGGCTGAAAAGAGAGTTAACATACAAAGCCAAACAAATTGTTGAGCAATCATGGACCCAAAGGTTGGAATAGTGGAGAGGAAGTGTTGGGGGGGTACTCACTGCAAACTCTAGTGTACTTCTGCTTTCAGGTATATATTTTGCACTTGCTTATGGATACGTGTGAACATATGCTCTCTCTCACAGAACCTGGTGTATATTTAGGTTTTGGGACTTTGTTAGAAAGTGATCCACCTGAAATGGAATTAGAGAATGCTATGAAAGGAAAGGTCTCACCCGAGTAATGAAGCTGAAGGGTTGTCATTCCACACCTGAAGTCTCTGGACACAGTCTGAGCGGAAGCATGTTGAGGTGGCAATCGTTGCGTTGATTAGGTTGCGACCGGCTGATGCAATATTATTTGATATGGATTGGGAGAGGAATGCGGGAAAGTGGGCCCTATCCTAAGGTTCCTGGACTAGGAGAAATATAGGCTCTATAGTGGAGATGTGAGGTTCCTGATGTCTTAGGGTTCAAAAAGACAATGGATAGTTAATGTTATCATCACAATATTTGGTAATCGGGTTAACTTTGAAAAGTCCTTTTGTGGGAGTCGGGTGGTAGCGCAGCAGGTTAAGCACAGGTGGCTCAAATCGCAAGGACTGGCATAAGGATCCCGGTTTGAGCCCCCGGCTCCCCACCTGCAGGGGAGTCGCTTCACAGGTGGTGAAGCAGGTCTGCAGGTGTCTTTCTCTCCCCCTCTCTGTCTTCCCCTCCTCTCTCCATTTCTCTCTGTTCTATCCAACAACGACGACATCAACAACAACAATAGCTACAACAACAATAAAAAAACAAGGGCAACAAGAAGGAAATAAATAAAAGAAAAGAAAAGTTCTTTTGTTAGGGTTTGCTGTATAGTACCCAGTATCTTGTAAATAGCTGTGCCACTGGTTGCCTCTGATCTACTTGGTCTGGGCTTTTGAGAGAGTCCGCTTATCAGATTCACAGCCTATATCTTAAGAAGACTCAGTCTGTGTTTTAAAAACTTCGAGACATACAATTAATTTTTCCCCTCTCATATTAATTAACTAGTGATTTATATGACTACACTTTACTAGGAGTGTACATAAACACCATTCCCACCACCAAAAGACTGTGTCCCATCCCACCCATCTACCCCCAGGCCCCACCGGCCCAGGAAGCCGCATGTCTACCCCTCACCACAGGATTTTTACTTTGGTGCCCTACTTTCAATTTAGTCAGATCCTGCCTTTAGTTTCCCTTTCTGATTTTCTTTCTCAACTTTTGTTGATGAGTGGGATCATCCCATACTCGTCTTTATCTTTCTGACTTAGCTCACTTAACATAATTCCTTCTAGCTCTGACCAAGATGGGTCAAAGAAGTTGAGTTCATTGTTCTTAGTAGCTGCATAGTATTAGAGGTTTATTTTATGAACTGGAAAAATAGCTCACTTGGACTATGTGCTTCTTCTTATTTATTTATTTATTTTCCCTTTTGTTGCCCTTGTATTTTATTGTTGTTGTACTTATTATTGTTGTTATAAATGTCGTTGTTGTTAGATAAGACAGAGAACTGGAGAGAGGAGGGGAAGACAGAGAGGGGGAGAGAAAGACAGACACCTGCAGACCTGCTTCACCGCCTGTGAAGTGACTCCCCTGTAGATGGGGAGCTGGGGGCTTGAACTGGGATCTTTTTTTTTTTTTTTGAACTGGGATCCTTACACCTGTCCTTGCACCGGTCCTTGTGCCATGTGCACTTAACTCACTACTGCTGGACTCCCGACTGTGTGCTTCTTTGCCATGTGTGCAACAGAGATTCAAGCCCACCATATTGAAAGAAACTTTGGTGCTGTGGTCTCTTTAATCTCTCTCTGTTTCTATAAAGAAAGGAAGAGGAAGTGGAGGAGGAGGAGAAGATTTATTTCATATGAAAGAGACAGAGAAAGAGAGAGGCCAATGCACTACTCTAGCACTTGTAGTATCAGGGATCAAACCAGTGGCCTCACTGCCTCACCAATGAACAATCTACCCAGTCACAATGTAACAGTTCCTTTTGTTAAATGGGGTTGGAAAGAATGAACCCAGGGCCTCATTTCATGCTGATACTACTGTGAAGCAGCCTCCCGTGGGCTAACATTTTTCATTCTGTTGTTGCTGTTGTTATTGTTGTTGTTGTCAGTAGAACTTCATGACTCTGGGTCAACATTTTCAGATGTTGAGAAAGAAAGAGAGAGAATGAGTGGACATCACAGCACTAGAGCTTCATGCACTGCCAGGTCAGGAACATGGCAAAGGGGCCAGATGATGGCTTTCCTGGTTGAGCGCACACATTCCAGTGCACAAGGATCCAGTTCAAACTCCCAGCCTCCACCTGCAGGGGGAAAGCTTCACAAGTGGGGAAGCACTGTTGCAGATGCCTCTCTGTCTCTCTTTCTGTCTATCTAACTTTCCCCTCTCAATTTCTCTCATTCTCTAAGCAGGAAAGCTAGCTATCTTTCCAGATTTTCAAAAAATTCTTTATTATATTAAAAGAGAAGGAGACAGAAAAGAATAGATGGGGTGTGGGGAAGACACCACAGCACAATTCCACAATTAATGGAGCTCTTCCAGTGCCATCCATGGTGCTCCCATGTAGTGCCAGAGAACTCCACACACAGATCTGTGTGCTCTACTAGGTGAATAATTTTCCAACCTCAATCCATATTTCTTAAAATAAAACACAAGGCAATGAAGAGATACTCCATATCAATCAATACTTCCTTTTACAAAAGATTTCTCTGTAGTATGTATATACAACACCGTTTGGGGTTGGGAAGACAGCATAATGGTTATGCAAAAAAACTTTCATCCTTTTGTATCCAGAGACACCAAGCCAGTGATATGTCAACCTTCCAACCCCAATAATCTAGTGTGACCTTTCCTAACATGGGACTACCTAGTCCCACTTCAGATGGTGATTTTTTTAAACAAAGTTACAGATTCCAGATACAAGCTGGGGCCTAGGGGACTGGATACATGTATACACATATCCATAAGTTAGGGGCAACTATATACTTCAATGTAACAGTGCTTAATAGTCCTCTGTAATTAGATTTAGGACTATGTAGCTCCGTGATCTAGTAGAAAGGCCTAAAGAAGGCACCATAAGTATTCTAATCAATATTTTTATATTTATTTAATTTATCCCCTTTTGTTGCCTTTGTTGTTTTATTGTTGTAGTTATTATTGTTGTTATTGATGTCGTTGTTGTTGCATAGGACAGAGAGAAATGGAGAAAGGAGGGAAAGACAAAGAGGGGGAGAGAAAGATAGACACCTGCAGACCTGCTTCACTGCCTGTGAAGCAACTCCCCTAAAGGTGGGGAGCCATGGAGTTGAACTGGGATCCTTATGCAGGTCCTTGTGCTTTGCACCACATGCGCTTAACCCACTGCCCTACCGCCTGACTCCCCTCTAATCAATATTTATATTTAAGCTTAGGCACCCTCCTTTCCCACCCCCTACTTCACTTCCTTCAATCACTCTATTTGCTCAATTAATAACACAAAAGAAAGTACGATACATTTCTTAGTCTCTTCTGACAACATCAGCATTCTTGTCACCCCTTGATAATTTTTAGAAGAAATACTGTACAATTAGCCAAGATATATACTGGAAAAAATATATATATATATCAACTAAAGGGCAATTATTGTCTCTATGGCAACCTTTACTACAATAACCAAACAAGTAAATGCAGTAAAACTCAAGGTGAACTTAGACCCCACTAAAATCCTAGGTATATTTCTTCCCTAACTTGAGGCCAGACCCCATAAACTTAACACTAGTTTGGATACAACAAATGACACACAGCATTTTAACAGCTGGGAGAAAGCCCAAGCTCATCAGGTAGAGAATGGACTACAAAAGTTGGAGAGCTGCACCTATGGACATCTAATCTTTGACAAAGGGGCCCAGATATTAAATGGGGAAAGCAGAGTCTCTTCAACAAATGGTGTTGGGAAAAAATGGGTTGAAACATGCAGAAGAATGAAACTGAACCACTATATTTCACCAAATACAAAAGTAAATTCCAAGTGGATCAAGGACTTGGATGTTAGACCACAAACTATCAGATACTTAGAGGAAAATATTGGCAAAACTCCTTTCCGAATCAATTTTAAAGACATCTTCAATGAAACGAATCCAATTACAAAGAAGACTGAGGCAAGCATAAACCTATGGGACTACATCAAAATTTTTAAGCTGTTTTTTTTTTTTTTAATTTTTTAAGCTTTTTAGCTTCTGCACAGCTAAAGAAACTACTACCCAAACCAAGAAACCCCTCACAGAATGGGAAAAGATCTTTACATGCCATACATCAGACAAGAGGCTAATAACCAGAATATATAAAGAACTTGCAAATCTCAACAGCAAGACAACAAATAACGCCATCCAAAAATGAGGGGAGGACATTGAAAGAATATTCACCACAGAAGAGATCCAAAAGGCCGAGAAACACATGAAAAAATGCTCCAAGTCTCTGATTGTCAAAGAAATGCAAATAAAGACAACAATGAGATACCACTTCACTCCTGTGAGAATGTCATGCATCAGAAAAGGTAACAGCAGCAAATGCTGGAGAGGGTGTGGGGTCAAAGGAACCCTCCTGCACTGCTGGTGGGAATGTCAATTGGTCCAGCCTCTGTGGAGAATAGTCTGGAGAACTCTCAGAAGGCTAGAAATGGGCCTACCCTATGACCCTGCAATTCCTCTCCTGGGGATATATCTTAAGGAACCCAACACATCCATCCAAAAAGATCTGTTTACACATATGTTCTTGGCAGCACAATTTGTAATAGCCAAAACCTGGAAACAACCCAGGTGTCCAACAACAGATGAGTGGCTGTGCAAGTTGTGGTATATATATATATATATATATATACATATATATAAATAATGGAATACTACTCAGCTATAAAAAATGGTGACTTCACCGTTTTCAGCCGATCTTGGATGGACCTTGAAAAATTCATGTTAAGTGAAATAAGTCAGAAACAGAAGGATGAATATGGGATGATCTCATTCTCAGGCAGAAGTTGAAAAACAAGATCAGAAAAGAAAACACAAGTAGAACCTGAACTGGAATTGGCGTAGTACACCAAAGTAAAAGACTCTGGGGTGGGTGGGTAGGGAGAATACAGGTCCAAGAAGGATGACAGAGGACCTAATGGGGGTTGTACTGTTATATGGAAAACTGGGAAATGTTATGCATGTACAAACTATTATATTTACTGTTGAATGTAAAACATTAATTCCCCAATAAGGAAATAAATTTTTAAAAAAGCTGGAGAGCTGAATGGGAGGACAAGAAACTGCCTCACTTAATGATGGCCTTCTTGGTCACTGCCAGGCCACCCCATGCCGAGGACCATAGTCAGGGAATCCTTGGGTTCCTCCATAGATTCAATGAGTCTAGACCTCTAATAGACCACTCACATCAGCATAACTGGTCACTTTCACCAGAAATGTCAGTATAAGCCCTCCTGTGGGCTTCTTCAATGGTAAGGGCTGCCCCACTCTCTGGAGGGAGGCTGGGCCACCCTACTCTATCACTTGAGGAAGACTGGTCCTGAAATGAGTGCAGCCTAGAATGCTGCCAGCTGTGACCATGGACTTCGAGCATAGACTTACAAGCTCTCACAGGTTACATAGGCTCCTGTGCTAATATGAATATACATAGGCCCAAGGTCAGATTGATGAAGTAAACAGTAAATTTATTTATATATTTTCTTCAAGTTTGGAAGCTACTCTCTGCCCTGATCCAACTTTCTTTTATATATATATTCCATTTTGTTGCCCTTGTTTTATTGTTGTGGTTATTATTGTTGTTATTGATGTCGTCATTGTTGGATAGGACAGAGAGAAATGGAGAGAGGAGGGGAAGACAGAGAGGGAGAGATACAGACACCTGCAGACCTGCTTCACTGCCTGTGAAGCGACTCCCCTGCAGGTGGGGAGCCAGGAGCTTGAACCAGGATCCTTACGCCTGATCCAGCTTTCTAGTTCCTATTTTCAATTCTGATACAATATTTTTAGTCCATTTGCATGTTAGCTATCAAGCTCCAGCAAAAACTACCAAAGTCATGCGCCCCTAAGACCTATCTAAAATAGAATTCACAGCTTTTTTCCACCTTAAAATCCCTATTCTTTTTTTAAAAATTTTTTTACATTTATTTATTTACTTATTTTCCCTTTTGTTGCCCTTGTTGTTTATAGTTGTTGTTGTTATTGCTGTCATTGTTGTTGGATAGGACAGAGAGAAATGGAGAGAGGAGGGGAAGACAGAGAGGGGGAGAGAAAGAGAGACACCTGCAGACCTGCTTCACCACCTGTGAAGCAACTCCCCTGCAGGTGGGGAGCCAGGGGCTCGAACCAGGATCCTCATGCCGATCTTTGTGCTTTGCGCCACCTGCGCTTAACCCGCTGAGCTACGCCCGACTCCCAAAATCCCTATTCTCATTTGTTCTACTACTACTTCTTGATTCCTGTTTTAAAGATTTTGTCCTGCTTTATATCTCATGACTTTCAACCACCAAGTGACAGACACGACTATGATTCCATCCTGAACTCCCTGGGCAGATGACCTCATCAATGTATTCCAGAACCTCACCTTTCCAGAGCACTACCCCACTATCCCTACCCAAAGATAGAAATAGGTTGAGGGTATGAATCAACCTGCCAGTAACCATTTCTAGCAGAGGAGCTTTTACAGAAGCCAGACCTTCCACCTTCTGCACCCCATAAAGAATGTTGGTCCATGGGGAGCCAGGTGGTAGTGCACCCAGTTATGCACACATATCGCCAAGAATTTTGATCCATACTCCCAGAGGGGTAAGTGTTAAGGGAAGATGACCAAAGGGCTCTGAACTCTAATTCCATCAGAACTCAGAGAGAGAAGGGGTTGGGGGTGAGAGACACTCAGAAGTAGTAGTAGCTGTGTGACTTAGAAAGGAAGAGAGAAGGAAAGACCATAGGAAAAATGGGCAAATGTATATAAATATAGATACATAGTTATAGAAATAATAGTCAACCCATGCCCGTGATCTTGGGAAAACTACTGTAGTTTCCAATGGGGGGAATCAGGACATAGAACTCTGGTGGTGGGAAAGGTGTGGAATTATATACCTCCTGTTACCTTATATAATTTTTAATAATATATTTTTTACTTTTTAAAAAATATTTACTTATTTATTCCCTTTTCTTGCCCTTGTTGTTGTAGTTATTATTGTTGTTGTTGATGTCATTGCTGTTGAATAGGACAGAGAGAAATGGAGAGAGGAGGGGAAGACAGAGAGGGGAAGAGAAAGATAGACACCTGCAGACCTGCTTCACCGCTTGTGAAGTGACTCCCCTGCAGGTGGGGAGCCAGGGGCTCGAACCGGGATCCTTGTGCTTTGCGCCGCCTGCGCTTAACCCACTGCACAACTTTTTTTTTTTTTTTTTTTACTTTTTCTTGTCTTTATTTATTTATTGGATAGAGGCAAACAGAAATCAATAGGGAAAGGGGGAGATAGGGAAACACCTGCAGCCCTGCTTCATCACTCACAAAGCTTTCCTCTTGCAGGTGAAGATTGGAGGCTTGAACCCTGGTCCTTGCACTCTGTAACATGTGCGCTCAACTAGGTGCACCACCACCCAGCCCCTCTTATAATTTTGTAAATCAATATTAAATAATTAATAAAACATTTTAAAATAACTTATTTCATAATTTAAAAAAATACTTTTATGCCTGAGGCTCCAAGTTCCCAAGTTCAGTCTCCAGCACAATCAGAAACCAGAGCTAAACAGCAGTGTCCTGGTCTTTCTCTCTGTATCGTTCTTATTAAAATAAAGTAAATAAAATTAAAAAAAAAAACACACTGTTTGATGGCATTTTACACATACCAGAACTTCTATCAAATCTGGAATCAGGCCAGGAAGATAGTATAGTCATTATGCAAAAGAATTTCATGCCTAAGCCCCTGAGGTCCCAGATTCAGTCTCCCATACCACCATAAGCAGTGCTCTGGTAAAAATTAATTAAAAAATAAAAAGACTAGCTCCAAAATTGGAGTCAAGGGCTGAGTAGATAACATAATGGTTATACAGAAGACTTTCGGGAGTCGGGCTGTAGTGCAGCGGGTTAAGCGCAGGTGGCGCAAAGCACAGGACCGGCATAAGGATCCCGGTTCGAACCCCGGCTCCCCACCTGCAGGGGAGTCGCTTCACAGGCGGTGAAGCAGGTCTGCAGGTGTCTATCTTTCTCTCCTCCTGTCTGTCTTCCCCTCCTCTCTCTATTTCTCTCTGTCCTATCCAACAACAACAATAATAACTACAACAAGGGCAACAAAAGGGAATAAATAAATAAAATAAATATTAAAAAAAAAGAAGACTTTCAATTTCTGAGACTCCAAGTTTCAATCCCCAGCACCAGAAGCAAGCAATGCTCTGGCAAAATAAAATGTGGAGTCAAATGACTAGGGAGGTGGAGGGCTCAGTACTGGAGTCCTGGACTTACAAACATGAAATCCCTGATTTGATCCCTGACACCACATACCCCAGGATGACTCTCTGGTCTCTCTTTCATCTTTCTATGCCTCATAAACTAAGTAAGAAATCTTTGAGAAAACAATTGGAATCAGTCCTCTCAAAACTACTATTTTACCAGCTAGACTTAGGCAGTATTCTAAATACTTTGCTCTCATTTCAACAACATTCACAGGATCTTCACCAGTGAATCCCATCTCAAGAAACTACTGTCTTCGCTCATCCATAATAAGCAGCTCCTCATGGGGCTGGACGGTGACACACCTGATAGAACACACATTACCATGTGTGAGAACCAGGGTTCAAGTTCCCAGTCCCCACCTTCCCTTTCAGTTTCTCTTTGCCTCTTAAAAAAAAAAAAAAAAAAAAAGACTGCCAGGAGTGGTGCATTTGTCGTTGCAGGCATCAAGCCCCAGCAATAACCCTGGTGGCAATTCTGGGGAAAAAAAATAATAATTTTGGAGCACAGCAGTGGCACAACAGGTTAAGTGCACATTGTATGAAACACAAGGATCCTGGTTCGAGCCCCTGGCTCCCGCCCTGCAAGGGGGTTGCTTCACAAGTGGTGAAGCAGATCTGCTGGTGTCTTTCTGTCTCTTTCCCTCTCTATCTCCCCCTCCCCCTCTTAATTTCTCTCTATCCTATACAATAAAATAAGAAAAAATGGCCTCCAGAAGCAGTGGATTTGTAGTGCTGGCTCCAAGCCCCAGTGATAACCCTAGAGGCAAATAATAATAATAATAATAATAATAATAATAATAATAAAATTTTATTGCCAACAGGGGTATCACTGGGAGCTCAGTAACTGCATGATGAATCTACCACTGTTAGTAGTGATTACTGCTTTTCCCCTTCCTTCTTTCCTTCCTTCCTCCCTCCCTCTCTTCTTCCTGCTCTTTCTCTTTTTTATTTCCTTTTATTTGATAGTACAGAGAGAAAATGAGACAGAGAAAAAAAGAGAAAGAGCTGCAACATTGTTTCAACTTTTGTGAAGCTTCCCCCATGCAAGTGGGGACCAGGTGTCTGAACCTGGATCCTTGTACATAGTAGCATGGCACCACTGCCCAGCCACTTGATATAAATTTTATTTTTTAAATATTTTATTTTAATTAGAGAAAGATCGAGACTAACAGAGACCAAAGCACTGCTCAACTTATGCTGGGGCTAGGGATTGAACCTGGGACCTCACAGCCTCAGGCATGAGTTTTTGCTATAACCATTATGCTGTATCCCCAGCCCAGAGAAATTGAAAGGGAAAAGGGACATAGAAAGGGAGAGAAAAAGAGACACATATAGCCCTGTTTCAGCACTGCAGGTGGGGACCAGGAGCTTGAACTCGGGTCTTTAGACACAGTAACATGTGTGTTTAAGTGGTGTACCACCTCCCAGTCCAGTTTGGTTTTTGTTTGTTTTTTAAGGAGCAATTCCTCTTTATTCAGGCTTTAACATGAAATTTTAGCAATTCAGTCACATCTTCTGGTTCTACATGTAACTCTTAGTATGATTCAATTTCTTTCAAACTTCTGCTAAGGTTGATATTTTTACCATCTCTCATGAGTCACAAATAATCTCCCCCCCCTTTTTTTTTTAATCTCATACATTGCAACTTCACCGTTTCAGTCTAGTTTTTTGGCACCAGGATTATCACTGGGACTCCATGCCTGCACGACTCCTCTTGTTTAACCTTTTTAAGATAGGTGGTGTGAGAGACTGAGAAGGGAGGGGAAAAGGCCATTTTTAAAAATCTTTTTTTTGATAAAAGGTGAAAAAGAGATAGAGATAGGAGGAGAGACACCTATAGCACTGTTCCATCACTTGTAAAACATCCCCTCTGCAGGTTGCAACTTAGGGTTTGAATCCAGGTCCTTGGGCATGATGTGTGTGCATTCTGCCAAGTGTACCAACCTCCTCTTCTTCCCATCTCTCCTCTCCTCTCCTCTCCTCTCCTCTCCTCTCCTCTCCTCTCCTCTCCTCTCCTCTCCTCTCCTCTCCTCTCCTCTCCTCTCCTCTCCTCTCCTCTCCTCTCCTCTCCTCTCCTCTCCCCTCCCCTCCCCTCTCCTCTCCTCTCCTCTCCTCCCCTCCCCTCCCCTCCCCTCCCCTCCCCTCCCCTCCCCTCCCCTCCTCTCCTCTCCTCGCCTCTCCTCTCCTCACCTCTCCCTATCCGGTTCCTTCTTTTCTCCCTCCTTCCCTCCCTCTCTTTCTCTTTCTTTTTTACCAGAGTGCTGCTCAGCTGGTGTTGAGGATTGAATTTAGGACTTCAGAGCCTCAGGCATGAGAGTCTCTTTGCATAACCGTTATGCTGTCTATCCTTGCCCCTCTTCCTTTCTCTAGCTCTCTTTCTTTTTTCTTTATTACATTTTCAAATTATTTTTATTTATTAGATAGAGACAGAAAAAAAATGAGAGGAAAGGGGAGACAGAAAGGGAGGGAAGCAGAGACACCTGCAGCACTGCTTCACCGCTCGCAAATTTTCCCCCTGTAGGTGGGGAGCAGGGACTTGAACCTGGATCTTTGCACATAGTAATATGTGCTCTCAACCAGATGTGCCACCATCTGGACCCTTTCTTTTCTTCCCTCCTTCCTTTCATTTTTATATTTATTTATTTATTCCCTTTTGTTGCCCTTGTTGTCTTCCTTTCCATTTCTTTCTTTCTTTCTTTCTTTCTTTCTTTCTTTCTTTCTTTCTTTCTTTCTTTCTTTCCTTATCTTATACTGTTGGGGCATCAGCATGCACAACTCACTGCTCCTAGACTAGTTGGCTCTTCTCATTCATTTTACTCAAATAGAAAGACACAGAGTGAATGACATCACAGTCCTAGAGATTACCTCCATGGTATGGATCTACCTGCCAACACCCAAATCCATCGGAGAAGCAATTACAGGAGCCAGAATCCTACCTTCTACACCCCCAAAACAACTTTGATCCATACTCCCAGTGGGGGAGAAGTGATAGGAGGAAGAGGATAAGAGGGCTCTGAACCCCAGCTTCATCAGGTCCCAGAGAGAGAGAACAAAAAGGGGAGAGATATTTGGATATAGTAATAGGGTTATGTGTGGCTTGGAGGGGAAGAGAGGATGGGACCTGAAAGAAAAAGGGGGCAGCTGGGAGCCAGGCAGTGGCACACCTGGATAAACTCTCACATTACAGTGTGCAAGGACCTGGGTTCAAGCCCCTGGTCCCCACCTGCAGGGGGAATGCTTCAGGAGTGGTGAAACAGGGCTGCAGGTGTCTCTCTGCCTCTCTCCCTCCCCCTTATCCTCTCAACTTCTCTCTGTCTCTATCTAATAATAAATATATTTTTTAAAAAAAAGAAAGACAAAGGGGGCAGTTATGTAAAAATGTAGGCAAATAGTTGTAAAGGGGATGGTTGACCCATGTCTGCAACCTTGGGAGAACCGTGATGGTTTGCAGTGGAGGGACTTGGAATTCAGAACTCTGGTGGTGGGAATGACGTGGAATTATACCCCTGTTGACATGTAATTTTGTAAATGAATATTGAATTGCTAAAAGAGAGAGAGAAAGAGATTACCTCCATGCTTTGTCACTTTCATGTGACAAGGCATATAACCTACTGACTGAGTTATCCCTCAGCCCCATAAAGTGTATTTCTGCATGCAAGTCCACTGTACTATATCCCCAACATGAAATATATATATATATAATTTTTAAAATATTTATTTATTTCCCCTTTTGTTACCCTTGTTTTTTATTGTATTTATTATTGTTGCTGTTGTTATTGATGTCGTTGTTGTTGGATAGGACAGAGAAAAATGGAGAGAGGAGGGGAAGAGAGAGAGGTAGACCTGAAGTGACTCCCCTGTAGGTGGGGAGCCAGGGGCTGGAACCGGGATCCTTATGTTGGTCCTTGCGCTTTGCACCACATACGCTTAACCCGCTGCGCTACCGCCCAACTCTCAAAAAACATATATTATTATTTTTTAAATATTTTATTTATTTATTATTGAGAGGGATAGGAAGAGAGAGAGAAAGAACAAGACATCACTCTGGTACATGTACTGCCGGGGATTGAACTCAGGACCTCATGCTTGGGAGTCCAATGCTTTGTCCACTGCACCACCTCCCGGACCACTCAAAATATATTTCTTAATTATTATTTTATTATTTATTTTCCCTTTTGTTGCCCTTGTTGTTTTATTGTTGTTGTAAATGTTATTATTATTGTTGTTGATGATGATGATGTCGTTATTGGATAGGACAGAGAGAAATGGAGAGAGGAGGGGAAGACAGAGAGGGGGGAGAGAAAGAGAGACACCTGCAGACCTGGTTCACTGCTTGTGAAGTGACTCCCCTGCAGGTGAGGAGCTGGGGACTAGAACCGGATCCTTACCCCGGTCCCTGCACTTCACACCACGTGCGCTTAACCCGTTGAGCTACCACCCGAGCCCCCCTTTTAAAAAATTTATTAGAAAAATAGGGGAGAGAGAAAAAGAAGCAGGCATCACTCTGGTACATGTACTGCCGGGGATTGAACTCAGGGCCTCATGCTTGAGAGTTCAATGCTTTATCCACTGCACCACCTCCCAGACCACTGAAATATATTTCTTTTTTTTTTCTATTTTAAATTTTTTAAAAACTTTAAAAAATATCTATTTATTCATTTTCCCTTTTGTTGTCTTTGTTTTTTTATTGTTGTAATTATTATTGTTGTTGTTATTGTTGTCCTTGTTGTTGGATAGGACAGAGAGAAATGGAGAGAGGAGGGGATGACAGAGGGAGGGGAGAAAGACACCTGCAGACCTGCTTCACCGCCTGTGAAGTGACTCCCCTGCAGGTGGGGAGCTGGGGGCTTGAACCGGCATCCTTACACTGGTCCTTGCGCTTTGCGCCACCCACGCATAAATATATTTCTTAAATAATAAGACTTGTGATTTGGGAGGTGGTATGGTGGCTAGAGCACTGAACTAACAAGCATAAAGTGCTGAATTTAATCCCTAGTATTGCATGGACTAGAGTGATGCACCGGTTCTTTCTAGTCTTTCTATCATATAAACAAACCTTTAACTAATAAGTCTTGAAATTTGAAATTACTCCTTAGTCTGTGGGCTACACAATAAATTCTGTGTTAACTGGTGTGAAGTGACATTCATCTCTTCATACATCTTCATCAGAACTCGGGTGACTAGGTACATTGTCAGTGAGCAATAATATTTTGAAAGAAATATATACATATTTTTCCCCTAAGCATGAGGTCTCCACAGTGGGCTTAAGATATCAGTAAACCACAACCACATTGTAAGCAGATGCTGTCAGCCAGGCTTTGTTGTTCTATTTATAGAACAGAGGCAGAGGAGATTTAGCATAATTCTTAAAGACCCTACAATTTTTGGAATCTTAAGTGAGCACTGGCCTCAATTTAAAGTCACCAGCTGCATCAGCCCTTATCAAGAGAGTCAGCCTGTCCTTTGAAGTTTTGAAGTCAAGCATAGACTTCTTTGTAAATATGAAAATCCTAGATTGTGGGGTGAGGAAACAGCATAATGGTTATGCAAAAAGGTTTCCATGCCTGAGGCACCAAAGGTCCCTGGTTCAGTCCCCAGCATCAGAATAAGCCAGAGCTGAACAGTGCTCTGGTTGAAAGAAGGGGGGGGGGGTTGTGGAGAATCATGCGGTATAGCACAAAGTGCAAGGACCCACATAAGGATCCCGGTCCAGCCCCCAGCTCCCCACCTGCAGGGGAGTCGCTTCAGAAGCTGTGAAGCAGGTCTGCAGGTGTCTGTCTTTTTTTTTTTTTCCTCCAGGGTTATTACTGGGGCTCAGTGTCTGCACCATGAATCCACTGCTCCTAGGGGCCTTTTTTCCCCCCTTTTGTTGCCCTTGTTATTGTAACCTTGTTGTCGTTATTATTGTTGTTGATGATGTTGTTCATTGTTGGATAGGACAGAGAGAAATGGAGAGAGGAGGGGAAGACAGAGAGGAGGAGAGAAAGATAGACACCTGCAGACCTGCTTCACCACCTGTGAAGCGAATCCCCTGCAGGTGTGGAGCCGGGGGCTCGGACGGGGATCCTCACACCGGTCCTTGTGCCTTGCGCCACGTGTGCTTAATCCGCTGTGCTACTGCTGGACCCCTGGTGTCTGTCTTTTTCTCCCCCTCTGTCTTCCCCTCCTCTCTCCATGTCTCTATGTCCTATCCAACAACAACGACATCAGTAACAACAACAGTAAAACAACAAGGGCAACAAAAGGGAATAAATAAATATTTTCTAAAAAGGAATACTTTTTTTAAAAGGAGGGGGTGGGGGGAGAGAAAGAAAAGAAGGGGCTGGCTGATGGTGCCCTGCTCAGCGCACATATTACAGTGTGCAAGGACCCAAGTTCAAGCCCCTGTTATCTCCCTGCAGGGGAGGAAGCTTCATAGGTGGTGAAGCAGGGCTACAGGTGAATCTCCCTCCTTCTAGCTTTCCTCTCTCCCTCAGTTTTTCTTTGTCTCTAAGAGACAAAGAAAAGAAAATCCTAGATGGCACCTTTTATCTGCACCGAGACTCTGGAGTTGAGTCGGGTCACCTTCTTCAGTGATGTTAGTCGCTTTCTAGATCACCTGCCACTACAGCTCCTATATCAACACGTGCTGTTACTGTGCATTTTTGTTATAAAGACAATCCTTTCCTTACACCTCATGAACCAGTCTCTGCTAGCTTCAGACTTTTTTTTTTTTTTTTTTAAACCAGGGCACTGCTCATCTCTGGCTTATGGTGGTACAGGGGATTGAACCCGGGATCTTTGGTGCATCAGGCATGAAAGTCTTTTTTGCATAACCATTATACTGTCTCTCCAGTCTGCCTTCAGTCTTTTTTTCTGCAGCTTTGCCACACCGCTCTTAGTCTACACACACACACACACACACACACAACCAATAAAGAATCAGAGACACTTCAGGCCTTGCTCTGGGTTAGGCTTTGGCTTAAGGGAATGTTGTTACTTGTTTGATCTTACATCCAGACCACTGGAAATTTCTCTTCATCAGTAATAGGTCTGTTTTACTTATCACTCTTGTGTTCACTGGAGTAGCACTTTTTATTACCTTCAAGAACTTTTTCCTTTGTATCCACAACTTGGCTAGCTGGTGTACTCCATTTAGCTTTCAGCCTATTTTGTCTTTCCTCACTAATCTTAATCATTTCTAGTTTCTAATCTAAAGTGAGAGACCTAAGACTTTTCATTTGAACACTTACAGGCCACTATAAAACTATTAATTGGCCTAAATTCAATAGTGTTGTGTCTCAGGAAATAGGGATAGCTGAGGAGAGAGGGAAAGACAGGGGAATAACTGACTAGTGGGACAATCACAGAACAAACACGATGTTTATCGATTAAGTTTACTGACTTATACAGTCCCAGTTCTGGCTTGTGGTGTCCCTAAACAGTCACACTAGTAAGATCAAAGGTCACCCAGCAGGCTGGGTGGCTCATCAGATAAAGTGCGTGCCTTGCATGCATGAGGCCTAGATTGAATCTGTTCTCTTGCTCTCTCACAAAATAAATAAGTAAATCACTAAAGATCTCTAGCAGGAGATCACTGTAGTAGACATGATCATGAAAAAGTTTGAAGTATTGCAAGAACTACCAAGATGTGACATGCAAACACTTAGACGGCACACACTATTGGAAAAGCAGAACCAATAGAGTTGCTCTACACAGAGTGATCACAGATCTTTATTGTTAGACAAATACCCCACAGTGTTTGCAAAGAGTCTGATTCTGGGCTTGGTTTTTATTATTATTATTATTTTTAAAAGGTTTTGTTTATTTTTTTTCCTTTACTGGGGGATTAATGTTTTACAGCTGATTCTGTTTTAATGAAGCACAATAATATATATATTTTTAGCTGCTGACACTGCTTTTTAATAGTGGTATGTTGTCAGCCTGGTCAGTAAGACTCTTTGAACCTCATCTGCAGAATGGAACTACAAACATATAGTTTGCAGAGTGGTCAAGATAATGTCGTAAGGCTTTCCAACATAAAGTAAATACTGTGTAAATGTTAGTTCCCTGGGAGTTGGATGGGGGGTGAGGGGTGGGGTTCAGGGATGGTAGCACAGCGGGTTACGCAAAGGTGGCGCAAAGCACAAAGACCAGCGTAAGGATCCCGGTTCAAGCCCCCAGCTCCTCACCTGCGGGGGATTCGCTTCACAGGTGGTGAGGCAGGTCTGCAGGTGTCTATCTTTCTCTCCCCCTCTCTGTCATCCCCTCCTCTCTCCATTTCTCTCTGTCCTATCCAACAACATTGATATCAATAAAGCAACAATAATAACTACATCAATAAAACAACAGGGGCAACAAAAGGGAATAAATAAATATTTTAAAATAAAATAAAATAAATGTTAGTTCCCTTTCTCCTACTCCCAATTTAGCCATTCAAGTTACTATGTGACTTGGGAGAAGACAGTTATCTGCAAAGGGGCTTCCATAGATGGTCTGTAATATCCCTACTAAGGATATTGAACCCTGAAGGGTTCCTTCCTTCCCAATCCAAACAAACCCGGAAGCACAAGTTCCCACTTGACAACAGCAACCCCTAGTCACAAACTTTCCAGGGTAGGGCTGATATTTCATATGTGAATCCCATGCTTGTCAGACCAGATTTCCTGGTTTGGAGTTGGGGAAATGCAGTTGTCCTAAATTAACCTTATAGGGGACACATCCCTTTGTTTCTCTGCACTGCACTACTCCTCTCTTAGGAGGCTGGAGAGCTAAGGGTCACTGGCTGCTGGGGGATAGCAGTGGGTATCACTGCACTGTGCACGTGGTTCTTTGTAGAGGTCTTTTTTTTAATGTAATTTTAAAAATAGAGATTAAATTAACCTAACATAGTTAACCATTTTTTAAAATGTGATGCTGGCAATTGAACCCAGGACCTCATGCACATGTATTACTACTGAGCCATCTCCCTGGACCAAATTTTTATTTTATATTTTTATAAAAGAGAGGGGGGGCTGGGGGAGGGGCAGGGAGAGACCCCAAAGCACCAAAGCATGCTCCTGTGTGCTGCCAGGGACTGAACCCCTGCTCGCATCATGCAGAGTACGCACTCTACCTGCTGAACTATCTCCCCAGCACCCTAGAGTTAACATTTTATTTATTTTTAAATGATTGCCACTTTGAGTGATGCCTTTTTCAATATTTAATTTAATTAATTTATTTTTGGAGACAGACATAGAGAAGGAGGGGCTGGGGGAGAGAGACCTGTAGCACTGCTACACCACTTGTCGGACTTCCCTGTAGGTGGGGACCGGGGACTTGAACCTAGATCTGTGTGTACTACTAGGCTTCCTAATTAGTCATTTTAAAGTGTATCCTTCAGCCTGAAGAGGTAGCAGTAGAGCACAGGATGCATGAAGGTTCGATTCCCTATGCGGAATATGTTTTTTCCCCTTAATAAATAAGGTACATTAGCATGTTTAAGATTCAAGTCCCTGCTCCCCACTTGTAGGGAGGAAGCTTCACGAGTGATAAAGCCTGTCTTCCAAAGTCTCCCTCTCTCTCTCCCTCTAGCTCCACCTCTCCTTTCATTTTTTCTCTCTGTCCTAGAAAATATAAAAGTAAATTAAAAAAGGAATAATGGCCACTGGGAGTAGTGGATTCATTGTGCCCTAGAGATAACTTTGGTAGCAATAAAGAGATAATAATAATAATTTAATAAGTAAATAAGATCTATATGCCAATAACATTAGTACATTGTGCAAACAATATTCCTAATTCCTTCTTTAAGGGAGATGAAGTATCTTGGCCATTATTCCTTTTTTAATTTACCCAGTTCTGACAACCATTAGTCTGCTTTCTAAAGTCTTTATAGATTTACCTATTTGGAAACAGAGTTGGCAGTCAGCTGAGGTAAAGAACAAACACCTCATCGCAGACCCCTGCAAGCATCAACCCGGCTTTGACCTAGCACGTTATGATTGGGCCCTCCTCAATCGCTATCGAACAGGCCATGGCCGGTGCGCCGCTATGCTCCATCGCTGGGGAGCCAGAGACGACCCGAACTGCTCCTGCGGCTACAGACAGACTATTACCCACATAGTCAATGACTGCCACCTCTCCAGATTCAAAGGAGGTCTCGAAACTTTACATCAGGCTCAACCTGACGCTGTTGACTGGCTACGGAAGAAGGGCAAACGCTAGAAGAAAAACCTATTTGGATATTTTGTATGAGTGGAATCAGACACTATGTGGCCTTTTGTGATTGACTTCTTTCACTCGGTCTCATATTTTCAAGGTTCCCTTTTACAAATGAAAATAATTCATTCTATGAGTATACCACATTTTATATATCCATTTGTCAGCTAACAGACATTTGAATTGTTTTGATGAATATTGATAATGCTGCTATGAGGGTCAGCAAAATAGCTCACATGGGTAGAGTGCCTGCTTTGCCATGTCCCCAACCCATGTTCACATCTGGTCCACACTGCACCAGAGTAATTTTTTTTCTTTAAAATTTTTTAAATTTTTATTTATAAAAAGGAAACACTGACAAAAACCATAGAATAATAGGGGTACAACTCCACACAGTTCCCACCACCAGAACTCCATATCCCATCCCCTCCCCCTGATAGGTTTCCTATTCTTTATCCCTCTGGGAGTATGGACCCAGGTTCATTATGGGATGCAGAAGGTGGAGGGTCTGGCTTCTGTAATTGCTTCCCCGCTGAACATGGGCGTTGACAGGTCGATCCATACTCCCAGTCTGTCTCTCTCTTTCCCTAGTGGGGTGGGGCTCTGGGGAAGCGGGGCTCCAGGACACATTGGTGGGGTTGTCTGCCCAGATAAGGCTGGTTGGCATCATGTTAGCATCTGGAACCTGGTGGCCTCTCCAGAGAATACCAGGTTTAAAGCTGCTTCATCTTGGAGCTCGCACCAGACATTGACTTCAAGTCGCCATCTTGGTTCCGCCCCCAGAGTAAACTTTGCTGCTGAGATCTCCTTCCCTTTCTTTCTGCCTCTTTTTGTCTGAAAAAGTTAAACCAGAGTGCCTGGTGATGTGATGACAAGACAAAAAAAAAAAAAAAATACAGCTGTGAACATTCATGTATAAGTCTGTGTTTGAATACATGTTTTCGATTCTCTGTGGAATACAGTCTGTGCAGAACTTCTGTCATGCTGAGAGAACAGTTCTTGTCCTGCCTTCCTCACTGGACCATTGTGTAAGTATCACCTCTGAGCTGCAGGTGCAGTTGCTGTGGCAGCACTAACACGTCCCAACCTTGTCTACACTAGCAGCCTGTTGGATAGCTTCATGTCAATACCCGACAGCCATATTCTAATACAACCCAAACTGAACACTTGATTCCCTCCCCAAACCTATTTTTCTTGCAGTCTTGACTCTCTATCAGTTGGTGGTAACTACTTCCTTTCATTTGTTCATGCTCAAAACCCCAACAATCATCCTCACTCTCTTCCTCACATTCCAGATCCTTGGGAAACTAAGATGGCTCTGTCTTTAAGATAGATCCATTTGACTTCCACACGCAAAAACTTGCTACAGAGCATGACAGGGCTGCTAAAGTGGAAGCTCATGGTCTACCCCATTCCTACTGAGAGCTGTGAATACTGGGAGTACAGGAAGCTGTATGGTAACCTACCACAGCAGCTAAACCCATTCTGTCTTATGATTCATTTCCATAGTTTGGCTTTTTGTTTCCTCAGCCGCTAATAATTCTCTAAATTGCCTATAGTTAGTAAGAGATCCTTCTTTTCTTGTATGTAGAGGTGAAACAATATAAGTAAAGTTTACATTTGGAAAAATCAGATCCAGAGGCTGGAAATGTAGTTCAGTGTACTGGTCTCTACCACATGCTTTGGAAGTGTAAGAACCTGGGTTCAATCCCCAGTACACTGAAGAAGAAGGGAAAAAAAGCCAGAAGTCTACTGTTCCTTACACCTGTCCTTGTTGCCCCTCTGCATTGGGTTTTCTGGAAATCTTCTCCACACCTCTCTCTTTTCTCACCCTTATGATCTGTGTTCTTTTGGGAATCCAAGGGCACACTTTTAAAATGTGGGTTGGGGCATGAGAGATAGCTCATCTAGTAGGGTATGTGACTTTCCATGAACATGGTCCGGATTCAAACTCCAGCACTACATAGGAAGTACTGTGGCATCAGAGGAAGCTCCAGTGCTGTGGTTCCTCTCTCTCTCTCTCCCTCTCCCCCCCCCCTTTTTCTTTTTGCCTCCCAGGTTATTTCTGGGGCTTGGTGCCTATACCACGAACCCACTGCTCCTGACAGACATCTTTTCCAGTTTTTTTTTTTTGATAAGACAGAGAGAAAGTGAGAGGAGAGGGGAAGACAGAGAGGGTGAGAAAAAGATAGACACCTGCAGACCTGTTTCACTATTTGCGAAGCGACACTCCTGCAGGTAGGGAATCAGGGGCTCGAACCGGATCTTTTCGCTGCCCTTGCTCTTCATACTATGTGTACTTAATCCAATGCACCACTACCTGGCTCCCTCTTTTTCTATCTGAATGAAACAGCAGCCCAGAACTGGTAGGTAGCATACTGGTTATGTAAAGCACTTTCGTGCTTGAGACTCTAAAGTCCCAAGTTCAGTTCCTGACACTACCATAAGACAGAGATGAGCAGTGCTCTGGTTAAAACAAAATAAAAGAAAAAGCAGCCTCAGCATTGCAATTCCACATGTATGAGCCCCCAGTTATGTAAATAAAGGAAAATAAATTTAAGTAAAGTTTAAGTCTGATCGTGTAGATTTCCTGTCCAAAACCCACTTGATTTGGAGTAGAAGTTCACCAGTATTCATCTTTTTCTTTATGGCTTATCTCACTGTAAACCATTAACCTTCCAAAATGATTTGTTAAAAGTCATGTTCATATAACCCGCAAGGCTGTGATCTGGTCATTTACCTTCTGACTTCACCTCTCCGGCTCCCTCCCTGTAGTCACTGCAGGTAGCATTCCCCTGGGGAGTGTTGCACAGACCTGCTCCTTCTGAGTGATTACTTTCCAGGATGTGCTCAGATGCCTCCTTCTTAGTGAAGCCTACTCCATCATTCCATTTAAAGTCACAAACAAACACCCATACACACATAGACACATTCTCTCTATCTCATTTCTTGTCCCCCAAGATTTTAATGACTTTTCCCCAAACTCCTTTATTTATTCATGTATTGTTTATCATTGCTTTCTTGTGTCTGAATATAAACCCCATGCAGGGTGGGCTTCTAGTGTGTTTCATTTCATTGATCTGACCTGAGCATCTACAAAGTGCCTGGTACATAGTATAGCACTTGGTCCTTATTTGTTGAATTACAAAACAAAATTGGGGCCAGGGTGGTGACATACTTGACTTAGCACACATGTTATAATGAGCAAGGACCCAGGTTTAAGCCCCTAGTCTCCACCTGTGGGGGGGACACTTAACAAGATGTGATACAATGCGGCAGGTGCCTCTCTCTTTCCCTTTATAGCTCCCCTTCCCCTCTCAATTTCTCTGTCCTATTAAATACATGAATAAACAATTAAAATTTTTAATATTAATTTATTTGTTCCCTTTTATTTCCCTTGTTTTAATAAATAATTAAAAATATTTTTGTATTAATTTATTTTCCCTTTTGTTGCCTTTGCTGTTTTTTATTATTGTTGTAATTGATGTCATCGTTGTTGGATAGGACAGAGAAATGGAGAGAGGAGGGTAAGACAAAGAGGGGGAGAGAAAGACAAACACCTGCAGACCTATTTCACCGCCTGTGAAGCGATTCCCCTGCAGGTGGGGAGCTGGGGGCTTGAACCTAGATCCTTAGTCTTTGCGCTCACCACCACCTATGCTTAACCAGATGCACTACCATCCGACTCCCAAAATAAACAAAATTTTAAAGGAGACAATGCCAGTAACAATACTGATCATTTACTAAGCCCATTATGTACCACTGGTTCAGCAAGCATCCCACATACACCTCATAAACTGACTAGACTTGTTTGTTTCCATTTGACAGTTCAGGAAGCCAAAGCTCAAAATATTTTAGTCACCTTGACCCAACTCAGTTAGTCCTGGCAGAGAAAGGAGAGTTGAGTTTGGAATTCTTATTCTTTTCTATCCTGCCCTGGGGTCACTGCAACTGCATTTGACATGGTTCAGTCACTCAATTGTTCTGTGACTACTTCCTGTCACTCCCACCTCAACACAATATCACTGGGAACCCACACATAGATGGGACATGGATCCTGATCAGAGCAGCTAAGCTTCCACAGCCTGGACAAGTGTCCTAGTGGGCTAGGAAAAGGGCCTCTCCCAGACATTCTTCATTATCTTCATTAAACCCAAGTCCATTGGGACTGATGTACCTCAATTATAGCATAAACAAAACAGCTCCCAAGCTATAGTCCCTGCCCCCTCTTCCTCAGAGCGAGACTGAAGGAACACACCCATGCACCCTGCACCTATCCAGGTAAACAAGCCCAGGAGAAGGGCTGTGGGTGTGGGTGCAGGCCCTGTGGCAACCAGACCTGAGCACAGGCAAAGAGGCGGGAAGTTTAGGAGGAAGTGTGGGTGAGGGGGTGTGCTATGTCTGGGGCAATCATACTTGCTAAACTGGGAAGACAGCCAGACCCAGACACCCTGCTGGAGAGCTCTCGCTCTCTCTCTCTTTCTCTCTCTCTCTTTCAGTTCCAGATACCCACAGAGCACAGCTGAGTGGTCCCAATCAGCTCTCTCTTCTCCACAGCCCAGAGCCTAGCTCACATGTCTCCCTGTTGCCTTGCTGTCTCTTTCTCCTATGCATCCCCAGGAAAGGGGAAAACAACTCTGATTTGCCTTGGTGTGTCATAAAAGAAAAAAAATCACTAAGGAGTTGGTATTTAGATTTGGGGTTGTATTAAATGCACATAATCTTGGCCATGCACAGTGGGTGATTATCTTTCTCTTCCTTCCTCCCTCTCTCTCCCTCTGTGTGTGTTTGTATGTGCGTGCGTGTGTTTCATTTAGTCATATTTATCAGAGCTTTTGCTGTACCAGATCCTCAACTATGCAGTGAAAGATGGGGGACGGGGGGAGGTCGAATAGGGATCAGATCTGCTGGAGACACTAGAAAGTGCAGAGAAAGATGTGAATGACAATCACATAATGAAATTCAGGACTGAGAGCTAGCATAGAGGTTATACAGAAAGACTTTCATGTCTGAGGCACCAAAGGCCCCAGGTTCAATCCCCAGCACCACCATATAAGCCAGAGCTGGACAGTTCTCTGGTAAATAAATCAATCAAGAAGCTCCCAGATCTACAGCAGACCTCATTAATATGATGTACTAAGTGTCTGCTCTGTGTGGAACACTTCAGATGCATGGAGATTCCAACCTAGAGTCCAGTCTAGGCGTCCCTTGAAAGAGAGGTTGGGAACAGCAAAGTGAATCCTGCTGCTGCTGCTGCTGCTGTTAGCATATGGTTATGGTATGCCATGGACCTCATACATAAGAAGTATTACCTCTACCAGTGAAGTACACAAGTGAATATTCTGCTGGGAGATCCCCTGGGACTGCAACAAGGCAGGACTAGAATGACTTCAGGAACCCATCAAATCACTGATGAGTTCAAACATATGTGGCTTATGGACAGACAGGAGCCTAATGAGAGATTGAGCAGCTGGTAACAGTCCAGCAGTTTACCAGCTGAGGCACTACCTCCAGTCTGTTTTAGCAACAAAAAGACTGCTGAAGGGAGGAGAGGACTCCCCTAAGACTCACCAAATTCAATTGTGAGTCTCCATTGCTACTGCCCTCAGAGGCTGGAGAAGCAGAGAGGAGGCCTTATGCTGACATTTGGAACTGACCAGGAAACTCAAGAGAAGAGATACTTCTTGATGGCCTAGCAGTGGGGTTGTATAGTGGGAGCCTTTCCACATTGTTCTCCTGATGAGAACATGGTGAATAATTCCCTCAGAACCTACAGACTATAAATGGGACCTGTTTAGAAACTCACAGGGCCCAGCAGTGCTGCCTGGCTTGGCAGAGAAGCTGAATTGAGCCCAGAGCTTTGGAACCTTGGGGTGTGAGAGTCTCTGCATAACCACTGTGCTATCTCTTTCATACCTGCTTTATCTCTTGGCCAGGAGTGAGTGACTAAGAAGCTTACTTATAGTTTAAAAGCCCTGAGGCTCCCATAGCCTACAGAGAAGAAAACAAAAAACAAAAGAGGCTTTAACAGCCATTGTGCTCCAACTCAGGGACTGAAATAATATTGAAACAACTGGGGAGGTCGGGCAGCAGCACAGCAGGTTAAGCATACATGGCATCAAGCTCAGGGACCTGCATAAGAATCCTGGTTCGAGCCCCAGCTCCCCACCTGCAGGGGACTCGTTTCACAGATGGTGAAGCAGGTCTGCAGTTCTGAGAGGGAAGTTCATAGCTATCTAAGCACACATTAGGAAACAAGAAAAAGCACAAATAAACAGCCTGATTGCACACCTTAAAGCCCTAGAATAATGAAAAAGGAACCCGAAAACAACCAGAAGGACAGAAATCACTAAAGTTGGGGCAGAAGTAAATAACATAAAAGATAAGAAAACCATACAAAAGATCAATGAAAGTAAATGTTGGTTCTTAGAAAGAGTGAACAACATTGACAAACCTTTAGCCAGACTCACAAAACAAAAAAAGGGAGAAGACCCAAATAAATCGGATCATAAATGAAAGAGGAGCTATCACAACAGACACTGCAGAAATTCAACATATCATGAGAGGCTTCTATGAACAACTATAGGCCACCATGCTAGACAGCCTGGAAGAAATAGACAATTTCCTAGATACCTACAAACTTCCAAAGTTAAATAAAGAGGAACTAGATAATATGAACAGGCCCATCACAGCCAACAAAATTGAAACAGTTATCAAAAACCTTCCCAGGAATAAAAGTTATGGACCAGATGGTTTTACAAATTAATTCTACAAAACCTTCAAAGAAGAACTAATACCTCTACTTTAAAAAGTCTTCCAGAAGACTGAGACACAGGAATACTCCCTTCCAGCTTTTATGAAGCCAACATCACTCTGATACCAAAAGCAGACAGGGACTCAACAAAAAAATAAAACTACAGACCAATATGTCTGATGAACATAGATGCTAAAATATTGAACAAAATTCTAGCCAACCAGATATAGCAATATATTAAAAAGATTGTTCATCATGACCAAGTGGGGTTTATCCCAGGGATGCAAGGTTGGTTTAATATATGTAAATCAATGTGATCCACTACATCAATAAAAACAAGATCAAAAACCACATGGTCATATCAATATATGCAGAGAAAGCCTTTGACAAAATATAACATCCCTTTATGATCAAAATGCTACAAAAAATGGTAATAGATGGAAAATTCCTCAAGATAGTGGAGTCTCTGTATAGCAAACCTACAGCCAATATCATACTCAAATGGTGAAAAACTGGAAGCATTTCCCCTCAGATCAAAATGGATCATAATGGTCAGCATGTAAGCAGAGGTGTGGTTTGGGTAGGTTGAGGAGGTTTTCCTGGGAAAGGAACAAAGGGTCTGGGAGTCATTCAGATATCTAGATGAAGAGCAGTCTGGGGCAGTACAAAGACTCTGCCTGAAAGAATAATATCAAATTGATTAGAGCTGAGTGAGTGAGGGGCAAAGTGAAGGAAAGGGAGGAAGGGAGCATCAGAGTATATTGATCTTAAAACTATTTTTAAGGTGTTAGGCTTTTATTTGATGTAAAGGAACTACAGTGTCACACTAGGAGGGGACAATTTACTGTGTCTGCCCTGGCCAGGCTGAGTTCTAAGGTCAGAGAAAAACGTATCAGTCTCTGAAATATGCTCCCCAGAGCTCCTAGGCCAGTGAGAAGTGTCCAGTGGAATCAGATTTGCATAGTAGAAAACTCATTCTCACAGGCAGGAGTAGACAGCATAATGGTTATGCAAAAAGACTCCCATGTCTGAGACTCCAAAATCCCAGGTTCAGTCCCCTCCACCACCATAAGCCAGAGATGAGCAGTGCTCTGGTAAAAAGAAAAAAAAGAAGAAGCAGAAGAAGAAGGAGAAAGAAAGAAAAAAAAAAAAAAAGAAAGAACTCACCAGCACATGGGTGAACTGGACATTTTGTGTGAACTGTAAAGATTTATTAAATGTAAGTGGATAAGACAAGTTTTTCTAATCAATTTTCCTCTGCTTTCTTCTTCCCTGTTTACTTTCTTTTTATTTATTTATTCCCTTTTGTTGCCCTTGTATTTTTTTAATTGTTGTAGTTATTATTGTTGTTACTACTGATGTCGTAGTTGTTGGATAGGACAGAGAGAAATGGAGGAGGGGAAGACAGAGACGGGAGAAAAAGACACCTGCAGACCTGCTTCACTGCCTGTGAAGTGACTCCTCTGCAGGTGGGGAGCCACAGGCTCGAACCGGGATCTTTACACCGGTCCTTGCGCTTGGCACCACCTGCGCTAAACCCGCTGCATTACCGCCCGACTCCCTTCCCTGTTTACTTTCTTCTAAGACGTATTCAAAGTCTATTAGTCAAGTAACAGTATTGAGTTAAGATCCATAGGGGGGAAATCCATTAATTTGTACTGATATAAACAAATTATTGAATAAATGAACATATGTGTTTTCTTAAAGTTATTTTTTAGACAACATTCTTATTATGTGTGAGAGAAGACCAAATCCCTACTCCACTGTTTCATGAAGTGTCAATTTCATGGCCTCAGGCATGCAGGGCTGTAGAGCTGAGCCACTTCCCCAGCCATACAAAAGAATGCTTTCTAAATAAATAAAAGTGATTTCTTATAGAAGGAGTCTAATTAAGAAATGAAGTAAGGATAAGAAAAATTAAAACACCACAATAATAGTTATTGCAGACAAGATCCACAAATGGATGGGAAAACTAGTGAGAAAAAGTTTGAGGAAAGAGTTGGAGAAATAGCATAATGGTTTATGCAAAAGACATTCATGCCTGAGGCAGCAGAAGTTCCAAATTCAGGGAGTCGGGCTGTAGCGCAGCGGGTTAAGCGCAGGTGGCACAAAGCACAAAGACCGGCATAAGGATCCCGGTTCGAACCCCGGCTCCCCACCTGTAGGGGAGTCGCTTCACAGGCGGTGAAGCAGGTCTGCAGGTGTCTATCTTTCTCTCCTCCTCTCTGTCTTCCCCTCCTCTCTCCATTTCTCTCTGTCCTATCCAACAACGACAACAACAATAATAACTACAACAATAAAACAACAAGGGCAACAAAAGGGAATAAATAAATAAAATAAATAAAAATAAATAAAAAATAAAAATAAATAAATAAAAAAGAAGTTCCAAATTCAATCCCTGGTAGCACTGTAAGCCAGAATTTCGCAGTGTTCTGGTAAAAAAATTAAAAAGAAAGAATATTTGCAACATCTGAAAAATTTCCCCAACATGTTTATCAACTACAAAAGAATAAATAATAATGGAGCAATGAAGACTCCTAGCAGGCATCTTTATAATCAGAGATTAAATTTATCTCAGAAAGAAACTTGTCAATATTATGTACCACCAAAGGAGGATTGCCACTTTCTATGTTTTTCTTCCCCATGAGATATAATCTTGATCTAATCAGGAGAAATGAGACAAACTCAAAGTGAAGGATATCTTTAAAAATGTCTATCCAGAGAGTCGAGTGGTAGCGCAGCGGGTTAAACACACTTGATGCGAAGCACAAGGACAGTGTAAGGATCCGAGTTCAAGCCCCAGGTCCCCCACCTGCAGGGGAGTCGCTTCACAGGCAGTGAAGCAGGTCTGCAGGTGTCTTTCTCTCCCCCTCTCTGTCTTCCCCTCCTCTCTCCATTTCTCTGTCCTATCCAATGACAGCATCAACAACAATAATAATAATAACCACAACAATGATAAAACAACAAGGACAACAAAAGGGGAAAAAATGGCCACCAGGAGCAGTGGATTCATGGTATGGGCACTGAGCCCAGGCAATAACTTTGGAGGCAAAAAAAAAAAAAAAAAAAAAGTCTATCCAGAATTGCTCGCCCAAAAATGTCAAGGTAATGAAAAATAAAGAAAGATAAGGTCTGCCACAGATTAGAGAGTAAGGACACAAGGAAGTCCAGTGTGGAATCCTGAGTGATAAAGCTTTGGACTCTCAAGCAAGAGGTCCTGAGTTCGATCCCCTGCAACACATGTGCCGGAGTGATGTCTGGTTCTTTCTCTCTCTTCCTATCTTTCTCATTAATAAATAAATAAAATCTTTAGAAAAAAAAAAAGAAAACTGGGAACAATGGATTTTTAAAATAAATAAGTAAATAAACAAATAAAAGTATTCATGGACCAGTTGGTGGACTGAGAATAAAGTCTGTAGTAAATCACATTTGCCCACGTATCTTTCTTGGTTTTGATCCTTATACTATGGTTATGTAAGAGGTTAACCAGTGAGGAAATTGTAAGAGAGCATACTGGAACTACCCGTGTGATTTTTCAACTTTTCTGTAAGTCTAAGAGTTTTTTAAAAAGAAAACAGGAAGGAGGAGGAGGAGGAGCAGGAGGAGGAGGAGCAGGAGGAGAAGAAGAAGAGGAAGAAGAAGAAGAAGTAAAGGAAGAAGAAGGAGAAAAGAAATTGTAAGAAGCTTCTAGTGTCTTAGTACCCAGTTTGCAATCTCTAAGTGTCATATTTTTCAAGAGCAACCTTACAGAATGGATGAATCTCCAGGGCAGAACAGAAGAAAACTGGAACATCTGGAAACGTCAGCTGGCAAAGAAGTTATCTAGATTCATAGGGCTGTGTCCAAAAGGCTCAAGATCTAAGCTGAAGTTTTTCCCCTGCAGGTGAGGACCAGGGACTTGAACGTGGGTCCTTGAGCATTGTAACAAGTGCACTCAACCAGGTGCGCCACCACGCAGCTCTAACAATCAATATTTTTATCTGCCAACATCGATCTCTTAAAAACTATATTGTGGGGTGGAGGGTAGAGAGCATAATGATTATGCAAACAGACTCTCATGCCTGGGGCTCCAAAGTCTCAGGTTCAATCCCCCACACCACTCTAAGCCAGAGCTGAACAGTGCTCTGATTAAAAAAAAAAAAAAAAAAAACACCTATATTGTGGGGAGTCGGGTGGTAGCTCAGTGGGTTAAGTGCACGTGGCGCAGAGCGCAAGGACCGCGTAAGGGTCCCAGTTCGAGCCCCCGGTCCCCACCTGCAGGGGGGTCATTTCACAGGCGGTGAAGCAGGTCTGGTGTCTCTCTTTCTCTCCCCCTCTCTGTCTTCTCCTCCTCTCTCCATTTCTCTCTGTCCTATCTAACAACAATAACATCAATAACAACAATAACTACAACAACAATGAAAAACAACAAGGGCAATAAAAAGAAAAATAAATACAAAAAAACTATATTGTGTGTCTGTTTTTAATATATAAAATTTATATTGGTTTACAAGTTATTCTACATTTTATTTTGTTTTGAATTTTTTTTTCACAAGAGATTGAGAATGAGAAACTGAGGGCTGGGTGATGGCATACCTTGTTGACCTTGTTGATGGCATACCTGTTGTAACAGAGCACAAGTACCCAAGTTCAAGTCCTTGTTCCCAACTTTTAGGGAAAACTTCATAACTGGTGAAAAAGTGTTGCAGGTGTCTCTCTCTCTCCCTACCTCTCCCTCACCTCTCAATTCCTCTCTGTCACTATCTAAGAAATAAAATATGGGAGTCGGGCAGTAGCACGGCAGGTTAAGCGCAAGTGGTGCGAAGCACGAGGACGGGTGTAAGGATCCCAGTTCGAGACCTAGCTCCCCACCTGCAGGGGAGTCACTTCACAGGTGGTGAAGCAGGTCTGCAGGTGTCTCTCTTTCTCTTCCCCACTCTGTCTTCCCCTCCTCTCTCCATTTCTCTCTGTCCCATCTAACAATGACGACATCAGTAAGAACAACAATAATAACTACAACAACAATAAAAAAACAAGGGCAACAAAAGGGGAAAAATAAATAAATATTTTTTAAAAATTTAAGTAAGTAAATAAAAAATATATTTTTAAAAGAGAGAGAATGAAGAAACTGTATCCAGGGCTCCATGTAAGCAAGTCACCTTGGGCCACCTCCTTAATTTTAGTTTTTTATAATTAAAATATTTTATTTACTTATTTACTGGATAGAGACAAATAGAAATTGAGGAAGGGGAATTCTTATGAGTTGGCTTATATCACCTACATTAAGACCTACACCTGGGACCAGGCAGCGGACATCTAATTAAGCACACACATTACAGTGTACAAGGCTCCAGGTACAAGCCTCTGGTCCCACCTGCAGGGGGAAAGTTTCATAAGTGGTGGAGTGGGGCTGCAGGTGTCTTTCTCTCTTTCCCTTCCCTATCCCCTCTCTTCTCAATTTCATTTTTTTAAAGATTTATTTACTTTTTTCCAAAGGAAGAGTTAATTTAATTAATTTTTTCCATTTTTTTCTTTTTCATTTCTTTTTTTTTTTAATTTCTTTATGGGGAGGTTAATGGTTTACAGTTGACAACAAAACAAAATAGTTTGTACATGCATAACATTTCCCAGTTTTCCACATAACAATTCAACCCCCACCATGTCCTCCTCTACTATCATGTTCCAGGACCTGAATCCTTCCCCCTCACCCCAGTGTCTTTTCCCTTGGTATGATAAACCATTTTCCCCCTTTTGAAAACTGATTTAATAGTGATCGACAAGACCAGAAGATAAAAGGAGTACAATTCCTCACAATTCCTACCACCAAAATTCCATATCCCATCCCTTCCATTGGAAGCTTTCCTATTTTTTAACCCTCTGGGAGTATGGACCCAGGATCACCATGGGGTGCAGAAAGTGGAAGGTCTGGCTTCTGTAATTGCTTCTCCACTGGACATGGGTGTTGGCAGGTTGATCCATACTCCCAGCCTGTTTCTATCTTCCCCGAGTGGGGCAGGGCTCTGGGGAGGTGGGGTTCCAGGACACATCGGTGAGGTCATCTGCCCAGGGAAGTCAGGTTGACATCATAGTAGAATCTGCAACTTGATGGCTGAATAGCATTATAAAGCAGAGGGGAGCAAGGTGGTAGTGCAGCGGGTTAAGTGCGCATGGCTCGAAACACAAGGACCAGTGTAAGGGTTCTGGTTCGAGCCCGGCTCCACACCTGCAGGGGAGTCGCTTCACAGGCAATGAAGTAAGTCTGCAGGTGTCTATCTTTCTCTCCCCTTCTCTGTCTTCCCCTCCTCTCTCCATTTCTCTCTGTCCTATCCAACAACAACAACAACTATAACAAAAATGGGGGGAAAATAGCCTCCAGGACTAGTGGATTCGTAGTGCAGGCCCCAAGTCCCAGTGATAACCCTGGAGGCAAAAGAAGAAGAAGAAGAAGAAGAAGAAGAAGAAGAATGAAAGCAGAATAAAATGTTTAATAATCAGGAACGTAAAGGTAAGAGTATAGCAGCTGAGATTTTGAGGTCTCCATTTTGGAAAAATCTAGGAAGTATACTTTATGTATATTCCATAACTTTACTCATTTTTGCCTGAGCCCAACAGATAACATGCAGGTGGGCTAAAGGTATTGTGTAGGGAGATGGTGTCATAGTTGGGAATAGAACTAGAAAGCTGGATCAGGGAAGAGAGTAACTCCCAAATATGGGGAAAGTATACAAATACCATTAACTGTAAATTCCATCGATCTGATATGGGGCCCATATTCAACATAGGATCCTGTGTGACCTCTGCATCTCTGTAGGTCTGAGCTTGAATTCCATGGTCATAGCTAGGAACATTCTAGGCTGCATCATTTCAGGACCAGTCTTCCTCGAGTGGCAGAGTATGTTGACTCGGCTTCCCTTTGGAGAGTGGGGCAGTCCCTACCACTGTTGACACACATTAAGGGTAAGGTCCTGTAGAGGCCCACAAGAGGGTCCACTATGTTGTTTCTGATGGAAATAACCAGTGATGGTGGAGAGAGGGATCTGTTAGAGGTCTAGGCCCATCATGTCTATGTGGAAAACTCAGGATTCCCTGACTAAGGCCCCAGATGATGGGGTGGCCTGGTAGTGAACAAGAGATTCATCATTAAAGTCTGCTGGTCTCTTGCCCTTATCCAGCTTTTGTAGTCCTTACTTTGTCTGACAAGGTTAGCCTATAAGTGATTAAGGGAAGTGAAATAGGAACTAGTTGAGAAAAGTATATACACTCCTATTAACATATAGTCTTACAAATCACTATCTAGTCAATATGAGAGGGGGGAAATAGATTGAATTTTTTGATACATAGACCCCAGGCTGGGACTTTACATTCTCGGATACGGAAAGATTTTTATGCTTTGAGTGCCACTGATACAACGTGAAGTCAGATTTCCTGTATCCAGAGAGTCTGCCTGAAGAGGAACCGCTCTCTGCAGCTGTTTGCTACTTATTCCCATTGGAGAGAACAACAGTGCCATAGAAGGTCACTCTGTCTCCCAGCTATATGTCTCCCAGTTTTGTTTTTTTTTTCTTATGCTATTTTAAAAATTTTTTCTTTAATTAATGTTTAATTGATGTTTTACATTCGACAGTAAATACAATAGTTTGTACATGCATAACATTTCTCAGTTTTCCACATAACAATACAACCCCCACTAGGTCCTCTGTCATCCTTTTTGGACCTGTACTCTCCCCCCAACCCACCCAGAGTCTTTTATTTTGGTGCAATACACCAACTCCAGTTCAGGTTCTACTTGTGTTTTCTCTTCTGATCTTGTTTTTCAACTTCTGCCTGAGAGTGAGATCATCCCATATTCATCCTTATGTTTCTGACTTATTTCACTTAACATGATTTCTTCAAGCTCCATCTAAGATGGATGGTGGGAATCAGGGGCTTGAATCTGCATGTGTGTGTATGTGTGTTTATTGGTTAGAGACAGAGAGAAATTGAGAGGGAAAGGGGAGATAGAGAAAGAGAAAGAGAGAGACCTGCAGCATTACTTCACCACCTGCGAAGCTTCTCCCCCTGCAGGTGGGGATCAGGGGCTTGAACTTGCGTTCTTATACATGGTAACATGTGCACTCAACCAGGTGAGCCATTGCCTCGCCCCATCTTTCTTATTCTTAAGCAGTGCCAGGGATGTAATCCAGGACACCATGCACGCAAAGCATGTTCTCTACTACTAAACCACCTTCCCAGCCCCACCATTTGCCTTATGACTATAATATTTCAATGTAGAACCATTTTCCCAAGCTCTCTACTTGTTATTAAATAGTGTTTTAGTGACTTGACATTTTAAATCTATGTTCCATTGCATGTTAAGATTTCAATTTACTTTGAAATATAAAAAGTCCAACTTTCCTAGATAATATGAAAGGAATGGAGAAGGTCTTTATTTTAAGTTCAGCTACCCTGGGATGTGATTAGAAGAATAATTGAAGGAGGCCTGGGACAGCATTTTCCCAGCCAGAGAATATCTATCTGTGTTGCAAATCTCATCTTTCTCTAGGGTTTTAAATTAAGGCTTAAAAGACTGTTTAACCTAGTCCTCCATTTTTTTCTTGTTCCCTACAAAAGAAAGCAGGACTGGAGTGTGCTATCAGGTCACAGGGCTCTCCTGGTGAGCCCCATAATGAAGTAGCCAGATTAGACTCTTTGTCTCTGGAGTCCTCTGCAGATCCTGCATTCACTGTTTACAGGCTAATATGGCACAACTGGAATCAGATGCCCCCTTGACTCCTGCCCTGTTGAGCACTCAAGCCTCTTTTCTCTTCTCCCTTTCTCCAGTTGTCTTTCTGAATATCCAGGGACCCCTGAGCTCCCTACCTTTGCATTCAGTGTTGTGCTATTTGACAGGAACTCCAATCCTCTGTGATGGACATTCTGCACATTTTGTGTTGTGGATGTTCCTTTAGTCTGATGGTGACAGGCTCTGTGCTGAAGGCCCTGCACACCAGGCTTAGCCCCTTTGGCTGGCTCCACTCACTTCCCTGGAACCCCAGCAGATGCAGCCTCTTAGGCAATGCCTGACTTCTCAGGGCACACATGCGCAGGCATGGCAGCTAATTCTGCCTATGAAACCACAGTTGCAGTGCCTGGACTGTTGTCATGGTAACAAGGTAGTGTTTTTTTTTTTTGGCAGGTTCAATCAGACTCTTCTAAACATCTCTGGGAAGAAAGGAAGGACTGGCTTATCATCAGGTAGCTCATGGCCCCTGCAAGCCAGTGAGCTGAGAAAAGGCCTTTCAGCTTATTCTAAATTCAAGTCATAGTGGAGCAAGACAACCCATAATCCAATCCCAGTCCTGACATTGTCCTCACAAGTTACTGAATTTCTCTGTGTTTCATTTTCTTAACTAGAAAATGTGACTGTGAAGCCTAAATGAGATAAACCATGGGAAGACCTCAGTTCTTCCCCTCAGTCCTCTGTGTATGGAAACCAAGAAGTGTCCATATACAGCATAGGCAGCAGTGAGGGACAGGACAGCTTTCTGGGACAGTCAGAAAAGTCACCTTGGGATAAGGGAGGAGAAGGTGAGTGTTCCTCCATGGGCTTTTTACACCTCTGTTTGGCAAGGCTAGGGGCATCCTGGAATAGCTCCCATCCACATCTGGCCCTGATTTTCTCTGCTGATGTTGCGTGTGTATGCAATGAGATTCTCATTTACTTGAAGTCTACCTAGAAACTCACTAGAGCCTACAGGGACATGCTAGTCCATTCCATACCCCTTCTTTTACTTACTCCTTAACTCAACTACATTCACTTAACATATGCTATGCTGGACCTCAAGGAGTCTAGAAGTAAGGTAATCTCTCTCTCTCTCTCTTTCCCTCTCTCTTCCTCTCTCTGTTTCTCTCTCTCTCCCAGGGTTATTGCTGGTGCTCAGTGCCAGCACTACGAATCCACAGCTCCTGGAGACCATTTTTCCATTTTTTTTAATTGGATAGGACAGGGAAAAATTGAGAGGAGAGGGTAAAATAGAAAGGGGGAAGGAGAGATAGACACCTGAAGACCTGCTTCACCACTTGTAAAGTGACTCCACCCCCACCCCGCAGGTGGGGAGCCGGGGGGGGGGGGGGGGGCTCAAATGGTGATCTTTGTGCTGGTCCTTGTGGGTTCATACACTGCGCTTAACCTGGTAGGCTACTGCTGGGCCCGGGCCTTCTCTCTAGGAGCTCTTTGCAGAGGAACAGAAGAGCTAATAGGCAACTACAGTCCAACAGCTTCTGGGAAGTGACTCTGCCTGAGGAAGCAGGTGTAGACAAATACTATAAGGCAAGGATATGAGCACTATTAGGTTTTGCTGCATCTGAATGCCTGTCGTGGGGTAGCTGACTAAAAATGCCACCCAAAAGTCTGTAAGCAGCATGAAGGAGTATGGAATTTACTCAGAGGCAAAAGGCACCACTCCCCAGAAGTTTCTTTTAAAATTTACTTGTTTGTTTCCCTAGAGAGACTGGCAGACAGACAGACTAGAATACCATTCAGTTTTGGCATAGGTGGTGCCAGGAATGAAACCCAGAGCTTCATGTAGGCAATTCCTATGCCCAACCTTCTAAGCCACTTCCCATTTTAGTCTGTAGGGGTGATGGTTGTTGTTATTATTGTTGTTGTTATCGTTATATATTGCCTGTGCTTCACTGAGACCACTTTTTATTTTTAATGAGAAGCATGTTGAGACATATGCTTTCTATTTTCTATATCAATAGGCAATATTGGAAATTATGGACATAATTTATGTGTCCATTTTTAAACAATATGTAATAATGTAAGTTAGCCTGATCGGGAAAATTGAGAGTTTGAGACTCTGACATTAAAATTAGTGATATAAAGATACCATTATTGGGCTTGGGTGGTGATGCACCTGGCTGAGCGCACATGTTACAAAGTGCAAGGACCCTGGTTCAAGCCCCAGGTCCCCACTGCAAGGGGAAAGCTTTGCACTGGGACAACTTTTAAAACTGTTTACTTATGTATTTATTACATAAGAGTTTCACATGTGGTAGAGAAACCAGAGCACCACTCTGGCACCTGTGATGTTGGGGAACTAGGAGCCTTAGATATACAAGTCCAATACTGTCATTTGAGCCATTTTCCAGCTACCTCGGCTGACTTTTTTCAGATAAAAAGATGGGGGCCAGGTGATGGTGCACCTGGTTGAGTGCACGTATTACCATGCTCAAGAAGCAGGGCTGAGCCCCCACTCACACCGCAGGGGGAACACTTCATAAGCAGCAAAGCAGGTTTGTAGATGTCTATCTTTTTCTCTTCCTCTCTCTCTCCTCCTCTTCTCTCAATTTCTCTCTGTCCTATAAAATAAAATAGAAAAAAAAAGGGGGGGTAGCCACCTGGAGCGGTATTCATAGTGCAGGCACCAAGCCTTAGTGTAAGCCTGCTGGGGAAGACAGATAGGCAGGCTAGGGAGAGAACAATGGTTATGAAAAAAAAAAAAAAGGCACTAAAGTCCCAGGTTCAATCAACCACCATTAGCTAGAGCTGAGCAGTGCTCTGGTTAAAAACAAAGAAACAAACAGAAAACAATGGGAGTTGGACGGTAGTGTAGCGGGTTAAGCACAAGTGGCGTGGAGCGCAAGGACTGGAGTAAGAATCCCAGTTCGAGCGCCCGGCTCTCCACCTGCAGGGGAATTGTTTCACAAGTGGTGAAGCAGGTTTGCAGGTGTCTATCTTTCTCTCCCCCTCTCTGTCTTCCCCTCCTCTCTCCATTTCTCTCTGTCCTATCCAACAACAATGATGACATCAACAACAATAATAACTACAACAACAATAAAAAACAAAGGCAAGAAATAAATAAATTTTTTAAAAAACAAGCAAATAACAACCCCCTCCCCCCAAAAAAACCTCAGAGTTCAGCACTCTACTTGCTGCTCTCCCTTTTTAAAATCTATAACCACATTATATTTTCTAAAAAAGAAGCAAATTCCATTCTCAAGACTACTGGAGAGCAGAGCCTGGTGGTGTTACACCTGGTTAAGCACACACATTACAGTGTTCAAGGACCCAAGTTCAAGCCTCTGGTCTCCACTTGCAGGGTGAAAGCTTAATGAGTGGTGAAGCAGGGCTATAGGTGTCTTTCTGTCTCTCTCCCTCTCTATCTCCCCCTCCCCTCTCAATTTCTCTCTGTCTCTATCCAATAATAAAAATAAATAAATAAAAATATTAAAATACAAAACTACTGGAGAGCAAGGAGGGGCTGGTTGTTCCAGGAAGATAGCATAATGATTAGGCAAAAAAAAAAAAAATCTTTCATGCCTGATGTTCCAAAGTTCCAGTTCATTCCTTGCACCACCATAATCTAGAGCTGAGCTCTGGTTAAAATTAATAGTAATTATAATAATAATAGTAACAGAACCAACAAAATAGCTCACATGGATAGTGTACCTATTTTCATCATGAGCATAACCTACTTTTGAGTCTGTTTACCAATGCACTGGCGGAAGCTTTGGTGTTGTAGTGTTCTGGTTTATGGTGGTGCTGGTAATTGAACCTGGGACTTTGGAGTGAACTTCGAGGTTTTATCCCCAACATCACATGTGCTATAGTGATGCCTGGCTCTGTTATGTTCATAAATAAGTAAACCCAAATAAGTAAGACTTTGTCAATGAGGCATAAGTATCATTGGGTATATATGTGCTGTGTGATGATCTAGGACAAATGATGACAATGTAATGAAGTTAGAGACAGAATCAGGATACGGGTTCTGCTGAACTAATGGTCCTTCTTCTTCTAGCGTTTGCCCCTCTTCTGTAGCCAGTCAACAGCGTCAGGTTGAGCCTGATGTAAAGTTTCGAGACCTCTTTTGAATCTGGAGAGGTGGCAGTCGTTGACTATGTGGGTCATAGTCTGTCTGTAGCCGCAGGGGCAGTTCGGGTCGTCTCTGGCTCCCCAGCGATGGAACATAGCAGCGCACCGGCCATGGCCTGTTCAATAGCGATTGAGGAGGGCCCAATCATAACGAGCTAATGGTCCTAAAGCTCCAGAACACCAGCCCAGGCTCCTGTCATGACTCCAGTTCCTAGACTGGGATATCAGGCCACCCAGCTGTGCAAGTTTGGCAGGGATGGGTGGGAAATCAATTGCCTCTGGAGTTCAAAAACATCAGGGTCTAGTCTGAACTCACCTGAGTCATCTGATTGACCTATCTACAACCCTCTTACATCAGATCACAAACATAACCCTTTACATAGAACTTGGCACAAAGTAGACACTAAGTAAAAGGTAGCTGGGATTATTAATATGTTGTATTTTTTTGGAGAGCATTTAGGGAAGTCAAAAGAATATTTTCTCTGGGGCCAGATGGTAGCACACATGGTGCAAAGTGCAATGGCCCGCACAAGGATCCTGGTTCCAGCCCAGGGCTCCCCACCTGCAGGAGGGTCACTTCACAAGCAGCTAAGCAGGTCTGCAGGTGTCTTTCTCTCCCCTCTCTGTCTTCCTCCCCTCTCTCAGTTTCTTTCTGTCCTATCCAACAACAACAGCAGCAATAACAATAAAATGAAAAAAAAATGGCCCCCAGGAGAGTGGATTCCTAGTGCAGGCACTGAGCCCCAGCAATCACCCTGGAGGCAAAAAAAAAAAAAAAAGAATATGTTCTCTATTCACTCAAGTTTTTATTATTATTTATTTATTTATTCCCTTTTGTTGCCCTTGTTTTATGTTGTAGTTATTATTGTCGTTGTTGTTGGATAGGAAAGAGAGAAATGGAGAGAAGAGGGGAAGACAGGGAGGTGCTTCACCTCTTGTGGTGCGACCCCCCTGCAGGTGAGGAGCTGGGGGCTGGAACCGGGATCCTTATGCTGGTCCTTGCGCTTTGTGCCATGTGCACTTAACCCTCTGCACTATCGCCCGACTCCCTATTCACTCAATCTTGACCTGGCCCTCCTCACAGTTTGGGGACAAACCCTGGACAAGACTACCCAACTATAGGGTTAAAATGAAGGATGAAGGATGAAGGTATCAGGCATAATCATGGCAAGATTTAGAAAACCTGGGAAGAAAAAGGGGCCCTTTTCAGAGCTCTTCATAGTGCAGAGGTAACAAGAAAAAAGGGTCGGAGTTGAAACAGTCCCTCCTTACTTTCCAGTATTTTCTTTATATTTTAATTAATTTATTTTTATTATTGGATAGCGAAAAAAAAAGTAGGAGGGAGGGTGCATGGTTGTGCACCCGGTTAAGCGTCGTACCATCAAACACAAGGACCCAGATTCCAGCCCCTGTGTCTCTCCATTCCTTGACTAGTAAAGAACCTAATGTTAAAAAAATTAGATCAAGGGGGCTGGGTAGTGGCACAACAGCAACAACAGTGGAAAAAATGGCCTTCAGGAGCAGTGGATTTGTCGTGCAGGCACTGAGCCCCAGCGATAACCCTGGAGGCAAAATAAATAAATAATAAGATCAGCATGTGCACAGTGTCAGTGATCAACTTATTCCAGGTACATTGTTATTTTTTAATTTTTATTAGTGATTTAATATTAATTTACAAAATTATAAGATAACAGGGGCATAATTCCACACCTATTCCATCACCAGAGTTCTGTGTCCCCATTCCCTCCACCGGAAACTGCTGTAATTCTCCCAAGATCAGAGATAAGAGTTGACTATTATTTCTATAAATAGATACATATATATCTATATATACATACACATATATATGTATATATTTATTTTAAAATACATTTAAAATTTTTTTATATTTATTTATTTATTTTCCCTTTTGTTGCCCTTTTCATTGTTGTAGTTGTTGTTGTTACTGGTTGTTAGATAGGACAAAGATAAATGGAGAGAGGAGGGGAAGATAGAGAGGGGGAGAGAAAGACACCTGCAGACCTGCTTCACCACCTGTGAAGTGACTCCCCTGCAGGTGAGGGGGGGGTGTTGGTGGTGGTTGCACTTTGCGCCACCTGCTCTAAACCCTCTGCGCTACCGCCCAACTCCCTACTTTTTTATTTTTTATTGTTATTGCCACCAGGCTTATCTCTGGGGCTTGGTGCCAGAATTATGAATTTACCTGTCCCAGTGGCCACTCCCCCTCCCTTTTTTTCCCCTTTCTTTTTTTTCTAATTTTTTAAAAAATATTTATTTATTTACTCTTTTGTTGCCCTTGTTTAACATTGTTGGGGTTATTGATAGGATAGAGAGAAATAGAGAGAGGAGGGGAAGACAGAGAGGGGGAGAGAAAGACAGACACCTGTAGACCTGCTTCACCGCTTGTGAAGGGACTCCCTTGCAGGGGGGGAGCTGGGGGCTCCAACAGGGATCCTTAGGCCAGTCCTTGCGCTTTGTGCCAGGTGCGCTTAACCCGCTGAGCCACCACCGGACTCCCTTTTTCCCCTTTCTTTCTAAATTTTTTTTTTCTGCCTCTGGGGTTATCGCTGGGGCTCAGTATCTACACTACGAATCGACTGCTCCTGGAGGGCATTTTCACCATTTTGTTGCCCTTGTTATTGTTTTGTTGTTGTTGTTACTGTTGGATAGGACAGAGAGAAATTGAGAAAGGAGGGGAAAACAGAGGGGGAGAGAAAGATAGACACCTGCAGACCTGCTTCACGGCCTTGTGAAGAAATGTCTCAGGTGATTTGTGAAACAGGCTTGCCCTAGTGCCCAAAATCTAGACTATAAGAAGTTTCTGTTGTTAAGACAGTTTGGCCTAAGTTTATTTTCTATATTAATTGTGATTCTGAAGTCTTTTTTTTTTTACCGGAGCTTTGCTCAGCTCTAGCTTATGGGGGGGTGGGGGGTAAGTTTTGAAACTGGTACCTGGGAGCCTCAGGCATGAGAGTTTGTTTGCATAACCATTATGTGATTTCCCCCACACCCCATGATTCTGTATATTTCTTCTAAGTTTATGTAGACTCAGTCAGAGTGCAGCTCCATTCCCTCCCCCCTAATTCTTTCTTTCTTTCTTTCTTTCTTTCTTTCTTTCTTTCTTTCTCTCTTTCTTTTTTGACTGCTTCTCTGCCTCTGGTATCCTGTTATATCCATAGAACTTATTTTTCCTGTATATGCAAATTGTTCATTACACAATTAAAACGTTAAGCATTTTTTAGCCAAAAGGCACTGTTCAGCTCTGAAATATTGGGACTTCTGATGCAGTAAACATGAAATTCTTTTTGTATAACTATTATGATGTCTCCCAAGCCCTGGTTCTCTGTTTTTATACCACCACTCCTCAGAGAGAGTTTTCCCTCTCTGGATAACCACAGAGTAATGATTCTTAATAGATATTTATTTGGGGTTGGGCAGTGGTACAACAAGTAAAATGTTCAAATTACCGGGAGTCGGGCGGTAGCGCAGTGGGTTAAGCGCAGGTAGCTCAAAGCGCAAGGACTGGCTTAAAGATCCCATTCGAGCCCCAGCTCTCCACCTGCAGGGGAGTCGCTTCGCAGGCGGTGAAGCAGGTCTGCAGGTATCTATCTCTCTTCCCCTCTCTTGTCTTCCCCTCCTCTCTCCATTTCTCTCTGTCCTATCCAACAACGAACGACATCAACAACAATAATAACCACAACAAGGCTACAACAACAAGGGCAACAAAAGGCGGCGGGGGGGGGGGGGGGGGATGGCCTCCAGGAGCTGTGGATTCGTGGTGCAGGCACTGAGCCCCAGCAATAACCCTGGAGGCAAAAAAAGAAAGAAAGAAAGAAAGAAAGAAAAGAAAGAAAGAAAGAAAGAAAGAAAGAAAGAAAGAAAAGAAAAGAAATATTTGTTTATGACAGGGAAAAGAGGAAGTCTTTTGGATAGCCATTCCCACACAATAGTAAATGATTGTTAACCACAGCTAGATAAATAAACAAAATGCCAGAGGACAAATACTACAAATGCAAGGCAATACGTAGAGATCATGGGCCCTGACACACAAAGACCAGGTAAAGGCCCCTGGGTAGGTTGTTCTTTGGGAATCTTCCAGAGTCCTCTTCCTGATCCAAGAAAAGAGTCTTGTTTTTTATTGGCTTCTTTAAGCCCAGCCTGCTGTCTGCATCACTGTGGGCGGCCTCGCCCAGCAGAGGCCTGCTGCCAGAAGTCTCAGATTAATTAATAGGAAGCAGGAATGAAAACCTGTGTGACTAGGTCAGTCCTCTTTTGAAGCATCTTGGGGTGTGTTTGCTACACCTGTACCTGCATTTCTCCCAGGGAAGGGGGTGGGGGGGGGCAAAAAAGGCTAGGGGAAGTTTAGCCAGGTCTGCTAAGTACTGAGGCTCTACTTTAAATTGTTATTCCCATTATACAGACCAGGAAACTGAAGCTAATGTCACACATAAATCCTGTAAGCAAGCCCTGCAGCCCCCAAATGCAGCCTTCTGTTTATTCTGCTGTGCCTGGAACCCTGCCTGCTTCTCTCCAGCATTAGGATAAGGGGAGGAGGGGTAGGGCCGAGATAGATACATAGATACATAGATGATAGATAGATAAGAGGACGTGGTGATGAATAGGGCTGCTGGAGTGTGTGTGCCCCTATTATTCCTTTGTGGAATGAAGCACATGTCTTTTGGGGGCGATTTCCCTTGCCAATGCCACCTCTGTGACCCCGCCGCCCTCCCCCAGCTCTCAGCTCGGAAGTGCTGGACACACGGGGCAGCAGGTCTCCGCCAGCCGCCGGCGCTCACACCTCCCTTTGCATGGACCCGACTGTCACACCTGTGACCTGCCTCGACTCGGGACACGGCGCCATGCCTAAAGGAACCCCTTCCGCAGCTTATTTTTAAGTGTGGAGTGGAGCCGGGGTGGCGGGGGGCATCGTATATTTTCTAGACTCCGAGGGCCTCGGTCTTGCTAGCACTGGAGTGAGAAGGGGGAGGGGGTGAACTTGAAAAGGGAACTCGAACCGGAAAACAAAACCGAAGTGGGTTTCATTCCTCGCGCCCGGGAGACGCAGAAGCGGCCGCACCGGGGCGCAGCAGTGCGGGTTAGCGCGCTCAGGATCTCAGCGCCCAGAGCCCCGGTGGCCCGGCAGCCCGCGCCGGCGCGCAGGGAACTTCCGCCCGGGAGGAGACCGCGGGCGGTGCCGCCCGACACGCCCAGACACCTGGCCCAGGCGCCCGCAGCCCGCCTGGCCGCGCTCGCGTCCTGGGAGCCGACCTGGTGCTGCGGAAGCCGTGGCCTTTCCGCTGCGCTGTTTGTAATCTTTGTTACGAACCGGAGGCCAGCTCATCCAGACCCCGGGGTTAAGCCTGGATGGCGACTCTGAGCCTGCTGTTCCCAAGTTCAAAGACTAGAATGGCACTGCCAAGCATGCAAAATAAAATAAAATAAAAAAAAGGTGGACTGTCTAGAAATCTTCTTGGAGGGTTTCCACCCGCAGGCCACCGAAGCATTCCAGACCCCTCGTTGAAGTTGTAAACCAGCAAAGGCCTTCTCCCTCTCTCTCATTTTATCGCTTGGGGCTGACTTTTTTAGACAGAAAAAAGAGAGCAGGAAAGACACCAAGTCAGGAGACTCACTGCAGGGGGGGAGGCCAAGCTGGAAGTGGGGGTGGTTCATGACAGACCTTTCTTCTCATTAGTCCTACTTGAACATTGTTATTTTAAAAAGTCTGAAATCATCGATGTGCTCATAAAACAATTTGCAAGATAAATAATAAATAGCTAGACACACACACACAAGTTTAGGAGATAGTTCAATGTGTTAGGCACAGGATTTGTACACTTGAAGCTCCAGAGGCCTAGAATTCAACCCCTAGAACTACTTTAAGTCAGAGATAGACAGTGCTTTCCCTCCTCCCTTCCCTCTTCCCTCATAAAACTAAATAAATATTTAAAAACTAAACAAAAAAAAATGTCTCAGAGCACATCTACTTATTAAAGTGAACAAGGTTTTTCAGGCTGATCCCCTGTACCTTTAGGTCAGTCCAGAAACTGTCATAGAGTGAAGGTTCTGTCTGCCAGAAGAAAGCAGAAAGGAGACAGGTTCTGGGTTACCTGTGGAGTTTGGGCTGGGGAGCTGTGAATTCACTGGGTGGTGAGCCTAACTAGAAAAACCCTGGGTCTCAGGAATAGTGAGCCTCACTGGTGTAGAGGATCATAGTGACTTTAGGGGACCAGTAAAAGTCTATCACTAACAGAGACATGAGTAATCTTTTTAGTTCTCTGTTAATTTTACTATTCGTGACTTGAAATTAAAAGAAGGTCAAGCCTCCCAGTGAGAGTACCCCAGTAGGATCAACATTAACCACTCCCATCAAAAAGAAAGAAAGAAAGAAAGAGAAAAAGTAGAGAAGAGAAGAGAAAAGTGAAGAGAAAAGAAAAGAAAAAACAGGAGTTGGGCAGCGGGTTAAGCGCAAGTGGCACAAAGCGCAAGGACCAGCGTAAGGATACCAGTTCGAGCCCCGGGATCCTCACCTGCAGGGGCCACGCTTCACAGGCGGTGAAGCAGGTCTGCAGGTGTCTATCTTTCTCTCCCCCTCTCTGTCTTCCCCTCCTCTCTCCATTTCTCTCTGTTCTATCCAACAACAACGACAGCAATAACAACAACAATAACTACAATAAAACAAGGAGGGCAACAAAAAGGGAATAAATAAATAAATATTTTTAAAAATCCAAAAAAAAAAAGAAAGAAAGAAAAGAAAAGAAATAAAATTAACTGCACTTCTCTTCCCCAGTCTCTGTTCTGTTATGTGAAGCAAATCTTTGGCTTTGTCTATGTTTAGTTGTGTCCCCTGAAACTTAAATCACTGGTTTTTGTTATTACATGAGAGAGAACACCTCAGGTAAAGAAAGCAGTGTTGTGTCATCCATGGTATTCCTTTTGTTGCTCTCACTCAGCGCTGAGGATCAAACTCAGAACCTCACACTTGCAAGATACCTGCAATCATTAGTCATTGAGTTTTGATGAAAGTTCCTTTGTTTAACAAGACCACTTTTTTTTTTTTTGCCTCCATTTTATTGCTGGGGCTTGATACCTGCATTATGAATCCACTGCTCCTGGAGGCCATTTTCTCCATTTTTGTTGCCCTTGCTGTTATTGTTGTTGGATAGGACAGAGAGAAATCAAGAGAAATGGGGAAGACAGAGAGGGGAAGAGAAAGGTAGACACACCTACAGACCTGCTTCATCACTTGTGAAGTGACCTCCCTGCAGATGGGGAGCTGGGGGCTCCTACTGGGATCCTTACACTGGTCCTTGCTCTTTGAGCTATGTGCACTTAACCCACTGTGCTACCACCTGGCCACCAACAAAACCATTTTTTTATATTTTTTAAAAATATTTATTTATTTATTTATTCTCTTTTGTTTCCCTTGTTGTTTTATTGTTGTAGTTATTGTTGTTGTTGAATAGGACAGAGAGAAATGGAGAGAGAGGGGGAGACAGAGAAGAGGAGAGAAAGATAGACACCTGCAGACCTGCTTCACCCACCGTTTGTGAAGCGACTCCCCTGCAAGGTGGGCAACTGCTCGAACCGGGATCCTTATCTGGTCCTTTGCGCCACCTGTGCTTAGCCCACTGCTCTACTGCCAGACTCGCCAACAAGACCATTTTTAAAGCTGAGTAGAGTTGTCCTTCAGGTGACACAACAGTAGAGCAAAGGACACAAGCAAGTGGGCCTGTATTCAAAATCCAGAGCATATGCCAAAGTGATGCTAATAAATTTATTTTTTAATGTAAAACGTTGAGTAGATTAAAATGTTAATAGGGAGTGGAGATAAAGATGTTATAAATGGGAGTCGGGCAATAGCGCAGCGGGTTAAGTGCATGTGGCGAAAAGCACAAGGACTGGCCAGTTCGAGCCCGGCTCTCCACCTGCAGGGGAATCACTTCACAAGCTGTGAAGCAGGTCTGCAGGTGTCTCTCTTTCTCTCCCCCTCTCTGTCTTCCCCTCCTCTCTCCATTTCTCTCTGTCCTATCCAACAATGATGACAACAATAATAACTACAACAATAAAACAACAAGGGCAACAAAAGGGAATAAAATAAATAAATATTTAGAAAAGATGTTATAAAGAGGAAGGAATTTTTTGTTGTTTTATTGATTTTCTGTATTCAACTTCACTGCTTTTTTTTTTCTTTTTACTTGCTACCAGGATTATCACTGAGGCTCAATGCCTTCAAGAAAATTCCACTGCTCCTAACAGCCCTTTCTTTCTGTCTTCCTTTCTTTTTGATAGAGACAGAGAAATTGAGAGTGAAGGCGGCGATAAGGGGAGAAAAAGAGAGACACCTGCAAAATTGCTTCACTACTCCTGAAGTTTCCCTGCCACTGCAGGTGGGGACCTGAGGCTTGAACCCCTGGTCCTTGAGCATGGTAATATGTTGCTCGACACTGACCAGTTCCCAATCTCACTGATTTCTGCTTTAGTCTCCTTTCCTTTCCTTTCCTTTCCTTTTTTCTCCCAATTTAGTGGTATTTTACAAAATTATAAAATTTCAGGTTTTTGTTTTGTTTTGTTAAAGTTGTGGAACATATGAAATGATGGAGGAGAGCCCTGACATGGATTCCTAGGACATCAGTTATTCTAGGTGAGGCAGTGTACCACTGATGAGAAGAGGTTCATTCAGGTCACCAGTGGAAGATAGAAGTGACTAGATTTGGTAAGGGAAAGACAGGCTCCAAGGATGAGAAACTGAGTGGGTGGCAGTGCTCCTAGCTGGGTGGGAAATGTGGAAAGGAATAGCTATGAGGAACTGGGGAAATAAAAATGGGATTAGCCATATTACATCTGAGCTGCTATTAGATATTCATGTGGAGATGTCATAAATATAGGTACTTAAAGAGAATTCTCAGAGAACAGAACAGGGCTACAGATCTAAAGACAGGAGTTGAGAGCATGCAGTGTACTCAAAGTCCTGGCACTGGAATTGGTATGGCTACAGACCAACTTTGAAAATAGTGAGAAACCAGGACTGTGTCTCCCAGAAGCCAAGGGAAGAAGGGGAGTTGTCAGCAGTGTGAAATACCACAAGAGGTCAAGGAAGAGGAAGACAAAAAGTAACCACTGCATTTAGTAACATGGACATTCTTGGTGACCTTGGCAAGAGGAACTTTAGAGGAGTAACAGAGATGAAAACCAAATCAGAGAGAGTTGAGCAGAGGAGAGAATTAAGATTTGAGTGATGGATCAATTAATCTGTGAAGAAAATTTGATGTATAGAGAAACAAGACTGAAGAGGACATGAGGCCAAGGCATATTAAAAACAAAACTTCACTTTAAAGTAGAAAGTGTAAGACTTACAGAAAAGGAGAAAAAATAATATAACAACCCCCATTCCCATAACCTAGCTTCATTGACTATCAACAAACAACCCATTTTGATTAATCTGTTTGCTTATATCAAACCAAATCTCATAATTCATTCTGGTTCATCACAAATGTCAGCATTTATCTCTAACAGATAATCAAATCTTTAGTAGTCAAGAATGTTTTTTTTCTCCCCTAGAACACTCTGGGTTATGGTGGAGTTAGGAATTAAATGTGCCTTTTGGCAACTTCAAGGACCCATGCAAGGGTCTGGGTTTGAGGCCCCATTCCCCACCTGCAGTGAGGATGCTTCACAAGTTGTGCAGCAGGTCTTCAGGTGTCTATCTTTCTCTCTCCCTCTTTCTCTCCCCCTCTTCTCAATTTCTTTCTGCCCTGTCCAATAAAATGAAAAAAAAAAATGGCTGCCAGGAGACATGGACTCATAGTGTAGGCATTGAGCCCCAGTGATAACCCTAGAAATGGTGGTAAAGAGACATTCACTGAGGAGACAAACTTGGAGATTATTTAATTGCTGGCATGACTTAGATGCAGCCATAGCTAGAAACTAGGTTTAGGGACAAGGGTTAACTGAGACTTGAAGGGATAGGACTGGGAACTGGATTATAGAAAGCCTGGAATAGAGGTGTGTGAATGGACCTCTCAAAATAGGAACAGTGTGGGTAGGTCTTCGTCTCATGTGAATGTTCTTCCAAGGGCATCTACTGCAGTAGAGGTTTTCAAACTGATTTTTCTATAGGTGTCAGTCAGCCTCTTTCCCCACCTTTACTGGTTCTTGTTTGGTGGAACTATATGGCAGGGATGGAAAAGATGCATCAACTAGACAAGAAAGACATCTATCTTATCAAGCTGTCCAGGCTACTGTCAACTTTGAGTGTTTTAAACCTTAGTGAAAGCATTCTAACAGCAGAGATCAACACTGTCTCCTCCCACCCCAAAATGTTCCCAGGGTAGGGGGGGTGGGCTGGGAGGATGGAGTGAAAGGAAGACCAGGCAGCCAACTGTTGGTAGACTGATTACACTGAACTGATTTCACTACGGAAAGAGCAGCACTTTCAAAAACAAAGGAAATAAAAAAACAGAGTAAATATGTCCCCAAGATGGAGTCACCACACCTCACCCTCCAACCATCATTCTCCTCCATCACGAGGTACTGAAACTCCAGTTATTCATTTATTTTTAAGGATCAGAATCTTCCCCTTATTTACTTATTTTTTCTTACCTCCAGGGTTATTGCTAGGGCTCAATGCCAGCACTATGAATCCACTGCTCCTGGCAGCCATTTTTACTTTTTTTTATTGGATAAGACAGAGAGAAATTAAAAGGGAAGGGAAAGATAGAGAGGGAGAGAGACATACCCGCAGACCTGTTTTACCACTAGTGAACCGACTCCCCTGCAGGTGAAGAGCCAGGGGCTCAAACTGGGATCCTTGAGCAGGTCCTTCCACTTCATACTATGTGTGCTTAACCCAGTGCACCACCATCCAGCTTCCTTTCTCCTTATTTATTTAACAAAGGAGGGACAAACTAGAACACAACTCTGGCCATATATGGTGCTAGGAATGAAACCTGAGGTCTCAGATTTGCAAAACATTCTTATGAACTTGCTAAATCATCTTCCTGGCTAGCAAAATTTGTCTTTTCTTTTCTTTTATTTTTTAGTTTTTTAATTTTTAAAAAATTTTTTATTTATAAAAAGGAAACATTGACAAAACCATAGGATAAGAGGGATACAACTTCACACAATCCCCACCACCAGAATTCTGTATCCCGTCCCTTCCCCTGATAGTTTTCCTATTCTTTAACCCTCTGGGAGTATGGACCCAAGGTCATTGTGGGATGCAGAAGGTGGAAGGTCTAGCTTCTGTAATTGCTTCCCTGCTGAACATGGGCGTTGACAGGTCGATCCATACTCCAAGCCTGTCTCTCTCTTTCCCTAGTGGGGAAGGGCTCTGGGGAAGCAGAGCTCCAGGACACATTGGTGGGGTTGTCTGTCCAGGGAAATCTGGTAGGTATCCTGCTAGCATCTAGAACCTGGTGGCTGCAAAGAGAGTTAACATACAAAGCCAAACAAATTGTTGAACAATCATGGACCTAGAGGCTGGAATAGTGCAGATGAAGAGTCGGAGGGACCCCTCCATTTTGTAGATAGCTAGTAGGCATATTTTAGTTATATTTCAAAGGGCCTATAGCTATACTAGTGTTTTTTTGTTTGTTTTTTTTTCTCATTTGTTTTTTGCTTGAGCCTGAAATCTGATATGCAGGTGGATCCAAGTTATTGTCTGAGGAGATGATGTCATGGTTGGGGAAAGGAAAATCTGTCTTTTTAAAAAAAATATTTATTTATTCCCTTTTGTTGCCTTTGTTGTTTTATTGTTATAGTTATTATTGATACTGTTATTGTTGGATAGGACAGAGAGAAATGGAGAGAGGAGGGGAAGACAGAGAGGGGGAGAGAAAGACACCTGCAGACCTGTTTCACCGCCAATGAAGCGACTCCCCTGCAGGTGGGGAGCCTGGGGATTAAACCGGGATCCTTATGCCAGTCCTTGCTTTGCACCACTTGCGCTTAACCCACTGGGCTACCGCCTGACTCCCAAATTTGTCTTTTCTATCTTAGGAACTTCAGACAGCATCACTGTCCATAGGTTTTTGTAGTGCCTTAAGCACTTTCATGATATTTTATACAATGGTACTTCTTATCAAGGAAATCATTTCCTGGTAAAAGAATTGCAACTGTGAGCTTGCACAGATTTACAACTGGTCTTTTGTTTATTTGTTTTGTTTTGTTTTTAGCCATCAGTTTCCTTTGTAAATTGTAAATAAAATATTAGATCTGATTTTCACATTGACTGTATCCTAGCAATAAATTAGGGCAAAATATATACCTGAAAGCAAAAGTGCGCAATAGTCTGCAGTGAGTCAGTATATGCAGCAAGCAAGTAGAAAGACCTAAAAAGACACCATAAAGTTCCTAATGAAATAGTGTCTGCTTAGACTTAGAAGCCCTCCTCACCTACTTCCCTCAGTCACTCAGTCAGCTAACCTTATCAAAGTAAGGACTGCAAAAGCTGAATAAGGGCAAGAGATTGGCATACTTTACTATCAGCTGGGGCCCAAGTGGGGGACTCCTGAGCTTCCCAAACAGACATGATGGGCCTAGACCTCGAATAGATCCCTCTCTCCATTGTTACCAGTCATCTCTACCAGGAACAACAGAAGAGTCCCCTTTGTGGGACCCCATAGGACCTTGCCCTCAACTTGGATCCACAGTGGTAGAGAATGTTCCATCCTCTGAAGGGAGGCTGGACAACATACTCTTGTGTTCCACCTGATTGACTTCTTCTTCTTCTAGCTTTTGCCCTTCTTCCGTAGCCAGTCAACAGCGTCAGGTTGAGCCTGATGTAAAGTTTCGAGACCTCTTTTGGATCTGGAGAGGTGGCAGTCGTTGACTATGTGGGTCATAGTCTGTCTGTAGCCGCAGGGGCAGTTCGGGTCGTCTCTGGCTCCCCAGCAATGGAACATAGCGGCGCACCGGCCATGGCCTGTTCGATAGCGATTGAGGAGGGCCCAATCATAACGTGCTAGGTCAAAGCCGGGTTGACGCTTGCAGGGGTCTGTGATGACCTGATTGACTAACTTGAGGCCATTATTTTCTCTCTACTTAGTTTCTTTGGCAGTTGAAACTACATGATCACTACTCTAACCATTTTAATAACCACTGCTCTTCCTCTCTCTCTTTTTAATATTTAAAAAAAATTACTATATTTATTGGATAGAGAAAGCCAGAAATCAAAAGATAAGGAGGAGGGAGGGAGGGAGAAAGACAGAGAGACACCTGCACACTGCTTCACATCTTGCAAAGCTTTCCCCTTGCAGGTGGGGACCAAGGGTTCGAACCTGGGTTCCTTTTTATTATTATTATTGTAGTTATTTGCCGGGATAGCCTGAGGGTACTTCTTCCCGAGCTAGTGCTCTCTGGCTTGGAGAGAACTCAACTGGAGCCGATCTAGGCTGCTGCGTGGGAGAGGGATCAGGAACTCGTGCCGCACCAACTTTGCAGGAGATACACTCTGGAACTCTCAGAGCAGGAAAGCAATTTCCAAGTGTCTTTAATCAGAAGAGCAGCTGTTTTTATACTCTCCAAGTAGGGTGGAAACAGGATGTGATATAGAGAGGGTGGAGAGAAAAGTGACTGGTGAAAATCAGAGTGTGACAAGGAGGGGGCGGAACAGGCGAGAATCCTATCACTGAACCACCAATGCCCTGGAGGGAGTGCTTTATGTAAATGTAAAAGTGATTTATGTAAATAGACCAAAGCTTTGAATGGGATCAGTAAATCCCTATATAGACATATGGTTAAGCAGAAGCCAGGGGGAGGTGGCATACTACCCAACAGTTATTATTGTTGTTGTTGTTGGATAGGACTGAGAGAAATGGAGAAAGGAGGGGAAGACAGAGAGGGGGAGAGAAAGATAGACACTTGCTGCCCTGCTTCACCGCCTGTGAAGTGACTCCCCTGCAGGTGGGGAGCCGGGGGCTGACGTCGGTCCTTGTGCTTTATGCCACTGTGAGCTTAACTTTCTGCACTACCGCCTGACTCCCTGAACCTGGGTTGTTACACATTGTAACATGTGTGCTCAACCAGGCGTGCCACCACCTTCCCCCCTCTCTTTCTTTCTTTCTTTCTTTCTTTCTTTCTTTCTTTCTTTCTTTTTCTTTCTTCCTTCCTTCCTTTCTCTCTCTCTTTCTTTTTCTTTCTTTCTTTTTTCCTTTCCTTTTTCTTTCTATCCTTCTTTCCTTTTCTTTTTTCTTTTGCCAGTTATCAAACCCAATCTCATCACTTTTATATTTTTAAGTGCTAGAGTTGTTGTAGACATTGCTGCATTATCTATTTAAACCCCAACCCAATGTACCAAAGGTAGAAGTCTCAGCAATCATGCTTGCAATTATCTCCATCCCAATTAACATCAACAACAGGGTCTTTGTTGCCATTTGGTTAGCAAATGATCCAATTTTAAGATCCTCTTGTGAGTGCTTGCTTGCTGGAACCACTTTTGGTAACATCTTATTTTAGATTCCATCAAATGCAAATCCTTAGACAGGGATTTAAGGGGTAGGTACTTCATGCAGTTATTAATTCTGTGTTACTCTAATCTTGTCTTCTCACTGTTTCGTCATTAGTTTCTCCCTGTCAAAACAGTAGATTTGGTTTCATTTTCCTATCTGGAGATGAATAAAGTAACTAATGAATGGAGAAACAGACCAGCATGAGTGAAACAGAAAACACAAAATGTGGGTGGTGAAGCATGTAGGGCCAGATGATAGAGGGCTAATGGAGTGATGTAAGAACCTTGAAGGGGAGCAGGGAGGTAGCTCAGTGATAGAGAACATGCTTCAAATATATGAGGCCCTGGGTTTGATCTCCAGCACCAAAACTGTAAAACAAACAGAATCCAAAATGAACTAAAGAACCTCAACGGGAACAAGTATGAACATATTAGGGAACCACCAGAGCAGTTTCTTGGCAGTGCCTGGCATATCGATGGTTCCTGTTTTGCCTCCTTCCTATCTCGTTTTCAACTATATTTTGCAAACATTCATTCTACTGTCTAGGCCAATCCTATGCTCAGAATGGGACACCCAAGGATATGTGCCTGCTTTCTGTCTCAAAAGAACTCTGATCTTTCTGTCTGAACTTTGTGTTTGTCTTGAACTTTTATAAGTTTAGACTTTAGGAATCTTGTTACATCCTCTGCTCTGTTGACGTTGGGCTTCCCTGTGGCCTCATATGAGCCATGGGTTCCAAACTTCAGAGTCTTTGCTTGTGATATTCTTTTGCCATGAAACGTGGTATCTCCTGATCCTTCTTCCTGCCCTAGTAAACTCCTGCTCCTCTCTCAAGACATAACTGAAGTATTCTCTCTTCTTTTCCTGACCCCTGACTCCCTGATTCGGATATTTGTATCTTCTCTGACTTTTTATTGCCACCAGGGTTATCACTGGAAATCAATGCCTGCACAACAAATCCACTGCTCCTGATGGCCATTTTCTTTTTCTCTCCTTCCTTCCTCCCTCCTTTTGTCCCTCCCTTCCTTCTTTCCTTTTTTCCTTCTGTCTTTCCTTCCTTCCTTTCCTTCCCTCCCTTCCTTCTTTCCCTTCCCTCTCTCCCTTCTTTCTTTTTTGTTCTGTCCCATTTTTTTCATTAGATAGAAAAGATAGGGATTGAGAAAGGAGAGGGAGAGAGGGAGAGAGAAAGCAAGACACCTGCAGACCTGCTTCACTACTCATGAAGCTTCTTCCCTGAAGGCGGGGAATAGGGACTTAAACCTGTTCAACTGAGTGGGCCACTGCCTGGCCCTCTCCTCTCTGGAATTCATACATGTGTACAGTTCTGTGTTTCTATATGTATTAAAACCCTAGTTTTAAAATCTGTTCTTCTCCTGCCCAAGAATATGGCTTCCTTTGGGCATCCATTCATTCCTGTATCTTCATTCATTTGTGCAACACATCTTTTTTGAGTCCTTGCCTGTCCCAGGCGTGGGAGCAGCTCTGTCAAAGTCAGTTGAAAGAATGAATGAATCGGTGAGTTACCCCCATGGCTGCTGTGTTGCTAGGTGACAAACCCTAGTGAGTGGTGATTAGAGAGGAGGTGTGATTGCTGTTGTGTGGTGAGAGTAAGCGAATTCATGTCTTTCTGCAGGATCAGGGAAACTTCGTGGGCAGCAGTTGCATACTCCAGTGCTGCCAGTGTGGCAGGGGTAAGGCTCAGGTTTCTGAGGGTGAATAGAACTAGAAAGCTGGATTACCAAACTTGAAGAAAATGTATTAATACAATTAACTGTTTACCACAGCAGTCTAACCCAGGGCCTATGTAGATTTATATTTAGCACAGGAGCCTGTATAATGCTGTCAGTCTGAACTCACAGTCTGTAGCCACAGCTGGGAATATTCTTTTTTTTTTTTTTTAAACCAAAGCATTGCTCAACTCTGATTTATGGTGGTGTGGGGGACTGAATCTGGGACTTTGGAGCCTTGGACATGAGATTCTCTTTGTATAACAATTATGCTATCTACTCCCACCCCCAGCTGGGAACATTCTAGGCTGCACTCATTTTAGGGCCAGTTTTCCTCAAGTGGCACAGTAGGGTAACCCAGCCTCCCTTTGGGAGTGGGGCACTCCTTTCCATTGCTCCTTTATAGTGAGGGCAAAGTTGTAAAATGGCTCTTGAAAGGGCTTGTGATAATATTGCTTTTATTTATTTATTTATTTATTTATTTATTTTACCAGAGCACTGATCAAGTGGTTGGATTCAGAGCCTTAGGAATGAGAATCTCTTTGCATAACCATTGTGCTATCTACCCCTACTACAGTAACATTTCTGATGGAACTAACCAGTGATGGCAGAGAGAGGGGTGTGTTAGAGGTTTAGGCCCATAGTAACTATGGGGGGAATCCTAAGATTCCCTGACTTGGGCTCAAGGTGATGAAGTGGTCTGGTAGTGACCAAAGAGGCCACCACTAAGTGAATCAGTCTTTTTTGCCCTTTCCCAGATTTTTTGGCCCCTACTTTATCTGATGAGCTTGAATTTTCTCCTAGCTAGTAAAGTTTTGACATTTGTTGTACTGGTCTAAATTGGTCCAAATTGGTCTAAGGGGTCTGGCCTCAAATTTGGGGAGGACCCAAATTTTCTAATATTGAAATAAAATAAAACTTTTACAGAGCCAGGAATTTTCAGACTTAGTCTTTCCCAGTCCAATACTGTCCATTCTTCCTGATATCTTCTGTCTCCAAGTCTTCCTGATATCACCACTTTGTCCATTCATTTAATGTTTTATATATATACATATATATATATATATATATACTTGTTAACTTATTTTTAATAGAGACAAGAAATAAATTGAGAGGAAAGGACGGGAGAAAGGGGGTAGAGAGAGACAGAGAGAAAGAGAGACACTTGTAGTACACTTCACCACTCGTGAAGCTTCCCCCCTACAGGTGGGGAATGAAGGGCTTGAACCAGTGTCCTTTTTCATTGTAACATGTATGCTGTACTGTGTGTGCTACCACCCAGTCCCAAATAAATTGAACTTGCTTCTTCTCCATTTAATTCTTTTTATTTACTCATTTATTAATGGCAGAGAGAACAAGAATAGCATTCTGGCACATGGGATGATTGAAACTGATCTCTGAACTAAGGACCTCATGCTTGAGAATCCAATGCTTTTTCCACTGTGCCACATCCCAGACCTGTTCATTTGACTTTAATAAGCTCCAGCTGTGAGCCAGGAGATGCTTATGATACTGAGAACAATTAGGTCAAGTTGAGTGGTGGCCAATGCTCATGAGTAACCATGCCATTTTAGAAGGAATACAGTCAGTTCCCCAAGTAGAAAGAGAGGTCTATGGAAGCAGAATGCAGGCATCCACTATAGGGAGACAGATAAATGACAGATTATTTCTATAACAAGTAGTTAGCATGGAATTCTGTGGGCCTGGCCTCCTGTTGTTTCTTGCTGAAGCCTGGTGGCTGGTGACTCTTGGCCATGAGGTAATTGTGCTCCCATGTTCCCTGAAGGCCCACCTCCTCTATGATTCTCCACTGTCCCATCTCAGTAAAATGAAAAAAGCAACAGATTAGACATCAGTACTCTGGGTCCTGCGTTTAGCTCTGCCACCCCAGTTGTGTGATTTTGGGTTGGTAGCATCAGCAAAGGAAAAGTTTGTACAGCCAGCTGTGAAGAGCCTGTCAGCAGAGTGAAAGATCACCTTTGGGCTTGTTACAGAACCTCTCCATGAGCAAGCACATCATGCCTTTCTTTCTCCCCACTCTGAACCTTCTCTCTAAGAGGTTCCCTGATTTTATCTAGTGGGCAAGGAGAAAAAGAAGAAATAAGTGGACCTAGAAAAGGAAGGCACGCGGGTCCAGCGGTGGCGCAGTGGGTTAAGCGCATATGGCGCAAAGCGCAAGGACCAGCGTAAGGATCCCGGTTCCAGCCCCCGGCTCCCCAACTGCAGGGGAGTCGCTTCACAGGCAGTGAAGCAGGTCTGCAGGTGTCTGTCTTTCTCTCCTCTCTCCATTTCTCTCTGTCATATCCAACAACGAACAATATCAACAATGGCAATAATAATAACCACAACGAGGCTACAACAACAAGGGCAACAAAAGGGGGGAAAATGGACTCCAGGAGCAGTGGATTCATGGTGCAGGCACCGAGCCCAGAAATAACCCTGGAGGAAAAAAAAAAAAAAAGGAAAGGAAAGAAAAGGAAGGTACGAACCATAAGCAGTCATTTCTATGTTCCATTTTGAGGAGGAGGGATTTCAAAAATATCGAGTTTACAAAAAAAAACAAAAAAAAAACTACTGCAGTCTAGCTAGATGGGTATCAGGACATTACACTACTACATGGTTCCCTTGGCAACCAAATTTGTTAGTGATAAAACCTCAGAACCACAACAGAGGGATAGCTACAACTTAGAACCTGTTCAAAGGTTTAATTAGTTAAGTAGAGTCCTGCATGCTTGGGAAAAGGCTCTCTGGAAGGGAACAAGATGCTTTGCTTTGATATGGGTATGTGGGGATGCTGAGCATCCATTTACCAGGGCAGCAAAGAAATAATTCCACGTGACTGACTACATGAGTGCTCAGAATGGCAGATCAGCTCAACCTGGGCTATTGTTAGGGACCTAAAGGGTTTGTCTGTTCTACGCTGAATCCATCCAAGTGTGTAGGTGAGAACTGGGGCCTTCCCACACAAAATCCATCATATGCCCTTGAGGGCTTGTTGTGTCACAGTGACCAGAACAGTCTCCACTCTTGATGTTTGAGGGGTTTTTTTTGTTTGTTTGTTTTTGTTGTTATTGTTTTCCTATGTTTTTCCTCAGAATTCTTGTCCCCTCTGTTGCACATTCCGGGACTCTTCATCTCTCCCACAGTTCTCACCTGCCCATATTTTAAATAAATAAAAAAAATGCTCTATGACATAGAATTAGGTAGTCACCTATAAATTTTTGAATTTATTTATTCCTCTTGTTGTTTTATTGTTGTAGTTATTGTTGTTATTGATGTTGTTGTTGGATAGGACAGAGAGAAATGGAGAGAGGAGAGGAAGACAGAGGGGGAGAGAGAAAGATAGACACCTGCAGACCTGCTTCACTGCTTGTCAAGTGTCCTGGATCCTTGAGCTTAGTACTATGTATGCTTAACCGGTGGTACCACCACCCAGCCACCCCCCCAAGCCTGTTTGCATAACCATTATACTGTTTTCCCCACCTGAGAGCATAATGGGCATACTGTACATAACACACTCATATCCAGGGAGGTGGCTCAGCAGGTAGAGCACAGGATTAGCATATCTGAGGCTCCCAGTTTGATCCCTGATGCTGCATGTTTCAGAAATGTCCTTAAGTTCTCTCTTTCATATCTCATGAAATCAATAAAACAAAAATCTTAAAAAATAAAAATAAACTTCAGTACTACAGTTGAAGCAGTTATTATTGCTATGTGGTTATGCCTATAACTTGTTTTTACAAACTATTTGCTTCCTTTTTCTTTTCTTTTTTAATATTTATTTATTTATTACCTTTTGTTGCCCTAGTTGTTTTTTTTTGTTGTTGTTGTTGTAGTTATTACTAATGTCGTTGTTGTTGGATAGGACAGAGAGAAATGGAAAGAGGAGGGGAGACAGAGAGGAGGAGAGAAAAATAGACACCTGCAGACCTGCTTCACTGCCTGTGAAGTGACACCTCTGCTGGTGGAGAGCTAGGGGCTTGAACTGGGATCCTTATGCCGGTCCTTATGCTTCACTCCACATGTGCTTAACCTGCTGCGCTATCACCGGACTCCTTTCTTTTTGCTTTTCTAAGCAAACATTTATATGATGTCAAGTGAAAAAAGAAAAATCTAAAATTACATATACAGTATGATTGCAGTCATATTTTAATAATAAAACCTGCTTATAAAGAGGGAGAAGACTGAAAGTAAATACACACAATGTTTACAGTTATGTGTCACAAAACTTCCTGTAATGTGGCTAGGGAAATGGCTTAACTAGTAGAACATCAGACTTTAATGTCTGAGGTTTCTGGTTCAATTCCTGGGACCAGAGTGGTGCTCTGACTTCTCTTCCTCTCTCTCCTCGCTGCCTCATGTAAAACTCTCTCATATGTAATTAATAAATATAATTTTTAATTCCTATAATGTAAGCCTATTTTTACCAGTAAAAAAAATAATATTGCAAAGACCTGGGTTCAAGGCCCCATTCCCCACCTTCAGAGGGAAAGTTTCACAAGTGGTTAAGCAAATACTGCAAATGTCTCACTGTTTCTCTCCTTCTCTATCTTTCCTCAATATCAAAATTCCCTCTCTCCTATCAAGGAAAGAAAAGAAAGAATTGAAAAAAAAAAACCGGCTACCAGGAGCTGCAGATTCATTGTTCGGTCACTGAGCCCCAGTGATAACCCTACTGGCAGTTAGAGAGAAAGGAAGGAAAGAAGAGAGAGAGAGGGGAGGGGTTGAAGTAATGAGGAAAGAGGAAGATAACACATGGGAGTTCAGGATCTTTTTTCATTTTTCTTTTTTCAATATATCTTATTTATTATTTATTTTCCCTTTTGTTGCCCTTATTGTTTTATTGTTGTAGTTATTATTGTTGTTTTTATTCATGTCATTTTTTTGGATAGGACAGAGAGAAATGGAGAGGGGAGGGGAAGACAGAGAGGGGGAGAGAAAGACAGACACCTGCAGACCTGCTTCACTGCCTGTGAAGCGACTCCCCTGCAGGTGGGGAGCCGGGGGCTCAAACTGGGATGCTTATGCCGGTCCTTGCACTTTGTGTCAGGTGCGCTTAACCCACAGCATTACCGCCCAACTCTTTCATTTTTCTTTTCTTTTCTTTTCTTTCCTTTCCTTTCCTTTCCTTTCCTTTTCTTTTCTTTTCTTTTCTTTTCATCAGAGCACTGCTCTGGTTTGGTTGATGTTGGTGCTGGGGATGAACCTGGGACCTCAGAGCCTCAGGCACAAGAGTTTTTTTTTTTCTTTCTTTCTTCCTATCTTCCTCCCTCCCTCCCTCCCTTCCTTCCTCTCTGATTGCCACCAGAATTATTGCTGGAACTCAGTGCTAGCAATATGAATCCACTGCCCCTGGTGGCCTCCCCCCCCATTTTACTGGACAAGATAGAGAGAAATTGAGAGAGGAGGGGTAGATTTAGAGGGAGAGAGCCCATTATGCTCTCAGGTGGGGACCTGCTTCTTCATCATCACAGCAGTTGAAATATTATAAATTTTTTTTTTTAATATTTTATTTATTTTATTTTTGAGAGAGATACAGACAGAGAGAGACACAGAGAGAAATACCAGAGCACTGCTCAGCTCTGGTTTATGGTGGTATGGGGGATTGAACCTGGGACTTTGGAGCCTCAGGCATGAGAGTCTGTTTGCATAACCATTATGCTATTTCCCCCACCCATATTATAAATTTTTTATGTATTACTGGGGAATGAACCCCAGGACTTTGCACATGTGGGATAACATTACTAAGTGGCCTCTCTGGTCCTAATTTTTCAATATTTTTATTCCTTTTATTTATTATAATTATCAAACTTATTTGTTTTTTTTAGTAATTTTTAAAATATATATTTATTTTTCCCTTTTGTTACCCTTATTGTTTTTTTTATTGTTGTTGTAGTTATTATTGTTGTTGTTATTGTTGTCGTCATTGTTGGATAGGACAGAGAGAAATGTAGAGGGGAGTGGAAGACAGAGAGGGGGAGAGAGAGACACCTGTAGACCTGCTTCACCGCTTGTGAAGCCACTCCCCTGCAGGTAGGGACCAGGCAGCTAGAATCAGGATCCCTGCGCTAGTCCTTGCATTTTAGGCCAAGGTGTGGAGGGAAGGATTGAACCTGGGACTTTGGAGCCTCAGGCATGAGAGTCACTTTGCATAATCATTATGCTAACTACCCCCACCCAACCTTTTTATTCCTTTGAGAGAGAAAAGGGAGAGAAGGAGAATCAAAAAAGAGACACCACAACATCACTTCATCACTATCTATAGAACTCCCCTGGTGTCATTCTTTATGCTCCCATGTGGTAAGTAAACACACACACACACACACACACACACACACACACACACACACACACACATCAAGATGTATACTCTACAAGATGAGTTATCTTCTGCCCCCCTAGATCATTTGTTGTTGTTAAGATTTTATTTGTTTGAGAGAAAGAGAAGCCAGAACACTACTCAGCTCTAGCATATGGTGGTGCCAATTCCCTGTAATTTACCTTTCTCTTCTCCTCTCTTATCTTCTCCTTCACTTTCAGTTTCTCTCTGTCCTATCCTATAAAAAATGGGGGAAAAGTGAGTAGGGTGTTAGCACAGCGGGTTAAGCGCATGTGGCGCAAGTGCAAGGACTGGCGTTAAGGATCCCGGTTCAAGCCCCCGGCTCCCCACCTGCAGGGAGTCGCTTCACAAGCAGTGAAGCAGTCTGCAGGTGTCTTTCTCTCCCCCTCTCTGTCTCCCCCCTCCATTTCTCTCTGTCCTATCCAACAATGATGACAATAATAATAACTACAACAATAAAACAAGGGCAACAAAAGAGAATAAATATTAAAAAGTCTTTAAAAAATAAACTTAAAAAAATAGCCTCCAGGAACAGTGTCTTAGTGTCTTCTAGTATAGGCACCAAGCCCCAGCAATAACCCTGGAGGCAAAAAAAAGAAAATAAAAGTTATCCCCGAAGACTGTTCAGTGACATTAGTTGCACATGCTAGAAGCCCAGCTCATTCCCAGTACCAAAGGGGGGGAGGAGAAAAAGAAAAAAAAAAAAAAAGCCATTACAGGCATTTCTGGACAAATCACATGGGAGCAAAGTAAACACATGGATGAACTGCCTGGAATTCACTCTCATCAGATAAGTGGAAAATCCAGGCTGTCTTCTGCTGTCCTGTGGCTCTGGGCTTGTGTCTGGTCTCTGGGTTCTGCAGGTCCTTTGTCTTAGCCTATAGGCATGCATGTGTTTTGCACATTAGCAGAATCTGTCGGATTAAGTTTGCCAACCACGCGCTTTAGTTTTCATAGTCTGGAGACAGAGAAGATAGATACTGGAGACACTAGCTAGAGACCTGGGCTTGCTGCCTGCCTTGCTCCCAGCCCCTGTGTGTGAACCTAGGATCTTATATTTCAAACTTTCTCTCCGGTTTCCCACTTGGCTTAAACCAGTCTCTCCACCCCTTAAATCCACATTGCTTCTGTTATGTTGTGTCTAAAGACCTCTGGCTATTTAAAAAGAGTTCGTCCAGCACAAAGTTACCTCCTTGGCTAGAAAAACAAGTGTGGAGTTGGGTTGGAGGAGCTGTTTCTGAGCTCCTGTCTGCTCTCCTGCCCTGCCCCGCCCCCACCTGCCGGAACAGCCTCAAATGCTTTGCCTCTGGTGTTGTCAGTGGTTTACAGCCCTGCTGGGCCCAGCTGTTGGTGTGGAGTTGGCAGCTGCTCAATGTTAAGCGCTCCTTATGTGAGGCACCAGGATCAGGCGGTGGCCCCAATGTGCTGGTTCCCTCTGGGAGTGGGGACAAGGAAGGGGAATCCTGTCCCCAGTCAGCAAGACAACGCAAACTAAGGATGCCCTGCAAGTGTCCCCATAATGCATACATACTTAACGCATACTAGGTAAGATCCAAAGCCTCACTCTAAATCTGAACCCTCTTGATGGCCCTATGATGCCAGGCAGATGTAGTTGAGGAGTTCTGAGGGAACAGAGCCCAGCCCCACAGGAAAACTGGGGAGCATGAGGAGGAGAGCACCTGATTTGTCACCCAACAAGAGAATGCCTCGGAGCATAGGCTTAGGGTGGAAGGGAGCTCTTTCTTATGTACAGTTGTTATGACATACCCCTTACTTGCATTTATTTTTCCCAGTGAATCCTTGCAACAAGAATAAGCTGAGTTTTATTAATGTTCCTAAAAATAAGGCTCCTAAAAATGAAGTTCAGAGAGGTTAAGGGAATTTACCAGGATCACACAGCTATCTCCATCTCTGGAGTCAGAGCTTTTAACTACTAAAGTATCTACCACTTGTCAGACAATATGCCAAGGCCGCAGTACTCTTCAATTTTGGCAACCCTAAAGGATTAAGAGTAATCACTTCATTTGGGAGTAGAGGAAGCAAGCTCAGAGACTTACCAAAGGTCATCTAGGCAATGAGTGACAAAGCCGAAATTGTCCTTAGTATATTGGACACTCAACTTTTTTTTTTATTATTATTCCTATCCCCTCAACTTAACTACATTCCCTGCTGTTTTAGGAAGGCTTTAAAGAAGCCCATGGTAGACTCTTTAAAAAAAATTTTTTTTTAATTTTATTGCCACCAGGGTTACTGCTGGGGCTTAGTACCTGCCTGCATGATGGCCCATCCCAACACCCAAAACAACCCACTGACCGTTCCCCTCCTCTCTCTCTCTCTCTCTCTTTAACCCCTTTTGTTTTATTTGGTATGACAGGACAGAGAAGAATTGAGAGGGGAGGAGAAAACTGAGATAGAGAGGGAGAAAAACAAACACCTGGAACACTGCTTCACCATTTGTTAAGCATCAGCTCTGCAGGTGGGTGCTGGTGGTTTCAACCAGGTCCTTCCACATGGTAATGTATGTAATGTATGTACTCAGCCACATGTGCCACCACCCAGCTCCCACTGGAGACTGCTTACCAAAGGTCTAGGTTGGGTCCTGTTTTCTCTCTGTACCTTCCTGCTCATTCGTTTGCCTTTGACACACTTGATCCTACTCTCTTCCTAGAACACTCTTTCTTGACCTCTCTTAGTATATATGACGTGGTTTCTTCTACTTCATTGGATCCTCCTATATAACCTCTTTGCCTGAATCTTTTTCCCACTTCACCAAGGAAGGATCAGAGAACTTGATCTCAAAATCTCTACCTGTGATTCCAATGAGAGTTCACCCATCCCCATCTATGGTCAAGTGACTTCCAATTTATTTCTCCTGTTCCAGTCTTCATTCTTTTTTTTTCTCCATCTTCTTCCTCTTCTTCTCCTCCTCCTTCTTCTTCGCCTCTCCCCACTTCTCTCTCTTGTTTTTGTTTTTTGTTTACCAGAGCACTGATCAGCTATGGTTTATGGTGATGCAGGACACTGAACTTGGGACTTTGGAGCCTCAGACATAAGAGTCTCTTTGCATAACCATTATGCTATCTACCCCTGCCCTTCAGTCTTTCTTCTAAAGGGGCACATCTAACTGTTCCCTTGAATTTGTTTTTTAAAGATTCATTCATTCATTCATTTAAAAAGAACAGACCAAAGCATTATTTAATACGTGTAGTGGTAAAGCCTTGCACTTCACTTTAAGCGACCCTCATGATATTTTTAACAACTTAATTGAGGTGTGATTCCTATACTGTACAATCCATCCACTTAGAGAGTATAGTCCCGTGACTTATAGTACATGTACAGAGCTGTACGACTATCACCACAAGTTTAGAACATTCTCAGTACTCCAAAATGAAATCCCACGCCCATTAGCAGTCAGTTGCCTCTTCTACTTACCCCCCCCACAACAACCACTGATTTGATCTGTCTATGGGTTTGCCTATTCTAGATCTTTCATATAAATAGGATCATATGATGTGTGATCTTATGTGACTACTTTCTTTCATTTAGTGTGAGGTTTTCAAGGTTTATCCATGTTGTAATAAGTACTGATATTTTACTGCTTTTAATAATACTCATTTAGGGACTGGGTGGTGGTGAAGCCATAATGTGCGCATGTTAATACTGACCAGCTTACTGATTTTCACATTGTTACCATGCTTTAGTTATTATGAATAATGCTGCTATGAATTTCATGTGGTCTAATATGTTCATTTCTCTTGAATATATCTAACAGTGAAGTTGCTAGATTATATAACAATTCTATGTTTAACTTTGTGTGTATGTGAGTGTGTGATATCACACACTCTTGGATCAACTTTATTTTTCTTACGTTCTCATTCTTTTTTTTTTTTTTTTTTTTGGTTGTCACTGAGGCTTCACTGATCCAGTTGACTTCCCCCCACCAAAAAAAAAAAAAAAAAAAAGGCAAATATGAAGATAGAGAAATAGAGAGAAAGGTAACATATTATGAAGCTTCTTTCAGTATGGTGGGGACCAGTCTTTAACATGGGTCTTACACATAATGAAGAAAGTGCACTTTTACAGGAGCTATCCTGCTGGCTGGGCCAACCTTTTTCATTTAGATTGAAAGCTACAGAAAGAGGGAGGGACATCATAGCACCTGGTCTCCATAGCACTCCCATGTGGTGCCAGGGATTAAGACTGGGCCACATGTGTGTAAACTATGTTTCCAGACCCTAGCTTTTTAAAATTGTGTATAAGGGACCAAAGTACCACTCCACTGTTTTATGCCATGACAGAGGTTAAAGCCAAGGCCAAAGGAACGAAAGACAACACTCTATAACTGAGCCATCTTCCTGGCCCCAATGTGTTTACTTTTTTTTTTCTTTATTGGGGGGATTAATGGTTTACAGTCAACAGTAAAATACAGTAGTTTGTATGTGTATAACACTTCTCAGTTTTCCACATAACCAATTCAATTCCCTCTAGGTCCTCTTCTGCCATCATATTCTAGGACCTGAACCCACCCATCCCCATCCCAGAGGGTGCAATATACCAAACCCAGTCCAAATTCTGCTTTGTGTTTTCTTATTTTTCAACTTATTATTACTACTATTATTATTATTAGTGATTTACTAATGGTAAACAAGATTGTGAAATAAGAGGGGCACAATTCATACAATTCCCACCATCAGAATGCCATATCCCATCCCCTCCATTGAAAGCTTCCCTATTCTTTATCCCTCTGGTGAGTATGGACCAAAGAGCTCTATAGGGCATAGAAAGCCGAAGGTCTAGCTTCTGAAATTGCTTCTTCGCAAGACATGGGCGTTAATAGGTCGATTCATATCCCCAGCCTGTCTCTGCCTTTCACTAGTGGGATAGGGCTCTGGAGAGGTGGGGTTCCAGAACATACTAGTGAGGTTGTCTGACCAGGGAAGTCAGGTGGGTGTCATGGTAGCATTTTTCAACTTCTGTCTATGAATGAGGTCATTCCATATTCATCCTTCTGTTTATCTTACTTAACATGATTCCTACAAGCTGCATCCAAGATAAGGTGAAGAAAGTGAAATCACCGTTTTTAATAGCTGAGTAGTATTCCATAGTGTATATATACCACAACTTTTTCAGCCATTCATCTATTATTGAACACCTAGGTTGCTTCCAGGTTTTGGCTATCATAAATTGTGCTGCTATGAACATAGGTATACACAGATCTTTTTGGACGGGTGTGTTGGGTTCCTTAGGACATATCCCCAGGAGAGGAATTGCAGGGTCATAGCCTGCAGGTTCTAGTCTTCTGAGAGTTCTCCAGACTGCTCTCCACAGGGGCTGGACTAATTTATACTCCTGCCAGCAGTGCAGGAGGGTTCTTTTGTCCCCACAACCTCTCTAGCATTTGCTGCTGCTACCTTTTCTGATGTATGATAGGAGTGCAGTGGCATGCATCTCATTGTTGTCTTTATTTGCATTTCTCTGACAGTGACTTGGAGCATTTTTTCATATGTTTGTTGGCCTTTTGGATCTCTTCTGTGGTGAATACTGTGTTCCTATCCTCTCCCCATTTTTGGATGGGGTCACTTGTTTTCTTTTTGCTGAGTTGGTGAGCAAGTTTACTTTTTTGATGAATGCCAAACTGTTTCCACAGCAGTATGCCATTTTACATCACTATCATCAGTAAACGAGAATTCCAAATTCAACTTTTTGTTCCCTAGCTTTTATTGTAGTCACTGGAATACATGTAAAGTAGTCTATTACTGTGGTTTTGATTTGTATGTACTTAGTGGCTAATGATACTGGAAATGTTTTAATGTGCTGTTGTCAATTTTTTTAGAGCAAATCTTTTGCTCATTTAGAGCACTTGAGTACAAACACTTCACTCATTTCTAAGTTGAGTTTTATATTTTTTTAATTTTTAATTTTATTGGGAGGGTAAATAGTTTATAGTCAGCGGTAAATACAGTTGTTAGTACATGTGTAAATGCCTCAGTTATGTGATTATGCCTATAACTTGTTTTTTTTTTAATTTCTTTATTGGGGAATTAATGTTTTACATTCGACAGTAAATACAGTAGTTTGTACATGCATAACATTTCCCAGTTTTCCATATAACAATACAAGCCCCACTAGGTCCTCTGTTATCCTTCTTGGACCTGTATTCTCCCCACCCACCCACCCCAGAGTCTTTTACTTTGGTGCAATATGCCAATTCTAGTTCAGGTTCTACTTGTGTTTTCTTTTCTGATCTTGTTTTTCAACTTCTGCCTGAGAGTGAGATCATCCCATATTCATCCTTCTGTTTCTGACTTATTTAACTTAGCATGAATGTTTCAAGGTCCATATATATATACCACAACTTGCTCATCCACTCATCTGTTGTTGGACACCTGGGTTGCTTCCAGGTTTTGGCTATTACAAATTGTGCTGCCAAGAACATATGTGTACACAGATCTTTTTGGGTGGGTGTGTTGGGTTCCTTAGGATATATCTCCAGGAGAGGAATTGCAGGATCATAGGGTAGGTCCATTTCTAGCCTTCTGAGAGTTCTCCAGACTGTTCTCCACAGAGGCTGGACCAATTGACATTCCCACCAGCAGTGCAGGAGGGTTCCTTTGACCCCACACCCTCTCCAGCATTTGCTGCTGTTACCTTTTCTGATGTGTGACATTCTCACAGGAGTGAAGTGGTATCTCATTGTTGTCTTGATTTGCATTTCTCTGACAATCAGAGACTTGGAGCATTTTTTCATGTGTTTCTCAGCCTTTTGGATCTTTTCTGTGGTGAATATTCTGTCCATGTCCTCCCCCCATTTTTGGATGGGGTTATTTGTTGTCTTGTATAACTTGTTTTTACAAAAGATTTGCTTCCTTTTTCTTTTCTTTTTTTAATATTTATTTATTCCCTTTTATTGCCCTTGCTGTTTTATTGTTATAGTTATCATTGTTGTTGTTGTTGTTGGGTAGGACAGAGAGAAATGGAGAGGGAAGGGGAAGACAGAGACAGGGAGAGAAAGACACCTGCAGACCTGCTTCACCACTTGTGAAGCGACTCCCCTGCAGGTGGGAGCCAGTCCTTACCGGTCCTTGCGCTTTGGCCACCTGTGCTTAACCCTCTGTGCTACAGCCCGACTCCCCTGAACTCATCATTTTTAATAGCTGGGTAGTATTCTTTTTATTTTTAAGTTTGTTTATTTATTTATTTATTTATTTATTATTAGAAATAGAGGGAAATTGTAAGGGGAGGGGAAGATAGGGAGAGACAGTGAGGCACTTGCAGTGCGTGGGCGTAGGGGGGCGGAGAAGGGGCTTGAACCTGGATCCTTGTGTACTGTAATGTGTGTGCTTAACCAGGTGTACCACTGCCTGGCTTCTTAGCTGAGTAGTGTGTATATAGACTACAACTTTCTCAGCCTGAGTTATGTTATTGAGCTGTGCATGTTCTCTACATATTATGGATACATCATTTGCAATGTCTCCTTTCTGTGGAGTATATTTTCACTGATAGTATTCTTTAAAAAAAAACACTTTATTATCTATTATGAAGTCCAATGTGTTATGTTTGGTCTTATGTATAAACCACTGCTCCTGGTAGCCACTCCTGCCACCACCCCCCAATTTATTCAATAGGACAGACAGAAATTGAAAGGGAATGGAGGGTATAGAGAGGAAGAGAAGGACACCTGCAGACCTGCTTCATTGTTTATGAAGTGTCCCTGCTACAGGGGAGCAGGGGCTCGAACCCGAGTCCTTGGGCCAGTCTTTGCAAGTTGCACTGTGTGTGCTTAACTGGGTGTTCCACTACCCAGTCCCTTCAATTTCTTTTAAGTGTTTTATAGTTTCTGTTGTACAAGTCCTACACATCTTTCATCAAGTTGTTAATCATGCTTTATTCTTTTTGTCTTTATAAACTTGGATGGTTTTCTTAATTTCACTTTTGGAATAGCTGTTGATCATATTGGTTTTGTATATTGGCCTTGCATCCTGTGACTTTGTTTACTAGCTCTAAGAGGTTTTTAGTAGCTTTCTTAGGATTTTCCATAGGTGGTAAATTACATGTCATTTATAAATAGGTACAGTTTCACTTATTCCATTCCAATTTGGATGTCTTTTATCTCTTTTTTTGTCTGATTATGTTTAGTAGAAACATTAAAACAATGTTAAACATAAATGTAACAACAGATACTTGATGTTGTTCAATAATTTAGGGCATCATCATTCAATCTTTTTGTTTTATTTTATTTTATTCTTTGGGGGGGATCAGCTTTTTATTCTTTTTAAATTTTTTATTCATTATTTAATAAGGACTAACAAACGTAAGATAACAAGGGTACAATTTCACACAGTTCTCACTACCAGCGTTGTGTGTCCCATCCACTCCATTGGAATCTTTCCTGTTCTTTATCCTTTTGTGAGCATGGGCCAAAATTCTTTGTGAGGTGCAGAAGGTGGAAGGTCTGGCTTCTGTAATTACTTCTCTACTGGACACGGACATTGGAAGGCAATTCCATACCCCCATCATTCAGTCTTTCATCACTAAATATTAACTGGATTTTTCATAGATCACTTTTATCAGATTGTAGAAGTTCCTTTTAATTCTTAGTTTTTTGAGAATTTTTATCATGATAAAAATATGTAATATTTTCTGGATGTTTGTCATGATCATGATTCTTGTAAGATGTTTTTTCTGTACCTGTTAAGATAATCATATGGTGAGTCTGGCGGTAGTACAGTGGGTTAAGCTCACGTGGTGCAAAGCGCAAGGACCCACATAAGGATCCCGGTTTGAGCCCCCGGCTCCCCAACTGCAGGGGAGTCGCTTCACAAGCGGTGAAGCAGGTCTGCAGGTGTCTGTCTTTCTCACCCCTCTCTGTCTTCCCCTCCTCTCTCTATTTCTCTTTGTCCTGTCTAAGAACAATGACATAAACAACAACAATAAAAAACAACAAGGGCTACAAAAGGGAAAATAAATTTAAAAAAATAAATAATCATATGACTTTGTACTTTATTCTAATTGCATAATATATGATATGAAATTAATTAATTGATTCTTTTCAGTGTTTGTTGGATGTCCCAACACTACCTTTAGAAATGATGATTCATTCCTTTCAGTAAAGACACAGAACCCAGATAATAATCATATCCGCAGCTATGTTTTATTATAGTGAAAGGAGACAGTGCAAAATCAGCAAAGGGAAACAGTTTATGGGGCAAAGTCCAGAGGAAAACAAGCACTAGCTTCCAATGTGCTCTCCCAGTGGAGTAAACATAGGACACACCTAATTCCTCCAGGTATTCATGACAACATATGTAAAATTTCTACCAAGGAATTTCTATTGAAACTCAGTGCTCAAGGTTTTAGTATGGGCTAATGTTGCAAACATGTACTCAAATTCCAGATTTCCAGCAGGTATTTAACATAAATCAATTGTCTTTACAAAGTAGGCATAATAAGCCACCTTTAATGGCCCTGAAATTCATGTTCCTAGATCTAGTCAAGCGCCAACCTTGCAAGTTGGTATTTCTTTTTTAAAAGACTTATTTATTTATTATTATTTTTTAGTTTTTTTAAATTATATTTATTTATTGGATAGAGACAGCCAGAAATCAAGAGGGAAGGGGGTGATAGGGAGAGAGACAGAGAGACACCTGCAGCCCTGCTTCACCACTCATAAAGCTTTCCTCCTGCAGGTGGGGACCAGGGGCTCGAACTCGGGTCCTTGCGCATTGTAATACACGCGCATAACCAGGTGCGCCACCACCCGACCCAAGACTTATTTATTTTTACCAGAGTACTGCTCAGTTCTGATTTGCACTGGTGTTGGGGATTGGACCTGGGACCTCAGGCTTAAAATTCTGTTGTTTAACTGCTCTGCCATCTCCCCAGCCCCTTTAACATTTTTAATTTTTTTCTTTTTTTAAATATTTATTTATTTATTTATTTATTTTCCCTTTTGTTGCCCTTGTTGTTTAACATTGTTGTGGTTATTGATGTCGTTGTTGGATAGGACAGAGAGAAATGGAAAGAGGAGGGGAAGGCAGAGAGTGGGAGAGAAAGACAGACACCTGCAGACCTGCTCCACCGCCTGTGAAGACTCCCCTGCAGGTGGGGAGCCGGGGGCTGGAACCGGGATCTTTAAGCCAGTCCTTGCACTTTGCACCATGTGTGCTTAACCGGCTGTTCTTCTTCTTCTAGCGTTTGCCCTTCTTCCATAGCCAGTCAACAGCGTCAGGTTGAGCCTGATGTAAAGTTTCGAGACCTCCTTTGAATCTGGAGAGGTGGCAGTCGTTGACTATGTGGGTCATAGTCTGTCTGTAGCCGCAGGGTCGTCTCTGGCTCCCCAGCGATGGAACATAGCAGCGCACCGGCCATGGCCTGTTAGATAGCGATTGACAGAGTTGGCAGTCAGCCGAGGTAAAGAACAAACACCTCATCACAGACCCCTGCAAGCGTCAACCCGGCTTTGACCTAGCACGTTATGATTGGGCCCTTCTCAATCGCTTAACCGGCTGTGCCACCGCCTGACTCCCTAAATTTTTTTTTTAAATACTACTGCTGCACAACTTTTCCAGCTGCTCAAGCAGTCTCCCACCTTTTTTTCCACCAAGGTTCTCACTGGGACCCTGTGCCTGTATGACTCCACTGCTCTTAGAAGCTTTTTTTTTTTTTTTTTTCCAAATCTCTTTCCTCTAGATAGAGGGCGAGAGACTGAGAGATAAATGGGAATCGAGAATCAGAGAGAAAAAGAGAGACACATATCAAGCACTGTTCCACCTCCTGTAAAGCTTGTCCTCTAGAGAGGCTCCCATGTGGTGGTCTGGGTCTCAAACCCAAGTCCTTGTATATGATCACATGTGCATTCTATCAGGCCAGCAAACTAGCAGGTGATTCAAGCAGGTGATTCTAAAGATAACAACTTGAAGATCAATACTTAACTCTTTTGTGCACAAAGTGTAAAACCAACCTTGAATTCCTGGTTTAAATCCCATTTGATCATGGTGTATAATCCTTTTTATATATTGTTGAATTCAATTTCCTAATATTTTGTTCAGGATTCTTGTGTCTAAATTGGTCTGTACTATTCTTTGTCTTTTTTTTCAAGATATTATCAACTATCATTTATTTTACTCTTTTTTTAAGAAAATATTTATTTATTTATTCCCTTTTGTTGCCCTTGTTGGTTTATTGTTGTAGTTATTATTGATGTCATTGTTGTTGAATAGGACAGAGAGAAATGGAGAGAGGAGGGGAAGACAGAGAGAGACACCTATAAACCTGCTTCACCGCCTGTGAAGCAACTCCCCTGCAGGTGGGGAGCCAGGGGCTTGAACCCGGATCCTTACACCGGTCCTTGGCCACCTGTGCCTAACCCACTGCGTTACCGCCCGACTCCCTTATTTTAATTTTTTACTTAATGTTTTATTTATTTTATTTCTTTTCTTTCCTTGCGCCGGTCCATGTACTTTGCACCATGTGCACTTAACCCGCTGCACTACAGCCTGACCCCCATTTCTTTTCTTTCCTTTACAAGTCATTTTATTGGTGGAAATACTGATTTATAAGGCAGTTGCTGTCGCATGAATATAAATTGCTTATCTCTCCATGATAGATGTCCACCAACTGCAGTTTCCTCTACTATTGTACACTGGGTCTCCCCATCTTCTCACCTTCCCCGTGCCTCTCCACTTTAGAGTCCTTGGCTTTTCTGTAGTCCACCACAAATAGTCTAAGTTTCACTCAGTGTTTTTCCTTTCTTTCTCAATTTCCACCTGTTAGTGAGGTTATATAGTATTCATCTTTCTACATCTGCCTTATCTCCATGTTCTGTCCAAGTGTCCTCTCCTCTTCTGTTTTTGGGTTTGTGCAAGATTGATATATTAGTTTACTACTGCTGCTGAAACAATTTACTAAAGAATTAGTGACTTACCATAATACTAGTATGGAACTGAAAGGTGACAGAGCAATACACATATCTTCCATTCTTGAGACCCTGGGACTGATTTCTGGCATCAAATGGGAGTACCAAGAAAAAGCTTGGCATGGTAGCATGTGCTTTGATGTCTCTTCATCCCCTTTCACTCTTTTCATTCTTTTTTTTTTAATATTTATTTAATTTATTTATTCCCTCTTGTTGCCCTTGTTGTTTTATTGTTATAGTTATCATTGTTGTTGTCGTTGTTGGATAGGACAGAGAGAAATGGAGAGAGGAGGGGAAGACAGAGAGGAGGAGAGAAAGATAGACACCTGCAGACCTGCTTCACCGCCTGTGAAGCGACTCCCCTGCAGGTGGGGAGCCGGGGCTCGAACCGGGATCCTTACGCCGGTCCTTGTGCTTTGTGCCACCTGCGCTTAACCCGCTGCGCTACCGCCCGACTCCCTCTCTTTTCATTCTTAATAATATAAAACAGATAGTGAGTAGATTAGGGCATTGGGTGCATGATGGAAATGGACTTATGTTGGGAGTAGAACTTTTCTGCAGACACTGATCATAGGGAGATGACAAATTGTACCTATGTGTCAGCCACCGTACCATAAACCATCAATCCTCCAATAAAGTGATAAATCATAAATAAAAATTGAACTGGGAAGGTGACTCTGGTATCTCACCCAACACTCCCCCCACATATGTGCACACATATGCACACACTTGGTTTCAACCCCTGACACTCAAAACAAATCAAAACCATGAAAAAAAGCTCCAATTTCTACTTTTGTAGTTCTGAAGATTGAAAATAAAAAATGATCATCCTCAACCTTTTGGGTAAGATCAAGTGTAGTATGATTTTTGTTGTTGTTGTTGTTTTGGCTTTTGCCTCCAGGGTTATTGCTCAGTGCCTGCACTATGATTCCACTGCTCTTGGAGACCTTTTTTTTTTTTTTTCCTTTTTCTCTTTATTGGATAGGACAGAGAGAAATTGAGAGAGGAGGAGATAGAAAAGGAGAGATAGGGAGGCAGGCGGTAGCGCAGTGGGTTAAGTGCAGGTGGCGCAAAGCGCAAAGACCAGCCTAAGGATTCAGGTTCAAGCTCCGGGCTCCCCACCTGCAGGGGAGTCGCTTCACAGGCAGTGAAGCAGGTCTGCAGGTGTCTTTCTCTCCCCCTCTTTCTCTTCCCCTCCTCTCTCCATTTCTCTCTGTCCTATCTAACAATTATGACATTAATAATAACTACAACAACAATAAAAAGACAACAAGAGCAACAAAAGGGAAAATAAATAAATAAAATTTTATAAAAATTTTATTTAAAAAAAAAAGGCAGAGACAGAGTGATACCTACAGACTGCTTGTGAAGCAACCCCCTGCAGGTGGGAAGCCAGGGGCTTGAACCAGGATCCTTGTGCTGCTCCTTGCACTTTGTACTATATGCACTTAACTCAGTGTGCCTTTGCTTGGCCCCCAAGTGTAGTATTTTTTTAAATATTTATTTATTTCCTTTTGTTGCCCTTGTTGTTTTATTGTTGTAGTTAATGTTGTTGTTGATGTCATTGTTGTTGGATAGGACAGAGAGAAATGGAGAGAGGCAGGGAAGACAGAGAGAGGGAGAGAAAGATAGACACCTGCTGACCTGCTTCACCGCTTGTGAAGCGACTCCCTTGCAGGTGGGAATCCGGGGCTTGAACCAGGATCCTTAAGCCGGTGCTTGCGCTTGGCGCCGTGTGCGCTTAACCAGTTGTGCTACCTCCCGACTCCCGTGTAGTATGTTTTTATCAGTCTCTGTCTCCCAACTGTAGCATAGGTGCCAGCAGAATAGGACTATAGTGTTTGTTTGTTTGTTTGTTTGTTTGTTTGTTTATTGCCTCCAGGGTTATCGCTGGGGCTCAGTGCCTGCACTATGAATCCACTGCTCCCGGAGGCCATCTTTTCCCTATAGTTGCTGTTGTTGCTGCTACTGTTGCTGTTAGATAGGACAGAGAGAAATTGAGAGAGAAAGGGAAGACAGAGAGGGGGAAAGAAAGATATCTACAGACCTGCTTTACCGCTTGCAAAGTGACCTCCCTGCAAGTGGGGAGCCAGAGGCTCTAACCAGGATACTTGGTCAGGTCCTTGCTTCTCAACATATGCGCTCAACCTGATGCTACTGCCCAGTCCCAGGATTGTAGTCGTTATTATTTTGTCCCCACCAATAGTGGGGGTAGAGAGCATAACGGTTATGCAAAGAGATTCTCATGCCTGAGGCTCTAAAATCCTAGGTTCAGTCCCCTGCACCACCATACACCAGACCTGAGCAGTGCTCTGAAGAAAAAAAAAAGTAATTGTGAGTTTGTCCCCACTGTTAAAACCTAAGCCTGATGCATTGTGGGAGTTACATAAATATCGTTAAATGAATAATAATTAGCTAAACTGATTGAGTGCTTTCTATTTGCTGGTTGTTGTTCTATATCCTTTATGCGTAATGATTTGTTTATTTCATGAGAGAAAGAAAGAGAACAGAGCAATACTCTAGCATATGTGGTACCAGTGATGCACCCAGGGTGTCACACGTTCAAGTTCTGTGCTTTATCTGCTGAACCACCTCCAAAGATGCTACATCCTTTATACTTATTTATATACATATATATAACCTGTATAATAATTACATGAGGTTTTTATGATTATTATCATACAATTGTATATATGGGATACAGGTATTTGCTGAAGATCAAAGCTAAATAATAGAGATGAATTTCAGTCTAAGGAGTGTGAGTTCCAAAGCCTATAATTTTACACTCTACACAACATTGCCTCTTAAATGATAAGGATCAAAACATCTATAAAAGTAAGATGGTGCAAATTTTATAGCTGCAAATATTGTTTTTAAAAAGTAGAATAAAGCTCTCAAATCAATAACTTAAACTTAAGAAACTAGAAAAAGGGGGTCGAGTGGTAGCTCAGTGAGTTAAGTGCACATGGCCCGAAGCACAAGGACCGGCGCAGGGATCCTGATTCGAGCTGCCTGGCCCCTACCTGCAAGGGGGTAGCTTCACAAGCAGTGAAGCAGGTCAGCAGGTGTCTATCTTTCTCTCCCCCTCTCTGTCTTCCCCTCCTCTTTCCATTTCTCTCTCTCCTATCCAACAACAATGATAGCAATAACAACAACAATAACAACAATGATAAACAACAAACTGTAGTTGGTGTATTGCACCAAAGTAAAAGACTATGGGGTGGGTAGGGGGAGAGTACAGTTCCTGGAAAAGGATGACAGAGGACCTAGTGGGAGTTGTATTGTTATGTGAAAAACTGATAGATGTTATGTACAAACTATTGTATTCACTGTGGAACGTAAAGCATTAATCCCCCAATAAAGGAAATTTAAAAAATTAATTAAAATATGCTAAAATACTAAAAAAAAAAAAGATAAACAACAATGGCAACAAAAGGAAAAAAAAATAGCTTCCAGGAGCAGTGGATTCATAGTGCAGGCACGAAGCTCCAGTAATAACCCTGGAAGCAAAAAAAAGAGAAATCAGAAAAAGAAAAACTATACCCAGAAAAAGAAGGAAATAACAAAGACTAAAATAGAAATAAGTTAACCAAAGAATACAGAAACAATACAGAAAATCAACAAAAGCAACTATTTGTTATTTGAAAAGATCAACTAAAATAGTAACTTTTAGAATAAGAGAGCTTTACATGCCATACATCAGACAAAAGACTATTAATAAAAATATACAAAAAAAAAAAGACCCATCCAAAAGTGGGGAGAGGATATGAACAGGATATTCACCGAAAAAGATAGCCAAAAGGCCAACACACATATGAAAAGATGCTCCCAGTCATAGATTGTCAGAGAAATGTAAATAAAGACAACAATGAGATACCACTTCACTCTTTTGAGAATGTCATACATCAGAAAGGATAGCAACAACAAATGCTGGAACAGTTGTAGGGGGCAAAGGAACCCTCCTACACTACTGGTGAGATATAAATTGTCCAATCCCTATGGAGAGCAGTCTGAAGAAATCTCAGAAGGCTAGAAATGGACCTACCTTATGACTATGCAATTCCTCTTCTGTAAGGAACCAAACACATCCAACCAAAAATATTTGTGTATACTTATGTTCATAGCAGCCCAACTTTTTTTTTTTTTTACCTCCAGAGTTATCACTGGGGTTCACACTGGGTCTGCACTATGAATCTACTGCTCCTGTAGACCTTTTTTTTTTTGGACAGGACAAAGAAAGAGAAAATTCTCTGAGAGAGGAGGGAGAAATAGAGAGGGAGAGAGAAAGGTAGACTCCTGTAAATCTGCTTCACTGTTTGTGAAGTTTCCCCCTCCAGGTGAGAAGCAGGGCTCAAACCCATATCCTTGCACAGGTCCTTGGGTTTAGTAGTACATGCACTTAACTGGTTATGCCACTGCCTGGCCTTAGCAGCACAATTTGTAATAGCCAAAACCTGGAAGCAACCTAAGTTTCCAAAAACAGATGAGTGGCTGAGAAAGTTGATGATGAATTCACCTTCTTCACCTCATCTTGGATGGAGCTTAAAGGAATCATGTTAAGTGAGAGAAGTCAGAAAGAGAAGGATGAATATAGGATGATCTCACTCACAGACAGAAGTTGAAAAATAAGAACAGAAAGGAAAACACATGAACCCTAAGACAGTAACCTCACATCTCCGCTATAGAGCCTACATTTCCCCCAGTCCTGGAACCTTAGGGTGGGGCCCACTTTCCCGCATGCCTCTCCCAATCCATATCAAATAATATTGCATCTGCCGATCACAACCTAATCAACGCAATGATTGCCTCCTCAACATGCTTTAGCTCAGACTGTGTCCAGAGACTTCAGGTGTGGAGTGACAATCCTTCAGCTTCATTACTCGGGTGAGACCTTTCCTTTCATAGCATTCTCTAATTCCATTTCAGGTGGATCACTTTCTAACAAAGTCCCAAAAGCTAGATATAGACCAGGTTCTGTGAGAGAGAACATATGTTCACACGTATCCATAAACTAGTGCAAAATATATACCTGAAAGCAGTACACTAGAGTTTGCAGTGAGTACCCCCCAACTTTTCCTCTCCACTATTCCAACCTTTGGGTCCATGATTGCTCAACAATTTGTTTGACTTTGTATGTTAACTCTCTTTTCAGCCACCAGGTTCCAGATGCCACCAGGATGCCAGCTAGGCTTCCCTGGACTGAAGACCCCACCAATGTGTCCTGGAGCTCCACTTCCCCAGAGACCCACCCTACTAGGGAAAGAGAGAGGCAGACTGGGAGTATGGACCGACCAGTCAACGCCCATGTTCAGCGGGGAAGCAATTACAGAAGCCAGACCTTCCACCTTCTGCAACCCACAATGACCCTGGGTCCATGCTCCTAGAGGGATAGAGAGTGGGAAAGCTTATCAGGGGAGGGGATGGGATATGGAGATTGGGTGGTGGGAATTGTGTGGAGTTGTACCCCTTCTACCCTATGGTTTTGTTAATTTTTCCTTTCTTAAATAAAAAATAAATTAAAAAAAAAAGAAAGGAAAACACAAAGCAGAACATGGACTTGGTGTGTTGCACCAAAGTAATGGACTCTGGGGGTAGGGGCTTTCACCAAAGTAATGGACTCTGGGGGTAGGGGCTTTCACCAAAGTAATGGACTCTGGGGGTGGGGGCTTTCACCAAAGTAATGGACTCTGGGGGTGGGGGCTTTCACCAAAGTAATGGACTCTGGGGGTGGGGGCTTTTAGGTCCTGGTGCCGATGATGGACCTAGGCAGGGATCACAGTGTTTTGCAGAAAACTGAGAAATTTTACACGTGTACCAACAACTGTATTTACTCTTTACTGTAAAACCACTAATCCCCCAATACAGATTTTTAAAAATGGTAACTTTTTAGTTGACTGAACAGTGAAAGGCAAGAACACATGAATTATTAAAATAAAATATAGGCCCATATGCAGCTTAAGAGCCTATGTGACCTCTGCTCACATTCTGTGGTCATGAGTAGGAACATTCCCAGCTACCCCAATTTCAGGACCCATCTTTCTCAGGTGGAGCATAGAGTATGTTGTCCAGCCTCCCTTCAGAGGACGGAACATTCTCTACCATTGTGGATGCAAGTTGAGGGCAAGGTCCTATGGGGTCCCACAAAGGGGTCTATTCTGTTGTTCCTGATAGAGATGACTGGTAATATTAGGGAGAGGGATCTATTCAAGGTCTAGTCCCATCATGTCTGTTTGGGAATCTCAGGACTCCCCCACTCAGGCCCAAGCTGATGGAGTGGCCTGATAGTGACTAAAGAGTCATCATTAAAGTATGCCAGTCTCTTGCCCTTATTCAGCTTTTGCAGTCCTTGCTTTGATAAGGTTAGCTTTGGAGTGAGTAAGGGAAGTGTGATAGGAAGTAGGTGAGGAGAGTATTTAAGTCTAAGTAGACCCTATTTCATTATGAACTTTATACTGACTAACTGCAGACTATTGTGCACTTTTTCTTTCAGGTATATATTTTGCACTAATTTATGGATACATGTGAGCATATGCTCTATCTCATGGGACCTGGTCTATATCTAGGTTTTGGGACTTTGTTAGGAAGTGAACCACCTGAAATGGAATTAGAGAATCTTCTGAAAGGAAAGGTCTCACCTGAGTAATGAGGGTGAAGGGTTGACATTCCTTGCCTGACGTCTCTGGACACAGCCTGAAGTGAAGCATGCTGAATATCAGATCAAATCAATGAGGTTTACAGTCAACAATATTTATACACCTTCCCCATATTTGGGAGCTATTCTTTTCCCTGATCCAGCTTTCTGGTCCTTTTCCCAGCCATGACACCACCTTCCCAGACAATAACTTGGATCCACCTGCATATCAGATTTCAGGTTCAGGGGAAAAAAGAAAAAAAAAAAAAACCAGTATAGTCATGGGCTTTTTGGAATATAACTAAAATAGGACTACTGACTATCTACAAAACAGAGACCCACCCCCCCCCCCAACTCTTCTTATGAACTATTCCAGCCTTTAGGTTCATGATTAGTCAACAATTTGTTTGGCTTTATATGTTAACTCTCTTTTCAGCCACCAGGTTCCAGATGCTACCATGATGCCAACCAGACTTCCCTGGACAGACAACCACATAAATGTGTCCTGCAGCCCTGCTTCCCGAGTCCTGCCCCACTAGGGAAAGAGAGAGACAGGCTGGGAGTATGGATCGACCTGTCAATACCCATGTTTAGTGGGGTAGCAATTACAGAAGCCAGACCTTCCACCTTCTGCACCCCCTAATGGTCCATACTCCCAGAGGGATAAAGAATAAGAAAGCTATCAGGGGAGGGGATGAGATGCAGATTTCTGATGGTGGGAATTGTGTGGAGTTGTACTCCTCTTATCCTATGGTTTTGTCAGTGTTTCCTTTTGATTAAATAAATAAATAAATAAATAAATAAATAAAATATAGGACAATGGACATAACTACCAATCTTTTTTTAATTGACTTAATAATGATCAACAAGATATAGGACAAGAGGAGTATAATTCCACACAATTCCCACCACCAGAGTTCCGCATCCCATCCCCTTCATTGGAAGCTTTCCTATTCTTTGTCCCTCTGGGAGCACAGTCCCACGATCATTATTGGGTACAGAAAGTGGAAGATCTAGCTTCTGTAACTGCTTCTCCACTGGTCATGGGCATTGACAGGTCGATCCATACTCCCTGCCTGTTTCTATCTTTCCCTAGTTGGGCAGGGCTCTGGAGAGGTTGGGTTCCAGGGTACATTGGTGAGGTTTTCTGTCCAAGGAAGTCAGGTTGTCATCATGGTAGCATCTTGGTGCAACTTGGTGGCTGAAAAAGCATTAAGATTTAAAGCAGAGGAGGCCAGGTGGTAGCCCAGCAGGTTAAGTGTACATGGCACAAAGTGCAAGGACCAGCATAACAATACTGGTTCAAGCCCCTGATTCCCCAGCTGCAGGGGTATTGCTACACAAGTGGTGAAGCAGGTCTTCAGGTGTCTATCTTTCTCTCCTCCTTTCTGTCTTCCCCTCCTCTCTCAATTTATTTTTTTTAATTTTTAAAAATTATTTATTTATTCCCTTTTGTTGCCCTAGTTATTTTATTGTTGTAGTTATTGTTGTTGTTGTAATTGATGTTGTTGTTGTTAGATAAGACAGAGAAAAATGGAGAGAGGAGGGGAAGACAGAGAGGGGGAGAGAAAGATAGACACCTGCAGACCTGCTTCACCGCCTGTGAAGTGACTCCCCTGCAGGTGGGGAGCCGGGGGCTCAAATTGGGATCCTTACGCGGGTCCTTGTGCTTTGCACCACCTGTGCTTAACACACTGCGCTACCACCCAACTCCCTCCTCTCTCAATTTCTATCTGTCCCATCCAAGAACAGCAACAATACCAACCACCACAATGGCAACAAAATGGAAAAAATGGCATCCAGGAGCAGTGGATTCATAGTGCAGGTGCCAAGCCCCAGCAATAACCCTGGAGACAAAATAATAATAATAATATATGTATGTATAATGCAGAACAAACTGTTTAAAAATCAGGAACCTAAAGGTAAGAATATGGCAAATAAAATTTGGGGGTCTCTATTTTGGAAAAAACTAGTAGGGTCTATTTTAGGTATAAACCAGGGGCCTGTGATTTTATTAATTTTTGCCTGAGCCCAACCACTAACATGCAGATGGACTAAAAGTATTGTCTGGAGAGATGGTGTTAGAATTGGGAACAGGTCTAGAAAGCTGGATCATGACAGAGAATAGCTCCCAAATATGGGAAAAGCTTATAAATATTGTTAACTGTAAATCTCACTGATTTGATTTGGTGCCTATATTCAGCACAGGAGCCTGTGTAACCTCTGCATCTCTATAGGTCTGAGCTCACAATCTATGGTTTTAGCTAGGAACATTCTAGGCTGAATTCATTGCAGACCCGTCTTCCTCGAGTGTCAGAGTGTGTTGAACCAACCTTCCTTCAAAGAATGGGGCAGTCCCTACAATTGTTGTTTCACATTGAGGGCAAGGTCCTGTAGAGGCCTACAAGAGGGTCCACTATGTTGATCCTGATGGAGACGGCCAGTGACAGTGGAGAGAGGGATCTGTTAAAGGTCTAGGCCCATCATGTCTATGTGGGAATCCCAGGATTCCCTGTCTAAGGCCCCAAATGATGGGGTGGGCTGGTAATAATTACCAATCTTAAGGAAATGAAAAAGTTTATAAAGGGATATTATGGGTAGATGCTGGTCAGAATACAAGCTTTCTGTCACATATCAGAAGAATGAGTTCTGGGGATCTAGTACACAACATCATGATTACAGCTGATAAAGCTGTGCTATATACTTGAACTTTGGTAATCTGATTTTTAAAAGGTTTATTTAAAATAAGGACTTTCTCACTCCACATACTCACAGTAATTATGTGAGGTGATGAATGTGTTAATTAGCTTGATTATGGTCACTTAGCAAAGTGTAAGTATGTCAAATCTTCACATTACACACTTTAAATATTAACAGTTTTGTCATTAATACCTCAATAAAGGTGATAAGGAGAGTGAGGCTACTATGAATAGTTACACTTAAACAAGCTAGATATGTTAGATGATATAGACAAATTCTAGAAAAACACAAATGCTAAAACAGACTCAAGCAGATACTGAAAATATGAATAAGTGTGTATATCCATAGCAACAAATGAGTTTCCAGGGCTATCAAGCTTACAGTGAGTTTGAATAGTAATGTATTTCTCCTACATAAGAGAAAACAAATGAATAGGTATGTAGCATATAGAGATATCAAATTAATAACAGAAAGCTCTCCACAAAGAAAAGTTCAATCCCAGATAGATTCACTAGTGAATTCTCCCAAATATGCAGTGAAGAGTTAATATCAATTATAGTAAGCTCTATAATGGTTCTACAAAGATATCCAAGTCATAATCCATACAGTTTATGAATGTTAATTTATATGGCAAAGGGGATTTTTCAGATCTGATTAAGTTAAGAATCTCCAGATGGAGAGATCATCCTGGATTATCTGAGTGAACCTGATGTATTGATAATTACTAAGGTCCTTATAAGAGGAATGAGGGACAAGTTAGAGTTAGAATGCCATTTGAAAGAGGAAAAGTCAGGGTGGAGGTACATAGCACAATGGTTATGCAAACAGACTCTCATGCCTGAGGCTCCGTCAAGTCCCAGGTTCAATCCCTACACTACCATAAGCCAGAGCTGAGCAGTGCTCTGGTAAAAAAAATAATAAACAAATAAATAAATAATGAAAGAAGAAGAGTCAGAAGTTACTTCACTTTGAGAATGAAGGAAAGAGCCAAAAATAGCCACTAGGAGTTGGAAGAAGTAAATAATATATTCTCTTGAATCTCCAAAAGGAACCAGCCTGCCACACTTTGATACCTTTTCTATGTTCCAGGAATCAAACCCAGAGCCTCGTGTAATGCAAAGCATGTGCTTTACCACTCAACTACATCCCTAAGTTACACCCTGATTTTAGCCCCTTGTACTCATTTTTTAATTTTCTCATATTTATTTATTTATTGGATAGAGACAGCCAGAAATTGAGAGGGAAGGGGAGATAGAGAGGGACAGAAACAGAGCGATACCTGCAGCACTGCTTAATCACTTGCAAAGCTTTCCCCCTCCCTGCAAGTGGAGACAAGGGCTTGAACCTGGTCCTTGCACATTGTAACATGTGTTCTCAGCCAGGTGCGCCACCCCATACCCCCACCCCTTGTACTCACTTTGGATTTTCTTTTTTTTTTCCAGATTTGTCTTATTTATTCCCATAAATTTGAAATGTCCCTTATTGATGATTATTTTCCAATTTGTTATTAGCATAAACAATGCCATTGTACCAGAATCATTTTTGTGTGTTCATGGGGGGGTTGATTTGTTTTTTAAGTTTTTTAAATATTTATTTTATGTATTCCCTTTTGTTGCCCTTGTTGTTTTTTTATTGTTATAGTTATTGATGTTGTTGTTGTTGGATAGGATAGAGAGAAATGGAGAGAGGAGGGGAAGACGGGGCGGGGGGATAGACACCTGCAGACCTGCTTCACTGCTTGTGAATCGACTCTCCTGCAGGTGGGGAGCCAGGGGCTCAAACTGGAATCCTTACGCCGGTCCATCGCACTGCTCCACAACTCAAGAAGTTTCCCTATTGCATGGTCATCCCATGCTATAAACAAGATGTTGAAACTAGTTCCTATTTAATGGTAAATTATGTGCTCTACTGGGTAAGCTATCTTTTTGACCTATATTGCTTTTTCTTTTAAAAGTTTATTTACTTTTATGCTAGAAAGAGAGAGAGACCAGAGCATTGCTCAGCTCTGGCAGCAAGGATTGTCCCAAGGAACTCATGCATGATAATCTGGTGCACTACCATTGTGCAGTCTCCCCAGCCACCAATTACTTTAAACTTTTTAAAATTTATTTTTAAATATTTATTTATTTTAATGATAGAGGGAGAGAGACAGAGAGAAAACAGAACACTGTTCATCTGTGGTTTATGGTGATGCAGGGCATTGAACCTGGGACCTCAGAACCTCAGGCATTAAAGTCTTTTGCATAACCATTATGTCGTCTCCCCTGCTTTATTTATTTACTCATTTATTTATTTATTTTACCTCCAGGGTTATCACTGGGGCTCAGTGCCTGCACTATAAATCCACTACTCCTGGTGGCTATCTTTTTTCCATTATTGTTATTGTTACTGCTGTTATTGTTGTTGGATAGGACAAAGAGAAATTGAGAGAGGAGGGGAAGACAGAGAGGGGGAGAGAAAGACAGACATCTGCAGACCTGCTTCATGGGCTGTGAAGCGACCCATCCCCACAAGTAGGGAGCCAGTGGCTCGAACCTGGATCCTTGTGCCGTCCTTGTGATTTAGACTATGTGCCCTTAGCCTCATGCACTACCACCCAGCCCCCTATTTATTTATTTTTAATTTAATAGAACAAACAGAAATTGAGAGAGGAGGGAAGAGAGTAAAAGACACACCTACAGCACTACTCTTCTACCCGTGAGGCTTCTTCCCAGCAGGTGGGGACCTATGGCTTGAACCCTGGTCCTTGTACATGGTATATGTGTACTCAAACAGGTGCACCACTGCCCAGTCCCAAGCATGTGAGTCTTTTGCATAACTACTATATTATCTCCCCAACCTCAATTATTTTTTATTTTTTAAATTTTACCTATTTAAGGAAAGAGGAAGAGAGTCAGAGTATCACTCTCACATTGACAGAGATCAGACTTGGGACCTCAGGCATGCAAGTCCTATACTCCACTACTGTGCCACCTCCAAATTCTCTGTTATTTGATTAGAAAACAGTGTTATTAAAAAAATAAGCAGCCTAGGGAGTCGGGCGGTAGCACAGTGGGTTAAGCACAGGTGGTGCAAAGCGCAAGGTCCAGGGTAAGGATCCCACTTCGAGCCCCCAGCTTCCCACCTGCAGGGGATTCGCTTCACAGGCGGTGAAGCAGGTATGCAGATGTCTTTCTCTCCCCCTCTCTGTCTTACCCTCCTCTCTCCATTTCTCTCTACCCTATTCAACAACTACAACATCAATAACAACAATAATAACTACAACAATAAAACAAGGGCAACAAAATGGAATAAATATTTTTTAAAAAACTTAAAAAAGAAAAAGCAGCCTAAGTGTTGTATTCTCAAGCATGAAGTCCCAAGTTCAAGCCCCAGCATCATGTATGTCAAAATGATACTCTTTCTCTCCATCCCTCTGTGTTTTGGGGGTAAAAGGAAATAAATCTTAAAATATAAATTAACTTTGGTGTATTATACCTAAGTAAAGGACTCTCTACCTCCCCATAAAGAGCTTTTCCTATGTGTCATACTCTACTTCCTTACATGTAAGTATATTTTTTTCATTCTTATAAAAAATATTATTCTGTAGGCACTTTTGGTATCCATTTTATAGTTAAAGAAATTAAATTAAGTTGCCACTCCCACCCGCAGAGGGGAAGTTTCACAAGCAGTGAAGCAGGACTATAGGTGTCTCTTCCTCTCCCTTCCTATCCCCCCATCTCTCTCAAGTTCTCTTTGTCCTGTCAAGTAGGATGAAAAGAAAAAAGAAAAGAGAAGGAAAGAATAGAAGAGGAAAGAAAAGAAAAGAAAAAAAAGTGGAGGGAGTCGGGTAGTAGCACAGCGGGTTAAGTGCACGTGGTGCAAAGTGCAAGGACCGGCGTAAGGATCCCGGTTCGAGCCCCGGCTCCCTACCTGCAGGGGAGTCACTAAACAGGCGGTAAAGCAGGTCCGCAGGTGTCTATCTTTGTCTCCCCCTCTCTGTCTTCCCCTCCTCTCTCCATTTCTCTCTGTCCTATCCAACAACTAACGATATCACCATCAACAACAACAATAATAATCACAACAAAGCTACTAACAAGGGCAACAAAAGGGGAAGAAAAAATGGCCTCCAGGAGCAGTGGATTCATGGTGCAGGCACTGAGCCCCAGCAATAACCCTGGAGGCAAAAAAAAAAAAAAAAGAGAGAGAAAAAAAAGATTCATTGGTAGTCAGGCTATAGCGCACGTGGTGCAAAGCACAAGGACCGGCATAAGGATCCCAAGGATCCCAGTTTGAGCCCCGGGCTCCCCACCTGAGGGGAATTGCTTCACAGGCGGTGAAGTAGGTCTGCAAGTGTCTGTCTTTCTCTCCCTCTCTCTATCTTCCCTTCCTCTCTCCATTTCTCTCTGTCCTATCCAGCAACGACAATATCAGTGACAACAACAATAATAACTACAACAGTAAAACAAGGGCAACAAAAGGGAATAAATAAATAAATAATATAAAAAAAATTTAAGTGGTAAGTGGTCACTAGGAACAGTGGACTCATAGTGCAGGCACCAAGACCCAATGATAAACCTGGTGGCAAAAATAAATATTAAATTAATAAAAATAAGTTGTTAGTCAAAATCACACAGTATAAAACCAAGGATGCTGCTCAGTGACAAAAGACTTACCTTGCATGTCTGAGGCCCTGGGTTCCATCTCAAGCAGGAGAGCAATAAACACAAAACAAGTTAGAACTCCATTGATGGGGGTGTAGTGCTTTACTTCCTGTTTCTCTCAATCGCAGCACTCTCTCATCTAAGAAATTGGGCTGGTAAGGTCTTTCAGCAGTAAAGCACACACAGGAGACCATAAATTTGATTTCTGGAACCATAGTATAAATTTTATTTTAACTTTTTAAAAGTCACAGAGCCCAGAAGGTGGTTCAGGGTTTGGTGACACAGTGGTAGAGCACAGGACTTGCAAGTCTGGGATTGTAAGTTTGATCTCTTTCACTGCATAAGTCAGAATGATAGTTTAGATTGCTCTCATTGAAATAAATTATTAAACAAACTGAGTTTTTTTTTATACCAATCTCACCATTTCAAGCCACTTACTCTCATTCAGATAGAAAGAGAGAGAGTGAAGGAGAGAGAGGCACCACAGCAGTCAAAGTTTGCTCTGGTGCCACAGCCTATCTTATGTGGTGTAGAGTTTAAACCTAGGTTGCATACACAGAAAGACAAATATCCAGCCAATGAGGCATTGAGTTCTGTCTCTAGGACCAGTAAACTGGCAGAACAGTGCTCCTGTGCACCTCTCAATTAAAAGAAGAAGGAGCAAAAGGAGGAGGGAGAGGTGATGGTGGAGGATGAGCAGCCACAAGCAAAGGAGGGATCTGGGGGAGGAGGAGAAAAGAATACATTCTGCTAGTTGTCCACAGTTTCATAACATGGATACTTTCATGCCAAAAGAAGCCATCTGCTTAGGTATTTCAAACTTAAGCAATTATAAGGGTTGACTTTAGAGCACTAAAAAGAGATAAGACTAATATTCCCCCAGAGATGATGAGCCTGGAAGGGGGAGAAAAAGAATATTGCTTTGGGGGGGAGAGTACAGGTCCAAAAAGGATGACAGAGGACCTAGTGGGGATTGTATTGTTATGTGGAAAACTGGGAAATGTTATGCATGTATGAACTATTGTATTTACTGTTGAATGTAAAACATTAATCCCCCAATAAAGAAATTACAAAAAGAAAAAAAAAAGAAAGAAAAGAATATTGCTTTCCTCCTCTCATTTCAGAGGTTCTGAAGGTGGGATATCATTAGGCTCAGCACAGACTCTGTTGTGGAAGACCAAAGTACCCAGGTCTAGAAATTGTTATCCATATAAGTTCTTTGGCTGTGGTCATTTGCACATGAAGACGATAATCTGGAAAAATACTTACTGTTTAAAAGAATAGGGGGAGGGTAGGACGGGCAGTGGTGCACTCAGTTAAATACATAGACTGTCGTGTGAGAGGATCCAGGTTTGAACCTCCACTCACCACAAGAGGTAAAGCATGTCTGCAGGTGTCTCCCTTTCTCTCCTCCTTTATCTTCCCCTTCCCTCTCAAGTGATCTTTGCCTCTACCCAAAATAAATAAATAAGTCGTAAAGAAAAATAACAATAACAAAAAAAGAATTTGGGGTGGCAAGATAGCAGTCTGAGAGAGTGCCCCCTATGCCATGGCCAACCCAGGTTCCAACCTGGCCACCACCAGCACCAGAAGCTTTAGTGCTGTGGTGTTTTCTCCTGTCTCCCTCTGTGTCTGCCTCTTCCTTTTTCTTTTCTCTTTATTAGTAACTTAATAATGGCTAACAAGGTTGTAACGTAACAGGGGTACGTTTCCACACAGTCCCCACCACCAGAGTTCTGTGTCCCTTTCCTCCACTGGAAGCTTCCCTAATTCTTTATTCTTCTCTGGGAATATAGAGTCTATGTCTTTCTATCTGAAAAGTCAGTAATAAAAAGATATTTTATTTTATTTTTTATTTATTTACTTTTTTTTGAAATATTTATTTTATTTATTTATTCCCTTTTGTTGCCCTTGTTGTTTTATTGTTGTAGTTATTATTGTTGTTGTTGCTTTTGGATAGGACAGAGAGAAATGGAGAGAGGAGGGGAAGACAGAGAGGAGGAGAGAAAGATAGACACCTGCAGACCTGCTTCACCGCCTATGAAGCGACTCCCCTGCAGGTGGGGAGCCGGGGTTCAAACCAGGATCCTTATGCCGGTCCTTGTGCTTTGCGCCACCTGCGCTTAACCCGCTGCGCTAAAGCCCGACTCCCTATTTACTTATTTTTTAACCAGAGCACTGTTCAGCTCTGGCTTATGGTGGTGTGGGGGATTGAACCTGGGACTTTGGAGCTTTAGGCATGAGAGTCTCTTTGCATAACTATTATGCTATCTACCCTCCACACCCCCCAAAAATAATTTTAACCAGTGTTCAGGAGATAGCACACCCACTAGAACACACACTCTGCCATGCATGAGAAGCCCAGGTTTGAGCCCATGGAGAAGTTTCACAACCAGTGATGTGGGGTCTCTTCTCTCTTTCTCCCTGTCCTTCTTTCCTTCATCTGTTTCTATGACTGAAAAAAGAAAGAAAGAAAGAAAGAGGGAAAGAGAGAAAGAACGAAAGAAAGAAAGAAAGAAAGAAAGAAAGAAAGAAAGAAAGAAAGAAAGAGAGAAAGAAAGAAAGGAAAAAGGAGTCCACCAGGAGTGGTGGAGTCTACATGTATGAAACCCTAAAAAATCGTCTCTGTGTGTGTGTGTGTGTGTGTGTGTGCAATAGTTTTGATTTACCATCCAGACTAGAATGCCTTTATTTCTTTAAAAAAAAAAAAAAAGCATTATTGGGAGTTGGGTGGTAGCGCAGCGGGTTAAGCTCATGTGACGCAAAGCGCAAGAACCGGCATAAGGATCCTGGTTCGAGCCCCATCTCCCCACCTGCAGGTGAGTCACTTCACAAGCGGTGAAGCAGGTCTGCAGGTGTCTATCTTTCTCTCCCCCTCTCTTCCCCTCCTCTCTCCATTTCTCTATGTTCTATCCAACAATGACAACATCATCAATAACTATAGTAACTACAATAATAAAACAAAAAGGGCAACAAAAAAAGAGTAAATAAATAAATATTTTTTTTAAAAAACATTATTACCCAATCAATGCAAACAGTACCACCTCAGCAGGTTTCACTTTGGACTGTGTCCAGAGATGTCAGGTGTGGAATGTCAACTATTCAGCTTCATTACTCTGGTGAGACCTTTCCTTTCTCATAGGACTCCTTAAGTCCATTCAAGGTGGTACATTTCTTAACAAACAGCAAAACCTAGATATAGACCAAGGCCCATGAGATAGGGCATATGTACATGTATCCAGAAGTTAGGGAAAAACATATACCTTAAAGCAAAAGTTCACAGTAGTTTACAGTGAGTCAATAATTGTAGCAAGCAAGCAGAAAGACCTAAAAAGACACCATAAAGTATCTAATCAAATAGTTTCTACCTAGACCTAGATACCCTCCTCACCTGCCTCCTATTGTATGTCCCTAAATCACTCCAAAGCTAACCTTGTCAGATAAAGTAAGGACTACAAAGCTAAACAAGGGCAAAAGACTGGCATATTTTAATGATGACTCTTTAGTCAATACCAGGCCACCCCATCACCTGGGGCCCTGGTCAGGAAGTCCTGAGATTCCCACACAGACATCATGGGCCTAGACCTCTAAAAGACCCCTCTCTCCACTGTTACTGGTCATAATGGACCCCTTTGTGGGACCCTATAGGATCTTGCTCTCAATATGGATCAACAATGGTAGGGAATGTTCCATTCTCCCAAGGGAGGTTGGACAACATACTCTATCTATCACCCAAGGATGATGGGTCCTGAAATTAGTGCAGCCTGGAATGTTCCTACCTGTGACCACAGAAAGCAAGCTCAGACCTACATGCAGAGGATGCAGAGGTTACATAGGCTCCTGTGCTGACTATGAGCTACAGACCAAACCAATGTGGTTTACAGTTAACAATATTTATATACTTTTCCCACATTTGGGAGCTATTCTCTTCCCTGATCCAGTTTTCTAGTCCTTTTTCCAACTATGACACCATCTCCCCAGATAATAACTTAGGTCACCTGCATATTAATTTCAGGCTCAGGCAAAAATTAGTAGGGTCATGGGCCTCCTGGAATATACCTAAAATAGACCTACTAGCTTTTTCCCAAAACGGAGACCCCAAATCTTCATCTGCAATATTCTTGTCTTTAGGTTCATGATTAGTCAACAATTTGTTTGGCTTTATATCTTAACTCTTTTTCAACCACCAGGTTCCAGATGCTACCATGATGCCAACCAGACTTCCCTGGACCGACAACCACACCAATGTGTCCTGCAGCCCCGCTTCCCCAGAGCCCCGCCCCACTAGGGAAAGAGAGAGACAGGCTAGGAGTATGGATCGACCTGTCAATGCTCACGTTTAGCAGAGAAGCAATTACAGAAGCCAGACCTCCCAAATTCTGCACCCCATAATGATCCTGGGTCCATACTCTCAGAGGTATAAAGAATAGGAGAGCTTCCAAGGGAGGAGATGGGATATGGAGTTCTGGTGGTGGGAATTGTGTAGAAATGTACTCCTCTTACCCTATGATCTTGTCAATATTTCCATTTTATAAATAAAATTTAAAAAATGTTTTTAAAAGAAATAAAGAGAGAGAGAAAGAAAGGAAGGAAGGAAGGAAGGAAGGAACAAAGAAAGAGAGAGAGAAAGTTGACCTAGGAGCAGTGAAATCACTTATTGTGAACAACAAAGGAACCCTAAAGCAACGAGAAGGTCAGAAATCACTAAAGTTAGGGCAGAAATAAATAACATTGAGAATAGGAAAACCATACAAAAGATCAACGAAAGTAAATGTTGGTTCTTCGAAAGAGTAAACAAAATCGACAAAGCTTTAGCCAGACTCACAAAACAAAAAAGGGAGAAGACCCAAATAAATCGGATAGTAAATGAAAGAGGAGATATCACAACAGACACTGCAGAAATTCAACATATCATGCAAGGCTTCTATGAACAACTATATGTCACCAAACTAGAGAACCTGGAAGAAATGCACCATTTCCTAGATACCTACCAACTTCCAAAACTAAGTAAAGAGGAAGTGGATAACATGAACAGGCCCATCACAGCTAATGAAATTGAAACAGTTATCAAAAATCTCCCCAAAAATAAAAGTCCTGGACCAGATGGTTTTACAAATGAATTCTACAAAACCTTCAAAGAAGAACTAATACCTCTTCTTTTAAAAGTCTTCCAGAAGATTGAAGAAACTGGAATACTCCCTGCCAGCTTCTATGAAGCCAACATCACCCTGATACCAAAAGCAGACAGGGACACAACCAAAAAAGAAAACTACAGACCAATATCTCTGATGAACATAGATGCGAAAATATTGAACAAAATTCTAGCCAACCGGATACAGCAGTCTATCAAAAAGATTGTTCATCATGACCAAGTGGGGTTTATCCCAGGCATGCAAGGTTGGTTTGATATACGTAAATCAATCAATGTGATCCACCACATCAACAAAAGCAAGACCAAAAACCACATGGTCATATCAATAGATGCAGAGAAAGCCTTTGACAAAATACAACATCCCTTTATGATCAAAACACTACAAAAAATGGGAATAGATGGAAAATTCCTGAAGATAGTGGAGTCTATATATAGCAAACCTACAGCCAACATCATACTCAATGGTGAAAAACTGGAAGCATTTCCACTCAGATCAGGTACTAGACAGGGATGCCCACTATCACCATTACTATTCAACACAGTGTTGGAAGTTCTTGCCATAGCAATCAGGCAAGATCAAGGAATTAAAGGGATACAGATTGGAAGAGAAGAAGTCAAACTCTCCCTATTTGCAGATGACATGATAGTATACATAGAAAAACCTAACGATTCCAGCAAGAAGCTTTTGGAAGTCATCAGGCAATAGTAAGGTGTCAGGCTATAAAATTAACATTCAAAAGTCAGTGGCATTCCTCTATGCAAACACTAAGTTAGAAGAAATTGAAATCCAGAAATCAATTCCTTTTACTATAGCAACAAAAACAATAAAATATCTAGGAGTAAACCTAACCAAGGAAGTGAAAGACTTGTATACTGAAAATTATGAGTCACTACTCAAAGAAATTGAAAAAGACACAAAGAAGTGGAAAGATATTCCATGTTCATGGGTTGGAAGAATTAACATCATCAAAATGAATATATTACCCAGAGCCATCTACATTAATGCTATCCCCATCAAGATCCCAAGCACATTTTTTAGGAGAATAGAACAAATGCTACAAATGTTTATCTGGAACCAGAAAAGACCTAGAATTGCCAAAACAATCTTGAGAAAATAGAACAGAACCAGAGGCATCACACTCCCAGATCTCAAACTGTATTATAGGGCCATTGTCATCAAGACTGCTTGGTACTGGAACATGAATAGACACACTGACCAGTGGAATAGAATTGAGAGCCCAGAAATGAGGCCCCAAACCTATGGACATCTAATCTTTGACAAAGGGGCCCAGACTATTACATGGGGAAAGCAGAGTCTCTTCAACAAATGGTGTTGGAAACAATGGGTTGAAACATGCAGAAGAATGAAACTGAATCACTGTATTTCACCAAATACAAAAGTAAATTCCAAGTGGATCAAGGACTTGGATGTTAGACCACAAACTATCAAATACTTAGAGGAAAATATTGGCAGAACTCTTTTCCGCATAAATTTTAAAGACATTTTCAATGAAACGAATCCAATTACAAAAAAGACTAAGGCAAGTATAAACCTATGGGACTACATCAAATTACAAAGCTTCTTCACAGCAAAAGAAACCACTACCCAAACCAAGAGACCCCTCACAGAATGGGAGAAGATCTTTACATGCCATACATCAGATAAGAGTTTAATAACCAACATATATAAAGAGCTTGCCAGACTCAACAACAAGACAACAAATAACCCCATCCAAAAATGGGGGGAGGACTTGGACAGAATATTCACCACAGAAGAGATCCAAAAGGCCGAGAAACACATGAAAAAATGCTCCAAGTCTCTGATTGTCAGAGAAATGCAAATCAAGACAACAATGAGATACCACTTCACTCCTGTGAGAATGTCATACATCAGAAAAGGTAACAGCAGCAAATACTGGAGAGGGTGTGGGGTCAAAGGAACCCTCCTACACTGCTGGTGGGAATGTCAATTGGTCCAACCTCTGTGGAGAACAGTCTGGGAACTCTCAGAAGGCTAGAAATGGACCTACCCTATGATCCTGCAATTCCTCTCCTGGAGATATATCCTACGGAACCCAACACACCCACCCAAAAAGATCTGTGTACACATATGTTCTTGGCAGCATAATTTGTAATAGCCAAAACCTGGAAGCAACCCAGGTGTCCAACAACAGATGAGTGGCTGAGCAAGTTGTGGTATATATACACAATGGAATACTACTCAGCTGTAAAAAATGGTGACTTCACTGTTTTCAGCCGATCTTGGATGGACCTTGAAAAAAATCATGTTGAGTGAAATAAGTCAGAAACAGAAGGATGAATATGGGATGATCTCACTCTCAGGCAGAAGTTGAAAAAAAAGATCAGAAAAGAAAACACAAGTAGAACCTGAAATGGAATTGGCATATTGCACCAAAGTAAAAGACTCTGAGGTGGGTGGGTGGGGAGAATACAGGTCCATGAAGGATGATAAATGACATAGTGGGGGTTGTATTGTTAAATGGGAAACTGGGGAATGTTATGCATGTACAAACTATTGTATTTACTGTTGAATGTAAAACATTAATTCCCCAATAAAGAAATAAATTTAAAAAAAAAAAGAAATCACTTATCGTAAGACCCTGGTACCACCAGGGTCACTTTTCTTTTCCAAGGTTAAAGCACAGAACTTGTACACAGGACTCCAGATTTGATGCACACCACCACATATAATGGAGGTTTATACTGACTCAGGTCTTTCTCTCATAAAATAAAATAGAAACCTGAAAGTTCGGACTGAGGAGGTGCCCTATGTAACAGAGCACCTTGCAGGCATGAGCCCTTGGTTTGCATAAAACTGAGTTCTGGGGAGTCGGGGGCTAGTGCAGCGGGTTAAGCTCATGTGGTACAAAGTGAAAGGACCAGCATAAGGATCCCAGTTCGAGCCCCCGGCTCCCCACCTGCAGGGGGGTTGCTTCCTAGGTGGTGAAGCAGGTCTGCAGGTGTCTGTCTTTCTCTCCCCCTCTCTGTCTTCCCCTCCTCTCTCCATTTCTCTCTGTCCTATCCAACAATGAGGACATCAATAACAACAACTATAATAACTACAACAATAAAAAACAAAGGCAACAAAAGGGAATAAGTAAATATTAAAAAAAAAAACTGAGCACTGTATAAAAGGCAAAGAAGTGCTCTGGTCTTTCTCAATAATGATGATGGGGATGAGGATGAGGTTGAACACAATGATAATGATACTGTTTTTGTCTTATTGTTTGATTGCCCTTTCTTGTGAATGACATGTTCTGGGTGCATCCAGTGACCGTATCAAGAGGCTGAACTGGGCAAAGCCTAGTGTGAGTAAATCTGGAAGTGGATGTTTTGAGACCTGACAATCATCATATGAGTAAGCTCAGATGCAAATCCCCCCTCCATGGAGGCTTGAGATCATGGCAGTCCCAGCTAACACCTTTACTGCAACCTCCTAAGAAAGAACCACAGAGCAACAGAGTAAAGTCTGGTTTCCCCGACATATAGGAACTTTGAGAAACATGTTTGTTGTTTCCAGGTAGTTAGCTTTGGAGTAGTTTTTTTGTTGTTGTTGTTTGTTTGGGTTTTGTGTGTGTGTGTGTGTGTTTGTTTGTTTTATCAAGCAAGAGACAATTAAAACATTTTCCTTTAAAGACACTTACATTCATTAGCCCCTATAACTGAGTGAGCAAAACTTATTCTATCACCATACTTAATGGCAAGTGGTGCTAGAAAATATCTTCTGACTACAACAATGAAAACAAGGGATATAAAAAGGGGAAAATGAATAAATATTTTTAAAAAAAGAAAATATCTTCTGAGGGGCTGGGCGGTAGCACAGTGGGTTAAGCGCACATGGCGCGAAGCACAAGGACCAACATAAGGACCCTGGTTTGAGCCCCTGGCTCCCCACCTGCAGGGGGGGTCACCTCAAAAGTGGTGAAACAGGTCTGCAGGTGTCTGTCTTTCTCTCCTCCTCTCTGTCTTCCCCTCCTCTCTTGATTTCTCTCTGTCCTATCCAACAACAACAGCAACAACAACAACAACCCTCCAGAAGCAGTGGATTCATTGTGCAGGCACCAAGCACCAGCGTTGACCCTGGAGGCAATAAATAAGCACCAGTGATAATGCTGGAGGCAATTAATTAATTAATTAAAATATTTTCTGGGGAGAGGAGCAATCATTTAGCTACGGCTTGAGTCCTTAAGAAAGAATAATATTAGGGGCATCTACAGTCATTTCTGTCATAGAAGAATGACAGTTATGAGAGAACTGGCTTGATTATTAGCATAAACCTAAACTCTGGAGCCTGTTCCAGGAGAGAGAAATGAGCTTGCCACATGGGCTCAGATTAAATAGGAGGAAGTGTTGAAGCTGTGATTCGGATCAGCTTCCTAAAATTCTCACTGGCAGCAGGGAGAGGGGCAAATACCAAAACAAATCTAGGTAGGACGGCTAAGTGGTGGTCTACCTAGTTGAGCCCACATGTTACAATGTGCAAGGACCCAGGTTCAAGTCCACTGTCCCCAACCACCTCCAGGGAAAAGAAGCTTCACAAGTGGTGACATAGTGTTGCCCTTTCTCCCTATCTCCTCGTCCCCTCCCAATTTCTCTGTCTCTATCAAAGACAAACAAATAAATAAGTAAATAAAATATTTCTTAAAAAAACCAAGCTTAGAGTCAGAAGAAAAAGTGACACAAACACTGGGAAGTCACTTGGTAGTGTCTTCCCTGTCTGAATATAGAGTGTGGTGGATTTTCTTTCTTCTTTTATTTTTTTTAAATTATCTTTACTTATTAGCTAGAGACAGCCAGAAATCAAGAGGGTAAGGGGAGATAGAGAGGGATAGGGGGCCGGGAGGTAGCACAGCGGGTTAAGTGCACCTGGAGCAATGTGCCAAAACTGGTGTAAGGATCCCAGTTCCAGCCCCAGATCCCCACCTGCAAGGGAGTCGCTTCACAAGTGATGAAGCACATCTGCAGGTGTCTATCTTTCTCTCCCCCTCTCTGTCTTCCCCTCTTCTTTCAATTTCTCTCTGTCCTATCCAACAATACAGCAATAACAATAATAACAACAACAAGGGCAACAAAAATGGAGGCGGAATGGCCTCCAAAAGTAGCAGATTCATTGTGTAGGCACCAAGCCCCAGTGATAACCCTGGAGGCAGAGAGAGAGAGACCTGCAGCCCTGTTTCACCACTTGCAAAGCTTTCCCTCTGCAGGTGGGGACTGGGGGCACTGTAACATGTGTGTTCAACCAGATGCATCAGCTCCCCACTCTGGATTTTCTTTCTTGTTGCTTTCCCATCTCCACAGAAGACAACACACTGATGTTAGACTTACCCCAAGGACTCCAGAATCTTTTTATCCAACCTAGACCTCATTCTAACAATGAGAAACACAAGCCCAATTGCTTGTGGTCATCCATGTGCATTCTTCCATAGGCCCCTCTGTCTCTAAGATCTTATTACCTTTGTCAGTTTGCTAGGACTGCCATTACAAAACACCACAGGCTGGGAAGCTGAAGCAGCAGAAATATATCATATTAACACTGGAGTCTGGTTTGAGTTCAAGGTATCAGGAGGTTTGGTTTCTGTCTGGAACATTCTCCTAGGTTTGCAGTGACCACTCTGAACCATTTTCACGTGTGTGTGTGTGTGTGTGTGTGTGTGTGTGTGTGTGTGTGTGTGTGTGTGTTGTCTCACATGAACAACCAGTATGCCAGTGCTCTGGATACCTACTAGGTCCTCAAGAATTTGACTCAGGACTCCATTGAGAGAGCATTCCTATCCTGTCTCTCTACTGGGATTACATTCCAGTAGGATGCCTGTGGAGACTTCTTTTGCTTGGGGATATAGTAGTTTCCTGGAAAATAAGGCTGGAAGGACTCTGAGAGAGGCGTAAAGTCTTGAGCATTTTCTCTTCAGTTAGATTTATCTGTATAAGCAGTAGCTATAGCTGTTTTATCCTCAGTTAGTAAAGGGCAGACTCAACTTTATCACCACAGAAGCAATTTTCTTTAAACTCCACATTGTCTAGTCATATGAAAAATGTGATTTAAGGAGTTGGGCAGTAGTGCAGCGGGTTAAGCACATATGGGGCTAAGTGCAAGGACTGGCTTAAGGATCCTGGTTCGAGCCCCCGGCTCCCCACCTGCCGTCGCTTCACAAGCGGTGAAGCCGGTCTGCAGGTGTCTGTCTTTCTCTCCCTCTCTCTATCTTCCCCTCCTCTCTCCATTTCTCTCTGTCCTATCCAACAATGATGACATCAACAATAATAATAACTACAACTATTAAAAAAAAACAACAAGGGCAACAAAAGGGCATAAATAAATAAATAAATAATTGTTTAAAAGTGTAGTTTATTCCTACTTACAGTATTTTTGTCCTGTTTCCCAAGGAACAGTAAAAATTCCTTGGCCTTTTTGCCCCAACAATGCTTTTGTAGTCAAGGAGAAAGTTTAGCACACAAGGAGCCAGGTTTGATCCCCTAGCACCCTATAAAAATATGAAAGGCAAAAAGAGAGGCCAGGCGGTGGCACACCTGGTTGAGTGAACATGGTACAATGCACAATGTTCAAGCCCCAGATCTCCACCTGCTGAAGGAAAGCTTCACGAGCAGTGAAGCAGGGCTGCAGGTGTCTCTCTGTCTCTCTCCCTCTCTATATCCCCCTTCCTCTTGATTTCTGGCTATCTTTATCAAATAAATAAATATAATGAAAATCAAAAATAACAAAAACAAAACATCATCATAGAACACTACTCTATACACACTCACTTTCTCACACACACAAGCCCACACACATCCTCTCTTTTTTTCTCTCTCTTTCACGGAAAAATAAAAATAAAAAACTTTCAATATACTTATACTTTTCTCTGAGGAGATTATATAACAAAATGCATTTAAATATTGTGTAAAAATGTCTCTATTATGCTATTAGGGGAGTGGGTCACCATTCTGAACTAGATGTCTATGTTCCACGTTTCTCTTCTAATCTGAGTAGAGTTTGGCTCATTCTTCCTTACTACTGAACTGAAAGAAGGAGTAGGCATCAGAAACAAAAGGATGTGTAGAAGCAGGCATGTGGATGAGTTGTGTTCTGATGCCTTGCCATTGTTCTGTGAGGTAGAAAGCAAGGCCATCTACTGAGAATGAAAGAGGAAGGCAAATTGAGTGCATAGATCAGCAAAAAGAGAACAAGAGAGCAAGCTGACCAGAGGTGCTAAGTCATATCTCAGTATTGTTGAAGGCCCAGGGGGAAAGATGATTTTGTAGTTCAGGCTATACCATTTGTCTCTGTACAAAATGGTCGTGCTGCTTAGAGGCATCTCTGCCTGTTCTCTGCTTTCACTGGCTAGTGGACACTACATTTTTTTTTTATTATTCCCTTTTGTTGCCCTTGTTGTTGTTTTTTTATTGTTGTAGTTATTGTTGTTGTTGTCATTGTTGGATAGGACAGAGAGAAATGGAGAGAGGAGGGGAAGACAGAGAGGAGGAGAGAAAGACAGACACCTGCAGACCTGCTTCACCGCCTGTGAAGCGACTCCCCTGCAGGTGGGGAGCCGGGGTTCGAACCGGGATCCTTATGCCGATCCTTGTGCTTTGCGCCACCTGCGCTTAACCCGCTGCGCTACAGCCTGACTCCCGGACACTACATTTTTATCATTGAAAACATCATGAAGGCCTCAGTCTTATAGATTTATTTGCCTGAATATCCCTCAAGCCACTTCTCTTCTCATTTCTTCCATTCTAACAGCCTTATCACTCCTCTCTGTTCTCCTTTCTTCTCTTTACTTGGCTAGTAGTAAGAGTAACTTTTCAAAATACTTTCCAATCTTTCAAAACTTTGATTATGTTATTCACCATCACAATGGCTTCCTGTCATCTATGATCTTCATTGTGCAGTTGGAGGCCAAAAGAGGGCTTCGAGCAGTGACAGGACTTTTTAATTTGAGGCAGAGCTAGAGACCTGAGCATTCCTTTATGTGGTGTTGCGGGCTGAATTCGGGGTACTCTATCCACCAAACCACCTCCCTTGTCTACAAAGAGGGAAAGAAAGAAAGAAAGAAAGAAAGAAAGAAAGAAAGGAAGGAAGGAAGGAAGGAAGGGAGAAAGAAAGAAAGAAAGAGAGAGAGAGAGAGAGAGAGAGAGAAAGGGAGAAAGAAGGACCAGGTGGTGGTGCACTGGGTTCAACGCACATTGTGTGAAGCACAAGTACTGGCTGGAGGATACTAGGTTCGAGCCCCCAGCTCCCCACCTGCAGGGGGGTTGCTTCACAAGTGGGCAGGTCAGTAGGCATCTATCTTTTTTCTCCCTCTCTGTCCTATACAACAACAACAATAACAGCAACAGTAACAATAACAATGGAAAAAAGATGGCAGCCAGGAGCAGTGGATTCGTAATGTAGGCAAAAGCCCCAGAGTTGCCCCAGTGATAACTCTGGAGGGACGAAAGAGGGAAAGGAAGAAGGAAACCACATGTATTGCTGGGAAATTGTGCCAATGCAGTCACATCTGCCATGTTGTCCCCTCAGGCTACTGCTAGTTCCCTGGAGAGTTGGGACATTCTTGGAGTGCCTGTTCAGCCATGTTGTGCCCTCAGGGCATTGTCTATTTCCCCCGCGATATTTGGAGTGCTCTGGTTACTCCTCCCCCCTCCCATTCTCACGAGAGTTATCATCTTATCCTGGAGTGCTATGGTTACTCCTCCCCCTTCCCAATCTCGCGAGAGTTATTATCCTATCCTGGAGTGTTATGGTTACTCCTCCCCCTTCCCATTCTCGCGAAAGCTACTCCTATAAAAACCCTTCGTTTTCCGCACCTCATTCTCTTGCCGGTGCTCCACTCTGGTGTTCAGACACAGGAAAGGTTACTGCGTGAGGCGGCCATTTTCTCTACCTCCATGTGGCCCAACCTGCTTCTCTAACACCCAACTCTGAGGTGCCAGCGCGAATAAAGATTTGTGTTTCCTCTTCGCTCTGGACCCTCTCTCTCTCTTCTCTGCAGCCCGCGCACTACAACATCTGGCTCTACAACAATATATAATTATATATTTTATCTCAAATATTTATTTATTTTGCCTCCAGGGTTATTGCTGGGGCTCGGTGTCAGCACTATGAATCCACTGATCCTGGAGGCCATTTTTTCCCATTTTGTTTCCCTTGTTGTCATTATTGTTATTGTTGCTACTGATGTTGTTGCTGGATAGGACAGAGCAAAATAGAGAGAGGAGGGGAAGACAGAGAGGGGGAGAGAAAGACAGACACCTGAAGACCTGCTTTACCGCTTGTGAAGAGACCCCCCCCTGCAGGTGGGGAGCCGGGGGCTCAAACCCAGATCCTTATGCCAGTCCTTGCACTTTGCACCATGTGTGCTTAACCTACTGCACTACCACCCGACCCCCAAATATTTATTGTTTATGAGAGAACTAGAATGACATATGCAATACTATGGGTTGAACTTGGGACTTCATACTTTTAATTCCAATCCTTTAGCCACTGTGCCACCTCCCAAGTGACTTGATTTATATGTTTAAATGATCACTCTAGGAGCAAGGAGCTAGCAAGTAGAGTATACACTTTCTATGAGTGAAACTGTGGGTTTGAGTCTCAGCACAACATAATAGCATGAACACCACTGGAACAGCACTAAGGGAGTGCCATGTATAGTAAATAGTGCTGTTGTGTCTCTGTTTATCTGTCTCTTTCCCTTCTCACTTTGTCCTCCCCTTTCTTCTCTATAAGGAATAAAAAATACCATGTGCCAATAACTGTACTGTAAGCCATTAACCCCACAATAAAATGATAAAAAAAGGAAATAAAGAATTTAAAAAATGAGTTGCGAAGGTTATTGAGCAGTGGCATTGAACATGTGTGAAACCCTGGGTTCATTTCCCTGCACCATATATTTATTTGTTTGCTATTCTGGAACACTACTTAACTTTGGTTTACGGTAGTGCTGGGATTGATTCTGGGACCTCCATGTCTCTGGAAGGAAAGCTATTTGTATAGCCGTTTTGCTATCTCCCCAGCCCTCCTTTTGCAGCATATTTTTAAAAATCATGGGAGTTGGGCGGTAGCACAGCAGGTTAAGCCCAGGTGGTACAAAGCGCAAGGAATTGCATAAGGATCCCAGTTCGAGCCCTTGGCTCCCCACCTGCAGGGGAGTCGCTTCACAGGCGGTGAAGCAGGTCTGCAGGTGTCTATCTTTCTCTCCCCCTCTGTCTTCCCCTCTTCTCTCCATTTCTCTCTGTGCTATTCAGCAATAATGACATCAGTAACAACAACAACAATAATAACTACAACAATAAAACAAGGGCAACAAAAGGGAATAAATAAATAAATAAATATTTAAAAATAAATCATTCTGGCTTTTGTGTGAAGATGTCTTGAGGTACAGGTGAAGTAGTGGCTTAGTCTATATGCTGAGATAAGTGGATGAATTTAAAGTGTATTTTAAAAATAGAATTGCTAATGAGTTGGCAGTAGTGTAAGAGAGAAAGAGGGGTTAAGAAAGAACGTTGAAGGAGTTGGGCGGTAGCGCAACAGGTTAAGTGCACGTGGCACAAAACGCAATCACCAGCATAAGGATCTTGGTTAGAGCCCCCTGGCTCCCCACCTACAGAGGAGTCACTTCACAGGTGGTGAAGCAGGTCTTCAGGTGTCTATCTTTCTCTCCCCCTCTGTCTTCCCCTCCTTTCTCCATTTCTCTCTGTCCTATCTAACAACAACAACATCAATAACTACAACAATAAACCAACAAGGGCAATGAAAGAGAAAATCAATTAAATATTCTAAAAAATTAAAAAAAAAAAAAAAAGAAAGGAAGAACCTTGAGGGCTAGGGAGTAGTGCACCAGGTTAACCACACATAATGTGAAGCGCAAGGATTAGTGCAAGGATTCCAGTTCAAGCCCCTGGCTCCCCACCTTCAGGGGGGGTCACTTCACAAGTGGTGAAGCAGGTCTGTAGGGATCTATCTTTCTCTCCCCCTCTCTATCTTCCCCTTCTCTCTCCATTTCTCTCTGTCCTATCCAACAACAATAGGAAGAATAACAGCAACAGCAATAACAGCACCAACAACAATGGGAAAAATATGGTCACCAAGTCCTTCCAAGTCCTTGATTTAGTATTATGTGTGCTTAACTAGGCATGCCACCACCTTGTCCCCAATTAACAATGTTTTTAAAGAAAAATTCAAAGGAGAGAGTCAGGCGGTAGTGCAGTGGGTTAAGCGCAGGTGGTGCAAAGAGCAAGGACCGGCATGAAGATCCCAGTTCGAGCCCCCGGCTCCCCACCTGCAGGGGAGTCGCTTCACAGGCGGTTAAGCAGGTCTGCAGGTGTCTATCTTTCTCTCCCCTCTCTGTCTTCCCCTCCTCTCTCCATTTATCTCTGTCCTATTCAACAACAATGACATCAATAAAAACAATAACTACAACAATAAAAAAATCACCATATAAGGCAGCAAAAAGGAAATAAATAATTTTAAAAAAGAAAATTTCAAAAGAAGAAATCTCATATTAAAAAAAGGGGGGGTGAGAGAGTCGAGCTATAGCGCAGCGGGTTAAACTCAGGTGGAGCAAAGCACAAAGACCAACTTAAGAATCCCAGTCCGAGCCCCTGGCTCCCCACCCACAGAGTCACTTCACAAGCAGTAAAGCAGGTCTGCAGGTGTCTTTCTCTCCCCCTCTCTGTCTTCCCCTCCTGTCTCCATTTCTCTCTGTCCTATCCAACAACAACAACAATCATAACTGCAACAAAAAGGGAATAAATATATTTTTAAATATTTTATTTATTTATTTTCTCTTGTTGTCCTTGTTTTCATTGTTGTTGTAGTTATTATTGTTATTGATGTTGTCGTTATTAGATAGGACAGAGAGAAATGGAGAGAGGAGGGGAAGACAGAGAGGGGCAGAGAAAGACAGACACCTGCAGACCTGCTTCACCGCTTGTGAAGCGACTCCCCTGCAGGTGGGGAGCCGGGGGCTTGAACCGGGATCTTATGCCGACCTTGTGCTTTGCGCCACCTGCGCTTAACCCACTGAGCTACAGCCCGACTCCCCGGGAATAAATATTTTTAAAAAAGATTTGTTTTACAAGAGAGATCTAAGGACAATGGGCATTACTCTCTCAAATGCATTGTTCAAATGCATTGCTGGGGTTTCAACCCAGGGCCTCCCACTTGCAAACCTGCACTCAAGTCATTGAGCCACCTCTGTGGCTGGTGCTTTTTTTTAAATGAAAACAACTAAAACTTCTACTATTAGAGACTCCCTAGATTGTCTCTGCACCTCACATTTTATTTTTCATTCAAAATTATTGTTATTTACATGGTTGATTTATTTGTTGTTGTTCATTTAGAGAGATGAACAGTCCTCAGCTCTGTCCTACGGTGATACCAGAGACATCAGTTATATAAGTGACACCTCAAATGTTATCAGTAAATACTCCAAATGGAACTCATTCTTTATTTCTTGAGTATACTCCACTTTCTGTACTCTTGGTCTCAATATGTTTATCATGTTCCTGGTTATATACTGAACAGTCATCATCTTTACCTTTCTCTCCATTATCCTCCAGAGTTTGTGAGTCAACAGTCTTCAAATGTATTTCTCTTTCAGTATTTCTAGCCACTTCCAAAACTACTGATTTATTATTTTTTTAATATTTACTTATTTACCTATTTTGGCCTCCAGGGTTATCACTGGGGCTCGGTGCCTGCACTGCAAATCCACTGCTCCTGGAGGCCATTTTTCCTATTTTGTTGCCTTTGTTGTTGTTGTTGTTGTTACTGTTGCCATTGCTGTTGTTGTTGTTGGACAGGACAGAGAAAAATCAAGAGAGATGGGGAAGACAGAGACGGGGAGAGAAAAGTAAACACTTGCTTCACTGCTTGTAAAGTGACTCTTCTGCAGGGGAGCAGCGGGCTGGAATTGGGATCTTTATGCCGGTCCTTGAGCCATGTTGTGCTACCTCGCGGCCCCATAAATATTTTATTTATTAATGAAAGAGAGGGAAGGGAGACAGAGATCCAGAGCATCATTCTGACATGTGGTGCCAGGGACTGAACCTGAACCTCATATTTGAGGGCCCAATGTGTTACTCAGAGACACTGCCCTCACAGCAATATTGATTTGTTTTAATATCTACTTGTTATTCATTTTATTTGATAGGTCAGAGATAAATTTAGAGGAAAGGAGAAAATAGAGAGGAAGCTTACCCCCTCCCTCAAAGGTGGGGACTGGGGACTTGAACCCGAGTCTTTGAGCATGGTAATGCATGCACTCAACCAGGTTTGTCACTGCCTGGCCTCCTCATTTTAACTCTTTGTTTAATTCCTCATTATCACTTGCTTGGATTATTTTTATCTCCATTAATCATATTCCCTAGCTCCCCCCCCCCACCGAATTTCTAATGTGTAGAATATTCCCCTGAGATTGCTCTACATACAGCTTGGTCAAAGTTCAGGAGCTATCAGGAAAGAACTTCCTATCTCCTCCCAGGGCTCCACTCAACTCTATGCTGACACCACTCCTAGTATTCCTCGATCCCTAGGTTCCATTGTCTCACCTGCTGTAACTCTAGCCTTTCTCAGTCTAGCCAGGAAATTAAAGGCCTAAAAGTGAGCATCGGGAGTCAGGCGGTAGGTAGTGCAGCAGGTTAAGCACAGGTGGCCAAAGCACAAGGACGGGCGTAAGGATCCCAGTTCGAGCCCCGAGCTCCCCACCTGCAGGGGGAAAGCTTCACTAGTGGTGAAGCAGTGCTGCAGGTGTCTCTCTGCCTCTCTCCCTATCGCCCTCTTCCCTCTCAATTTCTGACTGTCTCTATCCAACAGAAAAAGATAAAATATATATATATTTAAAAAAAAAGAATACAGAATATTTTCAATGGCTGAGGACCCTGTCGCATACTTCATTTCTGGCAAGGTGAAAGAAGTTTCACCCAAAACATAACTGAGAATGATGTTAGGGATTGAACTCAGGGTTTTGTATATGAAAAGCATGTCTCTACTACTGAACTACATACCAGTCTGACCTCTTTTTCCTTTCTGTCCTCAATGACAGTTTGCTATAAACTCCTATGTTTATAATAATTCATTCCCCCCAGCCCTAACATTTACCTTTTGCCTTATGACATTGAATTTGGCCACATGATATGCTTTAGTCAAGCAGGATGTGATCTTTGTTATATTATAACAAAGATATATATAACAAAATCTTTGTTATATTCAAGCAGACTTTTCAATGCATTTATCTGGTTTGTTTGAGGTATTTTTTCCCTAGTCCTCCACTACGAAAGTATGTCCACATTGTTTTGATTAGAGGTTGGAAAGGGAGGGAGGGAGAGAGAGAGAGAGAGAGGGGAACTGAGCAATGAAGACAGCTCAGTTCAGATTCTTACAACAGTTTCTATTTGGGTCACTACAGGTATTCTTTCCCACTCTCGTGGTGATGTCCTAGCCCTCCTCCTTGCTTGTCATCTTGCCTTCTCTTGTCCATTCTCCACATTCTAGCCACAGGGATCTTTCTTTCTTTCTCTTTCTTTCTTTCTTCCTTCCTTCCTTCCTTTCTTTCTTTTGTAGCTTCCCCCCCCCCATTTTTGTTGCCCTTGTTGTTTTTATTGTTATTATTATTATTGTTGTTGGATAGGACAGAAAGAGATGGAGAGAGGAGGGGAAGACAGAGGGGGAGAGAAAGATAGACACCTGCAGACCTGCTTCACTGCCTATGAAGCAACTCCCCTGCAGGTGGGGAGTCAGGGGCTCAATCCGTACTCGAATTCTTGTGCTTCTCGCCATGCGTGCTTAACCCACTGTGCCACCGCCCAACCCCCACCCCCCCAACCAGTCTTCTTGACTCCACTTTTGTCCTTTTGAATCCTTGAATCCTTTCTCCGTATTTCTCTTGTGGCTCTTTTTTTTTTTTTTTTTTTTCTTTTCTGAAAACTAGCTTGGTTCTTGGCAGCTTCCGGCCACACTTCTTTCAGTTCCTCAAATTAATAGAACTCTGCTCTCCCTCTAAAAATGCTGCTTCCGCTAAGGGGGTCCTGGTCTCTTGTCAGCCATGCTCTCTCTTTCTGCTCCCCTCACAAACATCAGGCTGCCTGTTTACCTCCATGACTCTGTAGGATGCCTCTGCTATGTGTCACTTTCCTCCAAAGTGCTTCTATGTTCCTTACTGTAGCACTAATCACATGTCACCACAATCATGGTTTTGGTGGCCATTTCTCTTGCTACAGCAGAAAATTCACAAGAAAGGATGCTGTTTTACCACCATTTCTCTAGATTCTAGCACAGGGCTGGCCATAGTATAGGGCCAATACATCTTAACTACTTAATTTACTTTAAATAGATAATGTATGCGCATTGTAGAAAATCCACAAAGTGCAAAATATAAGTTTCCCTCCGCCTTAGTTCTCCAACCTCCCACTATGACTATTTTCTTGAGGATCCTTCCAAGATATTCTTTGCAAATACAAGTTTATTTGGACATGGTATCATATCATACAGTGTTCTACTCATGGCTAGTTCCTTACTTAACAACGTGCTTTTGCAGCCTATATAAAATAGGACTTTCAAAAAAATTGCTTTAGTGTTGTGTCATAAGTTATTTAACCTCTCCTCAGATACTGGGTATTTAAATTGTTTTCAGTAGTTTGCTATCATAAACAATATTACTCCTTAAACATGTCAATTTATACATGACAGAATGTATCCACAGAGTAAATTCCTAGAAGTGAAATGGAGGAGTCAAGCTGTAATGCATTTCATAATGTGTCAGATATGTCAAACTGATCTCAGCAGATGTTGACCAATTTGCACCCATCTGTAATGCACTATTGTACATTTTTCACTTGCTTTCCAACACTGTATCATCAAACACTTAGATCCTTGTCCAATTTGACAGTGACAAAAGGAATGCCACCATAGTTTCTCATATTTATTTTTTATTTTTGAGAAAGAATATTATGTCATACAAAGATCTAGTTGCAAAGTTAAAGGACAATGTCGAAGTAAGGACTTATAAATCCTATCAGTTGGACAAAGACAAACCAATAGAAATTTGAACAACAACAAAAAAAACTGTCACTTGTAAAAGAAAAAACCCAAGTGAGTATTAAGAAAAAAACAACTCAACAAATTGTTTGGCTTCGTATGTTAACTCTCTTTTCAATCACCAGGTTCCAGATGCCACCAGGATGCTGGCCAGGCTTCCCTGGATTGAAGACCCCACCAATGTGTCCTGGAGCTCTGCTTCCCCAGAGACACACCTTACTAGGGAAAGAGAGAGGCAGACTGGGAGTATGGACCGACCAGTCAACGCCCATGTTCAGCGGGGAAGCAATTACAGAAGCCAGACCTTCTACCTTCTGCAACCCTCAATGACCCTGGGTCCATGCTCCCAGAGGGCTAGAGAATGGGAAAGCTATCAGGGGAGGGGGTGGGTTATGGAGATTGGGTGGTGGGAATTGTGTGGAGTTGTACCCCTCCTACCTTATGTTTTTGTTCATTAATCCTTTCTTAAATAAAAAATTTTTAAAAAAAAGAAAGAAAGAAAGAAAGAAAGAAAAAAAACAAGAGGGGGCCTGGTGGTGGCACATGCAGTTGACTACACACATTACTATGTACAACGACCCAGGTTCAAGCCTCCAGGCCCCACCTGCAGGGGAAAAGCTTCACAAGAGGTAAAGCAGTGCTATAGGTATCTTTCTCTCTCTCCCTCTCTATCTCTCCCTTCCTTCTCGATTCCTCTCTGTCACTATTCAATGATAAATAAATAGACAAATAATTAAAAAAGAAAGAAAAAAAAAAAACAAGGGGCCAGACTGTGGTGCATCTGGTTGAGTATACACTCTATCATGTGTGAGGACTGGGGTTCATGCCCTCAGCTCCCACCTGCAGGGGGTAAGCTTCACAATCTGTGAAGTAAGTACTGCAGATTCCTATCTGTCCTATCAAAGAAAAGAGAAGAAAAAAATAGAGGAGGAAGAGAAAGAGAAGGAGAGAAACAGGAAGAGAAAGAGAAAGGGAAAGAGAGAAAGAGAAAGAGAGAAAGAGAAAAAAATGGCCTCCAGGAGTTGTGGATTCATCCGAACCCTAAGGGGTGGGGTGGGGGAATCTGGGGATGACACACATAGCATAATGGTTATGCAAAAAGACTTTCATGCTCAGGTTCAATCCCCTGTAACACCATAAGCTAGAGCTGACCAATGCATTGGTAAAAATATATATTTAATTAAAAATATTTTTAATTTAAAAAGTTGGGGGACGTGCCAGGCAGTAGCACACTTAGTTAAGCACACATGTTGGCATGCCCACGGACCCAGATTCAAGCCCTCAGGCCATAGCCTGCAGGGAGAAAGCTTCATGAGCAGTAAAGAAGTGCTGCAGGTGCTCTCCCTACCTTCCCCTTCCTTAATAAATAAGGATAATTGTCGTATGCTTTACATTGGTTTGTTCTAGCCCTCCCCCGCCAAGAGAATTGGATCAGTTCTATTAATTTCGCGGGCCTGCTTGACCCCGCCCCAAGGAACCCCGAGAGAGGGTTCCTGAGTCCAAGAGTTCCAGAGTTCGAGAGTAAGGGAGAGGGTTCCTGAGTTCGAGAGTGCCAGAGTTCCTGAGTTCGAGAGTTTCAGGGTTACAGAGTAAGAGAGAGTTCCAGTGTGCCAGAGTTTCAAAGGGCTCTCAAGTACAAGAGTTCCAGAGTGCCAGAGTCCGAGAGTTCCTGAGTTCCTGAGTTCGAGAGTTTCAGGGTTACAGAGTAAGAGAATCGTTGTTCCTGAATAAAGAAATACAGCTGCCCTGCCCAGCCGTTGTCTCCGCGTCTCTGTTCACCACTGCGAAGCTAACTCGGCCGGCAAGAGCCGTCCGAAAATTTTAACAACAAATGGCGCCCACATGGACCTGACCTGCGCATCTCTCAGATAAGTAAAGACAATTTGGCTACCTATGCACTATGGCCTTCTCTTCTGCTTGTGAAGAGATCTCCAAAGGCCTCTGCTCTTTCTTCACGAGACTGTTTTGCTGTTTCTGGAACATTTATCTCTGGACCACTCTGTGGTTTCCACTCGCTAGGGCGAACTCAGAACAGCCAACGGGAAGAGCCACGCGGAGCTGCCGTTTCCACCTGGTTAAACAGCCAGCCAGCCGGCTGCGCCCAGACAACCCCGCACACCGCGCCCGCAGCCCCGCAGCCCCACAGCCCGCAGGAGGCCTACGCCACCATGCAAGAGCCCGATGCCAGCACACTAGAGCCCGATGCCAACATGCTGGAGCCCGATGCCAACATGCTGGAGCCTGAGGCCAACACGCAAGAGCCCGAGGCCAGCCCACAGGAGCCGGCTCTCCACCACGTGGCGCAGGGCACTGGACGCGTGATCCCTCCACACTGCTCGGCCACTGCGAGCAGGGCAGCAGACATGGCAGGGCCATGGGGCAGGGCCGCGGCGGCCTATCATGGCCGCCACCCCTGGGCACCCTGTTAATTTCGCGGGCCTGCTTGGCTCCGCCCCAAGGAACCCCGAGAGAGGGTTCCTGAGTCCGAGAGTTCCTGAGTTCCTGAGTTCGAGAGTTTCAGGGTTACAGAGTAAGAGAATCGTTGTTCCTGAATAAAGAAATACAGCTGCCCTGCCCAGCCGTTGTCTCCGCGTCTCTGTTACCCACCCGTGAAGCTAGCCGGCCCGGCAAGAGCCTCCGAAAATTTTAACAACAGATAATAAAAATAAATATTTTTTTAAAAACTGGCAAGACAGCATAATACTATGCAAAAAGATTTTCATGCCTGAGACACCAAAGGTCCCAATTTCAATCCCCAGCACCATTAAAAACCATAGTTCAGCAGTGCTCTGATAAAAAAAATCTCCTATACTCCAGCACTGCTGGCAGGAATGTAAACTGGTAAACTGCTCAGAAAATATGAAGATATGAACTTCTTATATTCCAAATATATATATATATATATATTTTTTTTTTTTCCTTTTTCTTTACTAGAGCACTGCTCAGATCTGGCTCATGGTGGTACCAAGGATTGAATCTCAGACCTTAGACCTCCAATCTCAAGTATATGAGTCTTTTGCATAACCAGCGATGCTATCTCCCTTTTGCATTTTAATGCACTTTTGATAAAATAATAAATGACCTGATTATCCTACCAGATTTTTTGCACATTTTTAGCTACAATAACAGCAACCTCATGAAGCCTTTGTAGAGTCTGTACCCCTTTTCCTGGGAAGCTTAAATGAGTCAAAGCACTGAATTTAATTTTGAGGTTCAAAGATGGATTCAAATATTGATTTCAACTTGATTTGAAATCATCCTTAATTTGACTTATGCCAACATGAACCAAAGAAATGGTGCAAAAATCGGGAGTCAGGCTGTAGCGCAGCGGGTTAAGCACAGGTGGCGCAAAGCACAAGGATCGGCATAAGGATCCCGGTTCGAACCCCGGCTCCCCACTTGCAGGGGAGTTGCTTCACAGGCGGTGAAGCAGGTCTGCAGGTGTCTGTCTTTCTCTCCTCCTCTCTGTCTTCCCCTCCTCTCTCCATTTCTCTCTGTCCTATCCAACAACGACAACAACAATAATAACTACAACAATAAAACAACAAGGGCAACAAAAGGGAATAAATAAATAAAATAAATAAAATAAATATTTAAAAAAAAAAAGAAATGGTGCAAAAAAATAAACTTGTAAGGATAAGGCAAAGTATTCCACCTGTGACACTGGAGACACACCTGAAATTCTGTGGGATGAGATATTTGTCAGGTTGACAGAGCATGAAACTGTGGACTTGCTGTCTTGTTTGCCCCTAGAGACCTCAAACATCCCTAAATGCTTTATGGGGCAAGGACGCTACATGTTCAGATCCCCAGTAAGCCACTTGACTGGTGCCTGTTGAACAGATTCTAAGTTTGGTGTAGTTCGCAGTCCTGGGAAAGCTCTCCTTACCTTCACCTGAACTTCACAGTCAGGAAGTTGTCCGACTGTTTCATGGAGTCTTCTCCGTTCTTTCTTTTCTTTTCTTTTTTTTCCCACCAGGGTTACCACAGGAACTCCATGCCTGAACAATTCCTATGCTCCCAGAGGACTTCTTTTCTTTTTTCTTTCTTTGTTTCTTTGTTTCTTCCTTTTTTTTTGTTTTTGTTTTTTTATATTTATTTATGTATTTATTCCCTTTTGTTGCCCTTGTTGATTTCTTGTTGTTGATATTGATGTCGTCGTCGTTGGATAGGAAAGAGAGAACTGGAGAGAGGAAGGGAAGACAGAGAGGGGGAGAGAAAGATAGACACCTGCAGACCTGCTTCACCGCCTGTGAAGCGACTCCCCTGCAGGTGGGGAGTCAGGGCCTCGAACCGGGATCCTCACGCCAGTCGTGCGCTTCTCGCCTCGTGCGCTTAACCCACTGCGCTACCGCCCAACTCTCAGTTTTTGTTTCTGTTTTAGAGAAATAGGGAGAGATACAGAAGAGAGACATCACAGCACTGTTGAGGAAGCTTTCCTTGTGCAGATGCTCCCATGTGATGGCCAGAGGCTCAATCCGGATGCTCATACATGGTAAAGTGTGCACTTCACCAGGTGAGCCATCTCCCAGATCCCCCTTTTTTCTTCTGTAAGCAAGGTAACCACTCGGAATCACTCAAGATTCCTCTTCTACATTCTCTCCTACAGGGAAGCAAAAATCTCCAGGGATCTGGGCATGACACACCCGGTAGGACACACACGTTACCATGTGAAAGGACCTGGGTTCGAGCCCCTGCTCCCCACCTGCAGGGAGGACACTTCATCAGCAGCTAAGCAGATCTCCAGGTGTCTTTCTCTCTCCCTTTCTATCACTTTCTGCCCTCACAATTACTCTCTGTCCTATCCAATAAAATAGACAGAAAAATATGGCCCCTGGGAGCAATGGATTCATAAAGCCCAGCAATAACCCTGGTGGTAATAATAATAATAATAGTAATAATAATAACTTTCAAGCCAATGTAGTCATGCTATTATTTATTTACATTTTTAAATAATTTTTTAAATTTATTACTGGATAGAGACAGACAGAAATTGAGGGAGGAGACAGAGAGATACCTGCAACCCTGCTTCACCACTTGTGAAGCTTTCTTCCTGCAGGTAAGGACCAGAGCCTTGAACCTGAGTTCTTGTTCACTCTACTGTGTGTGCTTAAACAGGTTCACCACTGCCTGGATCCCTCTACCATTAGTTATGCATGAATCTCTGTGATATCATACACTATCGAGTACTATAATGGATCTATTGTATTTATACTTCTATCTCTTTCATTCAATAGAAGGGTTCTCCAAAGCGAGCACTGAGTCTTATTTCTCTTTAGGCCTGTGTGTGTGTCCAGGTTTTTGTGGGCCATCAGAACTCAAGTGAATCACACACCCCACCCCACCCGAGAGTCCATATAGCATCTAAGTCTATCATTGCATCCATACATTCTATTATAGTTTTCTGTTTATCAGGATACCTCTTCCACTAGATAGTGAGTAGCAAAAGGCAGAAACTATGTGAGCTGTCTTTGTATCCCTCATGTCTTCTATACAGGAGCTAGTCAATCAATGTTCATTGAACTGAACTAGAGATTGGTATCTTCAGGGACTGGTACCATGTGAATGCCTAGGAAATACTCAGGATATGTTTGCTATAATCCATTCTAGGGCTTCATCAAAAGCCCTCTGCCTTCCCTCTTTCTCTGGCAAGCTTGAATTAACACTGAGAGCCAATCGTTTGTCACATAGCAACAATAGTAAAGAATGAGCTGCTGCCGAATGGAGTAGACGCTAGCCTGCTGCAGAGCAGAACAGAGCTATTTTGAGATCTTTTAGGTAAAGTCACAGTCTGATAGGCCCACTCATTGTAGGAATAGCTACTGCAGCATCAGTTTAGAGGTACAAAGGCTCAAAAATATCTTATTTGCATATCTGTCTCTTTTGCCATCCTTTGGAGCACTCTGAGAATATATGGCACTAGATTTTAGGTAATGGCTTTTCTTATGTTTAAGTCAATCTGATTTTTATTGATGACACTGGATTACTGTACAGATGTGCTGATTTACAGATCCCATGACCACATCTTCCAAAGAAAAAGTAGGACCTATGCCTCAGCCCAAACTTCACAAAAGCACACACTACTATTGTACTCTATTCCTCCCTCCCTCCCTCCCTTCCTTCCTTCTTTCCTTCTTTCTTTCTTCGCTCCTTTCCTTCTTTTCAGAATTTACTTTATTTCATACGGGATATGGGAGGGGAGATAGAGCACCACTCTGATCCATGCTATGCCAGACATGAAATCAGGAGCCTCAAGCCTTCAAGTCTGGTGCTCTACCAGCTGTGTATTTCCCAGGCCTTTGAACCCACTTTTTTCACTATCAACTCCTGTTTGGGCATTCTCGTTAGCATACACTTCAATCTTGGTGAGTAGCACCCAATGGCAGATACTTCTACTTATGAATTACCCATCCTTGTTCACCTTGAAGGTACCTTATCCCCCTATATAGTAACTACCTTTATGAGTTTCTAACTAGAGTGTATAATAAGGAGATAGGAATAGTGACTTCTTCTTTGAAGTTACAGTACTTAGCAAAGTGCTAGGCATAAAGAATATGTTCAAGAAAGGTCACTTATAAAGAGTGCAAATTGCTTTATTACCTTAGGATCTGCTAATTCACTTTAGTCCTGGTGGCATAACTCATGTCTGTCAATGTAGAAACTTACAAGTTCAGGGGCTGGGCAGTGGCACACCTGGTTGAGCACACATGTTACAATGCACAAGGACCCAGGTTCAAACTCTCCAGTTCCCACCTGCAGGGGGGAAGTTTTGCAAGTGGTAAAGCAGGGAGACAGGTGTCTCTCTGTCTCTCTCCCATTCTCCCTCTCTGTTATCCCCTTCCCTTCCAGTTTCTGGGTGTTTCTATCCAATAAATAAATAAAGATAATAGAAATGTAATTATGAGAATAGAAACTTACAAGTTCTATGACTGCTTTTGTGGTTTTAGCATACTGTGTTCTAATTGTTTAGAAATGATACCATGAGTGTTTACGTGTCTGTGAGAGTGTATTTATGTATTAAATATCTTTCTTCCTTCTATTCCTCTTTTCCCTTGTTCCCTGCCTTCTTCAATACTTACTGGCTATAAATGCTGGCTTCCTGTACGAAGTACTAGACTCAAGGAATTCCCTTCTTCCTGTCCTAAAGGTTCAGTGGTAAGAAGCAGGTATACGACGTTGGAAGATCAGAGTTCAAACCTTCCCTTTGCCTCAGTATGGGGTCTCATAAATGGAATTTTACTTGTTTTACAGCATGTTTCCAGACTGTTAATAGATATGCATACTTATTCTCCCTCTGGTATAAAGAAATGGGGTCAAGGCATTCAAGATTCTAGGAGAAAGGAAGATTGAGTTGCATCTGGATGGGCAGGTAAGAAAAATCTTATCCTTTTCAGGGTCACAAAGTCCTTATTGGGTCAGGGAAGTGGTTCAATAATATGGCACATGTTTTGCATGCCTGAGACTTAATTTTGGTTTCTCATACTATCATGGCTAAGTAGTGTTCTGATTTAATTTTAAAATGTTCTTCTTGTAGTAAAATAAGTGAGGATGGAACAAGAAAACTCATCTACTCAGACTAGACTCACAAAGCAGTGGCATTCATTTGTTTGTCTGATAAGTTTAAATTGAGGTCCTACTATGCATCAGGTTCTGAGTTGAAGACCTTAAAGAGAATCACGTTAAGTGAGATAAGTCAGAAACAGAAGGATGAATATGGGATAATCTCACTCATAGGCAAAAGTTGAAAAATGAGATCAGAAAGGAAAACACTAAGCAGAATTTGGACCAGAGTTGATACATTGCACCAAAGTAAAAGACTTTGGGGTGGGTGGGAAGATTCAGGTCCTGGGACATGATGGCAGAGGAGGACCTAGTGGAAGTTGAACTGTTATGTGGAAAACTGGGAGATGTTATGAATGCACAAACTATTGTATTTACTGTTGACTGTAAAACAATTATCCCCCAATAAAGGGAGTTGGGCGGTAGCACAGCTGGTTAAGTGCACATGGCGCGAAGTGCAAGGACCGGTGTAAGGATCCCAGTTCTAGCCCCGGCTTCCCACCTGCAGGGGGTTCACTTCACAGGCAGTGAAGCAGGTCTTCAGGTGTCTATCTTCCTCTCCCCATCTCTGTCTTCCCCTCCTCTCTCCATTTCTCTCTGTCCTATCTAACAACAATGACATCAATAACAATAATAACTACAACAATAAAACAACAGGGGCAACAAAAGGGGAAAAAAGAAGGTTTAAAAGAAATCCCCTGGTAGAAGGAGAGAGGCTGCCTGATGGGTGGAAGGGGGCGCTGCCTGATAGGCGGAGGAGCGGGGGCCTGATAGGCCAAGGGGCAAGAGGGGTGATCTGGCATTGCAGAGTCCTGACACAGCTGGCTGTGAAGTCCATGGACTGCTACAGTCAGTCCTTGAGAAGTCCAGCAGTGTAAAGGGAGTGTCCAAGAGCTCCACCAGCAAGTCCGATTTAAGTGTCAGTCCAATGCCAACGACCAGGGGAAGAGACACCGCACATTTTATCTTGGTGGGGGAAGACAGCCACCGGAATTTTGCTTTTCTGTAGAGAATGAGCTGAAACTGCCAAAAGGTGACAGGTGAAGCAGAGGCAGAAAGGACAGACAGTGATGGGCAAGAGAAGGGCAGTAGGAAAGTTTTGTCCTTGGACTCTGTGAATCAGGTTCTACTCCGTTTCTCTGTCTCTGGGACATTTTGCTCTGGGCCACACCTTGGTTCCTCTTGACCATGATGGCAGCTTTCAGGAGATATGCAGGGCTCCCTCCCAAAAAGACCGAGGAAGTTCCCACTAAGACTTCCCCAGCTCTCCCTCCTGTCTCCCACAGAGAGTGGCAACTCTAATTTGGAAAATGGCCCCAGTCTAAGGGACCTTAAGGCTGCGATCCAAGATTTAAAGGAGAAGGTCATTCTGCTTGCCTAGCACCATACATGCTTTCTAGAGAAAGCAAAACCTTCCGAGCCTGTCCCCCCACCTTCCCCGATCCTGACCCACCATAAGCCCTCTGCACTTCGCCCACCCAGCGGCTTCCTTTTCAGCAGACACATCTCCAGCTACCCCCACCACTTCTTCGGCTCCTCCTACCATGGCTCCTTCCCACACCGCTAAGCCTCTATCAGACACAGAATACCATTGCCGGCTTCGTGACGGAGCTTTTCTAAGGTCAAATGGAAAGCCCTCCTCAATAAAATTTGGAAATAGGGCCTGACCCCCTATTAACCATGGGAAGGGGTTTTTCATGCATGTTTCCACAGGATTACTCGAAACCTATCTGGCTTCCTGCCCGCCATGTCCAGCAATGCCGGCAAGATGGTGCTGCTATCCCTGAAGAAAAAGAAATACTGCAAGAGATTAGGTGCAGGACATCCTCCAGGACCCATAATGCGACATGGCAGGACCTGAAAAACCTGGTTCACAGAGCCCAAAACAAAACCTCTCTACTGCTTCTCTCTCCCCCCTCGTTCTCTCTGAATATCTTAAGCCTGCTATCTGCCCCCTCTGCTTCACCCGTCACCCTTTGAAAGTATCAGGTTAGGCAAACAGTCTGCTGTCACTATTCCAGTAAAAATTCTACAGCTGTAAACCCCTGCTCCATGCTATGATTGGCCAATTGTGTTATTGTAAGTGAGTGTTATGAATGACTGAAAAGCTTATGTATGACCCATTTTGCTCAGAGTACTCTGAAATTTAATTGACCTTATATGGAAATGCTGGATGTGGCAGAGGTTTTTGGAAACGTCTAAAAACAGTCCTAAAGATTTTTTTTTCCTCTTTTGATTTTTTTAGTCTTAGTATAAATGTGAAATGTTTAGTCCTGAAAACTGTGTGAGTAAAAATGGTTCAACTAAGACTGTACAGATCTAAATTAGTGTTTGACATGATATGTCTTCATAACAAAAGTTTTTCTCCTCTTGTGTGTTGTAGACTACATGTTTATGTGTGTGTTTGAAGTTTGGACTACATGTTTATGTGTGTGTTTGAAGTTTGGTAAACATTAACTTTAAGGTTAAAAGTGTAACTTTGAAGCTACATTCTTACAAGGCAAAGTTTAATGAAGTTTTCAACACGATTCTTATAAAGGTAAAATTAATTTGCTAAAGTAACTGAGTATTTAAAGTAGAAGTCTAAATATTTAATTTAATTTAATTTAACAATTCTTCATCTCCAAAATTAAAATACAAATTCTCTATACATTTAACTAAAAAGAGTTACAGGACATTTTTGGAGGGCCCCCAAAATGCCCTGTGAACTGATCTTGTAGAAATTAATCCACAACAAATCTGGCATCTGTCTGGCATTATAAATGTTCTCAGAAAAATTGTCACTAATATGTGTTAACTCTCTAAGTAACCTGAGTTTGATTAAAGTTTAAAGTAAAAATCAATATACTTTAGCAAAATTTGGTCATAAAGATATTTAAACCAATTCTAATCATCCAGTTATCAATTATAGTAAACTTCTAACTTGGTACAAGTTTTTTCTTCACAAGTAAATGATTACAGCTATGTCAAGCCTTCATGAACATGAAGAACCAACTGCTCATACAGAATCCCGGAAACCATCTGGACCCCTGCCCTCTAACATTGCCCACAAGATGGCACAACTACAATGCCCCGGAAACCCATGATGTGACCTGGCACAATCTGAAGAACCTGATTCACAGAGTCCAAGGACAAAACTTTCCTACTGCCCTTCTCTGGCCCGTCACTGTCTGCCCTTTCTGCCTCTGCTTCACCTGTCACCTTTTGGCAGTTTCAGCTCATTCTCTACAGAAAAGCAAAATTCCGGTGGCTGTCTTCCCCCACCAAGATAAAATGTGCGGTGTCTCTTCCCCTGGTCGTTGGCATTGGACTGACACTTAAATCGGACTTGCTGGTGGAGCTCTTGGACACTCCCTTTATACTGCTGGACTTCTCAAGGACTGACTGTAGCAGTCCATGGACTTCACAGCCAGCTGTGTCAGGACTCTGCAATGCCAGATCACCCCTCTTGCCCCTTGGCCTATCAGGCCCCCGCTCCTCCGCCTATCAGGCAGCGCCCCCTTCCACCCATCAGGCAGCCTCTCTCCTCCTACCAGGCCTCCCCTCAGCCTCACACTGGCCCTTGCTACTCTTACTTATTGCTCCCTGTCTTATTCCAGTTCTTTTAAAAAACGCCTGCACGATATCATTCAGGTTTCTGCCCAAAAGGTTTCTGTTCACCCCTACACTACTATTCCTCTGGCAGAAATGGAGTCTTTTATAGACATTGAACCATTTAAATAAGGTCATTAGATAAAAAGAAAGGTGGAGATGTCAGCAAATTGTGAGGATGTGGTTGAGCTTGGCAGGGCTTGACCTGAGGAGTGCATCTATCCTGTCAGTCTCTCTCTCTCTCTCTACCAAGAGGTTGAGCAAAGAGGGATAGGAGTAACCCCAAAGGTGTTCCCTGTCTTATAAGACTCCCTGCCTCACAAAGCACCCCGCATTCCTGATACTATGGCCATTAGATAAAAAGAAAGGGGGAGATGTCGGGAAGTATGAGGATGTGGTTGAGCTCAGCAGGGCTCATAAAACACCCGGCATTCCTGATACTATGGCCTATCTACATAATCATTGTTTTGCCTGAAAAATCCCCACCTATTCCATTCCTTTTATCTATCTTTTTTCTACTCTCAAGACCCTCCCTGCCAGCAGGCTAATATTTAATCCTACCAGTTAAAACCCTCACAACAGTTGCTAAGGAAGTTCCTACCTTCCCAGCCCCCTTTTGCCTTTCTCTTCCCATTTCCTAGCCATTTCCATTTCTGACTTGCCACTTCCAGGTCTTCCCTTTAAAAGCCTGGGCTTTCTGATCAATAAAGACATTGCCTCACTGCAAAAAAAAAAAAAAAAAAAAAAGAGAGAGAGAGAGAAAGAAAGAAAGAAAGAAAGAGGTGAACACAAGTTCATCTTTATGCTATCTCAGGGAATGGTCACTGTGGACCCATAAGGTAATTCAGGCATATGGGATGCTTGCTATGGGAGGACAGAGGAGACATCTGTCCCTAGGACTCTGGGCCATCAAGGAGAATTTTATGGGGGGGGGGATAAAAGGATGTGTAGTCTGCAGAGTGATTGAGAATCAAATAGGTGAAAGGTGTGGGGTTGATGTTTGAAACAGAAAGAATTTATGTGTGATGATCCCAAGGATAGAAAAACATGACACATGGTTGAGTGCATACATTACCATGTTCAATGACCTTGGCTCTAGCTTTGAGTCCCCACCTGCAATCCGGAGGCATGCAAGCTGTGAAGCCGTGCTACAAGTCTCTCTCTCTATCTCTCTCTCTTTCTCTCTCTCTCCTCCCTCCATTCTCAATTTCTGTGTCTATTCAAAATTTTTGAAAAATAAAAAGAGAGAGAAAGGAAGGAAGGAAGGAATAAAGAAAGAAAGAAAAGCATGGCACACACAGTGATGGAAACACTACTACTTGATTAGAGGGAAGGAGGTTGGGAGAAATGATGTAAGTAGGTAAGGGTGATGTCTTCCACATATAACTTTATTCTAAAAGAAAAAAGAACCCATTAAAGCTTTCTTATCTTTTTTGTTTGTTTATTTCTATTTATTATTGGATATAGACAGAGAGAAAGTGATGGTGGAGGAGGAGATAGAGAGGGAGAGAGACAGAGAGACACCTGCAACACTGATTCACCACTCATGATATTTCTCTCCTGCAGGTGGGGAGCAGGGGTTTGAACCTGGGTCCTTGTGTGCTGTAGTGTATGTGCTTAACCAAGTGCACCACCACTTGGCCCCAGCTTTTAGGCTTCTCTCAATTCATGCTAAATGATATTGCATCCGCCAATCCCAACCTAATCAATGCAACAATTACCACCTCAGCATGCTTCACTTCAGACTGTTTCCAGAGATGTCAGGCATGGAATGTCAACCCTTCACCCTCATTACTCAGGTGAGACCTTTCCTTTCATAGGATTCTCCAATTCTATTCCAGGTGGTTCACTTCCTAACAAAGTCCCAAAACCTAGATATAGACCAGGTCCCATGAGATAGAGCATATGCTCACATGTATCCATAAAGTAGGGCAAAATATATACCTGAAAGAAAAAGTGCACAATAGTCTGCAGTCTAGGAGTTAGTCAGGGAGTTCTGAGATTCCCAGACAGACATGATGGGTGTAGACCTCAAAGAGATCCCTCTCTCCATTGTTATTGATCATCTCTATCAAGAACAACACAATAGACCCCTTTGTGGGCCCCCATAGGACCTTGCCCTCAACTTGGATCAACAATGGTAGAGAATGTTCCATCCTCTGAAGGGAGGATGGACAACATACTCTATGCTAGACCTGAGGAAGATTGGGGCATCTGGGAATGTTCCTACTCATGACCACAGAATGTGAGCTCAGATCTACAGGGATGCAGAGGTCACATAGCCTCCTAAGCTGAATATAGGCCCCAGATCACATCAAATCGATGGGGTTTACAGTCAACAATATTTATACCCCTTTCCCATATTTTGGGAGCCACTCTCTTCCCTGATCCAGCTTTCTGGTCCTTTTTCCAGCCATGACATCATCTCCCCAGACACTAACTTAGATACACCTGCATATCAGATGTCAGGCTCAGGAAGAAAAGGAAAAGAAAAAAAAAAAAAAACAACTAGTACAGTCATGGGGTTTTTGGAATATAACTAAAATAGGACTATTAACTATCTACAAAACTGAGATTCCACCCCCCAACTCTTCTTATTAACTATTCCAGCCTTTAGGTTCATGATTAGTTAACAATTTGTTTGACTTTATACGTTAACTTTTTTTTCAGCCACCAGGTTCCAGATGCTAGCATGATGCCAACCAGACTTCCCTGGATAGACAACCCCACCAATGTGTCCTTGAGCTCTGATTCCCCAGAACCCCCATCCCACTAGGGAAAGATAGAGACAGGCTGGGAGTATGGATCAGCCTGCCAACGCCCATGTTCAGAAGGAAAGCAATTACAGAAGCCAGACCTTGCACTGTCTGCACCCCATAATGACCCTGGGTCCATACTCCCAGAGGGATAAATAATAGGAAAGGGGATGGGATACGGTGTTCTGGTGGTGGGTATTTTGTGGAGTTGTACCCCTCTTATCTTATGTTTTTTGTCAGTGTTTCCTTTTTATAAATAAGAATTAAAAAAAATAAAAAAGAAAGAAAGAAAGAAAAAAAGAAAAATGTTTGAGAGGCCAGGTGGTGGTGCACTTGGTTAAGCACACACATTACAGTGGGCAAGGAACCAGGTTCAAGCTCCTGGTCCCCACCTGCAGGGGGAAAGCTTTATTAGTGGGGAAGCAGGACTGCAGGTATCTCTCTGCCTCTTCACCTCTCTATCTCCCCCCTCCTCTCAATTTTTCTCTGTCTCTATCCAATAATAAATAAATAAATAAATTTTAGAAGATTTGGGGGGTTAACTTTATGTAGTATAAATTTTTATTATGTACAATGAAAGCTCCCCTTATAAGTCTCTCACAGCAGCACTGTTGAGAGTTTTATTCCTATCTTCTTTTTTTTTTAATTTATTTAATAAAGGAGACATTAACAAAATCATAGGATGGGGGAGTACAACTCCACACAATTCCCACCACCCAATCTCCATATCCCATCCCTTCCCCAATAGCTTTCCCATTCTCTATCCCTCTGGGAGCATGGACCCAGGGACGTTGTGGGTTGCAGAAGGTGGGAGGTCTGGCTTCTGTAATTGCTTCCCCACTGAACATGGGCATTGACTGGTAGATCCATACTCCCAGTCTGTCTCTCTCTTTCCCTAGTAGGGTGAGTCTCTGGGGAAGCGGAGCTCCAGGACACATTGGTGGGGTCTTCAGTCCAGGGAAGCCTGGCTGGCATCCTGATGGCATCTGGAACCTGGTGGCTGAAAAGAGAGTTAACATACAAAGCCAAACAAATTGTTGAGCAATCATGGACCCAAAACTTGGAATAGTGGAGAGGAAGTGTTGGGGGGTACTCACTACAAACTCTAGTGTACTTCTGCTTTCAGGTATGTATTTGCCCTAGTTTATGGATACATGTGAGCATATACTCTATCTCCTGGAACCTGGTCTATATCTAGGTTTTAGGACTTTGTTAGAAAGTGATCCACCTGGGATGGAATTAGGGAATACTTCCCCCAGGACTGGGGGAAGTTTAGGCTCTATAGTGGAAATGTGAGGTTCCTGCTGTCTTAGGGTTCAAGAAGACAATGGATGGTTATTGTTATCACATTATTTGGTAATTGGGTTAGCTTTGAAAAGTCCCTTTGCTAGACATACAATCGATTTTTCCCCTCATATTAATTAAATAGTGATTTATATGACTACAATTTAATAAGTGTGTACATAACCACCATTACCATCACCAAAAGATTGTGTCCCATCCCACCCCCCACCCCCCCACCCCCCCACCCCGCCGGCCCAGGAAGCGGCATGTCCACCCTCCCCCTCACCACAGGGTTTTTACTTTGGTGCCCTTATTCCTAGCTTCTAAATACATTATTACTAACTACACTTATCAAAACAGAGACACTGTATCCTGCTATTATCTTATTTTCTTTTTGTCTTTAGCAACATGAGCCTAGGTTTTTCATGGTAATACATACCTCTTTACTCCTTTTTCTTTTAATGTCGTCCTAAGGAATAAACTCAGGATCTTGCATGTACCCCTGAAGACTTCCTGAGGCCAATGTTTTTCATCTTTTTCTGAGAGAGAGAGAGAGAGGGAGAGAGAAAGGAGAGAATGAGAGCATTGCTCTGTTACCCATAAAGCACCCCTAGTGCTCTACATATTTCTCCTATGTGGTGCTGGAGATAAAACCCAGGACTTTGCTTTACACTAGGAACTCTCTAGTCATCTCTCTACTTAGTTTTAAAAATTATTTATTCATTTATTACTTTTGTCGTATATGGGACTTCACTGATCTGGGCTACCTTTCTCAGACAGAAGGAACAAAGCAGAGAGGCAGAGAGAAATGAACCATATTGAATTCCTTCAGTACAATGTGGGCCAAGCACAAACCTGGATTGCACACATGGCAAAGTATAATACTATCAAAAAAAAAATTTTTTTTAACCAGAGCACTGTTGGCTTATGGTGGTGTGGGGGATTGAACCTGGGACTTTGGAGCCTCAGTCATGAGAGTCTGTTTGCATAACCACTATGCTATCCACCCTCCACTATTGAAATTATCTATTTTGCCAGTTTTCTTTTATTTGTTCTTTTTTTTTGCCTCCAGGGTTATTGCTGGGGCTTGGTGTCTACACTATGAATTCACTGCTCCTGGAGGCCATTTTCCCCATTTTTTGTTGCCCTTATTGTTGTCATTGCTGTGGTAGGATAGTACAGAAAGAAATCAAGAGAGGAAGAGAAGACAGAGAGGGGAAGAGATAAATAGACACCTGCAGACCTGCTTCACTGCTTGTGAAGCAAACCCCCCACCCCCCGCAGGTGGGGAGTCAGGGGCTTGAACTGGGATCCTTAAGCCAGTCTTTGCACTTTGAGCCATGTGTGTTTAACCGTCTGTGCTAAGTTCTCTAATTTTTTTAAAAAATCACTGCATATTAACTTATCCTCATAAATCTGTGTCATGGTTCGTTTGGGTTTTTTATTGTAGTAACAATATGTAACAGTTGCCATTTTAACAAACTATGGTGGAGCTAGGTGGTGGTTTACCCATTTATTTGCACTATGTTACTATGTCCTAGGACCTAGGTTCAAGCCCCCCGTCCCCACCTGCAAGGGGGAAGCTTCATGGACACTGAAGCAGAGCTGTAGGTGCCTCTTTTTCTCTCTCCCTCAGTAACTCCCTCATTCTTCTCAATTTCTCTCTGTCACATCAAAATAAAAGAAAAAACTGGCAGCTGGTAGTGGTAGATTTGTTGGGTAGACACTGAGCCCCTTGATAACCCTGTGATAATGAAAAAAAATTAAAGAGAAAAGCCCATCACATTATCTACCATTGTAACCATTGTTAAGTGAACAGTTTAATGGTAGCAACTACATTCATACAATTGTGCAAACGTAGCCACTATCCATCCCGATTTTTAAAAATCATACACAACTGAATAATCTTACCCACTAAACAATTCCCAATTCTTACCCATTAAATTATATACATTTATATGTGTATATTTATATTGTTTTTATACACACACACATATATATATATATTGCCATCTTTATGGTTTTACAGATCTGGGCTAACTTCTTCAGATAGAGGCTAGTGAGAAGGGGGGAAAAACACCATAAAACTCCCTCCAGTGCAGTAGGGTCTGTGCCTGAACCTGGTTCTCATACATGACAATGCAGGCACACTATCCAGATGTGCTATTTTGTCTCGTTAAGCAACAATTAAACAGTAGTTCTCTATTCTTCCCAGTATTTGGCAACAGTCATTCTTCAACTTGTCTCTAGGTACTCACTTTCTTTAAGTAGAATCAATACATAGTTGCTTTTCTTTTTTATTTTATTATTATTATTTTTTTTAATTTATAAAAAGGAAACACTGACAAAACCATAGGATAAGAGAGGTACAACTCCACACCATTCCCACCACCAGAAATCTGTGTCCCATCCCCTCCCCTGATAGCTTTCCTCTTCTTTAACCCTCTGGGAGTATGGACCCAAGGTCACTGTGGGATGCAGAAAGTTGAAGGTCTGGCTTCTGTAATTTCTTCCCCACTGAACACATGCATTGACAGGTCAATCCATACTCCCAGCCTGTCTCTCTCCTTCCCTAGTGGGGTGGGGGTTCTGGGGAATCAGAGCTCAAGGACACATTGGTGGGGTTGTCTATCCAGGGAAGTCTGGTTGGCATCATGCTAGCATCTGGAACCTGGTGGCTGAAAAAAAAGTTAACGCATAAAGTCAAACAAATTGTTAACTAATCATGAACCTAAAGGCTGGAATAGTTAATAAGAAGAGTTGGGGGGTGGAATCTCAGTTTTGTAGTTAATAGTCCTATTTTAGTTATATTCCAAAAACCCCATGACTGTACTAGTTGTTTATTTTTTTCTTTTCCTTTTCTTCCTGAGCCTGACATCTGATATGCAGGTGTATCCAAGTTAGTGTCTGGGGAGATGATGTCATGGCTGGAAAAAGGACCAGAAAGCTGGATCAGGGAAGAGAGTGGCTCCCAAAATGTGGGAAAGGTGTATAAATATTGTTGACTGTAAACCCCATTGATTTGATCTGATCTGGGGCCTATATTCAGCTTAGGAGGCTATGTGACCTCTGCATCCCTGTAGATCTGAGCTCACATTCTGTGGTCATGAGTAGGAACATTCCCAGATGCCCCAATCTTCCTCAGGTCTAGCATAGAGTATGTTGTCCATCCTCCCTTCAGAGGATGGAACATTCTCTACCATTGTTGATCCAAGTTGAGGGCAAGGTCCTATGGGGGCCCACAAAGGGGTCTATTGTGTTGTTCTTGATAGAGATGTTCAGTAACAATGGAGAGAGGGATCTATTTGAGGTCTAGACCCATCATGTCTGTTTGGGAATCTCAGGACTCCCCCACTCGGACCCCAGCTGCTGGGGTGACCTAATAGTAACTAAAGAGTCATCGTTAAAGTATGACAGTCTCTTGCCCTTATTCAGCTTTTGCAGTCCTTGCTATGACAAAGTTAGCTCTGGAGTGAGTGAGGGAAGTGTAATAGGAAGTAGGTGAGGAGGGTATCTAAGTCTAAGTAGACACTATTTTATTATGAACTTTATACTGACTCACTGCAGACTATTGTGCACTTTTGCTTTCAGGTATATATTTTGCCCTACTTTATGGATACATGTGAACATATGCTCTATCTCATGGGACCTGGTCTATATCTAGGTTTTGGGACTTTGTTAGGAAGTGAACCACCTGGAATGGAATTGGAGAATCCTATGAAAGGAAAGGTCTCACCTGAGTAATGAGGGTGAAGGGTTGACATTCCATGCCTGACGTCTCTGGACACAGCCTGAAGTGAAGCATGCTGAGGTGGTACTCATTGTGTTGATTAGGTTGGGATCGGTAGATGCAATATCATTTGGTATCAGTTGAAAGAATCATGACAGATAGTGAGCTCAACCCTAGAGATTCCAGGACTGGGGGAAATATAGGCTCTACAGAGGAAGTGGGAGGTTCCTGCTGTCTTAGGGTTTAAGAAGGCAATAGATAGTTACTGCTATAGTCACATTATTTGGCAATTGGGTTAACTTGAAATATCCCTTTGTTAGGATTTGCTGTATCATACACAACATCACCATAATTTATGTCCTTTGCCATTATTTGTATATAGCTGTGCCACCGGTTGCTTCTGTTCTCCCTGGTCTAAGCTTTTAAGAGTGTCAGCATATCAAAGACTCAGCCTATGGTCTGTCCATTTGTAGGTCTGATGTGTGGCCACCCCAACGAACCCCGACATCCATTAAAAAGTTTGAGACATTCAATCAATTTTTCCACTTTCATATTAATTAAATAGTGATTTACATGACTGCAAATTAATAAGAGTGTACATAAACACCATTCCCAAAAGACTGTGTCCTGTCCTATCCCATCCCCACCCCATGAAGCCGAACATCCACCCTCACCCCTAGCCCAGGGTTTTTACTTTGGTGTCCTACTCCAATGTTTTTCTTTTATATATATATATGTATATGTATATATATATTCCCTTTTGTTGTCCTTGTTGTTTTATTGTTATAGTTATTATTGATGTTGTTGTTGTTGGATAGGACAGAAAGAAATGGAGAGAGGAGGGGAAGACATAGAGGGGGAGAGAAAGATAGACACCTGCAGACCTGCTTCACTGCCTATGAAGCGACTCCCCTGTAGGTGGGGAGCCAGAGGCTCAAAACGGGATTCTTATTCTGGTCCTTATGCTTTGCGCCACTTGCACTTAACCCGCTGCGCTACCGACCAACTCCCACTTTTCTTTTTTTTAATTATTCACCTACAGAAGGACTTGACTGGTTTCCCTTTTTTCTGGGTGGGTGGGGGGAATAATAGCAATGCTGAAGAAACATTTCCATATTTTCCTATAAGCTTGTTGAATACATCCTCAACATACTGAGGTTTTCAAAGTATATAAACATTTTGTATGAATCTAAGAGCTTGAACCGTGCTCTGTTTCCACACTGGTGTATAAAATCACACATTTTTTTATATCCTTGCTAATACAGCTATTAATATTTTTCAAAAACAGATTTTGGTTAATGTGTGATGTAAATAAAATATGCGCTTGCAAAAGCTAACACCATTTTAGAGGCAAATATTCATCAGTGGTTTCTTGAAATGGATGTGCAGCCACTCCCACAACCCCATTCATGTTCATACCTAAAGGAGTAACTAAAATTGGTAGACAGTTCTTCCCTAAATGATGTGTGATCTAGAAAAACGTAGTTGGGAGTCGGGCTGTAGTGCAGCGGGCTAAGCGCAGGTGGTGCAAAGCACAAGGACCGGCATAAGGATCCCGGTTCGAACCCCGGCTCCCCACTTGCAGGGGAGTCGCTTCACAGGCGGTAAAGCAGGTCTGCAGGTGTCTGTCTTTCTCTCCTCCTCTCTGTCTTCCCCTTCCTCTCTCCATTTCTCTCTGTCCTATCCAACAACGACAACAACAATAATAACTACAACAATAAAACAACAAGGGCAACAAAAGGGAATAAATAAATAAAATAAATATAAAAAAAATTTAAAAAATAAACAAAAACGTAGTTGATGCTGCACTGATAAAAACCTTTTTAGTGGGGGGTCGGACAGTAGCGCAGTGGGTTAAGCGCCCATGGTGGGAAGACAAGGACCGGCTTAAGGATCCCGGTTGGAGCACTGGCTCCCCACCTTCAGGGGAGTCGCTTCATAGGCGGTGAAGCAGGTCTGCAGGTGTCTATCTTTCTCTCCCCTTCTGTCTTCCCCTCCTCTCTCCATTTCTCTCTGTCCTATCCAACAATGACAACATCATCAACAACAACAATTATAACAACAAGGGCAACAAAAGGAAAAATAAATTAAAAAAAAAAACTTTTTAGTGATGTGTGAAGGAAGTGTGAATAGGGAGAGAATAGGGAGAGAGGGGAGAAAAGAAGAGAAGAGAAGAGAAGAGAAGAGAAGAGAAGAGAAGAGAAGAGAAGAGAAGAGAAGAGGGGATGGGAGGGCAGGAGAGGGAAGGATGAGGTAGGTAACCGCACTAAAGGTTCCTTCAGTGTGGTGTGGGATTAATTCAAATCTGCTCAAATGGCAAAGCAGTGCTTTAGCCAAGTGAGCTATTTCAACTGCTCCTCCCCCTTTCTTTTTTAAAGGGAGAGAAGGAGAGAGATCCTTCAATTCTAGTACTCATTACCTAGGGGGTCTCCTTTTTGGTAATCAGTTTACCTTAAGAGCTGGATTTATTTTCAAGTTTCAAAATGAACACAGGATGTCTTAACAAAGTTAAGTTGGATGATCCTTCTGACTGTGGAGAACCCGGTGTGGTAAACCATTTAGGAGTGTTTGTCACTCTCTAGGCACTGCGTAACTTTTTTTTTTCCCACCTGAACAGTACACAGCTCTAGTTTAGGGATTGAACCTGGGACTTCAGGGCTTCAGGCATGAGAATCTTTGGCATAACCATTATGCTACACCCCCACCCCACCCCTGTTTAATGTTTTATTTGCAGTAGTCTCATTCTCATTCTCCTAGCAACTCTTTGAAAGACTTTTTCCTCTAAGAAAGAGTTTTTTCCTGTTACAAGACTAGAAACAGTTAAAATGTGTGGAGTGGGAAGTCTGGCAGTAGCTCAGCAGGTTAAGCGCAGGTTGTATGGATCCTGGTTCAAGCCCCCAGCTCCCCACAAGCGGTGAAGCAGGTCTGCAGATGCTTATCTTTCTCTCCCCCTCTCTGTCTTCTCCTCCTCTCCCCATTTCTCTCTGTCCTATCCAACAAGGACATCAATAACTACAACAATAAAATAACAAGGGCAACAAAAGGGAATAAATAATTTTTTTAAAAAGGGTGTGGGGTGTTTACTATGTGCCAAGCACTATAGTAAGCATTATCCATAAATTATGGAGTTTAATCTTCACAACTATTAAGATCAAGAAATTCATCTTACACGTGATGACCACACACAATTCACACTAACACTAAATGAGAGCAATAACTTTTAAAAAAATATTTGGAAGAGTGAGAACCAGAGTAGCACTCTGGCAATATGATGCTAAGGATTGAAATCAAAATCTTATGTTTGAAGGGCCAGGGGTGGAGCACCTGTTTGAGCATACATGTTACAGTGCGCAAGGACCTGGGTTCAAGCCCCTGGTCCGACCTGCAAGGGGAAATCTTTGTGAGTGGTGAAGCAGGGCTGCAGGTGTCTCTCTCTCTGTCTCTTTCCCTTCCTATCACCCCCTTCCCTCTCAATTTCTGGCTGTCTCTATCCAATAAATAAATAAAGATAATTAAAAAAAAAAACGTATGTTTAAAAGTCTAGCGCTTTAGCTTCTGCACCAAACCTTCAGATTTTAAAACTCATTTTATTTATTTAGGGTAGAAATTGATAGGTGTTGAGAGAGTTGGTGGGAGCGAAAGAGAGGAAGAGAGCACTGTTTCACCACTGGTGAAGCTCCCCCTCTCTGCAGATGGGGACTGAGGGCTTGAACCCATATCCTTGTGCATTGTAACATGTGTTCTCTACCAGGTGCACCACTACTTGGCCCCGATCTCCAGAATGTAAGCTCAGTCCTGGTTGACCTCGATGTGTTTTTTCTTATCTTCTCTGTGTTGCATTGTATGTCTTTCTGCCCTTCCTTCCACCAACCCCCAGCATCTTACAGATAATTTCTTCTTTATGAACAATGTTAATCTATATAGCTCGCTACAATTGATCTTTCTTTCTTTTTTTTTTTTTTGGGGGGGAGGGCAGTGGGGTTACTTACTTATTTTTTTCTTTTGCCTCCAGAGTTATCACTGGGGCTCAGTGCCTGCACTACAAATCCACTGCTCCTGGAGGCCATTTTTCCCACTTTGTTGCCCTTGTTGTAGTTGTTATTGTTGTCATAGCTGTTGTTGTTGTTGTTGTTGGACAAGACAGAGAAGAGGAGAGAAAGATAGACACCATCAGACCTGCTTCACCACTCTTGTGAAGTGACCCCCGGCAGGTGGGGAGCTGGGGGCTCGAACCAGGATCCTTACACTGGCCCTTGTGCTTTGTGCCATGTATGCTTAACCGACTGTGCTATCGCTCAGCCCCTGGGGTTACTTATTATAAATAAGAGAGAGAGAGAGAGAGAGAGAGAGAGAGATGGGGGCCAGGTGGTAGCACAACAGGTTAAGCACACATGACACAAAGCTCAAGAACCAACGTAAGGATCCTGGTTCGAGGCCCCGGCTCCCCACCTGCAGGGGGCATTGCTTCACAAGCAGTGAGGCAAGTCTGCAGGTGTCTATCTTTCTCTCCCCCTCTCTGTCTTCCCCTTCCAATCTTGATTTCTCTCTGTCCTATCTCAAAACAACAACAGCAATAGTAATAACAATAACAATGATAGACAACAAGGGCAACAAAAGGGAAAAAATGGAATCCAGGAGCAGTAGATTCGTAGGTTTATTCGTAGCAATAACCCTAGAGGCACAAAAAAGAGAGAGAGAGAGAGAGAGAGAGATAAGCAGAACATCACTCCAGCACATGTTATGCCAGGGATAGAACTTAGTACTTCACACATCCAAGTCTTGTGTTCTACCACTATACCACCTCTGCAATCATCAATAGATTTTCATTTTATTGGGCTAAATATAACCCAGGTTGATAGAAACATTATATATTATTTATTAATATATGATATTTATATATTATTATAATATATATGCTTTTTTGAATCATCTGACATTTCATGTTGACTCTGTGATCCTTATTTATTGAGCCACTTGCAACGTGATTGTCTTCAGACTAGTTTTTGGTTAAGAGCCAGAGGAGTAAGTCTCAACAAGAATCATAAACATTTCCAGTTTACAGCAAAGTTTTTTTCTTCTGAACAAGTGTTTTTGGACCCTGAATTCTCTCTCTCTCTCTCTTTCCTTTCTTTCTTTCTTTTCCTTCCTCTGTCTCTCCCTTCCTTCTCTTTCTCTTTCCATAAGACAGAGAGAAATAGAGAAGGAGTGGGGGAAAAAGAGGGAGAAAGAAAAAGAAATTTGCAGGACTATGCCACTGCTTCCTGTAGGTGGGGGACCATGGGCTTGAGCTAAGCTCCTCAAACATAGTAATGTGTGCGCTCTACCCAGAGCACCACTACTGGGCTCCCTTAGTTCCTGAATTCACTTTGTAGTTTTCTCAAGAGACATTCTAAAGATCTTCTGTTTTCTACCTTGCCCCACAGTAATTTTTTGGCTAAAGGAGATCAGAATATTAGAGTGCAACATACTCAAGCAAGATATTCTACAAAAGCAAGATACTCATGGGCCACTCTAGGAACTTGTCCTCACTATAAAGTAGCAATGGTAGGGACTGCCCCACTCTCCAAAAGGAGGCTGGTCTTGAAATGAGTGCACCTAGGATGTCCCCCCAGCTGTGACCATGGATTGCCAGTATAGACTGAGCTCAGAGGTTACACAGCTCCTGTGATAAATATGAATACATATGGGCCCTCATTCAGATTGATAGGGTAGACAATTTATTTCATTTATAGCTTTTCAAGGTTGGGAGCTACTCTCTGCCCTAATCCAACTTTCTAGCCCTGTTCTCAGCTGTAACATCATCTTCCCAGACAAAAAACAAGATACTCTACAAAACTCAAAAACAAGTGAATAACATCCAACAAGCAAAATACAGTTTTCAGGAATTATATACACATTTCCCTCTGCATGTATGTATAAATGATTAAAAGTAAGTAACTAAGTCAAAAGTTAACTGAAGACCAGATTGACCTTAGTGCTACATGTTGGATTCATTCTGTAACAAATTTAAAATGAAGAGTTATGTTCTGAGATTGAATTTTTTCTTTTTTCAATTTTTTTTTATTTTTTCTTTCTTTACTAGAGCACTGCTCAACTCTGGTTTATGGTAGTGTGAGGGATTGAACCTAGGACTTTGAAGCTTCAGGCATGACAGTCTCTTTGCATAACCATTATTCTATCTCCCCATCGCCAAGGCTGAAAAATTTCTATTGAGGTTTGAATGAATTCTTAAATATCACACAGCAGAATTAATGTTGGTCCACAACCCAAGTTGTTTCATTAAGATTTTGCCCTCCTAGGTTATTTTTTATTTCAATTTTTTTCTTTTTAATATTTATTTATTCCCTTTTGTTGCCCTTGTTATTTGATTGTTGTCATTACTGATATCGTTGTTTTGTTGTTGGATAGGACAGAGAGAAATGGAGAGAGGAGAGGAAGACAGAGAGGGGGAGAGAAAGACAGACACCTGCAGACTTGTTTCACCGCTTGTGAAGCGACTCCCCTGCAGGTGGGGAGCTGGGGGCTTGAACCAGGATCCATATGCCGGTCCTTGAGCTTTGCGCCACGTGTGTTTAACCCGCTGCACTACCACCCAACTCCCTGCTCTCCTAGGTTCTTATTTATTCTCTTCATCACTCACAAAGCAAACAATACCAAAACTCCAAATAAATTCAACAATGAGAAACATCAACTAAGGAGAATGACATTTGAAAAATGTTTTAAAACTTTTAATTATCTGTGTAGATACTGGGGGGTTTCCTTGCCAGCTCCACAGGCGCCAATTTACCTAAGGGCAAACAGAGGGAATGCCTGCAGTGGCCAGCACCCCCCCCCTTCGCAAAACTATTGTCACACACACATATTGCCCCCGCAGTGGTTTTGATTTCTACCGTCACATTACCATTCCGCATGCTTTTTTTTTACCCATAGTTAAATTATCTTTAATGCATGCCTAAACTTGGTCTTTCATTGAGCTGATATATGGGGTCGGTGTGTGTGTGTGTGCTGTGTGTATGCTGTGTGCATGGTGTGTGTGTATGCATGGTGTGCAAACATACTCTAAAACACCCGCAGGCCCCAGAGCCTCCGCAAGCAACTCGAGGTTCCTGGTTAAGGACAGAGAGGGCTGGTGCTAAAACTTCCCACTGCTCTCGTTTTTGTTTTCTGACAAAATGATTTACGCTGCAGGCTAAAAAAAAAAAAAAGTAGGATTCGGAGAAAATGGAAACAACTCCATATCCGTGCGATCGAGGAATGTGAACCGTTCCCTTTGGGAAAGTGATGGAGGGCAGACGGGCTCGATCTCTGGTCAGGAACACTGAAGGGGGGATACCCAGGCCGGGTGGGCTCGAGAGGGCTTCGGGGACCCGGGATGCAGGGCCATCCCCACCGCGCTCCCACTCGGCCATCTGCGCGGTGACTCGACGCCCCTCCCAGTAGCTCCCAGGCTCCCTCAGCCGCGGTTCCCACCGGCTCCCTGCGCAGAGACTCAGCCCAGGCACCTTCCTCGCTAAGTGTCGACCGACTGAAAAGTGATGCTAGTACCGCCCCCCACCCTTAAATCCTCCCCTTTAAAAGGGAGCCACCGGGGGACGCCGGGGGAGTTTGCGGAAGCGCCAACCGCGTTGGGGCCTTGGGCGGATCCCGTGATTGGAGCTGGCCACGCCCCCGGCTCCTCTTCCCCCATTGTGCGAGCGGCTCGGCCCCAGGCCCCGCCCCCTGGCCGCCTCCCTCCCGAGGCCCAGCCCCTCCCCTTTTTTCCACCCCCCCCTTGGCTCATTTCCGGCCGCCGCTGCTACCGCTAGCCTGTAAGGAGGATTCGGCGGAGGGAAGAAACAACAGCCGCCATCTTGTTTGTGTGCTAGGCTCGGGGGGAGACAGGGCGAGAGGGAGCAGGCGAGAGTGGGCTTGCGGGACGCTGGGCTGAGTGCGAGCTGCGGAAGCGAGAGCGCGAAGGGGAGACAGGCCGGAGAGAGGCAGCAGGAGCCGAGACAGTGGCAGGGGGCCGGGGGCGCACCGGCTGAGGCGACCCCCAGCCCCCCTTTCGCCCGCACACACCCCCACCGCGGCTCGGCACTGGGGTCGGCGTCGACGCCCAGGGGGCCCATTACATAACCCCGCGCCCCGCGGCGCTTTCGCCTGCCGTCGAGGGCGGCCCCGAGCGAGGGGAGCCCCGGGGGGCGGGCGCTCCCGGCACCCGGCCGCCGGGGGTAGGGGCTCGAGCGGCGGCGGCTGTATTTATTTATTTTCCGCGGGAGAGGAAGGAAGGTGACGGAGGAGGCCGCCCGCGCTGCCCGTCGGAGCGGGGCCTCGGTGGGCACGGCGTCGGCGCGGGTGGCGCTGCTCCGCCCGGCCCCCTCGGCCCCCCGGGCCGGCGAGCTCCGCAGCCGGCGTTCTCGCCGCGCCTCCGCCGCCCGCCGCGCGATGTGAGGCGGCGGCGCCAGCCTGGCTCTCGGCTCAGGCGAGCTCCCCGCGGCCATTAGGGGCCGGTGCGGCGGCAGGAGGAGGGCTGCGAGGGTGGGGGCGCAGGTCCGGGAGGGGGCACCGGGAGGAGGTGAGTGTATCTCGTCGCCTCCTCCTCTCCCCCCTCTTCGCCCCCGCCTCCTTGTGGCGATGAGAAGGAGGAGGACAGCGCCGAGGAGGAAGAGGCTGATGGCGGCGGCGGAGCTCCGAGAGACCTCGGCTGGGCAGGGGCCGGCCGTGGCGGGCCGGGGACTGCGCCTCTAGAGCCGCGAGATCTCGGGGATTCTCCGCAGCGGACGCGCTCGCTCGGCGGATCAGTGCTTCCCTCCGCGGGCCTCGGCCAGGCCCGGCCCCTCGCACTCGCCCCTACCTTTCCGACCGAGTCCGCATCCCTCTCGGAGCCGCCGCGACCCGGCCGAGAGAGAAAGGAACTTCCCCCACCCCTCTCGGGGCCCGGCGGACCCCCACCCCCACCGAGCCCACTGCGGGCGACGGGGCGGGGACCCCGGGCCGAAGAAGACGATTCGCCTTTTCCTCGCCTGTATCTCCGAAAGAATTAAAAATGGCCGAGAATGTGGTGGAACCCGGGCCGCCTTCAGCCAAGCGGCCTAAACTCTCGTCTCCGGCCCTCTCGGCGTCGGCCAGCGATGGCACAGGTTAGTCTCGGCAGCCCTGGCCTTGCACATCCCCTTTACTCTTTTCCGCTCCCAACACCTTTATTCTTCCATGTTTCCTCGCTTTCTCTTGCCACTTGTCTACGTCTTGGCTAATTTTAAAGGGGTTTTGAATGAGCTGGCCGAAGACGTCCTGTGGCCCAACCATTTTTTCTTTGCTACCTAATACATCTCGTTGCAACACTGTCATTTCGAGAGGTGCGTGTGTGTATGTATGTGTGTGTGTGTGTGTGTGTGTGTGTTTGTGTCTGTGTTCTGGAATTAGAGCTCTCAAGCGAGTGCTGTAGAAATGGTCTTTATTGTTGCTTCCAAGCTGTTTAATTTTGGAAATGGCAGTGCATTTGTACGTAAGGACTTTCTTTACATGCAATTTAAACTTTATGATTTTTAGTTAATTGAGGAATCGCGAATCTTTCTCTTGGATTGCATTTACCGTTTACTACTTTCCGGTCTTCTTTTTCAGTTTCCAACATTTGTCTCCATTGATAGTGTATATATATATATATATATATATATATATATATATATATATATATGTGTGTGTGTGTGTGTGTGTGTACATACATACATACTAGTGTGACAATTTTAATTTTGTGTTTGTGTGTGTGCATGGGAGATACAGGATTTTAAGTTTAATGTCAAACCTGGCATTTGGTTTGAATTATTTTACCTGCCATTCCTAATTTTTCTTTACTTTTTTTAATTAATTTTTTTATTTGCTTTAAAAATCAATATGGAGCGCAGTTCATTTTACATCTCCCATTTCTTTTGGTGCGAAACCAAAATGTCTGAAACCCTAGGGTTTTAAGTTGGGAGAGAGCAGGGACTTTTATTTTCCCTCTCGACTGGTAGTCATTTCTCTTGGGGGGTGGGGATTATAAAACAATCTTTGTGGAGTTATGTATCTAGAAGTCAGAGTCAGAAAACAGTCATGAACTGCAAACATAAACTGATTATCCAAAAGTTTAAAATGTGCGCATGTGTTTTGTCTTTTTTACACCTTAAAATAAACATTTTTGGAGCTCAACATTTTATAAAAGCTCTACAAATTCTTTACTGCACTCAGTTGTGGATAATCTTTATGTCAAGAGGAATTTAAGAATATTTTCTTCATTCCACCATCCCATTCTTAATGTAGTTTAATGGTGCTATCCTGGTATGGTCAGGTTTTTTTTTGTTTTTGTGTGTGTGTGTGTGTGTGTGTGTGTGTGTGTGTGTGTGTGTGTGTGTGTATACACACACACTATGGTAGTTATTTGAGATGCCAGGATAATAAAGAGGAAGAATGGCTGGCTATCTGACAGTCCACGCGATGTTCCCCCTTACTGCTATGGAGCATCTCTTTAACTCCAGAGAGCAGACTCAGCGTCATCACTCCATCTGCCAGTGAGAGTGCACAGGGAGTTAAATGTTCCCTTTGATTTTATAGGGAACTTCTTCAGCGTATTTCTAAGTAGACTTCATTTCAAAAGGTGAAATGTAAGAATATGACAAATGCTTTGGGTTCCTTGCTTTTCTCGAGCTTAATGATAGTCTGCAAATATCACAAAGTGGGAACTTTGAAGAGTTTCTCTGCTCCAGGCTTGTGAGAATGTTTATGCATGAACCGTGATAAGTTATTTTTTTTCTCTCAGTTCATAATAGTTGTATTCCTTTGCAGTTAGTAAAATGGCATTGAAATAATCTTTATACCTGTAGATTTTTGTTTAGTGTGGTAGTTTTTTTTTTTTTCTTTAGTTTGTGTGTACTGTAGCAGTGGATTTTTATATTGAATTATCTACTGATTTGGTATTTTGTAGAGAATATATATGTATATCCTGATTTTAGCAGCTTAGTAATGAAAACCTGAAAGATGAACTATACTCAGTTCAAACACTTCTGCTCAGGTGCACTACCACATTGTCCATCTGAGTGCTAGGGGCTTTCATCCATTTTGGTAGTGTCTCACCAGTCTGGTACACAAACATTTTTTGCTATTTGAAGTATCTTTTGAATAAAAGTTAAAATTTTGAAGTGGGTTTTCATAGTAAAGCAAACCTTGAACAGTTCCCCCAATTTAATATTAGCACTAAGAATTTCTTAGTTACCTCCCCCCCTCCATTTTGTAGTGAGGCTTGTTTTTTGTTTTGTTCTTGTTTTTGTTCCCCCTCCCCTCATCACAGTTGTACTTCAGAAACTTTTAAATGACTGAGGCTTGCAATTTTAATAGTACATATGTACCTATTAAAAATATTTGTATGTACCATTATAGGAATGAAAACTAGACTTACTTTTGAGTTGACACAGTAAAATGATAACAAAGCAAATTATCTCTAAATCCCAGAGTTTTTTTTTCTTTTTTAAAAATATTTTGATGACAGAAATACAGAAAGATACACAAGAGATCAGAGCACTGATCCTCTCTAGTATGTGTTAGTCTGGGGAATATTGAACCTGGGACCTCAGAACCTTAGGCATGAAAATGATTTTTTTTGCCTCCAGGGTTGTATCTGGGGCTTGGTGCCTACACCATGAATCCACTGTTCCTGGAGGCCATTTTTTTCCCATTTTTTGTTGTCCTTGTTGCCTTTGTTGTTATAGTTATTGTTGCCATTGATGATATTGTTGGATAGGACAGAGAGAAATTTAAAGAGGAGGGGTGGCCGAGGGGGAAGAGAAAGACAGACACCTGCCGACCTGCTTCACTGCTTGTGAGGTGACCCCCTTGCAGATGGGGAGCCAGGGGCTCAAGCCAGGATCCTTGCACCTGTCCTTGGGTTTCATGCCATGCCCACCCCCCCCAAAACCTTTATGACTGTCTCCCCAACCCTAATCCTAGTTTGAGATTTCTTTCTTTTTTTTTTTTTTTTTTTTTTTTTAGAATTTATTTATTTATTCATGAGAGAGATAGGAGGAGAGAAAGAACCAGACATCACTCTGGTATATGTGCTACCAGGGATGGAACTCGGGACTTCATGGTTGAAAATCCAATGCCCCATCCACTGAGTCACCTCCCGGACCACTCACATTTCTAAAGTTAGATACTAGTGCAAAATAAAAACTACTTAGTTGGCATTCAGAGATGTTTCTAAGTCATTGAAGATTTTATTTAGCATGATTAGTTCAAAATTATTTGATAAATTACTTTCTTACCCATTTGACTTCAAAAAAGATTTTTGTAAAAAAGAAATTTATGGGGGCTGGGTGTTGGTGAACCTGGTTGAGTGCACATGTTACAGTACGCGAAGACACAGGTTTGAGCCCCTGGTCCCCACCACCTTCAGGGGGAAAGCTTCACAAGTGGTGAAGCAGGGCTGCAGGTGTCTCTGTCTCTTTCCCTCTCTATAACCCCCTTCCCTCAATTTCTGGCTGTGTCTATCCAATAAGTAAATAAACATAATAAAATTTTTTTAAAAAGGAAGTCTGATATAAAAAAAAGAAAGAAATTTATGCAAACATATTGCCCAGAAAAGCTAGTATGTAATTCTGGGTGAATGGAATAATATTGATGACATATTACCTTCATTGCACAGGGAATATGCTCTGTTATTTCTTTATAAAGAATTAATGCTATCTGCACTGTAAGAACAGACTGGAAAGATGTTAACAAATTGTTAAATTCTGGCGTATTAAATACATGATAGAGCAATCTGCTCATGGCATAGTTTGTGGCCCTACTGTGCTCTTTGTAGGTGTGTGGGGGAGAAAATTGGCTTGGGTTTTGCAAAGGGCACTTGGTATAAAAAAACACCTACATCTTGACCTCCAGACTAATGTACGTAGTAGAGAAAAGTAGCAAGGACTTGTTTTAATGTCTGTTAAATTGTCAAGACTGTTGTAAGGGGTGGGAATAGCATAATGGTTATGCAAAGAGATTCATGCCTGAGGCTCCCAGGTTCAGTCCCCCCACACCAACCATAAGCCTGGGCTAAGCAGTGCTCTGGTAAAAAAAAAAAAGACTGTTGTATGTTAGTGGTTTATCTTAATTAGAATATTTGCTGTTTAACTAGTAATACTGTGTTTTAATATTACTATTTAGGCATGCGTGTGTAGAATTCTGTTTCTGGAATATTGCAGATAATGCATCCATGAGTGAGATATTACTGATCTCACTACTAAATTACAAAAATCTCTTGCCATGTGCTTTGAAGTCTGGCAATTGCTTTTTCTCAGGGCTTTGTAAATTCATTTGTAGGCTTGTTTGTGGTTGTGGTTGATAATGAGGCTAAATTGTAAATATTGCATGTTTTGTAATCTGGGTACACTTTTTCAACAGAAATTCTCTTGGAAAGAGGTAAGGAATGTATTGATGTGTACAGTGAGTGGATGGAAAGGATTTCTGTTTTAGTTGTTGCCTCATGTCGTTGCATTCTATTTTACTCTACATTTTCTTCTATTAAAAGTGAAGATATTTAAACAAGATGTTGAAAATTAGCACAGTGGCTCTTGTAGTTAAGTAAGTAGGAGAGGAAAGAAGTAGGAGGAATGTTGCATATACAGTGGGAGTGTAAAATATTTCCTGATATATTTACAAAAATCAGGAGTTGTTTTGCCAATTCATACGCCCAAGAATTAATGGGAAAGTAAGATATGTTTCATTTGTATTTTTATTACAGTTTAGGAATTTTTTCTTTGAGGATTTCTGAAGTCAAGTATTTTAAAGACTCACTTATTTTGTGAGAGACAAAGCAGAACATTGCTCATGTATATGTAGTACTAAGGATCATAGTGCCACATGTCAGTCTAAATAGGCATAAACACACGTCTGTGGGCCTCACATGTAAGTGCTAGGGACTAGCTGCCTCCCCAGCTACTGAAGTTTAGGTGTTTGCTTGTTTTAACTGGAGCACTGTTCAGCTCTTCCTTACTGTGGTGTCAGGAATTGAACTTGGGACGTATCTTACCTCAGATATAAAAGTCTGTTTTGCTAATACTGGTGTTATCTCCCCCAGCCTTGAAGTAGTAATTTTTTGAGTATGGCAAACAGAGAAGTTGATGAGCAAGTTGAAACTTAAAGTACCATTGTAAGTTAAAAACTTCTAATTTTGCCGGTGATGTGCATGTATGTCTGTGCTGGGGACTGAATCCAGACAGACAGACACGCACACAAAGCTTGTACTTTCTGCCATTGAGCTCCACTCCCCAGGTTGACACATGATTTATTTTTCACATGGTGGATAGTAGTTTTGTTCTGAAACTATAATGGGAAATTTATTATTTGATTCTCAACAAATTCTTGAGTATAAATATAATTGAGCTGTTAGGTAAGCATCCTCTCACTTATGTTGGTCCCAGGAATTGAACCTGGGACCTCTGAGGCCTTGGGCATGAAAGTTTGGTGCACATACAACTAATCTACCAGCCCAGTATAGATCATTCTTTTTATTATTTATTTTCCCTTTTGTTGCCCTTGTTTTATTATTGTTGTAGTTATTAATGTTGTTGTTAGATAGGACAGAGAGAAATGGAGAGAGGAGGGGGAGACAGAGGGGGAGAAAAAGATAAGACACCTGCAGACCTGCTTCACTACCTGTGAAGCGACTCCCCTGCAGGTGGGGAGCCGGGGGCTCCAACAGGATACTTAAGCTGGTCCTTTGCTTCGCTCCACGTGCGCCTGACTCCCTGGTATAGATATTTTTTAAATGTTTTCCAAAAGGCTAATAGTATTTTAGTGGAGAGAAAGTAAAATTAAAGCTTCTGGGGAGAAAAACAGTGAATAACTATGAAGATGAGCTTTAGGAGTTAGATTGCCAAGAACTTAGGTCCTAGACCTGCATTTATTAACCAGTTATTTAACTTTGTCTTAGCTTGCTCACCTATGTGTATGGTAGTGCCCGCCTTACCGGGTTGTAGTGAAGAATAAGTGAGTTATCTTTATCATTGCTTAGAATAGTTTTTGTTACATCATAGTATGTTATGTGATCTTTAAACGTTAACAGTTTTTGACCTTATTGCTAAATATCCCCCAAAAGGACGAAAGCATTAGTAGACTTTACTACTACTGCTATTACTACTACTACTACTACTACTACTACTACTACTACTACTACTACTACTACTGGATAGAGACAGAGAAATTAAGAGGGAAGGGTGAGATAGTGAAAGAGACAGAGAGACAGCTGCAGTCTTGCTTCACCACTTAGGAAGCTTTCCCCTGCAAGTGGGGGCCAGGGGCTTGAACCCAGGTCCTTGCACACTGTATGTGTATGCTTAACCAGGTGCACTACTGACTAGCCCTACAGTAGTAGACATTTTACTTAATATGTAGGTAGAATGGGTAAAGAAAAAGCCATGAGTATCAAGTCAGAGATTGGATTTAGAACTGTGACGTAGTTATTCTATGTATCATCCACTCAAAAATCAGTGTTTTTTTTTTTTGTTTGTTTTTGATAGTATAAGAATTTGGCAGCAGTACAAGCAAAATGGCTCACCTGGACAGTGTGCTTGCTTTGACATGGGAGCAACCCAACTTCAAGCCTGGCTCCTATACCCCACTGTATTGAAAGAAGCTTAGATGTCATGGTATCTATCTATCTATATTTAGTTATTGGATAGAGACAGCTAGAAATCAAGAGGAAGAGGGATCTAGAGAGGGAGAGAAACCTGTAGCACTGCTTTACTATTTGTGAAGCTTTCCTTCTGCAGCAGGTGAGGACTGGGGGCTTGAATGTGAGCCCTTGTACATTATAGCTCTCAACCTGGTGCGTCACCACCCAGTCCCAGATGTCATCGTCTCTTTACCCCCTCCCACCTCCCAAATCAACCTGAAGCAGTGAAACCCAGAAGACAACAAAAAATGACATGGCACCAGTAGCCCAGGAAGTGGCACAGTGAATAATGTTTGGTCTTAGGCATGAGGTCCTGAATTTGTTCCCTAAAATCATATGTGCTGGAGTGATTCTCTGGTTCTGTCACATAAGGAGACTTGAATATGTATTTAAAATGCAATAAAATATTAGAGGCATGATCAGAAATAGAAAACATTGTTTTGTTAGAAATTGAGTTAAGTATGATTTTTTTGGAGACCAGGAGATAACTCACTGGTTAGGGATGTACTTTGCTATGTATGTTAGATTTGAGCCACAGCATATGGGAAACTACAGTACTGTGATATATTTCCCTCTCTATCTAAATAGAAAGGTCAGCCTGGGAGCAACGAAATCACATGTGTGCAGGGGTAGTTTTGTTTACTTGAGTACTGTTCCTTTTTAAAAATTTATTTTATGAAAATACAGATCAGGACTAATTAGCATCACTATACAGCATGTGTGTTACCAGGGATCTAACCCAGAGCTTTATGCATGCAAGATATGTACTCCATAACTGAGCTAAATCCTTAGACCTTGACATTTTTTTAAATAAAAAATAAAATAAAAGGCCAATTGGTGTTATGCTTTGCATGTGTGAGATGCTGGGATTGATCCCTGCCACCATATAAAATGGCACAACAATGTTCCAGTCTCATTCTCTCAGTTAAGATTTTTTTTCTTTTCCTTTTTTCTTTCTTCTTCTTTTTTTTTTTAATATTTATTCCCTTTTGTTGCCCTTGTTGTTTTATTATTGTAGTTATTGTTGTTGTTATTGATGTCGTTGTTGGATAAGACAGAGAGAAATGGAGAGAGGAGGGGAAGAGAGAGAGGAGAGACAGATAGACACCTGCAGACCTGCTTCACCACTTGTGAATCGACTCCCCTGCAGGTGGGGAGCTGGGGGCTTGAACCGGGATCTTTATACCAGTCCTTGAGCTTTACGCCGCATGCGTTTAATCTGCTGTGCTACCGCCCGGCTCCCCTTTTTCTTTCTTTCTTCTCTAACTTTCTTTCTTGCTTCCTTTTTTCTTTTCTTTTCTTTTTTTTTTTTTTTTTGCTTCCAGGGTTATCGTTGGGCTCCATGAATGCACTGCTGCTGCTGGCCATCTGTGTGTGTGTGTGTGGTGGTGGTGGTGGTGTATAGGATAGAGAGAAATTGAGAGTGGAGTGAAAGACAGAGGGGGGAGAGAAAGAAAGACACCTGCAGACCTGCTTCACCAATGGTAAAGTGACCCCCCTCCCACAGGTGGGGAGCCAGAGGCTCAAACTGGTTTCCTTTTGCTCTGTATCATGTACACTTAACCCAGTGCGCCACAAATTATCTGAATTTTTTCAAAGTTGATAAAGTGGAAGATGAAAGTAGAAGGGACTGTGCTTTAAATTTCTTTTTGCCTGTGCCCAAATAACATACAGAGCCAGAAACTGTCTCGGCTGGTAAATAGGCAACACTTTCAGTGCAACTGTTTCTTTGGTCTTTTAAAGTTGTTTTATGGGAAAGAGGAAGAGAGCAAGACCAGGACTCCGGTTGTGTGTGGTGCTGGAGAACTTGGAAACTTGAGAAACTTAACACATGCAAAACGTGCTATGTACCTACTGAGCCATTTTGGTTTTGTCTTTTAAGTGACGTTTGTGGCCTCTTATGTTCGTTTCATAATGTTCTATTAGCTTGTCATCCTCAAATTGAAAAAGTCAGGCTTAGGAGGGTTGACAAGTTGGCGGTTTTTCTGTATTGGACCAACATTTTCTGTATGCTAGACATTTGTCCACAGTACAGTGAATACTCTGGTAATCAAGATAGACGTAGTCACTTCCTTCCTGGGACTTAACAAGTAGGAAAGGAGAATGACATTCAAGTGTTTGATGTGACCAGTGGTGTATTTGAGATGTACACTGTACAGCGGGACAAGCAAGAACACCTAACTTGTAAACTACTGTTACTTTAGTGGTTGTCTTGAGGAATTGGTGCTTGATTTGGAGATCTGAAGGATGTAGTCGCAAGAAGTGAGCCCAGACTTGGAATAAGAAAGTATGATCTTGTTAAGTGAGATAAGTCAGAAACAAAAGGATGAATATGGGATAATCTCACTCATAGGCAGAAGTTGAAAAACAAGATTAGAAGGGGAGGTGGGCAGTAGCACAGTGGGTTAAGCGCACATAGCACAAAGTGCAAGGACCAACTCAAGGATCCCCACCTGCAGGGGGTTCACTTCACAAGCAGTGAAGTAGGTCTTCAGGTGTCTTTCTCTCCCCCCCTTCCCCTCCTCTCCATTTCTCTGCCCTATCCAACAGCAACAACAACAATAAAAATAAAACAACAAGGGCAACAAAAGGGGGAAAAAGAATTAAAAAAAAAAAAGATTAGAAGGGAAAACACTAAGCAGAACTTGGACTGGAGTTGGTGTACTGCACCAAAGCAAAAAACTCTGCGAGGTGGGGTGAGGGTTCAGGTCCTGGAACATGTTGCCAGAGGAGGACCTAGTGGGGGTTTTATTGTTATGTAGAAATTTTATACATATACAAACTTACTGTTGACTGTAAACCATTAATCCTCCAATAAAGAAATTTTTTTTAAAAAGGTATAATCTAGGGAGTCGGGCAGTAGAGCAACGGGTTAAGCGTATGTGGCGCAAAGCTCAAGGACCGGAGTAAGGATCTGGGTTCGAGCCCCTGGCTTCCCACCTGCAGAGGAGTCTCTTCACAGGCGATGGAGCAGATCTGCAGGTGTCTCTTTCTCTCCCCCTCTGTCTTCCCCTCCTCTCTCCATTTCTCTCTGTCCTATCCAACAATGAACAACATCAACAATAACAACAATAATAACTACAACAACAATGAAAATCAAGGGCAACAAAAGGGAAAATAAATAAATATTTTTTAAAAATTAAAAAAAAAAGTAATCTATTCTGGGGACCTGTAAGTTTTGTCTGTCTGGAGTAAAAAAAAACCAGCAGGAAATGAGACATTGACAATCACACAAAGCTTATAATCCTTATTCAAGTTTGGATTTCCCATTTTAGCTCTTAAATGGATGGTGCAGAATTTTGACGGAGTGAGGAATGATTTGGAAAGGAACTGGAGTGGGGGGGGGTAAAGTAGGGAGATGGCCAGTTTTAGGAGGGCAGATGCAAATAAGTGAAAAGATTTGAACAGGGAGAGTCCATCAGAGATTATGATGAGAGTTTCAAGTTTGGGTAACTGGATTGATGAAGATACCATTTACTATGATAGTAGAATTAGGAAGAGGAAATATTTACATATATTAGTGTGATGGAGGAGGGTTTGTGATTGACTCTGCTGAATTGAGTAGTTATTGTTTTCGTTTAGTATGACTTTCTTTTTTTTTTTTAATTTTTTATTTAAGAAAGGATTAATGAACAAAAACATAAGGTAGGAGGGGTACAACTCCACACAATTCCCACCACCCAATCCCCATAACCCACCCCCTCCCACGATAGCTTTCCCATTCTCTAGCCCTCTGGGAGCATGGACCCAGGGTCATTGAGGGTTGCAGAAGGTAGAAGGTCTGGCTTCTGTAATTGCTTCCCCACTGAACATGGGCGTTGACTGGTCGGTCCATACTCCCAGTCTGCCTCTCTCTTTCCCTAGTAAGGTGTGTCTCTGGGGAAGCTGAGTTAGTATGACTTTCATTTTAGCCAACAAACATTGAAAACCCACTAAGATTTAGGCATTGGACTTTAAAGATGCATCATGGTACAGTTCTGCTCTCAAAACTTTTAGGGATCTGTTATGGTTGCTATACTTCTACACATAACTTTTCCATAAGTTATATACTCTGATAAGTTTTTTAAAATTATTTATTCATGAGAAAGATAGGGGAGAGAGAGAGAGAGAAAGAGAACGAACCAGACATCACTCTGGTACATGTGTTGCCAGGGATAGAACTCAGGACCTCATAGTTCAGAATCCAATGCTTTACCCACTGTGCCACCTCCCGAACCACTTTTTGTTTTTTTTAGATGATTTCATGAGAGAGACTAAGAAGAGGCCAGAGCATACTTGGACCAATGGTGCTGTGGGCTGAAACTGCAGGCTCACATATACAAGTCCTATGTTTGACCACTAAGCCAAAGTTCCTAGCTATATTCTGTTAACCTTTTTATATTATATTTATTTATCTCTATCTAGTAAGAGTGAGCTGTATATATAGAGCACAGCACTGATCCATCATCCAAGGGGGTGTATTCATTTTTTGTCTTCATTGTCTTCTGGGGATTAAATCCAGATTCTCTTCTATGCAAAACCAGTAATCTACCACTGAACCACCTCTCACACCCATTATAATCTTTTTTAAATGTTATGAATAAAGGCAGAGGATAGGAAAGATTCCTGACAGTGGTGGACTTGGTGTTAGGGGGGAAATTCATATAGAAAAGTTGTGTTTGAGTGGAGTGCAAGAGCTGAAGGTAGTCTATCATTTCTCAGAAAATGGGACATTCAGAACAATATTTTGGGTACAAAAAATGTAGGTGAATTTGATGTGACTAGAACACAGAAACCATATGGTATAGTGTTTCTATGGGAGATAGGTAGGAAGGGATGTTGGGATCTTGTTTTGAAAAGACAGAAACATGCTAAGGAATTCAATGTTTATCCTTTTTAAAAAGATTTTTAATATATTTATTTTTTAATTTTATTATCCCTTTTGTTGCCCTTGTTGTTGTTATTGCTGTCGTTGTTGATAGGACAGAAATAGAGAGGGGGGAAAGAAAATTAGACACCTGCAGACCTGTTTCACTGCCTATGAAGCGAACCCCCTGCAGATGGGGAGCTGGGGCTCAAAACCGGGATTCTTATGCCAATCATTGTGCTTCGCTGCGCCACCACCCGGTGGTTTATCTTAATGATAAAAATTTTATGATCCAAGAGAGCGACATGGCCAGGGATAGGAGGTGGCACTGTGCAGGACCAGAAGTAGGGAGAGAACCTAATGGCAGAAAGGTGGACATTGAAAGAATCCTATTTGCCTAGAAGATTTTTCATTTATTGTAATTACTGGTAAAAAAATTTTTTTTTTTGTACAGCTAGTTTTTAAAAGGACTAGATAGTAATTTCTTAGCCTAGGGTCCCCTGTAGGCATTATTTTTGGAGAAAATTCCAGTCAAGCAATTATCTTTGCCCCATCTCAACCTCTCACAAGATGTTATCACTACTCAAAATCAAGAAATAATGGTCAGTAGTAATTAAGTCACCATACAGTTTAGGGTTTTTTGTTTGTTTAATATTTATTTATTCCTTTTTGTTGCCCTTGTTTTATTGTTGTAGTTATTGTTATTGGTGTCGTCATTGTTGAATAGGACAGAGAAATGGAGAGGGGGGAGAGAAAGACAGACACCTGCAGACCTGCTTCACCGCCTGTGAAGCAACTCCCCTGCAGGTGGGGAGCACAGTTTAGGTTTAATATGTGTCATTGAATTGATTCTGAAGGTGGAACTTTAATCAATATTAGCATCCTTATCTTTTAGTTAACTTCACACTAAAAATTAGCACTATACTAATAAATAGATAGAGCAGCGCAGATTGTTAATATGAACCATGAATATTTATTTTTCCTTTTGTTGCCCTTTTTGTTATTACTGTTGTTACTGATGTCATCGTCATTAGGACAGAGAGAAATGGAGAGTAGGGGAAGACAGGGGGGGGAAGACCACCTGTGAAGCGACTCCCCTGCAGGTGGGGAGCTGGGGGTTCAAACTGGGATCCTTACTCTGGTCCTTGTGCTTTGCACCATGTGCGCTTAACCCACTGTGCTACCGCCCGACTCCTGCTTATTTATTTTTTGAGAGACAGCTACAGCACTGCTCCACTTGTGAAACTTCTCTGGGCTTGAACTTGAATCTGTTGCATTTTTTTTTCTTAAGATTTATTTCATAAGAGAGAAAGAAAAACAGCATTAATCCGGCACATGCAGTGCTTGTAATCAGAATTATACCACTGTGCCACCTTCTAGACAGCCAATAAGTACCCAGCTCACATTCTTGATCAGCTGTACTTGCACCCCACCTCTGTTTTAAATTTCAAAGCTAACTTGAATATATTGGCATTAAGAACTGATTTTAAGTCAATTTCTTCCCAAAAATAATTTATTGTCATTTTGCCCTTTGACTACTGTTTCAAAATTCAAGTTGCCAACATGCATAGCTTTGTGATCCTATATAAATTTAATAGCTTATCATCTTTGATTTAAATTTATATATTGTTGTTTTCCTGGGAAGCCCTTGCAGAAAGAACTAATGTGTATGGAATCCTTAAACTAGGTTTTATAACTTCAGTACTCTTAACCCTACCAGTATAAAACTATTTATAGCTTGAGTCAGTTCTTAATCTGGATATCACTTTAGTTTTGTCAAGAGAATTTTTTTTCCAGTTTAAAAATGTTCAGGAAATTGTGGTTCTGCAGGTGTCTATATCCACCACCCCATCTTCTTCTCCTCTTTCCATTTCTCTCTATCCTATCCAACAACCAGGGCAACAAAATGGGGAATATGGCCTTCAGGAGCAGTGGATTTGTCGTAGTGCAGGCACCAAGTCTCAGCAATAACCCTGGAGGCAAAAAAAAAAGATTTCTGAACATCCTTTGCTTACAGAATATATGGCTTTTTCTCCAAAAGTATTTAACACATACATGACAAAGAGAGAGAGAAAAACTTCACCAGTGAAGCGACCCCCTGTAGATGGGGAGCTGGGGGTTCGTGCCATGTGCACTTAACCTTCCATGCTACCACCCAGGCCCCAATCTTCAGAAACCTTAAAGTACAGTGCTTGCCTAAAAGAAACTGAAGAACTCAGGTCTTTAACTAGGGCTGGGGAGACAGTACAGTGGTTATGCTCTGAACTCCCAGGTTCAATCCCCAACACCACCATATGCCAGAACTGGTCAGTTGGTGTCTCTCTCGGCAAAAACAAAATAAAACAAACAAATAAAACCCTGGCTCTTCCAGAGAAGACCTAAGTTTGAAATCTTCCAATTCTTTCATTTTGTAGATGTAGTAACTGATAAATTCATTTTTAGTAGTTTTAAATCAATGAACATTGAAGAACCACAATTTCCTGAACATTTTTAAACTGGAAAAAAAATTCTCTTGACAAAACTAAAGTGATATCCAGATTAAGAACTGACTCCTGCGCTTTGCGCCACGTGCGCTTAACCCACTGCGCCACCGCCCGACCCCCAAGTTTTTTTTAAAGAACGTGTGTGTGTTAAGCTTATTTATGTTTTACTTAAGTATACTGTTTTATTTTCATCTATATACATATATGTACGTGTGTGTGTGTGTATATATATATATATGTATATATATATATAGAGAGAGTGTTGTTGATGAAGAAGGTACACACAGAGAGATAAAGAACCAAATATCATTCTGGTACATGTATTGCCAGGGATTGAACTAGGGACCTCATGTTTAAGAGTCCAGTGCTTTATCCACTGCATTACCTCCGGAACCACACATCATTAGTTCTTAAGACACCTCCATGAAGGAGCAAAATCTTTTACAGGATTAGGGGTTGTCAGAAAACTCATGGCATCTTTTTCTATGCAAAATGCATCATGACTTTCCAGTAATCCAGTAGATTTAAACACAGGTATTTAGCTTCCTTAAAGTATTGTTGTTAGATGCCATTTATCACCCTTAGGAATAAGATATTGAAAGGTACTACCAAAATAACTTGGGGAATAAAATAATCAGTGAAATAACAAGATCTATTTGATCAGAAATCAAGTATAACTTTTTTACATGATTTTCCAAATTTAATTGATACAGTAATTGATAGCAAAAGGTCTATATTAACACAAGATAATTTTTAAAAATTACTTTTTGGCTAGAGTCAGAAATTGTGAGGGAAGGGGAGATGGGGAGAGGACAAGACAGACCTGCAGCACTGTTTTACTGCTTGTGAAGATCCCTCCCCACAGGTAGGGACTGGGGGCTTGAACCTGAGTCCTTGTGCACTGTAATGTTAAACTCTACCAGGTATGTATGCCACCATCCAACCCCGAGAATTTATATAAAATTATGAAGCGACCAAGGAGGTGATATAATGAATGAAGTATGAGGTCTAAGTTGGATCCCTGACATCGCATATGCCAGAGTGATTCTCATTTCTCCTTCTCTCTTCCTCTCCCTCTCTCTCCCTCTCTCTCTCTCCACTGTGAATAAAATAATAGAAATAGCAGTCATATAATTTGGTAAATAAAGAAGATACAATATTTAGCTGTAACAGAAGATAAGAATTGAGATTTTAACAAAGTGAGCCATCCTGGGAAGTAGGAATATTAGGAAATTCAGCGGCTCTCTTATGATAATGACTACAATTAAGTCTGTAATTAAAGTACAGGATTACCACTGGTGGGGGAACCCCTCTAATCATTATTTTCAGGGTCTATCAGTGTAAGCCCTCCTATCAACTTTACAATGTAGCTGGACTCTGTACTGTGATATTAAATGTTTTGCATAAACATGGAACAGCAACCAAGTGTAGCAGATTTGGCTTTAGTACAGGTTACATTTAAATGCTACACTGTAGGGCCTAAAGTAAGGCTTTGTGTTTCTGAAGTTGATTATCTTCAGTGAACTATATTTGTGGACTTTCATTTTTTTCTCAGATTGTTGAGAGGATAAGCAAGAATAATAGAATTATTGAGATGTCAAGGACAGTACATGATACATTGAGAGTTTGATTAAATTTTACTCTCATTGTAAGCCAGTTTCCCTACAGAGTGATGATATAGTTGAATGATAATAATGTGTTCATAATATTTAGTATGTGCCAGTCACTGTTCTAAAAACATTACATATATTAACTCCTTACAACATGTCAATATTTTCCTAATACATAAAGGTACATACTTCAGAATATCTATTTTTCTGAAAAGCTGTCGGGCTTTTGATTAGCATTACACTAAATCTATGAATCAATATTGAATAAGAACTGATGTATGAGGATTTGTGCACATTTGGGATATTTTCTTACTAAAGACTAGTGGTACATTTTATATTTATTAGGTTGTCAGAAAAGTTATGATGTGTTTTTGCATAGGAAAATACACCATGATTTTTCCAACAACCCAATATAATTTATCTGTACTTCATAATAACCTTGTCTTATTTTCCTCCAAGTCTTCTCCTGTGTTCCACACATTGTATTTTAGTTATTTCTGTGCCTAGGAGGAAACTTACAATAGTAAGTTTTAAGTGTGCATGAGGCCCTGGTTTCAAGCTCAGGTACCGCGGTGGTACTATGAAAGTTACTGGAGAACCAACTTGGCAGGTGGAGTGGTGTTATGGTATTTCTTCTCTGACTGTTCCCACCCTGACCCCCAGATAGAAAGATTGAGACTGGCATGAAAGCATAGTGATACTGCACAGAACTCGCATGCGAGAGGCCCTGGGTTCACTCACTGACCTCTCTAAAAGATTATTCTTGTTATTATTGTTTATTGCCACCAGGGTTCTTTGGGGCTCACACGACAAGTTCACTGTTCCTGGTGTCCATCCCCCCCCTTTTTTTCTTTTCCTCCAGGGCTATTGCTGGGACTTGGTGCCTGCACAATGAATCCACTGCTCTTGGTGGCCATCTTTTTTCCATTGTTGTTGCTATTATTGTTGTTGGATAGGATAGAGAGAAATTGAGGGGTGGGTAAGAGAAAGATAGACACCTGCAGACATGCTTCACCGCCTGTGAAGTGGGGAGCCAGGTACTCAAACCAGGATCCATACTTGGGTCCTTGTGCTTTAAGTGCCCTTTTTTTTTTAAATTGCCACCAGGGTTATTGTTAGTGAAGTGCCTACATAATGAATCTACTGCTCCTGGTGGCATTTGTTGTTGTTGTTGTTGTTTGGTTTTGTTTTGTTTTCTAAATAGAGTCAGAGAAGTTGGGAAGGGCAAGGGAAAGGATGAGAAGAGGGAAGATAAAAAGAAAGAGACCTGCAGAACTGCTTCACCATTCCTGAAGCATGTCCTCTGATCAAGACGGGCATTGAGAGGGGAAGAAGAGATGGGGAGAGAGGAGAGAAACCTGCAGCACTGCTTCACCACTTGTGAAGCTTCCCCTCTGCAGGTGCAGGTGGGGACAGGGACAAGTCTGGTCCTTGCAGGTGATAATGTGTGTCCTCCTCCAGGTGCGACTCCAACTATTCCCGCTTTGAGTTTTTAGTATTGCCAGTTTGCAGTTGTATTTTTTTCATTTCCAGTCTTCTTTCTTAAAATTTCTTTTTTTTTTTTTTTTTGCCTCCAGGGTTATTGCTGGGGCTCAGTGCCTGCACCATGAATCCACTGCTCCTGGAAGCCACCCCCCCTTTTGTTGCCCTTGTTGTTGTAGCCTTGTTGTGATTATTATTGTTGTTGATGTCATTCGTTGTTGGCTAGGACAGAGAGAAATGGAGGAGGAGGAGGGAGAGACACCTGCAGACCTGCTTTCCGCCTGTGAAGCGACTCCCCCACAGGTGGGAAGCTGGGGGCTCGAACCGGGATCCTTATGCCGGTCCTTGCACTTTGTGCCACGTGCACTTAGCCCACTGCACTACCACCCGACCCCCTTAAAATTTCTTTATAGTTTTGTTTGACTAAAAAATTGAACGGCAACAGTTGTTGTTGGGAGGTGATGCACGAATACTGTGTTAGATTTCCATGCATGAGCTCCCTAGTTCAAGCCCCAGTGTTGCATATGCCAGAGTGATGCTTTGGTGCTCTTTCGTCTCTCAAATGCGTCTTTAAAAAAATGTGGAGGACTGGGGAGACAGCATAATGGTTATGCAAAAGACTTTCATACCTTAGGCTCCAAAGTCCCAGGTTCAATCCTCAGGTTCAATCATAAGCTCTGGTAGCTCTCTGTGTGTATCTTTCTGTATCTTCTGTCATTAAAAATAAATAAGTGAGAGATTGGGAAACAACATAGTTGTCATGCAGAATTAATCTCATGCCTGAGGCCTCAAAGGTTCCAAATTCAATCCCCACCACCACCATAAACCAGAGCTAAACAGTGCTATGGTTTTTCTCTCTGTATCTCTCTCATTAAAATAAATAAAATATTAAGTTAAAAGTTGGGGCCAGGTTGAATGCACATGATACAATGCACAAGGACCTGTGTTCAAGCCCTTGGTTCCCACCTGCAGGGAGAAAGCTTTGCAGGTGGTGAAGCAGTGCTGCAGGTGTCTCTGTCATTCCCCCCCCCCCTCTCTCCCCTCTCAATTTCTGGCTGTCTCTGTCCAGTAAATATAAATAATAAAAAAAAAATTTAAGAAAAGTCACAGGTATTGTTATACTGATACTAAAGAGATACCTTTTATTGTTGCCTCATCATTTGCTGTCTTTCTTGGGTTTTGGAAGAGATGGGTTTTGCTTTTTAGCACCCCAGGAAAGGTTTTATGAGAAAAACTATTACAAGAGGGGAAAAGTGTCTCCAAAGCAAAGCATAATATTTTTTGTTTTATTTTTTAAATATTTATTTATTTCCTTTTTGTTGCCCTTGTTTTTTTGTTTGTTTGTTTTATTGTTGTTGATGATGATGTCACCTTTGTTTGATAGGACAGAGAGAAATGGAGAGAGGAGAGGAAGACAGAGAGGAGGAGAGAAAGAGAGACACCTGCAGACCTGCTTCACCGCCTGTGAGGCGACTCCCCTGCAGGTGGGGAGCTGGAGGCTCGAACCAGGATCCTTACTCCCGTCATTGCGCTTTGTGCCATGTGCACTACAACTCCTTGTTTTTTTTTGTTTGTTTTTTAACAGGTTAGCTCTGGTTTATTGTGGTGCAGGAGATTGAACCTGGAGCCTCAGGCATGAGTCTCTTTGCATAACCATTATGCTATCTACCCCTGCCCCAGAGCATAAATTCTGTGGAAATAAAGCAGTAATGGCACATTTAAGAAAACATAAGATAAAGTGTAACAGGTACACACACATACAATTGGCCAGAGTGGGGTGGAGAGGAAGAAATAGTTTCTTGATTGCTATTTTTTAATTGATTGGGTACTGATTTTTATTTATAATTTATTAGTGATTTAATAGTGGTTTGCAAAATAATATCACAGAGGTATAACTAACTTTGCACTGCATCTACTACCAGAGTTCTGTGTAAACATTCCACCACCTACACAAGTTCATGTCATTCAGTTGTCTACATATTAATGTAACCATCATAGTTTTTCATCTTAATTGGGTAGTGAATTTTTGTTTAATGCACTGGGTCCTCACACTTGCAAAACTCAACAACTTCCAAGATGGCTTTGTTTTTCCCTTTTTAAAAAATATCTATATGGAGAGGCATCATGGCATGGCACTGCTCCACCATTGGGTAGCCTCCCTTGGTGGTGTGGTGCTAACAGTACTCTGAGAGTGGTAAGCTGATACCCATGTGCCCTATCAGCTGAACTATCATCCAACCCAAGTATCTCCTGACTCTTGGTTATTTCATTCAGTGCTTGTAAGATGCCGTGTTTTCTTTTTCTTTTTTCTCCAGACTTTTTTTTTTTTTTTTAACCAGAGCACCTCTCAGCTCTAGCTTATGGTGGCAGGAGATTGAACCTGGGACTTTGGAGCCTCAGGCACAAGAATCTCTCTCTCTTTTTTTATGATTTTATTTATTGGGAGTCGGATGACAGTACCACAATATCCAGGGAAGTTCTACTGCTGTGAGCTCTAGTGCACTCCCTCTCTCTGTCTATCTCAATGAAAAAGTTGGCCTAAGATCACAGAAATAGTACATGCACAAGTCGGATGGTAGTGCAGCAGGTTAAGCACATGTGGAGCAAAGTGCAAGGACCTGCATAAGGATCCCAGTTCAATCCCCCAGCTCCCCACCTGCAGGAGAGTCGCTTCACAGGCAGTGAAGCAGGTCTACAGGTGTCTTTCTCTCCCCCTGTCCTCTCCTCCTCTCTTCATTTCTATCCAAGAATGATGACATCAAGAACAACAACAATAACTACTACAATAAAACAAGGGCAACAAAAGGGAATAAATAAATATTTGAAAAATATTTTTTTTTATTTATGAGAAAGCGGGAGAGAGAGAACCATCATTCTAGTACATGTGCTACCGGGGATTGAATTCAAGACCTCATGCTTGAGAGTCCCATGCTTTATCCATTGCACCACCTCCCAGACCACCCATGTTTTCCTTTTCCTTTGTTAATTTGGTGAGCAGTTTTTATAATTTTTTAGTACAAACTCTTTCCTGTTGTAGTGGTACTGCAGTGGCCCTTGATAGATCAGGGATCCACCAGGTAGCACAGTAGCCCTCTCGTCTTTCTCAACAAAGAAGTATCTAACACAAAGTGATTAACAGGACCAAGACTGAGAAACTCTAGACTATATAAACTCTAGACTATATATAATTTTCACCCTCCTAAAGGGAGGCTGTTTGTATATTGTTGAATGTGCTAGAAGTATGGTTTTTTACCCTATTCTGACTAAATTTAGTTAAGAATCTGGAGGCTGCAGGTCATATGAAAGCAATTTCACTCAGCAGATCAAGGACCTACTTTAGCAGGCACCATAATATCAAATTTACACTGATGATTCTACTGAACATTATCTTAAAGCAGTTAAAATAGTATACATCTCACTTGTATATCATTTATGACTATCAACGCAGATTTTCAGCTAGTATTGTGCTAAGATTTAATCCATTTTTCCTTTCATTTTATTTTAGACACACTTCCTAAGTGTTTAGTTTTATATGTAAAACAATCTCTAATACATGGGTGTGGGCAATTTTAGTGTATATGTATTTAGCACAACAAAAATGCAATACAAATAGCATTTTACTAGGTTAAGTTTAGAAATGCTATTTCACTATTTGATGCTAAACAAGTACAAGATACAGTTATTTACTATTTTAATTTTATCAGAACTAACCTTTATCTTTCTCCTCTTCACTTTTTAGATTTTGGCTCTCTCTTTGACTTGGAGCATGACTTACCAGACGAATTAATTAACTCTACAGAATTGGGACTAACCAATGGTGGCGATATTAGTCAGCTTCAGACAAGTCTTGGCATAGTGCAAGATGCAGCCTCTAAACATAAACAGCTATCAGAACTCCTTCGGTCTGGTAGTTCCCCTAATCTCAACATGGGTGTTGGGGGCCCAGGTCAAGGCATGGCCAGCCAGGCCCAACAGAACAGTCCTGGATTAGGTTTGATCAATAGCATGGTCAAAAGCCCAATGACACAGGCAGGCTTGACTTCTCCTAACATGGGGATGGGTACTAGTGGACCAAACCAGGGTCCCACACCATCTGCAACAGGTATGATGAATAGTCCTGTAAATCAGCCTGCCATGGGAATGAACACGGGGATGAATGCTGGCATGAATCCTGGAATATTGACTGCAGGCAATGGACAGGGAATGATGCCTAATCAAGTCATCAACGGTTCACTTGGAGCAGGTCGGGGTCGACCAAATATGCAGTACCCAAATCCAGGCATGGGAAATGCTGGCAACTTAATGTCTGAGCCACTGCAGCAAGGCTCTCCCCAGATGGGCGGACAAACAGGATTGAGAGGCCCTCAGCCTCTTAAGGTACGTGCACTTTGGGTTTGTATGTACTACGAATTTATCTTTTGAGTATTCCAGTAGAGGGAGGGCTTGAGGTTTAGCTATTGTTTTATTCTGTACATTCATGTAACCTCATGCTTCAGCATTGCCCACATATTATATTCTAAGGATGTACTCCTGTGTTGCCATAAATTTTATAAAACTCTTATGTTAAAACATTTTATAATTAACTGGAGTTGTATACTCTCACAGTTTATTCCAAATGATTCCTGTTTGGAATGTCCCTGCTTTCTGAGAAGGAGAACTTTTGATTCATCAAAACTAAAGTACAGGGGTCCAAGTGGTGGTTTACCCAGTAGAGTGCACACATTATCATGTGCAAGAACCCAGGTTTGAGTCCCAAGCTACCACCTAGGAGTACCTGTGGGAAGGAATGTTGTGGTATCACTCCTTCTCTCTCTGTCTCATACCCTCTATCAAAAAGGGGAGCAGGGGTGGCTTCTGGAAGAAGTGGAGTAGTGCAGGTAGGCATCAAGCCCCAGACATACCTCTGGTGACTTCCCCTCCCCCCCCATAAACATTAAAGTACATTATTTTACTATGAAGAGTCAACTAACATACCAGATGTTCTAGTTAACCTGATTTGGACCATTCTTCGAAGACTTCCTGATGCTGGGTCTTTACCAATCTGGACTGACTTCTGGGTTGGCGGGCAGGAGGAAGGGAGATGTACCACAGCACCAGATCTTAGTATTCCCATGTCATGTACTAGGAGTGCAAAGCTGCTTCGTGGCAAACCAGATATCCTTCTCAATAAGCTCTCTTTGGTCTGAATCACTTTTTAAAACCAACTTTATTATCTTTCTAAGTAGAGGATGCTTCACATCTATGAATATACATTTTTAGTTTATGAATGTGCTTCCAGAGAAGTGACTCCAAATTTGAATGGGTGCGGTCCTGTGTTTGAATTATACTGTGGGATATATAAGTGATCTTATTTTTCTCTCCCCATTAATAAGTCCTTTTAAAGTCAAACTGTAAAATTTTTACTCTTATCTATATAATTGAGGCATGATAAACACATATTTGATGCTTGTTCTTCCATAGTTTATTTTTCTTGACCTATACCTATCATATATTAAGTAAATATTAACAAATAAGAGAGTTGGCGTTGCGTGAAAGGTGATATTGGAGTTTTGTTTAGTTTATGAGAGCACTGATAGCTCTAGCCTACCATGGGGAATTCAGAACCTCAGGCAAGAATGTCTTTTGCATAACTAGTATGTTATCTTCCTGCCCAAAGATGTGATTTTTCTATAAGCCATCAAGAGCAGGTCTTTTCTTTAAGAAAGAGTAATTTGATCAAACATTAGGACTTCTCTGTTAAAAATTATGAATGTAAGAGAGTTCAAGGGTGAAATCTGATAGATGTATGAAAGCCCTATAAAATGTTTTTGCTGAACAATATAGAATATTGACTTCTTAGAAAAGGATTCTGCTTGACGCCCTACCTGCTTTGCCTTCCTGATACTTTATGTTGTAAATTAAAGTATTTAGAGAATGGTCCAGGAAGTGACACAACAGATAAAGTGTTAGACTCTCAAGAATGAGGTCCTGAGTTCAGTCTTTCTGGCAATGCATGTACCAGAGTGATGTCTGATTTTCTTTCTCCCTTTCCTACCTCATTAGTACATAAATAAAGTCTTTAAAAGAAATAAAGTATTTGGAGTAAGAGCCAGAAACAGGATCAAATATTTGGTACCTTTTATTTTTTTAAATATTCCCTTTTGTTGCCTTTGTTGCTTTATTATTGTAGTTATTATTCTTTTTATTAATGTCATCATTGTTAGATAGAACAGAGAGAAATGGAGAGAGGAGGGGAAGACAGAGAGGGGGAGAGAAAGACAGACACCTGCAGACCTGCTTCACCGCCTGTGAAGCGATTCTCCTGCAGGTGGGGAGCCGGGGGCTTGAACTGGGATTCTCATACTGGTCCTTGTGCTTTGTGCCACGTGCGTTTAACCCACAATGCTACCGCCCGACTCCCTATTTTTTTGTTTTATTTCTTTATTGGGGAATTAATGTTTTACAGTCAACAGTAAATAGGATAGTTTGTACATGCATAACATGTCTCAGTTTTCCACAGAACAGTACAACCCCCACTAGGTCCTCTGTCATCCTTTTCCCTTTTTCACCCATATTTATATTTAAATGGAAGAGCAAGGATGACAGACAGGAAACTTTCACCAATGGATCAAATATTTACTGAGTCTAGCTTTGATTCTAGAATAAGAACTGTGAATGAATTTCATAAAACTTAATAGTTGCATAAGACATACATTCACAGTATTTCAGGTAAATACTATGAAAAAAGTAAAGAAAATTTCATTGGAAGATAACTTAGGTTTTGGGTGAGATTTACATTTTATTTATATTCTTTTTTTTTAATTTACTTTCCCTTTTGTTGCCTTTGTTGTTTTTTATTGATTTTGTTAGATAGGACAGAGAGAAATAGAGGAGGGGAAGACAGACAGACGGGGAGAGAAAGATAAGACACCTGCAGACCTGCTTCACCACCTGTGAGGTAAACCCCCTGCAGGTGGGGAGCTGGAGGCTCAAGCCAGGATCCTTACACTGGTCCTTGCACTTTGTGCCATGTGCACTTAACTTTATTTATATTCTATATAGTCATTGCTGAGATTCATAGGGCCAGCATAGTCCCAGCAATAACCCTGGTGGCAATAAAAAAAAAAAGAAGACAAAAACATTCAAAATTATTTCTGAATGATTAGGAGAAGACAATAAGGCAGAGTGGTTTGCAGATTTTTGAACTAGAAAGTGACAGCACATACTGTAATGCACAAGGATCCAGTTTCAAGTTCCCCAGTCCCTATCTCTAGGCAGAAAACTTCACAAGTAGTGTAGATATCTCTCTACTTCCCTCTCTTTACTTCTCTATCTCTACTCAAAATAAAAGTAAGTAAAAAAATTTTTTTAACAAGACTTTTTAAAAAAAATGAGAGAAACAGAGAAAGGGAAAGACACTATAGCACTATAACTTTCTCCAATACAGTGGGGATTGGTCTTGAACCTAAGCACAGAGCATCACTGTTGAAGAGTCTGGGTATGTAGCAGTGGCCAAAGCAGACACAGATCTCTGCTCTAGGGGGCCATTTATAGGAAGGGAAAATAAAAAGTTTGAACTTTTTGTTTAATGTGGCGTCTGAATTTAAATACAGGGCTTCACACATGTGAAGCATGTGTCCTGTTAAGCTGCCTCCACAGCCCAGGTTTTTTTTTAAGGTTTGTTTATGTGGGTGTGGGTGTGGGGTAACCAGAGGAACCCTCTGACACATTGATGCCAGAATCAAACTCCTAGCCATATACTTGAGAATCCAACACTTTATCCATTGTACCGTCTCCTAAACTTCTTAAGATTTATTCTGAGATAAAGTTGCACATGAGATAAAGAGACTGGAGTCTTATTCTGGTACATGTGGCTCTGGGGAGCAGCCCTGGAAGCACAGGCATGCAAATTCTGTGCTGTACCAACTGAGCTCTTTCCTGAGCCCAGAGCCTTTTTATTTTACTTACTTATTTATTTTGAGACCAAATCGTTGCTCCTTCAGTCATGGAGTCCTACTTGTGTTTTGTTTTTGTTGCTACCTTATACGGTAACTGGAAATCAAACCCAGAACTGCATGTAAATCTCATACTCTATCATTGAACCACCTCCCACCCCCAAATTTTATTACTGAAATACTTCCTTCTTTTAAATGTAATACACCTATATTTTACACTTAGACTTGTATATTTATAAAGCACTTACAGCAGTACCAGATACATAATTGCTATAAATGTTTATAGATAAGCTGTTTAAGGTTAAGAGTGTTTCAGGTGAATATTTATATAAGACAACCAGTTTCCTCTTTAGGGGTGAAAAAATGTTCTATATTTTCCTTTTAAAGAATAAATGAGGTATTTAAATTGTTGCCTAAGTTAACTTTCAGTACCAGATCCTAAAATTACCTCAGATAGTTGACTACACTGATTAAATTTCTCTCAAAACTCCTCTAAGAGCATCAGGAGTTTTTCTGTGAGGCATGTTGATTTGAACCCTGTTGACAAATGGCAAAGGCCTTTTACACAGTTCACTTCACAGATGGATCTATGATTCAAGATAAGCACATAGCTTACTACAGAGTTAACCATAAGATAATCACAGGCAAAATGTTGTCAGTTTTGTTTTTCTCAATATAGAGCTAGGGATTGAACCTAGTGTCTCATTCTTGCAAGGCAAGATTTCTATTTCCCTGCCCCTAGATAAAACATTCAAAGTTACAGGGTCTGGGTGGGCAGTGGCACAATAGTGAAGCAGGTCTTCAGGTGTTTATCTTCCTATCTTCTCTCCCCTCTCAATTTCTCTCTGTCCTATCAAGTATTTTTGAAAGGGGGGAAATGGCCTCCAGGAGCTGTGGATTCATAGGGCCAGCACAATCCCAGCAATAACCCTGGTGGCAATAATAAAAAAGACAAAAACATTCAAAATTATTTCTGAATGATTAGGAGAAGACAATAAGGCAGAATGGTTCGCAGATTTTTGAACTATGCCACTTGAATTCTAGAATGTAGGCCATGCCATAATCCCCCTCCTAAAATGCATATTATGAATCTTCAGTCTCCTTTATGGGAATCTACAGTACTACTCTTCGGGAATGCTGGTGACAGGGACCAAGGTGGTGGCTCACCCTCTGGAGTGCACAATTTCATTTGTAAGAACCCAGCAGGGGGTGGGCAGTGTTAAGCACACAAAGCACAAAGACCTTCCAAGGATCCCCTGCAGGGTGAAGTGAAGCAGGTCTGCAGATGTCTCTCTCTCCCTATCTTCCCCTCCCCTGTCAATTTCTCTGTCTTATCTAATAAAAAATGAAAAATGGCTTCCAGGAGTGATGAATTCATAGTGCCGAGACTGAGCCCCAGCAATAACCTTGGAGGCAAAAAAAAAAAAAATCATCTTCAGACCCCCTGTCCCCTACCTGCAAGTTAGATGCTCCATGACCAGTGAAGTGTAGTACTGCAGTTGTCTCTGCTCACTGTCCCTGACCCTCTAAGAAAATAAAATTTAAAAAGAATACTGGTGTCAAAAATTTGTCTTTAATTCTTCCCCTAATGTCTATTCTCTTTCCTTTTTTTTTTTTTTTTTTTTTTTTTGCCTCTAGTCACTGGGGCTCAGTGCCAGCACTACAAATCCAGCACTTCTGGAGCCCCCTCCCCAAAATAGGACAGAGAAATTGAGAGGGAGGGTAGATAGAGGGAGAAAAGGATAGACAACTGCAAATCTGCTTCACCGCTTGTGAAGTAATCCCCTTGAAAGTGGGGAGCTGGGGGCTCGAACCAGGATCATAGCATAGGTCCTTGCACTTTGTACAGTGAGCGTTTAACCCTGTGAACCACCATGTGATCCACAAACCTCCCTCCACCGATGACTACTGATACAGTTTAGGTGGTATTTGTGTTTTTGTGGTCCAGGTAGAGGTTAGGTAGTTGGATATCTGAATTACATTAGCTGTAGAGAAGGTTTAACAGGATCTATAGCTGAAATATAGTATAGTTCTTCCTGTTATATTTGATTGTGGTATAGAGATTGAGAAGATCATGAGTGTGTGTGTGTGTATATATATAGATATATATAGTGGAGGTTACATTTCTTAATTCTGAAAGCAGAACTATGAAATACACCTAAAGGATCTGAGACTAGGGGCAAGGTGGTTGAGTGCACATGTTGCAGTGTGCACTGACCTGGGTGCAGGCCCTCGGTCCTCACCTACAAGTGGAAAGCAGAGCTGCAGGTATCTCTCTGTCTCACTCCCTCTCTACCTCTACATTCCTCTCAATTTCTGGATGCCTCTATCCAATAAATAAATAAAGATATAGTAATAAAAAGAATCTGAGACTTCTTTGTTGGTCATAGTGACCATAAATGTATGAGTAATGATTATTATAACCAGCTGACCAGCAGTCAGTATATTTGATGCTGTAGTCAGGTTGGCACATCCTGCCCATGACCTTGTTGTCTTTCTAACTTCTCTCTCACGTGTTATGGCCATTTTGAATATAACTAAGGAAATCTCAGAATACAGTGAGGTTAAAGACTGTCAGGCACTGAATACGCAGGAAAGAGCATTTGACTAGGGATCAGATCAGCCCCCACTTTCTCTGTTAAGGCTGTCCTAAGGGAAATCAATCATTCAATCTCTCTGTCTCTCTGTCTCTGTCTCTCTCTCTCTCCCCCCTTCCTTCCCCTCCCTCCCTCCTTCCTCTCCCCTCTTGCCCCAGAGTTATTGCTGAGGCTCAGTGTCTGCACTGCAAATACACTGCTCCTGGAGGCCATTTTTTCCATTTTGTTGCCCTTGTTATTACTGCTGTTGTTGGATAGGACAGAGAAATTGAGAGAGGAGGGGAAGAGAAAGATAGACACTTGCAGACATGTTTTACCAATTGTGAAGTGACAACTCCCCCCCCCCCCCCGCAGGTGGGGAGCCAGGGGCTTGAACCCAGATCCTGTGCTGGTCATTGTGCTTTGAACCAACCGTGTGTGCTTAACCCAGTGTGCTACCGCCCAGCTCCCCAGTCTCTTTCGTACTTTCCCTTGCTCACTTACAAAAAAAAAAAAGTTATAGATAATGATGCATTGTGGTTTTAAGAAAAAAATGTCAGGAATATGGTGATTATTACAGATGTGGGAGGTTACAAAACTTGAGTGGTGGATGTGGCATGGAACTTTACTTGTTATCTTACAATCTATTAAAACATGGGTGGTTTTTTTTATTTTTTTAATTTTTATTTTGGATAGAGACAGAAATTGAGAGGGAAAGGGAGATAGCATAATGGTTATGCTAGCATCTGGTGTACTAAAGGTCCTAGGTTTAATTCTTGCCCAAACACCCACACCACACTCACAACCCACACACACACCACACCACACCACATCACACCTTAAGCCAGAGCTGAGCAATGTTGGTTGATATAAACAGGGCATGTTGATATAAATAATCATGGAGAATCAGACTGTTCTGGGATGTGTTTGATTAAAGACATGGCTGGGAGTCTGGTGGTAGGACAGCAAGTTAAGCGCACCAGCACAAAGTGCAAGGATACCGTTCACACCCCCCTGCAGGGGAGTCGCTTCACAAGCGGTGAAGCAGGTCTGCAGGTGTCTTTCTCTCCCCCTCTCTGTCTTCCCCTCCTCTTTCCATTTCTCTCTGTCCTATCCAACAACAACGACATCAAGAACTACAACAGGGGAGTCTGGCGGTAGCGCAGCTTGTTAAGCGCACGTGGCACAAAGTGCAAGGACCGGCGTAAGGTTCCCGGTTCGAGCTCCTGGCTCCTCACCTGTAGGGGAGTTGATTCACAGTTGGTGAAGCAGGTCTGCAGGTGTCTTATCTTTCTCTCTGTCTTCTCTCTCCATTTCTCTCTGGCCTATCCAACAACAGCGACATCAATAACAACAATAAAGCAACAAGGGCAGCAAAAGGGAATAAATATTTTTTTTAAAGGCAGCAAAAAAGTAAATAAATAAATTTTTAAAAATGGAGTTGGGTGGTATCGCAGCGGGTTAAGTGCAGGTGGCACAAAGTGCAAGGACCGGCCTAAGGATCCAGCTACCCACCTACAGGGAAGTCGCTTCACAGGCAGTGAAGCAGGTCTGCAAGTGTCTTTCTCTCCTCCTCTTTGTCTTCCCCTCCTCTCTCCGTTTCTCTCTGTCTATTCAACAACAGCGACATCAGTAATAACTACAATAATAAAACAACAAGGGCAACAAAAGGGAATAATTTTTTTTTTTTAAAGAGAGAACTTTGATAAAAAAAAAAAAAAGTCACAAACAGACTTGATGGGCCTTGAACTCAAATAAATCCCTCTCTCCATTGTTACCAGTCATTTCTATCAGGAACAACAAAATAGACCCCTTTGTGGGCCCCCATAGGATCTTGCCCTCAACTTGGATCAACAATGGTAGAGAATGTACCATCCTCCAAAGGGAGAATGGACAACATACTCTATGCTACACCTGAGGAAGATGGGTCCTGAAATTGGGGCAGCTGGGAACGTTCCTACTCATGACCACAGAATGTGAGCTCAGATCTACAGGGATGCAGAGGTCACACAGGCTCCTAAGCTAACTATGGGCCCCAGATCACATCAAATCGATGGGGTTTATAGTCAACAATATTTATACCCCTTTCCCATATTTTGGGAGCTACCCTCATCCCTGATCCAGCTTTCTGGTCCTTTTTCTAGCCATGACATCATCTCCCCAGACAATAATTAGGATCCACCTGCATATTAGATTTCAGGTTCAGGCAAAAAAAAAACACTAGTATAGCTACAGGCCCTTTGAAATATAACTAAAATATGCCTACTAGCTATCTACAAAATGGAGGACCCCCCCCCCCCCAACACTTCATCTGCACTATTCCAGCCTTTAGGTCCATGATTGGTCAACAGTTTGTTTGGCTTTTTATGTTAACTCTCTTTTCAGCCACCAGGTTCCAGATGCTAGCAGGATGCGACCAGACTTCCCTGGACAGACAACCCCGCCAATGTGCCTCGGAGCCTCATCCTACTAGGGAAAGAGAGTCAGGCTGGGAGTATGGATCCCTGTCAACACCCATATTTAGCAGGAAAGCAATTACAGAAGCCAGACCTTGTTAGATAGGACAGAGAAATGGAGAGCGGACGGGAAGACAGGGGGAGAGAAAGACACCTGCAGCCCTGCTTCACCACTTGTGAAGCGACTACCCTGCAGGTGGGTAGCCGGGGGCTTGAACGGGGATCCTTAAGCCGGTCCTTGTGCTAGGCACCACCTGCGCTTAACTTGCTACATAACCGTCCAACTCCCCTTTTTTCTTTTTATGTTACCTATCTACTGTAGACAAACCTTTAATAGCTGAGGGGGGTCAGGCAGTAGCGCAGTGGGTTGAGTGCACATGGCGCAAAGAGAAAGGACCAGCTCAAGGATCCCAGTTCAAGCTCCCGGCTCCCCACCTGCAGGGGAGTCACTTCAGAGGCGGTGAAGCAGGTGTCTGTCTCTCTCTCTCCCACTCTGTCTTTCCCTTCTCCATTTCTCTCTGTCCTACCCAACAACAATGACAGCAATAATAACAACAATAATAATAACCACAACAACAAGGGCAACAAAAGGGAAAACAACTAATAACTGAATTATATTTACAGAAGTTCATACATTTTATGACATTTAATTTTTTGTTTTTCTGCAACAATGTCAATCAAGTTTAGGGTGATGCGACTACAAAAGTAAATGAACTGTGGTTCTTTCCCTTTTGTGTTTATGTTGGGATAGGAGATGCATACATTTTCTTTAAAAGATTTGTCTTTATTTCACAAGAAAGAGAATCAGAGTATCACTTTGACAAATGCAGTTCCAAGTATTATACTCAGGACCTGAGGCTTGTAAGTCCAGAAATTTACCACTAGTCCACCTTCCAGACCACAAGAGGCATGCATTTAAACAGATTATTTTATTGCCTACAAAAGGCATGAACATTTGTGACACGCCAAAAAGCAGCTTTATCTAGGACAGTATGTAGATGGCTTCATGGAAGTAGTAACTTTTGAAGTATATCTTAAAAGGATGAATAAAATATGCGACTGCTTATCCTTCTACAAGCTAAGTAAGCAACAACAAAAATAGGACTCAGGAGTCAAATAGAGTGTGCTAAAGTTTGTACTATTATATTCAAGATGCACGCTGTTCAGATTTGTAAGTTAATAAATACAAGCAATAGTACCATGAGTATGTTAAACTCAGGAAGATCATGCTTTTTCCCTTTTATGAATGGAAAGAAATAAGAACAGAAAGCAAGATAGCCTGCTGGACAGTCTCTGCAAGATATGATGAAAAAAAGTCTTCATTGTGTATTGAATACATTGGAAGGACTACAGAGGTGTGAGGCAATTAATGTAGAGTTTGAGAGGACTTTTGATGGAATTGGAGCTGGCTATGGAAGAGAGAGATCTAGTGTGATTCTTTTTAATTAAGCAAGAGCTGTAGTAGCCTCAGCTTCTGAGTATTTCCTACATGTTTCTAGTGTGTGATAATTGCTATCAGTAAAACATTTGGTTTCTGAATAATTACTATTCTGTTCTTTCAATTAATCACTATTCAGTAGTGTGCTATTTCCAGGTAGACATAGAAATCCTTTTAAAAGGATTAGAGCTTGTAAAGAAACTCAAATTACACTAAGACTCAAGTAGCTACTTTAATGAATAAAGCAGTTAGTTTTAAAACAGCAAGGAATACTTGTGGACTTTGGAGACTGCATATTCTGCCAGAAGGATTCTCAATTTAATATCACCATACTTCTAAATAATAAAAAAAGAAAAAACACATCTCCCAGATCACATTTTCTACACTTTATATAAACAAAATGCTGGGGTAAGCATTCAGATATTTAACGTAATCAAATTTTAATTTATTTAGTTACATTTTGTGTATTAAAGTGTATATAAGACATCAACAGTGGAGACAAATTGCAACTCTTGCTCAGTGGGCATGTCTAAAGAGTAAAGGGTTTTTATTTTGTGTGTGTGTATATTTTATAAAAAGTCACTATAAGTTTTCTTTTCCAGAGGCCCCCTACATCTATAATCTTAAAATTGTATTCCTATGAGCATACTATTCTGTATATATGCTCAGGATTTTGTTTAAAGTTGTCTTTGTAATTTAGGAAATGGAAAAGGAATGGTTATGTTTGTGAAGAGAATAAAATCTTTTCTGTTTCTTTTAGATGGGAATGATAAACAACCCTAATCCTTACGGCTCACCATATACTCAAAATTCTGCACAGCAAATTGGAGCCAGTGGCCTTGGTCTCCAGATTCAGACAAAGTCTGTACTACCAAATAGCTTGTCTTCATTTGCAATGGATAAAAAGACAGTTCCTGGTGGAGGAATGCCGAACATGGTGAGTAGTGATCTATTCTGTTATTGAATTGGTATTTTACTGAAAAACAAAATGTGTTAAATGTCTGTCTCCCTTTAAAAATATATATTCATTGGGGGCTGAGCGGTAATGCAGTGGATTAAAGAACACATGGCACGAAGCACAAGGACCAGCATGAGGATCCCGGTTCGAGCCCCTGGCACCCCTCCTGCGGGGGGGGGGGGTCGCTTCACAAGTGGTGAAGTAGGTCTGCCGGTGTCTATCTTTCTCTCCCCCTTTGTCTTCTCCTCTGTTGATTTCTCTTGTCCTATCCAACAATAGTGACAGCAATAACAACAACAACAATAAACAGTAAGGGCAACAAAAGGGAAAAAATAGTCTCTAGGAGCAATGGATTCCTAGAACAGACACTGAGCCCCAGCAATAACCCTGGAGGAATAAAAAATTGGATAAAGGTAAGAGAGAGAGAGAGAACCAGAGCCTCATTCTGGCACATACAGTGCCAGGAATAGAACTCAGGTCCCCATGCTTTAAAGTTCTAATGTTTCATCTCCTGCACCATCTCTTGGGTTGCATACTTTTATGCCTTCTGCTATGCATACAAGGATTGCTACACACCAGAAATGTAGTGAATTGATTTCTAGTAGTGTGGAGGCTTTTGACTTCCTTCCATTTCATGTGATACTCCTCTTCTTGTGGTATTAGTAAAGGTGCTCATCCAAACAGGAGCAAGTGGGACTGCTATAATTAAATTACTGGAGCCTGACAATACTGTGCAGCTTCAGCTTGTGAGTATTTTTATAAAAGAGAGTGAACTCTTTTCTCTTATTGGGGAGAACTCACTGGCAGAGGATCCTATTTTCATTGACCTTATCTCTTGATTTGTAGTCAGTCTGGGGAGATAGCATAATGGTTCTTCAAAAATACTTCATACTAGGGGGTCGGGCGGTGGCGCAGTGGGTTAAGCGCATGTGGCGCAAAGCGCAGGAACCGGAGTAAGGATCCCGGTTCGAGCCCCCGGCTACCCACCTGCAGGGGTGTCGCTTCACAGGCGGTGAAGCAGGTCTGCAGGTGTCTATCTTTCTCTCCTCCTCTCTTTCTTCCCCTCCTCTCTCCATTTCTCTCTGTCCTATCCAACAACGAATTTCATCAACAAGGGCAATAATAGTAACCACAGCGAAGCTACAACAAGGGCAACAAAAGGGGGGAAAAATGGCCTCCAGGAGCGGTGGATTCATGGTGCAGGCACCGAGCCCAGCAATAACCCTGGAGGAAAAAAAAAAAAAAAAAAAAACTTCATACTTGAGGCATAAGGATCCAGGTTCACATTGGAAAAAATGTCCTGTGAGGATTTTATTTCTCTCTTAGAAGTTTTTTGTTTTGTTTGTGTTTTTTGCCCATATTTCAAATGCTCTGCTAATAGAGATAAAAGATTTAAATATGGCATTCCAGAAGTGTTTGCTTTTTAAAATTGGAAAAATCAAATTTCTTTCAAAGTTTATGAAGACTTAATTTTTTTTCCTTCCTTAAAGATTTCTGCTAAGTCTCAAGCTCATTACTCTTCAGAACCTATAGACTAGTACTTAGCTTTTCTTTAAATTTTATGTATTTTCTTACAGTAGCACTGCTCAGCTCTGGCTTGTAGTGGTCCTGGGGATTGAACCAGGGACCTCAAGAGTCTCAGATATGAAAATCTTTTGGATAGCCATTATGCTGTCTCCTCAACCCCAGCATGGGAGTCTTTTTTGCATGACAATTATGCTCTCTTCCACAGCCCACATAGACTGGTACTTTCTTTTCCCCTGCCATTAGAGTTTACCATGTCTTTTTTTTTTTTTATTGAAACTTGTACATTTTTATATTTCATTTATTTTTGGATACAGATGAAGAAATTGAGTGGGAAGATGAAAACAGAGAGGGCTGGGGAGATAGCATAATGGTTATGAAAAAGACTTTCATGCCCGAGGCTCCAGAGTCCCAGGTTCATTCCTCAGCATACCATAAGCCAGAGCTGAGCAGTGCTCTGGTTGCTCTCTTTGTGTTTCTCTCTGTCATTAAAAATAAGTGAATGAAGGGGGCCAGGCAGTAGTGGAGCAGATTGAGCACACATAGTCCGAAGTGCAAGGTTGGCATAAGGATCCCGATTTGAGCTGAACCCCCAGCTCCCCACTTGCAGGGGGGTTGCTTCAGAAGCAGTGAAGCAGGTCTGCAGTTGTCTATCTTTCTCTTCCCTTCTCTGTCTTCCCCTCCTCTCTTCATTTCTCTGTTCTATCCAGCAACAATAACAATAGTAACAACAGCAGGGGCAACAAAAATGGGAAGAAAAGCCTCCAGAGCAGTGGATTCATAGTGCAGGCATCCCAGCCCCAGCAATAACCCTGGAGGCAAAAAAAAAAAAAGTAAATGAAATATTAAAGAAAGAAGACCTGGGGGAGTCAGGCGGCAGCACAGCAGGTTAAACACACGTGGCGCAAATCCCAAGGACCAGTGTAAGGTTCCTGGTTTGAGCCTCCGGCTCCCCACCTGCACGGGAGTCACTTCACAAGCAGTGAAGCAGGTCTGCAGGTGTCTTTGTCTCCCCGTCTGTCTTCCCCTCCTCTCTCCATTTCTCTCTGTCCTATCCAACAACAACAGCAGTGACAACAACAATAATAACTGCAACAATAAAACAACAATGGAACTAAAGCAACTAAAGGGAATAAATAAATATTTAAAAAAAAATTTTTTTAATAGAGGACCTGGAGCACTGCTTCGCCAGCCGTGAAGTTTGCCCCGTACAGGTGGGGACAAGGGGCTTAACCTTCAATTCTCGCACACTGTAATATGCACACTCTCCTGGATTCTCTTTTGGTTTTGGGTTATTATTTATTTGAGAAACAGATAGGACAGGGGAAGAGAACCCAACTCTAGTACATATGCTGCTGGGAATCAAACTCATGGCCTCCTCCTTGAAGGTCCAGCATTTTATCCACTGTACCACATCCCAGAAAGCTACCATGTCTTTAACTCTTTGTATATCAGTAACATAGTCATTGTTTTCTTACTAAATTAAGCTTTGTTTATGTTAGCAGCATTGTCTTGAAATCTGTGTTTAAAAAAATGGAGTCTGGAATATTGTAAACTATTCATAAAGTTTTGAATTGAAAATGTTCAGGTTTAAATTTATTAGAGAGTACATATGACACCTAACATTAAGTGGTTTTATCCCCTAGGGCCAACAGCAGGGCTCTCAGGTCCAGCAACAAGGCCTTGTGACTCCAGTAGCCCAGGGGATGGGTTCTGGAGCACACACAGCTGACCCAGAGAAGCGCAAGCTCATCCAGCAGCAGCTGGTTCTCCTTTTACATGCGCACAAGTGTCAGCGCCGAGAGCAGGCTAATGGGGAAGTGAGACAATGCAACCTTCCCCACTGTCGCACCATGAAGAACGTCCTAAACCACATGACACATTGCCAGTCAGGCAAGTCCTGCCAAGGTGAGTAGACTGAAAAGTCTTGTGTGCCCTGCAGTTAAATAATTTGAATTAGAGAAGAAAGAGAAAGTGTGTCAGTTCTGGACATGGTATACTGATAATGGTTCACTCAGTGTTAAGATTTGATAAAATTCAGTATCACTTTTGAGAGTAATTATCTAGAGATGTGGTAGAGGAGGAAGTTTTAAAGGATTCCCCTGATTTGAGTTACCCCAGTGAGGTTTTGTTGCCTAGCACAAGGCAAATACTAACTAACATTACCTAACCTAATGTAGATTTTCGGAGACATTAGAGATCTGTTTTAGAATAAAGTAGATTGCACAACTTGGTGGTAAATAAATGAATATATTATAGTACTAAAACTGATTTGAACCCCATTTTGGATGCTTTGTGACTTTGTCATTTGGATAGAGACAGAGCAATTGAGTGAAAGGAAGAAAGAGAGAGGGAGAGAGACACCTGCAGCCCTGTGTCACCACTCGTGAAGCTTTCCCCTGCAGGTGGGGACCAGGGGCTTGAACCTGAGTCCTTGTGTACTATAAGGTGCACTCAGCCAGGTGTGCTACCACCTGGCCCCTTTCGTTTCCTTTTGCTTTTTTAAAGCTAACTCTGAACAGCTATCCTGAAGGATTATTATTGAAGGGAGACAAGTTAACATTGTAGTACTTGTTAAGCTGATAATAAGTTAGCTGATACTGATTTTAAAAATATAACCTTTATTAAAAAGAGCTCATTATTATTTCAGTGGCACACTGTGCATCTTCTCGACAAATCATTTCACACTGGAAGAATTGTACCAGGCATGATTGTCCTGTATGTCTTCCACTTAAAAATGCTGGGGATAAGAGAAATCAACAGTGTAAGTAATTAAATCTTTTAAAAGTTTTTTTTCCTTTTATTTATTTGATAGGACAGAGAAATTGAAATGGGAATGGAGAGCAGTGGGAGAGAGAATGAGAGGCACCTGGACCACAGCTTCCACTGCTATTCCTTCAATAGCAGGTGGCTGTTTTCATGAGAAACCAGATCACTGCTCATCTTTGGCATTTGATGATGTTGGGATTTAATAATGTTGAGTATTCAGTCTGAGACCTCAAGATTACAAGTTCAGTGTTCTACACTGACTATCACCCTGGCCCTTTTTAGGCCCCTTATGCCAGAAGTATCAGACTCTTACTAGTGCAATTTGACAAAATTTTAGAGTGTTTCTTTATTATGAAGATGTTCTGTTGACCAGTGCTGTTGTATTAAATCATTGCTACCTTCCATAGTTTCATTATAATGTTGTTAAAATTTCACTGCTGACAAGTAAAATCCAGAAACTTTTTGTTGATAACTCTTTTTGAGAAAAGTGAAATTTATGCTCTAATTTAAAATTCATGAAAATGTAGGCAATAACTTTCTCATTTTACTAGTTACTCTTTTGTCCATGTTATGTAAATATTTAGATAAGTTGAAATTTAAAAATGAGATTATTGACTGTTTTTAAAAATTAAGAGTTATTATCCTGATTCGAGCCCCCGGCTCCCCACCTGCAGGGGAGTCGCTTCACAGGCGGTGAAACAAGTCTGCAGGTGTCTTTCTCTCCCCCTCTCTGTCTTCTCCTCCTCTCTCCATTTCTCTCTGTCCTATCCAACAATAACGACATCAGTAACAATGATAATAATAACCACAACAATGGTAAAACCACCAGGGTAACAAAAGGGAAAAAATGGCCTCCAGGAGCAGTGGCTTTGTGGTGCAGGCACCGAACCCCGGCAATAACCCTGGAGGCAAAAAAAATTAAGAGTTATTAATAGAGTTGGCAAAATAGCTCACTTGTATTGTACTGTTGTGCCATGTGTGTGAACCAGGTTTGAGCCTGGCCCCAACTGCACTGGAAAAAGCATCTTGGCTTTTTGTATCTGTCTCTCTCTAAATACCTGAAAATGTCATCCTGGAGCAGTGAAGCCTCAGTGCTGACCAAAAAAAAAAAAAGTTAATGTATTTATTTATTAACTTGAGAAAGAAGCAGAAATTCACCTCTGGCACATGAAATGCTGGGGAGGCCAATGCATTATCCACTGTGCCACCTCCCAGGCCATAAGCAAAAAAAAAAAATTTAAGAGCAGCTACCACAATTACTTAGTGGAAACAAAATATTAACAAAATAAAAGGATTGAAAGACAAACTTAGAAGTGTGTGAGTAACATGTGAGAAAAGAATTCTATTTCACAGGTTTGGGGGGAAAAAAATCATGAATAGCCCAGTAAAACACAGAACAGACAACTTGCTGCAGGGAAGAAATGTTAAGATTTACACTACTAAAAAAGCAAATAAATAAATTACCTTTTCTGTCACATTTACAGAAATGATGCTATTTAGTGTTGATATTTGCGCATCTCTTAGAGATTCATAAATTATAGGTGGAGGCACAATGTCACAACCTGTTGAAAAGCATTTGTGTAGTGACTTCAAAGCCTTTCATTCCAGGATATAGCTCACCTGGTAGGGTGTACACCTTACCACAATTGGAACCTTGGTTTGAGTCTTGGTACTACATTTCAGTACCATGGAAGCCACCAAGGAGCTCCATGGGTGGTGAAATGGAACTATTATCTGTTATGGTCTCTTCCTCACAGATATCTCCCCCCACCCACCCCACTTCTCTTTTGTCACTAAAACATGAAAATTTTTGGCCTTAAAAGGGGGGGCCGGGTGGTATTGCAATGGGTTAAGTGCACATGGCACGAAGCACAAGCACCGTCCTAAAGATGCCAGTTCAAGCCCCCAGCCCCCAACCTGCAGGGGGTTCACTTCACAAGCAGTGAAGCAAGTCTGCAAGTATATATCTTTCTCTTCCCCTCTCTATCTTCCCCTCCTCAGTATCTTTCTGTCATATCCAACAACAACAAGGATAAACAACAAGGGCAACAAAAGGGAAAAAGTGGCCTCCAGGAGCAGTGGATTCAAAGTGCAGGCACCAGCGATAACCCTAGAGGCAAAAGAAAAAAAAAGACTCTTAAGAGTAATGGTTTTCACTTGTGTATGATACCCCATAACACATTTTATTTATCTATTTTTTGTTATCTTTATTATTTATTGAATAGAGATAGCCAGAATAGAGGAAAGTGGTTACAGAGAGGGAGAGAGAGACAGTTGCAGCCCTGCTTCACTTGGGAAGCTTCCCCCCTGCAGGTGGGGACTGGTGGCTTTAAATTGGGTCCTTGAGCATTATAGCATGTGCACTCAACCAGATGCCCCACAACCCAGCCCCCTTATTTATTTTTAAGTCCATCATAAACACCCAATTCCCACATTCAGGGGTAAGCTTCACAAGCAGTGCAGCAGAGCTACAGGTGTCACTCACTCACTCTGTTCCCCCCCTCCCTTCTCCATCTCTCTCTCTCCATCTTCCCTTTTTATTTCTCTCTTAACAGAGAAAATAGGGGTAAAGTGGGGTGACTTTCAGGAGCTGAGAAGTATAGTCTTTGAGCCATAGCTATAAACCTTATTGACAGAAAAAGTGGGGAAGGGTAAGCCTTTTAAGGAAATAATTGAAAGCAAGATGTACGTGCTGAGATGTTTCATAATCACATTTACAGTTTTTTAAAAGTCATTGAAACATGCTAATCTTTACAGCTAAAAAAAAAGATGTCTTTTTTTCATTATGTTTAATGTGTTATCATTTCTTTTTGTTTCCTAGCAATTCTAACAGGAGCACCAGTTGGACTTGGAAATACTAGCTCTCTAGGAGTGGGTCAGCAGTCTACCCCCAGCTTAAGCACTGTTAGTCAGATTGATCCCAGCTCTATAGAAAGAGCCTATGCAGCTCTTGGGCTTCCCTATCAAGTCAACCAGATGCCGACACAGCCCCAGGTACAAGCAAAGAACCAACAGAATCAGCAGTCTGGGCAGTCTCCCCAAGGCATGAGGCCCATGAGCAACCTGAGTAAGTTTGTGTTCTCTAGTGATAGATGTGATGCTGATTCTCTGTGAGTGCTATAATATGCAGGGTTTGTTTATTATTGTCTTGTTGTGTGCATCTTTCTGTATGTTTTGTTTTGTTTTTGTTTTACTTCTTTAAGAAGACCAAGGAGGTAACTTGGCCTATTAGAGCACCATCTTGGATGCCCAACATACTGGAAACCAGAAGTCCAGTCCCATCCCTACCTTATGCCAAAACTGAGCAGTTGTCATTGTAATAAAGATTTCCAAGTATAGTTTATTGAATAAACTATTTGCCAAACCTCTTCCTATGATATAGCTGAGAGGGGAATGAGTGAGCATTTAATAAGGCTTTTGTAATTCTTCACTCTAGGTTCATCTGATTTTTAAAAGGTAGATTTGACCAACAATTGATCCTTTTGTTGTTAAGCAGTTAGACAGCATAATATTTATGCAGACGACTTTTATGCCTGGTACTCCAAGGTCCCAGATTCAATCCCCAGCACCACCATAAGCTAGAACTGAGCAGTACTCTGGTGTGTATGTTTGTGTGTGTGTCATTAAAATAATTAGATACTTAGTCCAGGACTTACTGTATTGCCTTTTTTTTTTTTTTTTCCTCCAGAGTTATTGCTGGGGCTTGGTGCCTACACTACAAAGCCACTGCTCCTGGAGGCTATTTTTCCCTTTTGTTACCCTTGTTTACTGTTGTTGATACTGTTGTCATTGTTCTTACTGCTGTCATTGTTGGATAGGACAGAGAGAAATGGAGAGAGAAGGGTAATTCGGGGAGAGAAAGATAGATACCTGCAGACCTGCTTCACCGCTTGTGAAGCGACCCCCCTGCAGGTGGGGAGCTAGGGCTTGAACTGGGATCCTTACACTAGTCCTTGCACTTTGCGCCATATGCAACTGTATTACCTTTTATTATAATGTTCGATGACATCAAGAACAACAGTAATAACTACAACAATAGAACAAGGGCAACAAAAAGGGAATGAGTAAATAAAATTTTTTTAAAAATATTTAAATATGAGAAAGAAATGAGCTCTGTCAAGTAGAGTGCCTACACTCCCATATATATGACCTATGTTCAAGCATCCACATCCCTTATGGCAAGGGAGGAAGCTGGAGTATTCTGAAAAATAAATAAATGTGGGGCCGGGCAGTAGCACACCTGGTTAAGCACACATGTTACAGCACACAAGGACCCGGGTTCAAGTCCCTGGTCCCCAACTGTAGGGGGAAACCTTCATGAGCAGTGAAGCAGAGTTGCAGGTGTCCATCTGTCTCTCTCCCTCTCTGTCACCCCATTCCCTCTCGATTTTTGGCTGTCTGTATTCAATAAATAAATACAGATAATTTTTAAAAATAAATAAATATAAACTAAAAATGTTTTAAGATATACATACATAAGTTGTACATAGTTGTCGGTTTTACCAACAACAAAGAAATGGAGAAGAGAGAGCTGAGGATTTCATCCCCCCCTTTTTTCCCTGTTTTTTTTTTTTCCTTCTTTGATTTAAGATTACCTTTTCTCTCCCTCACCCCACTCTCTTTTCCCTCATGTTATGCAGCTTGCATCTTTCTTGAATTTTCGTGTCTTTGTCTAGTTTGTTTGTCTGCCTCTGGCTTGCACTCATTTTTATTATTGGCTATTTTCTATTTGAAGATTTAGTTCTTTCTTTTTTCCTTTGAGCCAGGGCTTCACACATGCATGATTTTACCACTCTGGACTGTATTGTCATGCAGGTAGGGAAGAGATACCACATGGTTGGAGGTTCCCCCCTCCCCCGACATTTCCTGTGTGTTGTTGAGTCTTGAATATGGGCAACTCACAGTGGAGCAAGTCTCACACCTTACCAAGTAAACGTTCTTTCTAACCTTTGTCTCCTCTTACTTGTACGTTTTCATTTCTTATATACCTGCAGTTACTTGAAAGTTCCCTTCTGAGGATTTCTTCATTTCCCTTTTCTAGTGTTTCGTTACCAAAGGATTAGAGTTAAAATTAAATTTTTATTGCCTTGTTCAGCCAGTACTTTTTTAAAATTGGGATTAATGGTTTATAGTAAACAGTTATTAGTATATGTGTAAACTTTCTGTTTTCTTCAAGACACAATCATCCCCCAGGCCGGGTCTTCCTCCACTGTCATATACCAGGACCTAAAAGCCCTCACCCCAAAATTATTTTTTTAATATTTTACTTACTTACTTTTTTTATTTTTTACCTCCAGGGTTATCACTGGGGCTCTGGTACCTGCACTTCGAACCCACTGCTCCTGGGGGGCATTTTTTCCCATTTTTGTTGCCCTTGTTGTTGTTATTGTTATTGTCATTGTTGGATAGGACAGAGAGAAATCGAGAGAGGAGCAGAAGACAGAGAGGGAGAGCAAAAGATAGACACCTGCTTCACACTGCTTGTGAAGCGATCCCCTACAGGTGGAGAGCCAGAGGCTTGAACTGGGATCTTTACACTGGTCCTTGCACTTCATGCTATATGCACTTAACCCCCTGCACTACTGCCTAGCCTCCTATTTATTTATTTTTAAAGACTTTATTTATTAATGAGAAAGATAGGAGGAGAGAGAAAGAATCAAACATCACTCTGGCACATGTGCTGCTGGGGATCAAACTCAGGACCTCATGCTAGAGAGTCCAAAGCTTTATCACTGCGCCACCTCCCGGACCACTGTTTATTTTTTTAATGAATGAGAGATAGAGAAAGAAACTGAAAGACAAGAGACTATAGCACTGCTCAGCTCTGGCTGATGGTGATGCTATGGATTGAACCTCGGACCTCAAAACCTCAGGTATTAAAATCCTTTGCATAACCATTATGCTGTCTCTCCAGCCCCTACTGCTTCCTTTTTAGGAATAATTATTGTAAGCTCAAACTTCTGGAATACCTCAAATATTTCTTTTGTAATTCTACCTAGAAAAATAGTATAAGAAAATATATTCTCAGCATATAAAAAACATCTTTTGTTCAGGCACAAACCAAATAGGCAAAGGCCTACTTTTGGAGATGTTTTGCCTTAAAATTGATTTTTATTTATTTATAAATACAAACTAGGGCCATAGCATCACTCTGGTGCATTTGGCTTCATGCTTATAAGTTCAGCGCCCTAGCCATTGCACCACCTCTCACGCTGCTATTTTTCCTTATATACCCAAACCTAGTAAAAGATAATATGCTTGGGGTCGGGCGGTGGCGCAGTGGGTTAAGCACATGTGGCGCAAAGCGCAAGTACCGGCTTAAGGATCCCGGTTCGAGCCCCTGGCTCCCCACCTGCAGGGGAATCGCTTCACAGGCGGTGAAGCAGGTCTGCAGGTGTCTGTCTTTCTCTCCTCCTCTCTGTCTTCCCCTCCTCTCTTCATTTCTCTCTGTCCTATCCAACAACGAACATCAACAATGGTAATAATAATAACCACAACGAGGCTACAACAGCAAGGGCAACAAAAGGGGGAAAAATGGCCTCCAGGAGTGGTGGATTCATGGTGCAGGCACAGAGCCCAGTAATAACCCTGGAGGGGAAAAAAATAATAATAATATGCTTGATATGTGCTTTTGTCATATGAAAGTTGCTCTTCCCCTCCCTTCTTTAGGGGAGGTGGTGTGTGGAAAGAGGTTGTTATCACTAGGGCTTTACTACACCAGGCCAGCTTTGTCCCACAGAAAGAGACTGGGAAATATAAATAAAACTGGTGAAATAGATTCGGTTCTCTCTGTGTGTGTCTCTCTCCCCCCTCCCCATTCTCCTCTAAGAAAAAAAAAGAGAGAGAGAGACTAAGAGAGGGAGATATCAGAGCACTTTCTCTATAGTTATAGGGGACTGGGCTCCCACCTGGGCTATGTATGTACAAAACAGCAAACTATCCAAGTAAGCTATCTGTCAGCCTTTATTTCCTTTTTATTGCTCCCTAAATCCTAGATAATAAATAAAGGAAATGAATAGCAGAGTCGAATCACCATGACTGGGTCATATAATTTTCTCAGCACTACGCGAGGAGATTTTAAGAAAGTATCTCTTGGAAAACCTACTTCCTGCCTGTCCTTCCTTTCTATAAGTTGTGTACTCTTTAAAAAATTTTTTACTCTCATGTGTACAGTTTTTCTCATTCTGAGACAAGCTGTATACTCTTATGTTTTTCCTTTAAATTATATGCTTCTCCTGGAACTGGGAGCTAGACTTTTTCTTAATTCAAAAGACTAAACACAAACTCTGCCTCTGTTTTTCCTAGATATTTCTGTTTTCTTTGCCCCCCCCAAGTTATTCTTGTATTTTATGATGTTGTTTTTACTTCACGCCAAAAGATTTGTTTTAAGAGAGAAAAAGGAGTAGATACTGCTCTACCATCGTTGGTACTTTCCAGGGCTGTGGTAATCTCACATGGTATTAGACCTCAAACCTAGAGCCTCTAACATAGTAAGGAGAAAGTTCTCCCAGGTTGATTTCTCAACCCCCACACCTGTAGCCCCCCCTCCCAGATTTATTATTCATGAAAGAGTGGGCAGGAGAGTGGGTAGAACATCACTCTGGCACAGTATGTGCTAGAGATGAAACTTGAGCCTTCATATTGGAGAATCCAATGCTTATCCACTGTGCCACCTCTCAGGTTGCCAGACATCAAAACTGTTAAAGCAACTTATCAGTCATGACCAAACAATTTACACTTTGGGGTGATGTTTGAACCCAGTGGGATTTAACTATAACTGTTTTCTTTGGGTGTTTTAACTGATTCTTTAATGCTTCTACAGTTACAGTTTGTAGGGGGTTTTACTAGGAATTTTATAATTTTAATGATAACAAAGAATATTACTAGAGTTGCAGTCTAACCAAAGCCTACTGTATACAGTTATTATATACTCATTGTAGTTATAACTACTTTTCTTACTCTTAACATCTGTTACCGCGGGAAAGGGGTACTTCTAACAACTGCATTTCACAGTGGTCCTGATGCAGAAGCAAAGTTTAGCCTATTTAGGAAGCACGATGAAAGAAACAACAGCATGTTTCTTCAGTAAACATTGTTTTATAGAGCCAGGAGAATGGCTCAGCAGGTAGAGTGTAGGACTATCCTATAAATATATAAATATTTACAAATCTGACTGGCTATCTGCATTTTATTGGGACGTTTCCTTTGTTTTTAACTAAGCTACCTTAATGGTTACATTAATAGAATTGCATATAAATTGGGTTTTTTTTAAATAAATGAGAATAAAATACCAGAGCACCAATTAAAATTATTAATTGAAGAATCAGTCTGTGCATATACAGCTATTCAAGCCACTCTGAAGAAGTCATTAAGAACAGTGTTCATCCTAAACTCTGTGTCTCCTTTCCCTTCACTTAGTCTCTTCTTACTGGAGTCTTGTTACTTAGATTCCCTGTGTCCTTGTGACAGCCGCCTGCCTGTGAAACCTATGCATATTGTCCATTTCCCGCTTGTTCCTGATTTTTTTCTTTGTTTACCATTAATTTATGTCTACCATGTTTATATATATTTACTCATAAGACAAAATCTGAGAAACCCGTTATCACTAAATACTAATTCCCAAATAGTATCTCCCCTCTCCTATGTGTATGTGTCTGTGCCTGTGAATTTTGGTTAGAAAAGCTTCCCCAATACATGGTAATCTGAAACTTTTAAGTCTTGATAATTTCATACATAAATTCCTTTTTAAATTTTTACATAAAGTAATATTTCTTTTTTTTTTTTTTATTTGACACTGGGAAATGAACTCAGGAGCTCTCTTATGCACAATATATCTGAGCAAACTCTGGGCTCATTTTTTTTTTCTTTCTTTTTTTTTTTTTTTTAAATTTAAGAAAGGATTAATTAACAAAACCATAGGGTAGGAGGGGTACAACTCCACACAATTCCCACCACCCAATCTCCATATCCCACCCCCTCCCCAGTAGCTTTCCCATTCTCTATCCCTCTGGGAGCATGGACCCAGGGTCATTGAGGGTTGCAGAAGGTAGAAGGTCTGGCTTCTGTAATTGCTTCCCCGCTGAACATGGGCGTTGACTGGTCGGTCCATACTCCCAGTCTGCCTCTCTCTTTCCCTAGTAGGGTGGGTCTCTGGGGAAGCTGAGCTCCAGGACACATTGGTGGGGTCTTCAGTCCAGGGAAGCCTGGCTGGCATCCTGATGACACCTGGAACCTGGTGACTGAAAAGAGAGTTAACATACAAAGCCAAACAAACTGTTGAGCAATCATGGACCCAAAACTTGGAATAGTGGAGAGGAAGTGTTAGGGAGGTACTCACTGCAAACTCTAGTGTACTTCTGCTTTCTTACTTTGGTGCCACCAATGATGAATGAAATAGTGGGGGTTGTATTGTTAAATGGGAATCTGGGGAATGTTATGCATGTAAAAAAAAAAAAAAAGAAGTAGAAACGCAAAGCAGAAATTGACTGAGTTTGGAGTATGGCACTAAAGTAGTATTTCTGGTCATATTTTTTTCTGAGTTTTCATCCCATGGCATTGTTTATGGTGGTTATTTATCACTTTGAATATTGATTTCCTTATGATTTACTCTGTTTTGACCTAGATGCTAGTCCTATGGGAGTAAATGGAGGTGTTGGTGTTCAAACATCAAATCTTCTTTCTGATTCAATGCTCCATTCAACTATAAATTCTCAAAAGTAAGTATTCCTTTTGTTTGTGCCCTGTGTCTCATTTGCAGTACTTATTGGAATTACTGTTATTAGTAGTTTAATGAGAAAGATGCAGAGAGAGACCAGAGCACTGCTTTAACTCTCTGGCCTACACTGGTGTGGGGGGTTGAACCTGGGGCTACAGAGCCACAGACATGAAATCCTTTTGCATAATCATTATGTTATCTCGCCTGCCCTAGAATTTAAGTTCTTTACATCCATGATTTGAAGGTGTGATTGATTAATTTGATGACAGATAGTGTATTTGAGTCTGTACTCCACACTTTTGTGGACTTCTTTGAAAGAAACTCTTAAGATAAGCTGCTCTTTTCCCAAATACAGTAGGAACTTGAAAATTGCAACTTGCAAGCCCATTGCCCAGTGGATCCACTAAAATAAACTATCTAGAAAGTTACAGCTTAGTCTTACAACATAGTGCTTTTTCTTCTAAACACAAAATTTCATCTTCCCCTCCACACAGAGATAATGTGAATTAACTTTCCTTCACATAAGGAGTAACATCTTTTTACTACCTCCAGACTTATGTATGTTAAGTGATTTATCATTGTATATTAGACTCATTTCTGTCAACACTGACTTCTGTCCTGCTCCCACTTTTACTAAAATTATTTCATGGCTCCTTTTAAGCCCAATGTTGAATGAAAATGCCAGTGTGGCCTCCTTGGGTCCTATGCCAACAGCGGCTCAGCCATCCAGTACTGGAGTTCGGAAACAGTGGCATGAAGATATTACTCAGGATCTTCGAAATCATCTTGTTCACAAACTGTAAGATTGTAGGCCTGCCTTATTCATAAAGAGTTTTCATGTCAACATACTTCCAATCTGCCAGGCACGTAACCAACAAGAGGAACAGTACTGATTTTTTTTTTTTTTTTTTTTTTTTGTAAAGCCTGGCTGGCTGTTGGTACTATCGTACACTTCGGCTTATGTAATTGCCTTACAATTCTAACAGTTTTCCAACTTTAAAAATATGCAAACTATTCATTATGTTAGTTAAAAATCATTCTTTTTAGAGTTCTTGCCTTTGGAAAAAATGTATTTTAAAAGAAAAACTTGGATTATTCCCATTAGTTTGTGACAGTGAAATTTTATTTTCTATTCTTTCTGGTAAATCTTTTACTGTGTTTACTAGTTGAATGTGGTAGGGTGATGTAATCCTTCAAAAGTGCACATATCAATAGTTTGTGAAATATTTCTGCACTGTTTGTACAAAGTTGACATGTCAGGCTCTTTGCCTCGTGTTATCTCATTTAAAGAGTTCTTGTCTCATGCAAGAGGCAGAGAAAGTATTAAGAGTGGTAAACTGTAATGTGCACTGATTACAAAGCTTATACTTGCACATGCAATAGGGTTTGGAAGAGATAATTTTGTTTGAAGTCAGAATGGAGTAATAGTAGCATCTGCAACTTGGTGGCCAACAGGCAATGAAAGGGGGCCAAGCAGTAGTGCAGCGGGTTAAGCACACATGGTATGAAGCACAAGGACCAAGAATCCCAGTTAGAGCCCCGGCTCCCCACCTGCAGGGGAGTCGCTTCACAAGCAGTGAAGCAGGTCTGCAGGTGTCTGTCTTTCTCTTCCCCTCTGTCTTCCCCTCATCTCTCCATTTCTCTCTGTCCTATCCAACAACAGCAATGGTAATAATAACAACAAGAGCAACAAAATGGGGAAAATGGCCTCCAGGAGCAGTGGGTTCGAAGTGCAGGCACCAGAGCCCCAGCCATAAACCTGGAGGGGAAAAAAGAAAGGCAGTGATAGATATAAAGCATGACGAAATGTTTAATAAAAAGAAACCAAACAGCAGGAACAGAGTAAGTAAGAATAGTGATCTTAGGGTTCTAAGAAACTAGGAAATAGGGGCCAGGCAGTGGCACACTTGGCTAAGTGCACATGTTACAGTGCACAAGGACCCAGGTTCAAGCTCCTGTTCCCCACCTGCAGGGGGGAAGCTTCAAAAAGTGGTGAAGCAGGGCTGCAGGTGTCTGTCTCTCTCCCTCTTGATCTCCTCCCTTCCCTCTCAATTTCTGCCTGTCTCTATCCAATAAATAAATAAAGATAATTTATTTTAAAAAGTTAAAAAAAAAAGAAAAGAAAAGAAACTAGGAAATCGTGTGGTCCGGGAGGTGGTGCAGTGATAAAGCTTTGGACTCTCAAGCAGGAGGTCCTGAATTCGATCTCCGGCAGCACATGTGCCAGAGTGATATCTGGTTCTTTCTCACTCCTCCTACCTTTCTCATTAATAAATAAAATCTTTTAAAAAGAAAAGAGGGAGTCGGGCGGTAGCGCAGCGGGCTAAGCGCAGGTGGCGCAAAGCACAAGGACCGGCATAAGGATCCCTGTTCCAACCCCGGCTCCCCACCTGCAGGGGAGTCGCTTCACAGGCGGTGAAGCAGGTCTGCAGGTGTCTGTCTTTCTCTCCTCCTCTCTGTCTTCCCCTCCCTCTCTCCATTTCTCTCTGTCCTATCCAACAACGACAACAACAATAACTACAACAATAAAACAACAAGGGCAACAAAAGGGAATAAATAAATAAAATAAATATTAAAAAATCTTAAAAGAAAAGAAAGAAACTAGGAAATCAGGAGCTATGTGATGGCGCAGCAGGTTAAGTGCACATGGCACAAAGTACACGGACCGGCATCAGGATCCCGGTTTGAGCCTCTGGCTCCCAACCTGCAAGGGGTTCGCTTCACCAGCAGTGAAGCGGGTCTGGAGGTGTCTGTCTTTTCTCCCTCCTCTCTCTCTTCCCCTCCTCTCTCTGTTTCTCTCTGTCCTATCCAACAGGGACAGCAATAACAACAACAGTAACAGCAATGGTAAACAACAAAGGCAACAAAAGGGAAAAATTAAAAAATAAATAAAAAAAAATAAAATAAACTTAAAAAAAAAAAAGAAGGTAGGAAGTCTATTTAGGTATGTTTCTAGGAGCCCATAACTCCAGTAATTTTTGCTTTAGTTTCGTAGCTAAGATGGAGATAGACTAAAAATATTGTCTGGGAAGATGTAATCAGAGTTGAGAATAAAAACAGAAAGTTAGATTAGAGCAGAAAGTAGCTCACAAACTTGAAGAGAGTATATATATATACAATTAACTGTTTACCACCTCAATCTGACCCAGGACCTGTGTATATTTTTTTTAGCACAGGAGCCTGTATAACCTCTGAGTCCCTGTCAGTCTGAGCCCTACAGTCCATGGTCACAGTTGGGAACATTCTAGGCTGCACTCACTTTTAGGACCAGTGATTCTTGAGTGGCAGAGTAGACTGACCCAGCCTCCCTTCAGAAAGTAAGCAGTCCGAACCATTGCTACTTTATAGTGAGGGCATGGTCCTAGAGAGGCCTTCGAAAGGGCTTATGATTATGCTATGATGGAAGTAACCAGTTTTGGAAGAGAGAAGGGTTTTATTAGAGGTCTAAGCCTTTATGGATTCATGCATACCCTTTTCAGGAAAATCCTTTTTACTACAAGAAAACAAATATCTTTTGGCCAGTATATTAGATACATCCCACTTTCTTTCTTTCCTTCTTTTTTTTTTTATATTCCCTTTTTGTTGCCCTTGCTGTTTATTGTAGTTATTGTTGTCTGTCTTCATTGTTAAATAGGACAGAGAGAAAAGGAGAGAGGAGGGGAAGACAGAGAGGGGGAGAGAAAGAAAGACTACTGCTTGTGAAGTGACTCCTCTGCAGGTGGGCAGCTGAGGGCTCGAACCGGGATCCTTACATTAGTCCTTGTGCTTTGCGCCACATGCACTTACCCCGCTGCGCTACCACCCAACTCCCAACATCCCACTTTCCCCTGCCTCTTGGCTTTACCACTCTGGTCCAACTTTTTCAATCAGAAAATGAGAGCAGCATCACAATACCAGTGCTGCTTCTAGCATTGTAATACTCCCAGGAGTCCCATGTGATATTACTAGAGGCTCAAAACTAGGTCATGTGCATGGCAGTTACCCTCCCAAGTGAACTGCCTAACTAGGCTGCCACTTCACTAAATGTATTTGTTTCCTAAAAATGAGTAAATACTGATCAGGAAAAGGTTTAAAGTATTATATGTTGCTTTAATTAACTGAACATGTTATAGTAGTGATGGATTTTCTATTCACTAGTGTTCAAGCCATATTTCCTACTCCGGATCCTGCTGCTTTAAAAGACAGGCGGATGGAAAACCTAGTTGCATATGCCCGGAAAGTGGAAGGGGATATGTATGAGTCTGCAAATAATAGGGTGAGTGTCTGTTTTTCTATATAAAAATTTCCTGTAGGGGCCAGGCAGTGGTGCACGTAGCTAAGAACACACACTAGAGAAAACCTGACCAATCAGGGCTTTGGTCTTGCATGGGCCACCAGGTTCCAGATGCTACCAATGTGTCCTGGAGTCCCGCTTCCTCAGAGCACTGCCCCACTAGGAAAAGAGAGAGACAGGCTGGGAGTATGGATTGATCTGCCAACACCCATCTTCAGCAGGGAAGCAATTATAGAAGCCAGACCTTCCACCTTCTGCACCCCATAATGGTCATGGGTCCATACTCCCACAGTTAAAGATAGGAAAGCTATCAAGAGAGGGGATGGGATACGGAGCTCTGGTGATGGGAATTGTACCCCTCTTTTCCTATGGTCTTGTCAGTGTTTCCATTTTATAAATAAATATATTAAAAATAATACTAAATGAACAATATAGTATGTTAACGTGTATAATAAAAACTTGTTAAAGTAAAAAGAACAAAAGCACACACGAAAATGTGCAAAGATCTGGGTTCAATCCCCTGAGTCTCACCTACAGGAGGAAATCTTCACAAGTGGTGAAATATGAGTTGCAGGTGTCTTATCTCTGTCACTCTCTTATCTTCCCCTCCCCTCTCAATTTCTCTCTGTTTCTACCTAATAATAAATTTAAGAAATTTTTTTTAATTCCTATACAGAATCTAAAATATGTACTTGTTCTGGTTATTTTTCCCTTCTTTGTAATATATACAAATAATTCCATACTTTAAAAAAATAACCCTTTAGTAATCCTTCCTTGTTCTCATTGAACATAGTCAAGATTATAGAACAGTCTTCCTTTCTATGGCCATACCACCCTGAACACGCCTGATCTCATCTGATCTCAGAAACTAAGCAGGGTCAGGCTTGGTTAGTACTTGAATGGGAGAACAGTCTTCCTGAAGTGTATTCTTGTGGCACTTTATCAAGGTTTTCCTCTGTCAATATACAAAGTGGTTAATAGTGCTGTGCTATTTTCACTAAGATGTGGTGAATCAGTTTATTATTTTCATCTCTGAGCATTTTGGTTTCTGAACTAGTTGAACTTTTTTTTTACCAGACCACTGCGCAGCTCTACCTTATTCAACCTGAGACCTCAAAGCCTCAAGCATGAGTCTGTTTGCATAACCATTATGCTATCTCCCCCACCAAAGTTGAACTTGCTGAACGTGTGTGTGTGTGTGTGTGTGTGTGTTAACAACTTATTTTAAGAGGTCATGCTTTTCTATCTTTGTAGGTACATGATAAAACTGCTTTTCAGATTACTTCAGATATGAGCTTATATTTAGAATGATCTAAGAGAATAGAACAGATTCTAGGGAGTCAGGCAGTGGTGCAGCGGGTTAAGCGCACGTGGCGCAAAGCGCAAGGACCGGCGTAAGGATCCCGGTTCAAGACCCTGTCTCCCCACCTGTAGGGGAGTCGCTTCACAGGCAGTGAAGCAGGTCTGCAGGTGTCTATTTTCCTCTCCCCCTGTCTGTCTTCATTTCTCTCTGTCCTATCAAACAACGACAACGATATCATCAACAACAACAACAATAATAACTACAACAATAAAAAAAACAAGGACAAAAAAAGGCGTATTTTAAAAAAAAACATATTCTATTACCTTCTTTTGGTTTCTGCCTCTACCTGTTTAAATGAAGCTAATAATTCTTCTTAGTTGATTTTTGTTGTTTTATGGTGGTTTCTCTATTTCTTCATCTCTGTTTTACTTCCATAATTCACAAAGGCGGAATACTACCATCTACTAGCTGAGAAGATCTATAAGATCCAGAAAGAACTAGAAGAAAAACGAAGAACAAGATTGCAAAAACAGAACATGCTACCAAATACTGCAGGCATGGTGCCAGTTTCCATGAACCCAGGGCCTAACATGGGGCAGCCACAACCAGGAATGAATTCTAGTAAGTTCTTTCAATATAGTTTGAGGAGAATTTGGTAACAAAATAGTTTGTTTCTTACCAAAGTCCTAAATTTCCATTAATTATTTATTCAGAGGATTTTCTAATGAATGTTATGTTACCTCGCAAGGAAAATAATCACATCCTATTAAAAACGTTATTATCTTTAAAGATTTCTGGACATGGTACATAATACATCTTAATAATCCATTATTTTTAGAGCCTGTGATGATTTTTCTCTCATAGTGACACCTAGAAAAGGATAATCCGAAGGGACTGAGAGAGATCTTCTGATAGAGTACACACTTTGCCTTCTGTGAGGACCCAGATTTGAGCTTCTCATTACTACCTGGGAAGACATGCATAGAGGAAGCCACACAAATGATGGAGCATTGCTGTGGTGTCTCCCTGCCCCTCTCTCTGTCACTTACCCTCTGTCTCTTACCCTTTGTCTAAAAATAGTCTGCCAAGACTAGTGAAATCATCAAGCAAGAAGCCCTAGCAAAAAAGAAAGAAAAGCAGCAGCCTGCATTTTCAGAGCCACATGGCATTATAAAAACTAAACATGAGCAGACAGGTGGCTCACTCAGTATATAAGTACATTACCTTGGGAGTCGGGCAGTAGCGCAGCGGGTTAAGCACAGATGGCGCCAAGCACAAGGACCGGAGTAAGAAACCCAGTTTAGGGAGTCGGGCGGTGGCGCAGTGGGTTAAGCACATGTGGCGCAAAGCGCAGGGACCGGCGTAAGGATCCCGGTTCGAGCCCCCGGCTCCCCACCTGCAGGGGAGTCGCTTCACAGGCGGTGAAGCAGGTCTGCAGGTGTCTGTCTTTCTCTTCCCTTCTCTGTCTTCCCCTCCTCTCTCCATTTCTCTCTGTCCTATCCAACAACAAATTGTGTCAACAAGGGCAATAATAATAACCACAACGAAGCTACAACAAGGGCAACAAAAGGGGGGAAAAATGGTCTCCAGGAGCAGTGGATTCATGGTGCAGGCACCGAGCCCAGCAATAACCCTGGAGGAGGAAAGAAAATAATAAAAAATAAAAGAAACCCAGTTTGATCCCCTGGATCCCCACCTGCAGGGGGTCGCTTCACAAACAGTAAAGCAGGTCTGCAGGTGTCTGTCTTCTCCCCCCCCTTCTCAGTTACTCTGTCCTATCTATCAACAGCAATAATAATTAATAATAACAACAATGGGAAAAAATAGCCTCCAGAAGCAATGGATTTGTAGTACAGGCACTGAGCCCCAGTAATAACACTGGAGTCAAAAAAAAAAGAACAAAAAATATATATACTTTTTTTGCCTCCGGGGTTATTGCTGAGGCTGCACCACAAATCCTCTACTCCTGGAGACCATTTTTTTCCCCTTTTGTTGCCCTTGTTTTTTTTTGTTTGTTTGTTTTTCATTATTGTGGTTATTGTTATTTTTGTTGTTGCTATCATTGGATAGGACAGAGAGAAATCGAGAGAGGAGGGGAAGGCAGAGGGGGAGAGAAAGATAGACACCTGCAGACCTGCTTCACTGCTTGTGACGTGACCCCCCTGCAAGTGGGGAACCAGGGGCTCGAACCGGGATCCTTAGGCCAGTCCTTGCGCTTCGTGCCACGTGCACTTAACCCACTGTGCTATCACCTGACTCCCAGTAATTTTTTAAATTTGATGTTACTTGTCACAGTTTCTTATTGATGCAGTGTATCCAACAGATAAAAATTATGCGTCTGGAAATAACTCAGCAGGTATAGTGTAGACCTTGTATTCAAACTCCAGCACACTGTAGGAGCAGGATAGACAGCTTCAAAGGGAATCCCATGGGTGATGATGCTTTGGTGTTTCTAACCTCTCTTTCTATAAAGTGTATATAGTAAAGATTACTGGAAAAGGGAGCTGCACTTTCTATAAAGTGTATATAGTAAAAATTACTGGAAAAGAGAGCTGCTAGTCAGTGTTACACACACATATGAGGCCCAGTTCATTCCCAATTGCCACATTAAAAAATAATATCAACCACGGGACTAGATCACACACATTACCATGTGCACTGAGACTAGATCACACACATTACCATGTGCAAAGACCCAGGTCCAAACCCTAGTACCTATCTGCAGGGAGAATCTTCACAAGCAGTGAAACTTAGTTGTCTCTTAGTCTCTTTCCCTCTACCTCACCCTGTCTTCCAAATTTATTTTCTATTAAAGGGAGGGGGCACTGGGAGTGGTGGGTTCATTGTACAAGCACTAAGCCCCAACAATAACCCTGGTGGCGATTAGAAATAATAACAAGGAGTCGGGCAGTAGCACAGTGGTGCAAAGCACAAGGACCACCGGCATAAGGATCCTGGTTCAAGCCCCCGGCTTCCCACCTGCAGGGGAGTCGTTTCACAGGTTGTGAAGCAGATCTGCAGGTGTATGTCTTACTAGCCCCCTCTCTGTCTTCCCCTCCTCTATTTCTCTCTTCTTTCTCCTATCCAATGACATCAATAACAACAACGACTACAATAAAAACGAGCAACAAAAGGAAATAAATATTTTTTTTAATGTTTATTTTATTCCCTTCTGTTGCCCTTGTTGTTTTATTGTTGTAGTTATCGTTGTTGTTGGTGGTGTTGGATAGGACAGAGAGAAATGGAGAGAGGCGGAGAGAGAGAAAGACACCTACAGACCTGCTTCACTGCCTGTGAAGCGACTCCCCTGCAGGTGGGGAGTCAAGGGCTCGAACCGAGATCCTTAGACCAGTCCTTGCACCAGTCCTTGTGCGTTGTGCCACGTGCGTTTAACCCACTGCACTACAGCCCGACTCCTGGAAATAAATATTTAAAAGAAAAAGAAATTTAAGGGGGTCGGGTGGTAGCGCAGTGGGTTAAGCATACGTGGCACAAAGTACAAGGACCCGCATAAGGATCCTGGTTCAAGCCCCCGGCTCCCCACTTGCAGGGAGGTCACCTCACAATCGGTGAAGCAGGTCTGCAGGTGTCTATCTTTCTCTCCCCCTCTCTGTCTTCCCCCTCCTCTCTTCATTTCTCTCTGCCCTATCCAACAACAAGGGCAACAAAAAAGGGGGAAAAAAACAGTCTCCAGGAGCAGGGGATTTGTGGTGCAGGCACCGAGCCCCAGCAATAACCCTGGAAGCAAAAAATTAATTAAATAAATAAATTTAAATCAAGTCTAAAGTCTTCACAGATTTTAAGTTTTAATCTTTGATTGAAAGCAACATGGTACTAATAAAGACAGGAGCATTTATTTTTTTATTTTACTAGAGCATTGATCAGCTCTGGCTTATGGTGGCTTATGGATTGAACCTGGGACTTTGGAGCCTCGGGCATGAGAGTCTGTTTGCATAAATATTATGCTATCTACCCCTGCCCCATATTTTAATTTAAAAGGTACTGATTTGCTTAACATGTAACAGTGAGGAAGGCTGAAAATCACTAGACACACTTTGAAATATCTAAGGCTTTTGGGGGTAGAGAAGATAACATAATGCTTATGCAAACACTCATGTCTGAAGCTACAAAATCCCAAGTTCAATCCCTCACACCACCATAAGCCACAGCTGAGTAGTGGCTCTGGTAAATAAATAAAGTAAATCTTATGGGCTAAAATGTGTGTAGTAACTTGACTGAAATAATATTGTTGGTGAGAATGTAAATGTTCATTTCCTTAAACCTAACCATTTCATTTATAAGAACTTAATTCCAAGCAGTATCGGTACAATTCCATAAAAATATCCACAGATGGCATAATTTACAGTATTAAAACTATAAGGACCTAGAACTTTAGTGGGTGTGATGTGGAACTACACCCTGTAATCTTACAATCTTGTAAACCACTATTAATCAAAATTATAAAGTTCCCCCCCACACTGGATATGACTGAAAAACTACAGTGCACAAAGACCCAGGTTCAAACCCCTGATTCACACCTGTGGTGGGAATGCTTCACCAATGGTGAAGCAGTACTGTAGGTGTCTCTTTTTCTCCACCCCCTCAGACTCCCCTTTCTTTCTCAGCTTCTGTGTATAAAAGAAAGTCCACTGGGAACAATAGATTTGTCATGCAGGCGCCAACCTCCAGCAATAGCCCTGGTGGCAAAAAATAATATAAAAACATATTAAAATTGCTCCAGTATTATCCTACTAAAGTAATCATACACTAGAATGTTCTGATGCATCTCTAGAGCCCATTACAAAATGTACCTTTTACCTTTCAGAACTAGAACTATTAGTAACCCTCTGCTTAAAAGTAGGGATGGGGACTAGTAAAATAGTTTACTTGGGAGGGTGTCTGCTTTGCTCTGTGTGCATCCCAGCTTCAGGCCTAACTCCCCAACACATTAGGGGAAGCTTTTGTTGCGGTGTCTTTCTCTCCTCCTGTGTGTATCTGGAAAAGTAAATTAAAAAACAGTAAAGGTCATGATATGACTGAGGTAGTTATAGCTTTAAGCTAATATGTGTTCACTATTCTCTCAGTAGACAGCACACCCTGAGTGGTGGTGTCCCCTATGAAATGATAAGTAACAATTAGGATCATACTTGGGGCCCTCTTGTAGATATGATTAAATTGCAAAGAAATAAGTCATATAACTAGAAAAAAAATAGGCATATCTGAAGAATCTTTAAAGAGCAAAGGAAATTTCAGAAGAAAAAATTGGCTACATGTAAGAAATGGAAACTTTAATAATGGAGTGAAATAGAAGCTGGGGTCAATATCCATGTTTAATGACCATATTAGTGATAACAAAATACAGATGACTGACAAGACAGTAGTTTTAAAAGGTAATTTGAACAAATCAGAATAATAGAAAAGTGTTCGCTATAGAAAGAAGATCTAAGAGATTCAACAACCTAGTAATTTGGGTGTTGTTACCCTCATTTTATAGATGAGGAACTGAGACTTAGCTTACTGAACTTATCATGGTCATAGAGTTAGTGAATCAAGGGGCTAGGTGGTAGCACACCTGGTTCAGCGCACATGTTACAGTGCACAAGGACCCAGGTTCAAGCCCCTGGCCCCTACCTGCAAGGGGAAAGCTTCACAAGTGGTGAAGCAGTGCTGTAGGTGTCTCTCTGTCTCTCTTCCTCTCTATCACCCCCTTCCCTCTGAATTTCTGTCTCTATCCAGCAAATAAATAAAAATTTAAAAAAAAAACTAAGAATCAAATATTCATTTTCTCTCTTCAGAGCCTTTTCTAAACTTTTTTTTTTTTAATTTCTTTATTGGGGAATTAATGTTTTACATTCAACAGTAAATACAATAGTTTGTACATGCATAACATTCCCCAGTTTCCCATTTGCCTTTTCTAAACTATTAAGCAGTATTTTAAGATTTTACATTGTTTTCCTACCAACACCAAAAACTATAGTTCATAAAGGTATGTATTAAAACCACTTGGAGACATTTTTTATTATTCATTTAATAGTGATTTACAAAATTATAAGATAACAGGGGTATAATTCCACACCTTTTCCACCACCAGAGTTCTGTGTCCCCATTTCCTCCATTGAAAACTGCAGTAGTTTTCCCAAGATCACAAATAAGGGTTGACTGTTATTTCTATAGCTATCTTTTTTTTTTTTAAAAAAAAAAAAAAGATTTTACTTACTTATTAATGAGAAAGACAGGAGGAGAGAGAAAGAACCAGACATCACTCTGGCACATGTGCTGCTGGGGATTAAACTCAGGACCCCATGCTTGAGAGTCCAAAGCTTTATCACTGCGCCTCCTCCCAGACCACATGTTCTTCTATAACTGTCTTTTTATTTTTTATTTTATTATTGGATAGAGACAGAGAAATGATGAGAGGTGAGGGAAAAGAGGCAGAGACACCGGAATCCCTGCTTACCACTCATGAAGCTTCCCACACACACACCCACAGGTGGGGATCAAGGGATTGAACACAGGTCCTTGTGCACTGTAATGTGTGCATCTAACCAGGTGCACCACCATCAGGCCCACTCTATAACTGTCTCTCTGTATATATTGCCCATTTATTTCTATAGTTTTGCCTTCTCTTCCAAGTCACACCTACTACTGAGTATCCTTCCTTTTTTTCCTCCTGATGGAATTGGTCATCTTCCCCTGTTCTTTATCCCTCTGGAAGTATGGACCAAAATTCTTCATGGAGTGCAGAGGTGGAATGTCTGGCTTCTGTAATTTCTTCTCAGCTGGACATGCGCTCCAAAACCCCAGCCTGTTTCTGTCTTTCCCTAGTGATTTGGAAACATTTTGTTATATTCTTGAAGTATATCTTCAGGTATCTTCTTCAGGTATGCCTAGTGCATGGCCTAATTCTTTTGAGATTAAGAAGAGATACAGTTCAAAGCCACTAGCTGAAAGATACTTTTCTACTCATTCCTCTTATTTCCCTCTAGATGGTCCTCTACCTGATCCATCTATGATTCGTGGCAGTGTGCCAAACCAGATGATGCCTCGGATAACTTCACAACCTGGTAAGTTATGAGAGAAACCCATATTCTTTTTTTTTTTTTAATTTTTTTAAAAAATATTTATTTATTACCTTTTGTTGCCCTTGTTGTTTTATTGTTGTAGTTATTATTGTTGTTGTCGTTGTTGGATAGGACAGAGAGAAATGGAAAGAGGAGGGGAAGACAGAGAGGAGGAGAGAAAGATAGACACCTGCAGACCTGCCTCACCGCCTGTGAAGCGACTCCCCTGCAGGTGGGGAGCCGGGGTTTGAACCAGGATCCTTATGCCGTTCCTTGTGCTTTGCGCCACCTGCGCTTAACCCGCTGCGCTACAGCCCAACTCCCCAGAAACCCATATTCTTAAACATAGTTTTAAGGGGCTAGGAGGTAATGCATCTGGTTGAGCGCAAATATTACCATTGGCAAGGGCCCAGATTCAAGCTGCGGTCCCTACCTGCAGGTGGAAAGCCTCACAAACAGTGGAGCAATGCTACAGGTGTCTCTTTTTCTCTCCCTCCCCTCTCAATTTCTGTCTCTAAAAACTACTTTTTAAAACAAGTTAATAGCACATAGTACAAAGCACAGGGATCCTGGTTTGATAGATATATTCGCTATTTGGGGCCAGGTGATGATGCATTTGGGTTCAAGCCTCTGATCCCCACCTATGGGGGGGGGGGTCATGAGTGGTAAATTTTTTTTTTTTTTACCAGAGCACTGCTCAGCTCTGATATATGGTGGTGCAGGGGATTGAACCTGGAACTTATAGCCTCTGGCTGGAGTGTTGTTAAAATTAACAACACTGGAGAGTCTCTTTGCATAACCATTATGCTATCTACCCCTGCGTAAAATATCTTTCTATCTCTCCCTCTCCCCCCATTTCCTCTTCCCCTCTCAATTTCTTTGTTCTATCAAATTAAATATACATATTTTTTTATTAGTGATTTAATAATTATTGACAAGATTGTAGAATAAGAGAGGTACAATTCCATACAGTTTCCACCACCAGAGTTCCGTTTCCCATCCCCTACATTGGAAGGTTCCCTGTTCTTTATCCCTCTGGGAGTATGCACCAAAGATCTTTCTAGTGTGCAGAAGGTGGGATAAATTTTAAGTTAATAGATAAAATAAAAGTGTACAATCAGAAATAATTTTTAATTCTTCAGTTCAACAGAGATGTGTTCAAATCTAATAAATCACACATATTTTATAGGTTTGAATCAATTTGGTCAGATGAGTATGCCCCAGCAGCCTATGGGACCCCGACAGACCTCTCCTCTTCAGCATCATGGGCAATTAGCTCAGCCTGCAGCTCTCAACCCAGTAAGTTTGACTTCAAGGAAATCTATTGGACCTGCATCAGACATTTCTAGAAATTATTTTCTGGGCTCTAAGAGAGTTCACCTGATAGAGCACATGCCATACCATGTCCAAGGAGGGATTTCTGTGGTATGAACTCACTGTGTTTCCCTCTCTTCCAACTTAAAGTAATGGGGAAAGGGCCTAGAAGGTCACATGTGATAGCAGACATGCGCAGTCTCATCAGTTTCATTCCATGGCACTGCATTTAAAAAAAAAAAAAAACTTTATCAACAAACTTCTCACAGTTGTTTGTACACCTGACTGATAAATTCTTAATCTTGATCCTTTTTGTAATTGTTTTACTTGGCCCTTTACACAGACTCAATTATATTATGGGATAAAATTCATGTTAAGGATGTTATGTACTGTTTTTGGGAAAAAGCCATATTATGAGTATACATTGGGAAATTTGTTGTGGTTAAATTGTGGTACATCTACAGATTGGAATGTAAACCAGAGGTTTAGAATTTGCATAGTATGAAAACTTTTTTTATATTTATTTTCCCTTTTGTTGCCCTTGTTTTTCATAGTTGTTGTTGTTATTGATGTTGTCGTTATATAGGACAGAGAAAAATGGAGAGAGGGGGAGAGAAAGATAGACACCTGCAGACCTGCTTCACCGCCTGTGAAGCAACTCCGCTCCAGGTGGGGAGCCAGGGGCTCGAACCAGGATCCTTAGGCCGGTCCTTGCGGTTTGTGGCACGTGTGCTTAACCTGCGCTACCGCCCGACTCCTTCATGAAAACTTTTAAATGGAAAAACAAGTTTCTAAAGTACATATATTACAAGATTCAGTAGGATTTAGAAATCTTGATTATAATAGAGAATAAACACTGAATGATAGGTTTCCACAGACTGTTTATAATAAACACTAGAAAGCTGATGAAGATAGTTCTTCCCCTCTCCACTGGAGCCTGGCATACTTTGACCATGGTCTCTTTTCTTCTCTAGTACCTCTTCGCCCTCCCCCCACAAAAAAAAAAAAAAAAAAACTTGCCCAGGAAGGGAATTTGCATTTCCAAGGGAGATGTTTCAGAGGCCTCAGGTTCAGTCCTTGCCACATTCATGTGCCAGAGCTGAGCTGATAGGACAACAGTTATCTGAGGACTAGCTGAACCAGCCCCTCGTCCTAATGTAATCTTGGCCCACTATCCACCCTCCACCTTGGCCACAACTCTTAGCTTGGCTGTCAACATTAGATGGACTGTCCAGTTCTTTTATTTCCCTCTCTTTATTGGGAGGATTAATAGCTTACAGTCGACAGTAAAAATACAGTAATGGTACATGTATAACACTTCTCAGTTTTCCACATAACTCTCTAACCCTCCTCCACTGTCAAGATCTAGGACCTGAACACTGCCACCCCTCATCCTGGTCCTTTACTATGGTACAGTATACCAAATCCAGACTGTCCAATTCTTGACTGTCCAGACTGTCCAATTCTTGGCTCTCTTTGGAGTTGTCTACCATAACATCTTGGCACCAGTATTCTATGTTTAATGAGGTGTCTTTGTTTTCATTTTAATATATAAGACAAATTACTTTCCAAGTTCGTGGAGGGTTTTTTTTCTTTGATATTTTATGATTCCTTTATTAAAATTTGGTCTACATTTGGTTGGTACAATTTTAGAAATAGCATATGATATTTATAGAGCATTTATGGACCATGTATTCAACTTGTTCACCATAATTTGTAAGATTCACCATAATTTGTAAGATTTTGTTTGAACTTATTCTGGAGTTTGACAGATTATGCCATTATAACACTCCTTGATATAAACAGAGACCTCATGCAATTGTGATTCACATTTTTCGCGTAACAAGCATTGTGCTAAGAAGTATTTATTTCTCCATGTCACATTTGTAGATGTTTGTGTAGAAAGAGTCTGAGAGTAGGCGGTGATAAACCCTGTTGAGGGCACACATTACCATGTGTAAGGAAGTAGTGTAGCAGTGCTGCAGGTGTCTTTCTCCCTGTCTCCACTCTCCCTCTCAATTTCTCTTGTTCTATACAAATAAATAAATACTTTTATGCTGGAAGTAGCATAGTAACTAGAACTTTAGACTAAAAGTATGTTCCATCCCCAGCATCACATGTGCTAGAGTGGTTCTCTAGCTCTCTCTGTTTTGTTATGTTAATAAACAAACTAGTCCCCTTTTTTTTTTTTAACCAGAGCACTGCTCAGTTCTGGCTTATGGTGGTGCAGGGGATTGAACTTGGGACTTTGGAGCCTCAGGCATGAGAGTCTCTTTGCATAACCATTATGCTATCTACCCCTGCCCTAGCCCTTTTTTTTTTTTTAACTCATTTTATAAAGAAAGTATTTAGTGGTCCAGGAGGTAGCTCAGTAAATAAAGCATTAGACTCTCAAGCATTAGGTTCCAAGTTCAATCCCCAGCAGCACATGTACCAGTTATGTCTGATTCTTTCTCTGTTTCTCATTAATAAATAAATCTTTTTTTTTAAGGAGTGTCTGTCCAACCTCTTGTTTATAATAGCTAAGATAGATGGCAAAGCTGTTCTTCATTTCCTTGGCATGGGAGTCAACTTCAGCTGTTGGATTACTTTTCTAGCCTGTGTTCCTCATAGCAAGGTTGGATAAAATGATAATTCCAGCTGTAGTGGAACATCCATAATAAAGTAATTTGTTCTTTTTTTTTTTTTTTTTTTTGTGCAGCCTATGGGCTATGGACCTCGCATGCAGCAGCCATCCAGCCAGGGCCAGTTCCTTCCCCAACCTCAGTTCTCTACACAAGGAATGAATATGCCTTTGGCTCCATCTGGCGGTCAAGTACCAGTGTCTCAAGTATGTTTCACTACTGGACTTTTTTTTACTAAGTTTTATAGCAAAGATGTCAGCAAATTGTGGACCGAAAAAATATCCTGTAAGAAGAGCATATGAGCTATTCCAAATGAATTGATTATTCTGTAAAATAGCATTGGTGGTAATTATTACAGATGAGGTATTAGGTGAAATTTTGAAACCTTTTCTTTTTCAATGTATTTAAACATGAAATCTTAGAACTACCTTAGAGTAATAAACTCTGGTTAAAAAAAGGATAGAATAATCAGAAAAACACTACGCTTTCATTTGTTCTGTGCTCCCGTGTGACAGATCATTTTGCTGAATAGGTTGAAGACTAATAAATTATGTGTGTATGCTGGATTGTTGAAAGATAAGCTTTTCAGTAGTAGAATTTGGATACATTCTGAAATGAAGGCATTCATTGCCAGTTACTTTTTAATCAGTTTGTTTATATGTATATACACACACATATATATTTATATGTATATAACTTGCTCATATAAGTATTTTATTTTATTCTGAATTGCCATCTTGCTGTTTTTCATCTTAACAGGCACAAATGTCCAATCCTTCCTGTCCTGTGAATTCTCCCTTATTGCCTCCAGGATCTCAAGGAAGCCACATTCACTGTCCCCCTCTCCCTCAATCAGCTCTACATCAGAACTCGCCCTCTCCTGTACCCAGTCGTACTCCAACCCCTCACCACACGCCTCCAAGCATTGGTGCTCAGCAGCCACCAGCAACAGCAATTCCAGCCCCTGTTCCAACACCTCCAGCCTTGCCACCCGGGCCACAGCCCCAGGCACTACACCCACCTCCAAGACAGACACCTACACCACCATCAGCTCAACTTCCTCCCCAAGTGCAACCTTCACTTCCTGCTGCTGCTCCTACTGACCAATCCCAGCAGCAACCTCTCTCACAACAGAGTACAACTGCCTCTGTTCCTACCCCAACAGCACCACTTCTGCCTCCGCAACCTGCTACTCCAGTAAGTAAAGACCTGAATTATAAAATGATTGTTTGAAAAACACTAAATGGTTTTTGTAGCTTTAGTTCTCTGTTGTTTGATTTCTTTGTGTATCTACAGTTAAACTAGGATCTCTTTGTAGTTAAGAGATGTACTTTACGGTTCTCCACCCACCCCCACCTTCTATCCCCATTGTATTTAACTTAGAAGTTCAAAAGATTTTTTTCAATGTGACTTTGACCATGTATGTTTTGTATTGATTTCTGAGGCGTGAAAACATATAAGGATTACTATACTGCATAAATTTTACATGTATTTAAGAGTCTTTTCAGTCTTGAGTCATAGTGCTGAATAATATGAGTTGATGAGTTTCTGTAATCTTACCCAAGATTGGAAAATCAGGTTCTAAGTGGGGGGGGATGGAGTATGAATTGGGGGCTGGGTAGTGGCACACCTGGTTGAGTGCATATGTTACAGTACTCAAGGATCCAGGCTCAAGCTGCCCATCCCTACCTGTAAGGGGAAAGCTTTGTAAGTAATGAAGCAGTGCTGCAGGTCTCTCTCACTCTATCTCCCCCTTCCTCTCGAAAGTATGAACCTACAGCTGAATACAGATTTCCAGTTCAATCCATGGCACATTTACCACAGTAGTGATCTGGCTTCTATGTCTTTCCGACATAGAAGCGCAAAGCGCAGGGACCGGCATAAGGATCCCAGTTCGAGCCCCCGGCTCCCCACCTGCAGGGGAGTCGCTTCACGAGCAGTGAAGCAGGTCTGCAGGTGTCTATCTTTCTCTCCCCTCTCTCTCTGTCTACCACTCCTCTCTCCATTTCTCTGTCCTATCCAACAACAAAGCAACGTCAACAATGGCAATAATAACCGCAACAAGGCTGCAACAACTAGGGCAACAAAAAGGGGAAAAAATGGCCTCCAGGAGCGGTGGATTCATGGTGCAGGCACCGAGCCCAGCAATAACCCTGGAGGAAAAAAAAAAAAAAAGCTTTCCACTTGCAGGTGGGGACTGGGTGCTTGAGCATTGTAACATGTGCGCTCAACCAGGTATGCCACCACCCAGCCCCTGGACCTTAACTTTCTTGTGAGACACTCACTGCATTTGTCACATTCTAATAAATAATTGCATCCTTGCTGATAGAACTGTATTGAGGCTTAGAACTTTTTCATCACTGATATTAATTGTATTGTTGAACTGGGAATTTTTTTAAATTTGTTATTTGATAGAAAAAGAAATTGAGGGGACGGGAGGATAGAGAGGGGAAGAAACAGAGACATCTGCAGCCCTGCTTCACCACTCATGAGGCTTTTCCCTCCTGCAGGTGGGGACCAAGGGCTTGAACCTGGGTCTTTGCACACTGTTGTACGCGCTTAACCAGATGTGCCACCATGTGGCCCCCTGAACTAAGAAATCTTGTTGGTCACAACTACCTCATAAAGCATTGTTTAGGGAGTCAGGCAGTGGAGCAGCAGGTTAAGCGCACGTGGCGCAAAGCTCAAGGACTGGCTAAAGGATGCCGGTTCGAGCCCCCGGCTCCCCACCTGTAGGGTAGTCGCTTCACAAACGGTGAAGCAGGTCTTTCTCTCCCCCTCTCTGTCTTCCCCTCTCTTCATTTCTCTCTGTCCTATCCAACAACAACCACATCAATAGCCACAATGTTAAACAAGGGCAACAAAAGGGAAAATAAATAAATAAAATGTTTTTAAAAATAAATAAAAATAAAAAATAAAGCATTGTTTACCAGTAACTACTTCATCATTCTGATGGACAAGGAAAGCCAAGCATAAGAAGAGAGACTTTAATGTTATTCTGCGTAGGATAGTCATTGGAAATAATAACTTCCTACTATGAAGTGTCTTGCAGTAGTAAGGAAAAAGAGCTAACTGTCCCTTTAGAATGTGTTTATTCAAGGGGTTAGGAAGTTAGCTCAGCCGCATGTCTTGCATACATGAACCTCTAGGGCTTAAGTGTTGGCACCACATAAAAAACAGTAGTATAGTGCTCAGGTCTTGTTCATCTCCCATGAATTAAAGAAATGTCATGTTTCAATACACCCACCCAATATAGAAAATAGTATCCCGTGTACTTTTCAAACTTCTCCTTGTGAGACATATTTTAAGATAGTCATTCTTTTCATTTCTCTATAAATGTGAGCTCTGGGGGGGGAAAAAAAGTGATCTCTGAGGCAATCTTCCTTGAAGTCCCCATCCCTGACACAGTACTGCCACTGAATGATAGCTATCAATTAAGTCATTTGTGGATCTTTTTTCTATAACCAGCCTAATTTAATAGAGTAAATGAAAAACTTCAAAGAGATATAAGACACTAGCCTAGAGAGAGGTGGTTAATCATGTCATCTTATTATTTAGCTCAGATTTTCGCTATAAGTGACAAAATCTTTTTTTTCCCCTAGCTTTCCCAGCCAGCTGTAAGTATTGAAGGGCAGATCTCAAACCCACCATCTACTAGTAGCACAGAAGTGAATTCTCAGACCATTCCTGAAAAGCAGCCCTCACAGGAAATGAAAATAGAGGTGAAAATGGAAGTGGATCAACCAGAACCAGCAGATTCTCAGCCAGAGGATATTCCTGAGGTAAGGATAGGAGTAGTATTTTGGTTAGGACCTCAACCTAGGAGTCTGCTTTAAACATGTTTCGGGAAACTGTTTTGATAAACAGGTCTAATCTCATTGATACCATGTGAGAAATGGTCTATAAGTTGAATGATTGTATTTGCTTCTCAGTTGCATATGTTTGGAATACTGAGATTCCTACCTTTTAGACTAAAGCAGAAGATTGTAAAGTGGAACCTGCAGAAACAGAAGAAAGAAGCACTGAATTAAAAACTGAAATAAAAGAGGAGGAAGATCAGCCAAGTACTTCAGCTACCCAGTCCTCTCCAGCCCCAGGACAGTCGAAGAAGAAGAGTAAGTCTTAAGATGTGTTCTGGAAATATGGAGAAACCAAGAGTAGCATGGGCTCAGCCTCTTCATTCTCTCTTGCTCGAATATCTCTTATAAAATATGTAAGAAAGTCTTTTTTTAAATGTTCTTCATAAGATTTTTAAATGACATTAAAAGGATATTTTCATTTTAGAATAACAAAGCCAGAATGATACTCTGGTTCCTCCCTCCCTCTCTCATTAATAAATAAAATAGCTTTAAAAAACTAAAAATAAAAGGGGGACCGGGCGGTAATGCAGTGAGATAAGCACACGTGGCACAAAGCACAAGGACCAGCGTAAGGATCCTGGTTCGAGCCCCCACTCCCAACCTCTAGGGGATCGCTTCACAAGTGGTGAAGCAGGTCTGCAGGTGTCTATCTTTCTCTCCCATTCTGTCTCCCCCTCCTCTCTCCATTTCTCTCTGTCCTATCCACCAACAACGTCCTATCCAACAACAACAGATATAACAACAATAACAACCACAACAAGGGCAAAAAAAAAATGGGAAAAATGGCCTCCAGGAGCAGTGGATTCATAGTGCTGGCACCAAGTCCCAGCAATAACTCTAGTGGCAAAAATAATAATAATAATAATAGTCCCAGTTAAAGCCCCCAGTTCCCCACCTGCGGGGGAGGGGGGAGTGTCAAGCGGTGAAGCAGGTCTGCAGATGTCTTTCTTTCTCTCCTCTCTCTGTCTTCCCATCCTCTGGATTTCTCAGCCCAATCCAATGACAGCAATAACCACAATAATAATAATAAAACAAGGGCAACAAAGGGGAAAACTGGCCTCCCCAGCAGTGGATTCATGGTACAGGCACCCTGGAGGCAAAAAAAAAAAAAAAAAAGATTTATGGGGCTGCAAGACAACCCCACCCAGTAGACTACACACTTATTTGTACCTGAGGAACGGGTTCATTCCCCTGGCCCCATATGGAAGCAAAATGCATGACAAGTGCTATAATGTCTCTCTTTTTTTAATATATTTATTTTCCCTTTTGTTACCCTTTTTTTTTATTATTGTTATTGATGTCATTGTTAGTTAGGACAAAGAGAAATGGAGAGAGCAGGGGAAGACAGAGAGGGAGAGAGAAAGAGAGAAATCTGCAGACCTGCTTCACCGCCTATGAAGCGACTCCCCTGCAGGTGGGGAGCTGGGGGCTTGAACCGGGATCCTTAATGCCGGTCCTTGCACTTTGCACCACATGCACTTAACCCACTGTGCTACCACCTGACTCCTAGTATCTCTCTTTATCTTAAACTTACAAGGGGAAAAAGCAGGGGCTACTAGAAATCATAGAAACACACAGCACAGAGCTCTGGCATGGAAAAAATAAAAAAACAGTTGTGTATTTGAGATGTTATTTGTACTATGAAGAATCTTTGTTTTTCTTGAGAAACTTTGGTATTGTAATATTTCTTATTTCTCTGTTGATGAAGCAAGCACCAAATAAAAATTCAAAATAAATAAATAAAAATTCAAACCTGAATGACTTAATATAGCTTCATGAATAATAGTTTTAACATTCCATTTGGGATACATATGAAGATCTTGTTCTGCCTTTTGAGAAACATGGGAACAGCCCTTTTTTTTATTAGCATGTTTTTTATTAATATTCCCTTTTCTTATCCTTTTTTATTGCTGTAATTATTATTGTGGTTGTTACTGATGTTGTTGTTGCATAGGACAGAGATAAAGTGGAGAGAGATGGGGGAGAGAAAGATAGACACCTGCAGACCTGCTTTCACCGTCTGTTAAGCAACTCCCCTGCAGGTGGGGGTCAGGGGCTCGAACCGAGATCCTTATGCCGGTCCTTGCGCTTCGTGCCATGTGCACTTAACCCACTGCACTACCGCCTGAGGCACGGGAACAGCCGTTTAAGCATAATTTGGTCATATGAGACCATTATTCTGGACCTAGATAGCATGCTGCTTCATCATGTGTGTGGTTCATGTTTTAGCCCAAAGTCCACAACATTGAAGGAAGCGTCAGTGCTGTGTTGTCTTTTTTTTTTTTTTCCCTCCTCCAGAGTTATTGCTGGGCTCGGTGCCTGCACCATGAATCCACTGCTCCTGGAGGCCATTTTTTTCCCCTCTTTTGTTGCCCTTGTTGTAGCTTCGTTGTGGTTATTATTATTGCCCTTGTTGATGCAATTCGTTGTTGGATAGGACAGAGAGAAATGGAGAGAGGAGGGGAAGACAGAGAAGGGGAGAGAAAGATAGACACCTGCAGACCTGCTTCACCACCTGTGAAGTGACTCCCCTGCAGGTGGGGAGCCGGGGGCTCGAACTGGGATCCTTACGCCGGTTCCTGCACTTTGCGCCACATGTGCTTAACCCACTGCGCCACCGCCCAACCCCCAGTGCTGTGTTGTCTTTCTCATTTCTCTGTCTCTTTGCTTTTTCTGTCTCTAAGAAAAAATAATAATCTTAGTATTTACCATTATTTTTTTTTTATTTATTCCCTTTTGTTGCCCTTGTTGTTTTATTGTTGTAGTTACTGTTTTTATATAGGACAGAGAGAAATGGAGGCGGGGGGGGGGAGACAGAGAGGGGGAGAGAAAGATAGACACCTGTAGACCTGCTTCACTGCTTGTGAAGCAACTCCCCTGCAGGTGGGGAGCGGATGCTCAAACCGAATATTTACCATTATTATAGTGAATTATCTTTTTTTTTTCTGACCTCAAGAAACAGCAGACATTGAGGGTCTCTTCCCTATTGCAGGTTCTGATTCCTTTAGTGTTAGGACTGCACTGAGTGGGGCAGGTGTGGTGTACCTGGTTCAATGCACATGTTACCAGGTGCAAAGAACCTGATTCAGGCCCCACCCCCCAATTGCAGAGGGGCAGGCTTCACAAGAAGTGAAGCAATTACTACAAGTTTCTTTCTGCCTCTCTCCCTACCTTCCTCCTCTCCTTTCAAATTATCTTTGTCCTATCAAATAAAGGGAAACAGCCACCAGTTGTGCTGGAATCTCTGGGCAGGCACTAAGCCCCAGCAATAACCCTGGTGGATTTAATAAATAAATACTGCACTGAGTCATATTTCTAACTTAATAAATGCTGGCTGGCATCACAAATGGGGACTTCTATTCCAACTCACAGCGTCCCTTACTATAGCCATTATCTTTTGGAATTTTATTTGGACAAGGTCTCATAGCTTTTTGGAAGATTTGAGATTCTATTTCCACTTTCTTAAGACTAAATTTGACTGAAAAATTAACTCATGAATCAAAAAGGTAATTAGACATAATGTTTGCCCTAAGCAAATCAGGAATTAGAAGCAAGACATGCTTCCTTAATTTCCATGAGGACAGTGTAGCTAATTTTGTGATAATTTGTATAGCATATTTTTTGCTTTGTTTTCCGATTGATAACTTATTTTAAGTGTGTTCTTGCTAGTTTTCAAACCAGAAGAGTTACGACAGGCACTGATGCCAACATTGGAGGCACTTTACCGACAGGATCCAGAATCCATTCCTTTTCGTCAACCTGTGGACCCTGAATTTCTGGAAATCCCTGTAAGTACACTCCTGTTTTGTTTTAATTATTCATTTTATAAGCCACCTACTTCAAGAGTATCTACAATGCACTGGTTTTGTGTAGCCCTAAAATTGTGCATAGCCATCAACACACTTGGTACTGGATCATTTTTATCACCTAACCCTCCTCTACTCCCCACCCCCCAAAAAGCCATATGTATATAGGTAATTACCCCCACATATCTCTAAGCCTTAAGTAAACTCTAGCCTTCTGCTTTCTGCCTCCATGAATTTGTTAGCTCTGGGCATTTCATTAAATACAATGTATAGCTCTTTGTGAATAACTTTTATCACTTATCAGGCTTGTCCACAATGTGGTATGGACTCATGCTTCATTCCCTTTTATGGCCCAGTAATATTCTACTAAATGAATCATATGCCATATTTTCTTTAATCATTCAAACTAATAGACAGTGGTTATTTCACATTATCTATGGTGTTTATGGCTATTGAAGATGAATATTTGTATGGTGGGCCCATGTATTTCTCTTGGGTCATGTGGTTTTAATGTTTTATCATTTGAGTAATAGTATATCCTGACATAAAATATGGACTCAAATTAGCTTTATCTACTCTTAATATTACCTTTACACACTAGGTGGGGGTGGGGAGCAGAAATCATTTAGGAATTATTTTCTCCCTTTTATTTTACTCTGGTCCCTTAAATGTATCACTAAGTTCATCTATAGACCTCTGTTAGTACTGAAATGTTACAAGTAGTGAAATTCATGCCATAGTAAAGTATCAGTTGACCGTAGCCTGATGTCTGGAAAATTTGTAGTAACTTATCTTAAATAAACTGGGTCCTTTGTAAAATGTTTGATATCACTGGTCCTTCTAGGATTACTTTGATATTGTGAAAAGCCCTATGGATCTTTCTACCATCAAGAGGAAGTTAGACACTGGACAGTATCAGGAGCCTTGGCAATATGTGGATGACATTTGGCTTATGTTTAACAATGCCTGGTTATATAATCGGAAAGCCTCACGGGTATATAAATACTGCTCCAAGTTGTCTGAGGTCTTTGAACAAGAAATAGACCCAGTCATGCAAAGCCTTGGATATTGTTGTGGCAGAAAGGTAAGAGTTTTTTTTTTCACAGATAAATGCTTTAAAATAAATTACGGGAGTTGGGCGGTAGCACAGCGGCGCAAAGCAGAAGGACCGGCCTAAGGATCCCACTTCAAGTCCCCGGCTCCCCACCTGCAGGGGAAGTCGCTTCACAGGCAATGAAGCAGGTCTGCAGGTGTCTGTCTTTTTCTCTGTCTTCCCCTCCTCTCTCGATTTCTCTCTGTCCTATCCAACAACGATGATGTCAACAACAACAATAACTACAACAAAATAAGGGCAACAAAGGGGAAAACAAATAATAATAAAAAGTAAATAAATAAATGACAACAACTCAGTGGATAGCTTGCAAGACTTGTATGTGTCTGATGACACTCTAACCCTACCAGTTTGACCATTTATGACACCACATATGTGGGTGTGTTTCCATCTCTTCGCTTCTCCCTCATGTGAAACTGACTCACATAAAGTCAATATTTTAAAATTAAATGAACTAGAATTGTGAATTAATGATTGATAAGTAATAGATTGTAAGCTCATCTGGAGCAGGGGCTTGATTGTATTTGTCTGACGGTGCAAATAACATATTGCCTGGCATATACTACTTTAGCTATGCATTCCAATTCAGTTTGAGCTCACTTGATAACTAGTGCAGGATGTGACTACTATATCATACTATATACTACACTGAGAGTTGAGAACATGCACTGATAATTGATAATTTTTTTTTATTTTTGTACTGGACCTCACACAAGCCCCATAGCAAGATAAGTTTCTCACTTTAAAAATAAAAAGGTGGGAAGAAATAAAACATCACTCTACCCAACCAACCCCTTAATGACACCCTGTGGTGTTGGGTCCTTGCACATAGTATCTTACTACTATGCTTTATTGTCCCCAGGGTTATCTCTGGGGCTCATTGCCTACACTACAAATCCACTGCTCCTGAAGGTCACATTTTTTCCCATTTTTGTTGCCCTTGTTGTTATTGCTGTTTCTGGATAGGGCAGAGAGAAATTGAGAGAGGAGTGGAAGACAAAGGGGGAAAGAAAGACACCTGCAAACCTGCTTCACCACCTGTGAAGCGACCCACCTGCAGGTATGGAGCCAGGGGCTCTAAGATCCTTAATGCCAGTCCTTACACATCATGCTATGTACACTTAATATACTGCACTACCATCCATTCCCCTACTACTATGCTTCTAAAAGTTCTGTAAGGATCCGGATTCAAGCCCCCTCTCCCCACCTGTAGGGGGGGTCACTTCACAAGCGGTGAAGCAGGTCTGTGGGTCTATCTTTCTCTCCCACTCTCTTCCCTTCCTCTCTCTCAGTATCTCTCCTATCCAACAACAGTGAGAGCAACAACAACATGGGCAACAAAATGGAAAAAATAGCCTTCGGGAGCAGTAGGCACTAAGCCCCAGTGGTAACCCTGGAAAGAGGGGAAAAATTCTTTGTGAACTATCTTGGAAACTGAAATAGCTCATCATGAGTAACATAAATGTGAACTTGCTTCAATGACTTTTGTTTTTTATTTGCCAATGTAAGTACCGTAGTTTGTCCTTCAGACTTCTGTATAATAGATGGTTTATTTTGCAGTTGGAGTTCTCTCCACAGACACTCTGTTGCTATGGCAAACAGTTATGCACGATCCCTCGTGATGCCACTTACTACAGTTACCAGAACAGGTAAGCTTGACCTTGTGTGGACCATGGTCTGTGTGTCCGCGTGTCTAGGGTGTGCATGCGGATGGACCAACACACATACAATCATGGTTCTTGTGTAATATGCTTGAAAACAGCTGTATGGCACAAGTTCTGGTCTTCACACTGCTCTCTTCTTACAGAATGGTAACATTTTCCAGGAGACTAGCCTTGCATCATTTGTCTTTGTTCCCCTCCCTTTTTTTTTTTTTTTGAGAAGTTAAGTAACTCATGAGCTCATGGCAGGCTCCCACTATTTCTTATAGCTTGCCATAACCCAGGCAAAGCCAAAATTTTCAAACGAGTCTTTGTTGCCCATGAAATTTCCACTGTCTTGTGCAGAAATGGCCTAGAAAACTTTTTGCTTTTAAAGATTTATTTATGTGAGAGAGGAAAGAGAACCAGAGCATTACTCTTATATGTGCTATACCAGGGATTGAGCTCAAGACCTTTTGCTTGAGAATTCAGCACTTAATTCACTGTCACCCCCAGCCTGCAGCCAAATAAACTGTTTAGCTGAAAGATAAGCAGCTGTATCTTTTTTTTTAATGATTCCCTTTTGTAGTCTCTACTGTTGTCTTTGGAATTTATGAAAACAAAAATAAAAATAGAATATTTGCTTTAACTCTACTAAGCAAATTAAAAGGATCCTCTTGAAAAATAGCTTTTTAGGTAACAAACTGCTGGCTATAAAACATTGCATGTGACAGCAATGGGTTATTTCTATCATTGTTCATTTGTTCCTGTGTAAACATTAACTGTAATCATTAGTGAATGCAGTCTTACCCATGATTTATTTTCTATTTTCAGTAATCAGATTATAATACAGCTTCCTTGGGACGTTTATTTGGGGTTTGAGGCAGTAAAGGCAAGACTGTACAACAATATTCTTAGAAAAATCAACCCCAGGTGGTTGTTTTTTTTGTTTCTTTTTCACCTGAACTTGTGCACTACAGGTGGATTTCTAGCTTTGAAAGTCACAAACTTTTTGTTTTTATTTACAAAAAGTTAGGTGTTTTCTCTTTATGCTTTGTAATCATTAGAACCTAATTGTTTTGTTTTGTTTTTTGTTTTCTTATTGAAATCTAGGGAAAGAGATTCTAAAGTCATTTTAAGTTATAACCTCTGTTACTAAAATAAAAGTATAGCTAGAAAGAGATGTCTCATGCTACTGTTTTGACATACCTTTTATATCAGCTGATGACTACGATCATTATTTAGGTGTTTGTGCAGATTTTTCAATAAAAATCATTTTTTACTTATGATTTCCTTGGAACAAAAAAAAATCTTGCTTTTCAGTTTAAATTGTAGACAATTATTGTCTACTATAGCCATGTTGTGAGTTTTTGTTCTGGAAGAGGGAAGATGTATGTAACTGCTGTTTAAATAAAAACAGCAAAACTGTCCCTAGTATTTTTATCAGTGTTGTTCCTCATTTTGACTATTTACATTAAGAATACTAATTGCTAGGAAGAAAGGATATAGATATGTGTATGGAAAGCATCTTTGTTTTATTTGATGTAATCGTTGCTACTTGTGATCCCATTTGAGATACAATGCTAATCTGTGCTTTGCCTTGGCTTTCTGCTTTGTGTTGTCTTGTCTTGCTTTGTTTTTTGTTGTCCTGCAATCCCTCATTTCTTCGTTTGTTTTGTGTTTTTTTTTTCTCCCTCATGCTTGTCGTTGTCTGCACTTGGCTTTGATTGCAAAAACAAAAACCCAAACTGTGGGGCCCATAAATCTGCACCATTGAATGTCCTTGTCGCCGTTGATGACCTGCTCTCTGCTCCCGTCCCCCTCCTTGGCCTGCTGTGATTGGTGGCTTCGTTGCTTGGCTTGGGCTATGTTGTGTGAACGGAACAGTTCACCCCAGTATGGCCTTCTTGCCGACAGGTATCATTTCTGTGAGAAGTGTTTCAATGAAATCCAAGGGGAGAGCGTTTCTTTGGGGGATGACCCTTCCCAGCCACAAACGTAAGTAACTGCATTATTTTGGGGCACCCTATTTTTATTTCTCAGTTTATTAAGTGATTCTAAGTGGTCTTATTTAGATTATTTAGTTGATTTAAATTCTATAAAATATGCTAGCCACAGATAGCTATGTAATACAAACTTCTTATAACTAAATAAAACTTAAAAGTTTTCAAGTTGTATTAGCCATATTCCAGGTTTTCAGTAGATATTTGTGACTATTTCCCACCATATAAGAACATTTCCATCATGACGAGAGTTTTCTGTTAATGTTGATCAATATGTCAGCATTAGTAGTCATCTTAGATATACTTCTTTTGTTAGGAAATAATTGATGTCTCTCCTGAAAATGATAGAAGAACCTCATGTAGCTTTTTCACGAAAGTTAGTAATAGTGAAATTAAAATATCTGTTAATATAACAACATTAGAGCTTTAAGAGTTTGTTGGCATGGCTTGTTGGAAATTTGCATAGACATCTTCAGTCTCACAAGTTCTTGCTTGATAGGTATCAAGGAAAGTTTTTGAAAATTGAAAATTTTTCTTGATAATACTTCATTGCCAAATTTCAGATTTTGACACTTTTAGGAACAATGTAGTTTTATACTTTAATATTCATCAAATTTATATTTTTATATAACCTCTAATGAATGGAAGCAAGCTGTTACAGAACAGTAAGAAAATTGTGGGAGTCTGGTGGTAGGTAGTGCAGTGGGTTAAGCACACATGGCACAAAGCACAAGGACTGGCGTAAGGATCCTAGTTCGAGCCCCCGGCTCCCCACCTGCAGGGGAGTCGCTTCAGAGGCGGTGAAGCAGGTCTGCAGGTGTCTATCTTTCTCTCCCCCTCTGTCTTCCTGTCCTCTCTCCATTTCTCTCTGTCCTATCCAACAACGACATCAGTAACAACAATAATAACCACAACAACAAGGGCAACAAAAGGGAAAATAAATAAATTTTTTAAAGATTTTTTTAAAAATTGTTACTAGTAAAATTCAGACTTCTGAGAAAAAAGTTAATTTTTACAAATTGGATTTTTAAGTTTCTTTTCCATCACCACCGAAATGCACCAGTGGGATCAGGTGCTGGCACACTCAGCACACACATTACCATATTTAAGGCCTGAGTTCGTGTCCCTGGCCCACAGCTGCAGGAAGAAAGCTTCATGAGCAGTGGAGCCAGTGCTACAGATGCCTCACTTTCTCTCTTCTCTGTCTATCTAAAAAGGAAAAAAAGACCACCAAAAACTATAGGTTCATGATGCAAACCAAACCCTAGCAAAAACCTTGGTTGCAATTTAAAAGGGGGTTGGGGAAATGGCACTATGAATAAGGCTTTGCTTCCTCAAGCATGAGGTCCCATGATTAGTTCCTGGCATCAGTTGTGTCAGAGTGGTACTCTGATTCTCTGTATCTCTTTCATAAATAAATCTTAAGGTGGGGGGGAGCTGACAGAAAAGAGAAAAATACAATAGAATGGGGTCTGATGCCTGTCTGGAAAGTAGTCCTTCCCATCTCCCACCACCATCCTCATTAAATGTAAGAGGGAGATATCTCTCTCTCTCTCTCTCTCCCTCTCCCTCCCTCTCTCTCTCTCTCTCTCTCTCTCTCGTGTGTGTGTGTGAGATTTAATAATGATCAACAAGATTGTGGGATAAGAGGAATACAGTTCCCACCACCAAGAGTTCTGTATGCCATCCCCTCCACTGGAAGGTTTTCCTATTCTTTATCCCTCTGGGAGTATGGACAAAAGATTTCTATGGGGCACAGAGGTTGGGAGTTCTGGCTGCTGTAGTTGCTTCTCCACTGGACATGAGTGTTGACACGTCAGTCCATACCCCCAGCCTGTTTCTATCTTTTCCTAGTAGGGTAGGGGTCTGGGGAGGTGGGGCTCCAGGACATATTGGTAAGGTTGTCTGTCCCAGGAAGTCAGGTTGGCATCATGGTAGTAGCATCTGCAACTTGATGGCTGAAAAGCATTAATATGTAAAGCAAATAAATTGTTTAATAATCAGGAACCTAAAGGTAAGAGTATAGCAGATGAGATTTGGGGTCTTCATGTTGGGAGAAGCTAGGAAGTCTATTTTAGGTATATTCCAAAGGGCCCGTGACTTTACTAATTTTTTTACCTGGGCCCGAGAGCTAACATGCAGATGTGCTGAAAGTATTTTCTGGGGAGATGGTGTCAGAGTTGGGAGTAGAACTAGAAAGCTGGATCATGGCAGAGAGTAGCTCCCAAATATGGGAAAAGTCAGGGAAATTTTCTGATCCTTGCCTAAATTAGAGAAGTCCCCAATAGTTGTATTTCTGGATTCATGAAAGGAAGAGAGCCTTATAATTACTATTGTTGAGTGAATTAGCATACATTCTAAACCTTTGGACATTTATTTCTTTGACTTTATAGAATACAGAGAATGTTTAAATCTATTTCTTTTTTTTAATTTTATTTATTTTCCCTTTTGTTGCCCTTGTTGCTGTTGTTATTATTGTTGTAGTTATTATTGTTGTTGTTATTGATGTCGTCGTTGTTAGATAGGACAGAGAGAAATGGAGAGAGGAGGGGAAGACGGGGAGAGAAAGATAGACACCTACAGACCTGCTTCACCATCTGTGAAGTGATTCCCCTGCAGGTGGGGAGCCGGGGGCTCAAACCGGGATTCTTATGCTGGTCCCTTAAATCTATTTCTATAACAGGCTCCCAGATTCTGCCACAAGACTCGTGTTCAGAACTCACTTTAAGTAGCAAAGGTTTTTTTTTTTTTTTTTTTTGCACATGGATCCCTAGGCTATGGCTAGTAAAAACAGTTAAAATGTAGGTGTTCCCTCATTTTTGTGAAGAGGAATCACAGTTGGGCACCCTCAGGTGGTATTTGTGGGTATGAGCAGTGTTAACCAGTATTGTAGATTTCAAGATGAGAGACAATAAGTTTTTTAAAACAAATACTAGTTTACACTCTTTTGAATAACTTGAAATATATATCCTTAATATTGAATTTTGTACTTACATAAGAAACTAATTAGACTCCTTAAAAAATTGGTTTTACCAGTGTTTTCTTTTTATAAATAAAAAAAAATTTTAATGAGATTTACTTTAAATAGTCGTCTAACTCCCTCTATACAGAACAGCTTTAGAGCTAAACATAGAACCATTAAATTACAGCAGCCTGGAAGAAAGTGGCAGTGGATGGACCTTCAAATAGGAATTGGGTCCCTGACATCTAATGTGCTAAAGTGATACTTGCATGTCTCTCATTAATAAATCTCATAAGTTTGAGCCCAGCCCATACTACATTAAAAGAAGCTTCAGAGCTGTGGTTTCTTTCCTTTCTGTCTCTGAGAAAGTCAGCTCAGAGCAATGAAGCCCTATAACCAATAAATAGATCTTTTTTTTTTTTTTAAGAAAGATTAGGCCTCCAGCTCCCCACCTGCAGGGTGGTTGCTTCAAAAGTGTTGCAGCAGATAATCTACCTTTCTCTTCTCCTCTCTTATCTTCTCCTTTACTTTCAATTTCTCTCTGTCCTATCCAATAAAAAATGGGGAAAAAGGTAGCCAGGCGGTAGCACAGTGGGTTAAGCTCAGGTGGCACAAAGCGCAAGGACTAGTGTAAGATCCTGGTTTGAGCCCCCGGCTCCCCACCTGCAGGGGAGTCACTTTACAAGCAGTGAAGCAGGTCTGCAGGTGTCTGTCTTTCTCTCCCCCTCTCTGTCTTCCCCTCCTCTCTCCATTTTTCTCTGTCCTATCCAACAACAATGACATCAATAATAACTACAAGGGCAACAAAAGGGAATAAATAAATAAACATTTTAATTTAAAAAAAGGGGAGGGGAAATGGCTGCCAGGAGCAGTGGATTTGTAGTGCAGGCACCAAGCCCCAGCGATAACCTTGGAGGCAAAAAAAAAAAGCATTAGGGAGCTGGGCAGTGGTGCGCCCAGTGAGTATACATGTTACCAGGTTCAAGCCCCCAATTGCAACCTACAGTATGGGTAGCTTCACAAGCAATGAAGCAGTGCTGCTGAAGTTTTTTTTTAAAAAGCCTCTATCCCTTCTCTCTCAATTTCCATCTCTATGTTACTATTGTTGTCAGTACTATTATTGGATAGAAACAAGAGAAATTGAGAGGGGAGGAGGAGATAGGAAAAGGGACAGAGAGACACCTGCAGTCCTGCTTCACCACTCATGAAGCTTCCCCCCCGCATGTGGGGCCTGGGGGTTCAAACATGCGTCCTTGCGCCCTATAATGTGTGTGCTTAACCAGGTGTTTCACCATCTGGCCCCTCAATTTCCATATCTATCCCGAAATGAAACATTAAACTATAAACGTTTATCTAGGGGGCCAGGTGGTAGCACAGTGGATTAAGTGCACGTGGCGCAAAGTGCAAGGACCAGTGCAAGGATCCCGGTTGGAGACCCCCCCCCCATCTGCAGGGGGGTCGATTCACAGGCGGGGACGCAGGTCTACAGGTGTCTGTCTTTCTCTCCAACTCTCTGTCTTCCCCTCTTCTCTTGATTTCTCTATCCAATAACAACAATAAAAATTTTTTTTAAAAAAGCAACGGTAAACAATAATAAAAAAGAATAAGTGGCCTCCAGTAGCAGAGGATTCATAGTGCAGCCACTGAGCCCCAGCACTAACCCTGGAGGCAAAATAAAAAAAAGTATATCTAACATGAGAAATGGTTGGCAGTGATGGAAAAAAGATACAGAATGAACTCATGTCTCTAGTTCTTCCTGGGTTCATGTGATTTCCATGTCCTATAGGGAGAAATAGATAAATAGATTTGTTGTAAGGTTCTTTTAAAAAATGAAAGATTCCTTTATGGTAATGTGCATTTTGCATAAGCCAAGGCTATATTTGTTTCATATGTTCTCAGTATGTTATTAAAAGATGTAACTGGGGAGGTCAAGCGGGTTAAGTGCATGTGGCGTGAAGCACAAGGACTGGCTCAAGGATCCCTGTTCGAGCCCCCAACTCCCCACCTACATAGGTGGGGGTCACTTCACAAGAGGTGAAGCAGGTCTGCAGGTATCTTTCTCTCCCTTCTCCCTGCCTTCCTTCCTCTCTCAATTTCTCTCTGTCCTATCCAACAACATCAATGGCAACAAGGGCAACAAAATGGAATGTGCAAGGACCCAGGTTCAAGCCCCTAGTCCCCACCTGCAGAGGGAAAGCTTTGCGAATGGTAAAGCAAGATTGCAGGTGTGTCTTTCTGTCTCTTTCCCTCTCTGTCTCTCCCTTCTGCTTGATTTATGACTGTCTCTATCCAATAAGTAAATAAAGATAGTAAAAAAAAAAAAAGAAAAATATATTTTAAAAAAAGATGTAACTGGGAGTCAGGCGGTAGCACAGCGGGTTAAGCTCACAAGGACTAACAAAAGCACGCAAAGCACAAGGACCAGCGTAAGGATCCCAGTTTGAGCCCCTGGCTCCCCACCTGCAAGGGGGGGTCGATTCGCAAGCAGTGAAGCAGGTCTGCAGGTGTCTTACATTTCTCTTCCCGTCTGTCTTCCCCACCTCTCTCCATTTCTTTCTGTCCTATCCAACAACAATGGCATCAATAACAATAATAATAATAACCACAACATGATTTTAAAAAAGGGGGGCAACAAAAGGGGGGAATAGCCTCCAGGAGCAGTGGATTCGCGGTGCAGGCACCGAGCCGCAGAGATAACCCTGGAAGCAAAAAAAAAAAAAAGGGAAAGCTTCCAATAGAAGGGTGGCATGGAAAACTCTGGTGGTGGGAATTGTACCTATTTGTCATTCATAATTAAATCAGTAAAAAAGGTAAAAATAAAAGATGTAGCTATAGAATGAGACTTGCTGTATTGGCATTAGAGCTGGGTCAGATTGCTTATCTTTATATATTCGCGCGTTTCTTACTGTTGTCCCTCTTTTCTCCTTAGTACAATAAATAAAGAACAGTTTTCCAAGAGAAAAAATGACACACTGGATCCTGAACTGTAAGTAGTTCCCCTTTTTAAATAATTCGTTCACTTTGATCTTCCTCCTCCTTTCATTTTCTTGGCTTGCACAGTCTAAATAAATCTATATAACATAGATGGTATATTTGAAAGCAAGTCTACCCTACAGTTAATTTTTATTTACGTTTCACAACTCAGCCTGGCATTTTGTTTAATAGACCCACCAAGGCTACCTCTGCTTGGTGCCATGTAATCCATCCATCCATGTTGCATTTTTCTTTAAATTTTCTTTTCAGTGATTTAATAGTAGTTTACAAGACCGTAAGATGATAGATGTTTTACACAGCACCCGCCACCACAGTTCTGTGCTCTCCCCTCCACCTCTCCCCAGCTCTCCCTCACTCCCAAAGATGAACATTTTAGTTTTCACAAAGTCTTAGCAAGAGTTTGACTACTTTTTTTTTCTTTTTAACAAGCTTGTGCTTCAGTTCTTTATACTGTGCATATGAATAAAACCATCTGGTAGTTGTCTTTCAAAGAAACATAAGTCATGTGATAACAGATATAAACTATAGCAGCAAGAATCCTAGAACACAAATATCAAATTAAAGAACCTCAAGGTATTATATATGATAGCATGAGGGAAAAAATTATTAAAAAGTAGTAGACAGAAAATGGCATCACGTAAAAAAGAAGACTGTATACATGTAAATGTGTTAAAAGTACTGTACATATGTGTATATATATATACATATATATATATACACACAGAATGATCTTTTCTTAATATTTATTTATTTTCCTTTTTGTTGCCCTTGTTTTTTGCTGTTGTAGTTATTATTATTATTGATGTCATCATTGTTAGGACGGAGAGAAATGGAGAGAGGAGGGGAAGACAGAGAGGGGGAGAGAAAGACACCTGCAGACCTGTTTCACCACCTGTGAAGCGACTCCCCACCCTGGGGCTTGAATGGGAATACTTAAGTATGCCCTTGTGCTTTTGCCTCCAGGGTTATTGCTGGAGCTCAGTGCCTGCAGCATGAATTCACTGTTCCTAGAGGCCATTCCCCGCCCCTTTTGTTGCCCTTGTTGTAGCCTTGTTGTGGTTATTATTGCTGTTGATGTTGTCGTTGTTGGATAGAACAGAGAGAAATGATGAGAGGAGGGGAAGACATGGGGAGAGAAAGATAAGACACCTGCAGACCTGCTTCACCCATCTGTGAAGCGACTCCCCTGCATGTGGGGAGCCGGGGTCTCGAACCGGGGTCCTTACACTGGTCCTTGGGCTTTGCGCCATGTGCGCTTAACCTGCTGCGCTACTTCCTGGATCCCTTTTAAAACTATTCTTGTCTCACTATTCTTTGCTTAAGCATCCTCTGTCCATATCTTCTTCCCTTTTCATGCTTTAAAGTCATCTCATGATTCTTTGGCTTGTCTTTCTAGGTCTGTTTTGTTGTGTATCTTGTTGAGAGTTGAATGTTCCTTCTTGTTTCCTTTTCTGTGGCTTGCCTCTCAGTAACTCTTGCAAGGCAGGCCTGGTAATGGCAAACTAGTTTTTGTTTGTTCTGGTACTGTTTTTGATTGCTCCTTCATATTTGAATAGTAGTCAGTCTTGGAGGGTAAAGTATGCATGTCTGGTAGTTGTTTTTTTTTTAATATTTTATTTATTAATGAGAAAGGAGGAGAGATATATAAAGGCATCATTCTGGTACATGTGCTGCTGGGGATTGAACTCAGGACCTCATGCTTGAGAGTCCAATGCATTATCCACTGCACCACCTCCCACACGGTAGTTGTTTTTTAAAACCTAAATATATCACTTCATTCTCTTCTATCCTTCATTGTTCCTACCCAAAAATATGACTCAAGTCTGACTATGCTGTCTTTATAAATCACATTCTTCTTTTCCATAGCAGCTTGTAAAAGTTTTTCTTTGTTCTTGACTTTTGATAGTTTCAAATGATGTGTCTTGGTGTAGGGGTGTATTTCCACTTTGAATTGGGGTTTCTTTCTGCTTCTAGAAGATTCACATCCTGACTTTATGCCAAGTTAGTTTTCTGGATTATAGTCTCAGAAAGTTTTCTGTTACTTCTTTGAATATAATTTCTGTTTCCTTTTTCTCTCCTGAGACCCCTATAATTCTGATTTGCTTTTCTAATGGAGTCTTCAATCTCTTGAAGAGTTGCCTCATTTTTCCTAAGCCTTTTTTTCTCCTCCTGCTTTGAAGTCTAAGGGTGTGGCCAGCTTGTCTTCTGTTTCTGATGTTCTCTCTTCTCCATGGGTTAAGTCCACTTCCTTGACTTGCTACTTGAAACTGGAATGCATTCAAAGTGTCCTTCATACCCTATAACTCTTGATTTCAAGTTTTAAATTTTCCTATCAAGTGAATATTTTAGATTATTGACTTCTTTCTTAATCCATTTCTCTATAATTAATTGAGAACTTTGTATTTCATCTAGTTCCCTGACAATATATGTCCTAAATTCTTTGTCTAGTAAATCTTCTGGATATGCATCATTCAGTTTCTAGTCCTCGTCTTAGTTCTGCAGAGCCATCATTTTCCTACTTTGGCCACAGGTGGTACTGGAATCTGCTTTGTATGAGTTGCAGAGGGAAGGGAGGAGCTTTGAAGAAGTGACATAATATGGTGCCTGATGTCCTTTAAACAGAGCCCTAGGGAGTCGGGCGGTAGCACAGTGGGTTAAGCACATGTGGCGCAAAGCACAAGGACCGGCCTAAGAATCCCAGTTCGAGCCCCCAGCTCCCTACCTGCAGGGGAGTCGCTTCACAAGCGGTGAAGCAGGTCTGCAGGTGTCTATCTTTCCCCCTCTTTATCTTCCCCTCCTCTCTCCATTTTTCTCTGTCCTATCCAACAATGATGACATCAATAACAATAATAACTGCAACAAAACAAGGGCAACAAAAGGAAATAAATAAATAAATATTTAAAAATAAATAAATAGTTTTTTAAAAGAGCCCTAGTCTGGCGTTACGTGGGGAGAAATGCCAGGCCTTCTCTTCCAGAACTAGTTCCTAAAAGTAGGAATCTGCTGTGAGTCAACGACTTTTCTTGCCTGCAGGGTAGTTTGACCCTGATCACTAGGGTCAGTGGCTGCTGGGACACCTTAAGAGTTTGATGCCATAAGGATACATTGTTCAGTTCCAGGGTTTCTCTGATTCTCTGGGGTTTTCTCAGAAGCTTGTGGCTTCTATAGCTCTAAACAAGTACCTAGCTCCTTTATTTAGGCCATGTGGTCCCTTCCATGTGCTTCCATGCAGACCCTTGAAATCTGCCCATAGATTTGACACACATCTGCCACCTTTCTCCTTGAGTCCTTTTCTCCCTCACCTATTCCCACTGTCCATACACAATCACCACCCTTCAGATAGTGATACTTTTCTCTTGACCAGAAATCCCAGCTCTTCTCTGATGAAATTTGGTGATTAATTTTGTTGTAATAATTGTTTCTGGTGGAAGAGCCAACTTTTATTGACTAAATATAGCTCCACTCTGGAAGTCCTCATCCTCTGCATTGAAAGTGTAGTGTGTGTGTGTGTGGGGGGGGGGGGGGTGACCCCATGCTCTAGGCATTTCTAGAGTTAACAGGATGTTATCAGACTCATTTCGAGGTTAAAATAATTCTCTCACTTGTTATTTGTTCACCAGTTATGTATCAGTTTTTAAGTCTTTGGTATGAACTTCATTGCTTTTGAAATTTGATCCACCACTAAAAATGTTTTTAAAACTAAAAGGAGGTGGTCTGAGAGGTGGCACAGTGATAAAGCTTTTGGACTCTCAAGCATGAGGTCCTGAGTTCGATCCCCGGCAGCACATGTGCCAGAGTGATGTCTGGTTCTTTCTCCTACTTTCTCATTAATAAATAAAATCTTAAAAAAAAAAAAAACTAAAAGGAGGGAGTCAGGCGGTAGCGCAGCGGGTTAAGCACACGTTGCACAAAGTGCAAGGACCGGCGTAAGGATCCCAGTCCAAGCCCCCAGCTCCCCACCTGCAAGGGAGCCGCTTTACAAGTGGTGAAGCAGGTCTGCAGGTGTCTATCTTTCTCTCCCCATCTCTGTCTTCCCCTCCTCTCTCCATGTCTCCCTGTCCTGTCCAACAACAAGGATATCAATAATAACTACAACAATAAAACAAGGGCAACAAAAGGGAATAAATATTTAAAAAACTAAAAGAACAAAAATGGGACAGGAAGATATCACAGAGGGTAGAGTACAGGAGTTTCATACAAAAGGTCCTAGGTTCTGGTTAAAAACTGCGTGTGGGGTGGAGGATGAGGGAGATAGCAGAATGGTTATGAAAAGAGAGACACTCATGCCTGAGGCTTCGAGGTCCCAGGATTAATCCCCTCAGTGTCATCATAAGCTAGAGGTGAGCAGTGCTCTGGTTTAAAAAAAAAAATGTGTGGGGGTCTGACGGTAGCATAGCGGGTTATGCACATGTAGCACAAAGCACAAGGACCACCTTAAGGATCTGGGTTCAAGCCCCTGCTTCCCACCTGCAGGGAGGAGGGTTGCTTCACAGGTGGTGAAGCAGGTCTGCAGGTGTCTTATCTTCTCTCCCCCTCTGTCCTCCCCTCTCAATTTCTCTCTGTCCTATCTAACAACAATATTAACAACAACAATAATAATAACTACAATGATAAAACAAGGGCAACAAAAGGGGAAAAGTAGCCTCCAGGAGCAGTGTACTCGTCGTGCAGGCACCAATCCCCAGCAATAACCCTAGAGACAGAAAAATTATGTGTGTGTTAAGTTTAGATATGATCATGGCCTTCTTTAGAATTGTCTGAAACTGGAAACTATTGGCAAGTTCTACTGGTTAAAGGTTTGAATTTAATCTTGAATTTCTGACTTTGTGTTTTTAGGTTTGTTGAATGTACAGAGTGTGGAAGGAAGATGCATCAGATATGTGTTCTTCATCATGAAATCATCTGGCCGACTGGGTGAGTGTAAATCACTATATATTCTACCTACCCCCACACAGTTTTCATAATCTTCATAGTCAGAAATGCTAGAACTAAAGAGATAGTTCACCTGGCAGTGGAATGCATTGTCATATGAACAGTCCAATTTTTAGCTCCAGCACTACATAGGAGGTGATATGGTGTCTCTCCTCTCTCTTTTTCTCTACTTGAATGATTGAAAGAGCCACTCAAAAAGGTGAAATTAGACATGCTTGAGTTGAGGCCCCAGCTCTACACACACAACAAAAAAGTAAGAAAATTTAAATATTGGAATGAGAGATCTACAAAGAGAAAAGAGCACTGCTCAGCTCTGGCTTATAGTGGTGTTAGGGATTGAACCTGGGACCTTAGAGCCTCAGGCATGCAAGTCTTCTGCAGTTCCATTATGCTGTCTACCCAACCCCAAAAGTAAACACTTTTTTAAAAATTCCTCAGTAGCAATAAAATCTTTAGCAGTTGGGAACTGGCACAGAGGTTGTATAGATGCAGTTAAAATGCTTCTTTTTGTTAAATAGTGCACTAGAGAGGCTGGGTGGTAGCACACCTGCTTGAATGTAAGTTACAGTGTGCAAGGGACTCAGTTGAAGCCTCCTAGTCCTCACCCGCAGAGGGAAAGCTTTGCAAGTGGTGAAGCGTTGTTGCAGGTGTCTGTCTCTCTCCCTATCACACCCTTTCCTCTCAATTTCTGGCTGGCTATCTCCCATAAATAAAGATAACTAAATACTGCACTAGAAAAATTAGTCAAACTGTAACAGCCTGATAGGTGGCACAGAGGATAAAATGATGGACTCTCAAGCATGAGCTCTCAAATTCACATATACTAGATTGAAGTTCTAGTCCCGTTCCCCACCCCCACCCCTTGCATTTATAAATAAATGAATCTTTAAAAGGAAGGAAGTAGCGGAAAGCAAGGTGTATGCTTCTTCTACATCTGAGAAAGTGTCATAACTGTGAATGTTACACTGCTTGGGATCTTATCTAAGCAAGGAGGGTAGCAATAAATTACATGGCTATGATAGTAAGCTACATGGCCATTAGCTCACAAATGACAGATTTTAATAAGACTGATTATTCTCCACATCTTTATCAAAGCTGTAAATTATCAATGACTGATAATGTGTCACTTTTTAAATTTTTTTTCATGAGAGTGGGAGGGAAAGAGAGACCAAAGGATTAAGCTCTGGCATAGGGGGGTGCTGGGGATTGAATTTGGTGTTTCTGGAGGTCTGGTATGCTATTTCCCTGACCCTTCTTATACTGATGGTTGATGTTGGTTTGGACATCACAGGAAAGATGAGGCTAGTCACCTGTTTCCATTAGGGTCAAGAACATAGGTCAGTGATGGCATCCTTCCCATGTACAGGGGCTTGAGTTCAGGCCTTAGCACCAAATCTTTAGAAATTTGAACTAATTGATCTTTATATGTATCTTTTTAGTGCATTCCTTAAATACTTAGTGGTTATGAACACATTAGGAGGGTAGGGGTAGATAGCATAATAATATGCAAAGAGACTCGTGCCTGAGGCTCAGAAATCCCAGGTTAAATCCCCTTGCACCACCATAAGCCAGAGCTGAGCAGTGTTCTGTTGGGGGGGGGGGTGGCTTTCAGGTTTTGGTAGTTTTGAATAAAGCCGTTAAAAAGCAAACAACAGCAAGGAAAAATAAAACAGGGAGACTGAGTGACTCTTGCAACTTGAGATTAGTGACCTAGTTGATGAGTACTAATGTAAATTCACTTTTAAGTCTGTAGGTACTCATTTGGATTATTTTTGTTTTTTTAATATTTTATTTTAATGAAAGACCAGAACACTGTTCACCTCTGGGTTGAGCATAGGACCTTGGAGCCTTGGGGCATGATTTATTTATTTTATTTTTATTATTATTATTTTTAATAACCATTATGCTATCTCCCATCAGCACAGTTTAACATTCCTGCAATATTATACAGCTTTTCATGTGGTTTAAAAACAAACAAGAAAACTACCCACTTTTAATCTGTACTTTTGTGTTGCATCTAGTTGAACACACATGTTCAAGGACCCTGGTTCGAGCCCCCAATTCCCACCTCCAGGGGGAAAACTTTGCAAGTGGTGAAGCAGTGCTTGCTGCATGTGTATCTCTGTCTCTCTCCCTTTCTTTCACCCCCTTCCCTCTCAGTTTTTGACTAACTATCCAATAAGTATCACAATCTGTACTTTTTTCATTATTTTTACCAGAGCACTACTCAGTTATGGGGTATGGCTATGCAGGCAGTTGGGCCTGGAATCCAGGAGCATATAACCAGTATGCTATCTCACTGACCTGTTACCTTTATTTCTTCATTTCTACATTTTTGCCTTTCAGTTAGGTTACTTTCTTCAGTTTTTAATTATTTCAAGTCTTTGTGTGTTGGTTATAGTTTTTGATATTTAGAAATATTTCTTTTTTTAATATGTATTTATTTCCTTTTGTTGCCCCTGTAGTTTTTTTATTTTTCATTATTATTTATTTTCCCTTTTGTTGCCCTTGTTGTTGTTATTATTGCTGTTGTTATTGATGTCATTGTTGTTGGATAATAGGACAGAGAGAAATGGAGAGAGGAAGGGAAGACAAAGATGGGCAGAGAAAGACAAGACACCTGCAGACCTGTTTCACCGCCTGTGAAGCGGCTCCCCTGCAGGTGGGGAGCCGGGGGCTCAAACATGGATCCTTAAACTGGTCCTTGCACTTTGTGCCACCTGAGCTTAATCCGCTGCGCTACCGCCTGACTCCCAGAAATATTTCTAGGCCTGGGAGATAGTATAGCACACCAGCTTGCATAGCTGAGGCCCCAGAGATCCCAGGTTTAACCCTTGACAAAAATGAGTAATGTGATGGACTCTCATTAAAATAAGTGAATATTGGTTTGAAAAGATAGGTCATACTGTGATACCCACTAACTAGGTTTTAAGCACAGCACTACTACAGCACTTATAGACGGAACTATAGTGGTTTCCTCTCTCTTTTTTCTCTTCTAGTTTCACCTATCTAAAAGTTAGATGGAGCATTGAAATTGCATGGGTGAGACCTTGCTCTGCATCCCACAGTGACCTTAGGTCCGGCTCCCAGAGGGACAAAGAATAGGAAAGCTATCAGAAGGGGGTGGGATACGGAGTTCTGCTGGTGGGAATTGTGTGGAATTATACCCTTCTATGGTTTTGTCAAGTGTTTCCTTTTTATAAATTAAAATTTAAATAAATAAAAAGTTAATGGGAGTGAATTTTTAAAATGTTTTCTCTGGTTACTCTTCAATTTTAACTTCATACATAAGAGATCTTATGTGTTACTCAGGCTGGGAAGATAATTCAGTGTCACTGCTATATACCAGAACTAATAAGCAGTGCTCTTGTTTTTGGCTCCCTCCCTCCAAAAAATAAGTTATATAAACAACATCCTGATTTACATTTTAGATTTGTCTGTGATGGCTGTTTAAAGAAAACTGCACGAACTAATAAAGAAAACAAGTTTTCTGCTAAAAGTAAGTTTCATTCTTTTACATTTTTCATTCTTTTACAGGTAAATCTTGACAAAACACTGCTAAAGTATAGTTAGGAATAAACCATCAAGGACCCAGGTTCAGGCCGCCTGCGGAGGGAAAGCTTCATGGGTGGTGAAGCAGGGCTGCAGGTGTCTTTCTCTCTCCTTCTCTACCTCCCCATCCCCTCTCAATTTCTCTCTTGTCTCTCTATCCAATAGTAAATAAAAATAAAAAAGGAATAAAAAAAGAATAAACTATTCAGAATGAATTATTATGTTTCAGCCTCATTTAAAATATTTATGGCTAGGTAGCACCTCAGTATTGACATATTAGGGGGCACCACAGAAGCACTAGAGAGGTGCTCTGAGTTAGATTCCTGGTACCAAACTTAATTCATTTAAAGTTGAACTATAATGTACTTTATGGTGTGAAATTCATTAGAACTAAAGAAAGGTTTTCCAGGAATCAGGAATTGTGCACTGCAGGTTATTTTTCCATATCTGAGACATTTGTTAATGGGACCTCCAAAAAATTTTTTTTTGGTTTTAAATAACTACTTCACTAACTTTTAATAAAATCCAGGAAGTTATATATTCTAATTGATAAACTGGACATTAGGCTTGATATTGAACCTTAAGACTGGCGGTGATACATTTGTACCTTGTTTGCCTAGGGTTGCCTCCTACCAGACTTGGCACTTTTTTGGAAAATCGTGTAAATGAATTTTTGAGGCGACAAAATCACCCAGAATCAGGAGAGGTCACTGTTCGAGTAGTTCATGCTTCTGACAAAACTGTAGAAGTCAAACCAGGCATGAAAGCAAGGTATCTAGTAATTGTTTCTTCTCTCTGTAGAGCCAATTATTCACACACTGTTGCTGAATCTAATCTGAATGAGACATTGTGGTTTTCCCTCCAATCTGAATTGTGTAGGTTTGTAGATAGTGGAGAGATGGCAGAATCATTTCCTTATCGAACCAAAGCCCTCTTTGCCTTTGAAGAGATTGACGGTGTTGATTTGTGCTTCTTTGGAATGCATGTTCAAGAGTATGGCTCTGACTGTCCTCCACCCAACCAAAGGTACAACTTAATATGAGGCTACCTCCAATTTGCATTGGAGTCTGTTGTTATAATGCAGAGAGAGAGAGAGAGAATATGATTTTCTTGGTTTAGAAATTCAAACTCTCACTTATAATATTGAAGTTAAAATACTCTTCTGTAATCATAATTATTATAAGGAAAGTGGTAGCAATGAGTAGCCTGCAGTTGAGAATGGGAAACAAACTCACTACTTTTCAGGTAATGGCTTTAAGTCTAAATTGTGTTGATAAATATTTTGCTGAAAGGTATGTGAAGGAATATCATGCAAATGGGGTTGGGTGTAATTGGGATTTTATGTCTAAAATAATGTGAAGAGCAGAGTAAGATGTTGGCAGAATATATTTGATTCACATGTTTCAAGCACTACTAGATACTTAGAGACTAATATAGAGTTATAGGCTCATTAAAAATTTCATGGGGGGGCCACCTTATCATGCACAAGGACCTAGGTGGAGTCCCTGCTCCCCACCTGCAGAGGGTCACTTCACAAGTGGTGAAGTAGGTATGTCTGTCTTTTCTCTTTCCATCTATTTTTACTGTTTTATCGTGTCTGATAGATAAAAAAGGGTTGGGGGTGGAAGGGGAAAACGGCCACCAGAAGCAGTGGATGAAAAGTAAGGAGGGGAGGGGCTAGTCAGTAGTGCACCTGGTGAAGCACAAAGGATCCACATAAGGACCCAGGTTTGAGCCCCTGCTCTCCACCTGCAGCAGGGACACTTTGCAAGTGGTGAAAAGGGTCTACAGGTATCTATCTTTCTCCCTGTCTCTCCTTTCCTTTCAAATTTTCTCTGTTCTATCAAATAAAATAGAAAAAAAAAAAAAGATGAAAAAGGGAAAAATAACCACTGGGAGCAGAGATTCATAGTGCCAGCACAAAGCCTCAAGTGATAAACCTGGTGGCAAAAGAAAAGGAAAAAAAAGTAGTAAGCAAAGAATACAGATAATATGTGTCTAGTCACATAAATAAAACCTGTGATTTGACTGTTGTTTTTCTCCCTGTTTTATGTAGGAGAGTATACATATCATACCTCGATAGTGTTCATTTCTTCCGCCCTAAATGCTTAAGGACTGCCGTCTATCATGAGATTCTTATTGGATATTTAGAATATGTCAAGAAATTAGGGTAAGAATACTGATAATAAATGCTGTGTTTAATAACAGTGACTTTGGTGTTATGGTGAGATACATCTTGAAATATGCAAAATTTTCTCAGTTTTGTTGTGGACTTAATGCAAAATGTTTTCAGTAGGAAAGTGGGTATATCTATATCTATCTATCTTAGTTGCATATATTCCTGTCTAGTTTTTTTTTTTTAACAGAGCACTGCTCAACTCTGGCTTATGGTGGTGCAGGGGATTGAACCTGGGGACTTTGGAGCTTCAGGCATGAGAGTCTGTTTGCATTACCATTTAAATATTTATATATATTAATGAGAAAGATAGGAGTAGAGAGAGAAAAGAAACAGACATCACTTGGTACATATATTGCTGGGGATCAAATTCAGGACTTCATGCTTAAGAGTTCAAAGCTTTATCCACTGGTTAACCACCTCCTGGACCACTGGTTTTATATCTGAGTATCAAAATCAAAAGCAAGGTAATATTGACAAGGCTGGATACCTTCAAGGTATACATATATATGCTTGCGTGCTAATCATCTCACCTTACAGGTTCTTACTTTTAATCTGCTTTTCATTTGGGCCAGGTGGTGGCACATGTCGTTGAGCACACGTTACCATATTCCAGGAGCTGGGTCATGTTCCCAGTCCCCTCTGCAAGCAGTGAAGCAGTGCTTCAGGTCTCTCTTTCTCTATTTCTCATCTGTTTTTCATTCACCACCTTGAAATATATTTTTCTTTATACTGCAGTTTTCACTGGACCATTAGGTGCACATGTGGATGTTTTGTTCTGGGGTTTTTTGTTCCTAACTAGACATTCCCCTCTGTGTTTGAAATTTACAGCATTTCTCCATGACCTCCAAGACCTGTGAGATGCGCCATGGTGCTGTGCATTATGCCTTACTCTGGCTAAGGAATTTTACATGAGAATGATTATGCATTTGTTAGCTTTGAGGGGTACTGGCTCCACCTTCTGGCTTTAAGTTTTGCATTCTTTTTAAAATGTATGATCTTTTCACTTGAATGTTTCTTCTCTTTGTGTTTTAAGATATACAACAGGTCATATTTGGGCATGTCCCCCAAGTGAGGGAGACGACTATATCTTCCATTGCCATCCTCCTGACCAGAAGATACCCAAACCCAAGAGACTCCAAGAGTGGTACAAAAAGATGCTTGATAAGGCTGCATCTGAGCGAATTGTCCATGACTATAAGGTCAGGAGGAGTAGGTGAAGGGGAGTAATAGAACTTGATCCATTTAAACTTTCATTTTAGTGGGTTTTTTTTTTAAAGTTTATCAAAATAATGAAAATTGGGCTTTCAGATTATGAGATCAGCAAATCTTTATTTTAAAGATGCTACAAATTAAATACATGTATATATTTTTAGATTTATGAGAGAAAGCCAGAGCACCAGTATGGCACATGTAATGCTAAGGATTGACCTCATGATTGAGAGTCTAATGCTTTATCCACTTCCGCTACCTCTGGGCTGCTTTTATTATATTCTTAATAGCCATGAACACAATATACTTCCTAAGATTCTTCCTGTTTTTAGTTGGGAGTAGGAAGGCATCAACTAGTTATTTCCCTAAGCAGATAGTAAGCCACTCAATGGTCATACAGTTTTCAGTTATCTGAATATGGATAGTTTTGTACATAGCATCTCAGACTATAGAATGTTGGGTAGAAGGCAGCCATGCCTCACATCACTCTGGAATGAGTGATGGATGAAGCCTATGACCACTAGCAAGACAATTTGCAGTTTGGTTATATAAAGACAGATAACTATTCTCATAGAAGATAAAACGAGACATAATTTCTTTAGACAAACCTTTATTTATAACAACAAATGTTTCCCACCTTTTTGAAGATACTTTATTCCTCAAGTTCTTTATATTAGTTAACTATGTCTACATGTTTTATAGAAATTCCTATTTATACATGGATATTTTCACAGGATATTTTTAAACAAGCTACTGAAGATCGATTAACAAGTGCAAAGGAATTGCCTTACTTTGAGGGTGACTTCTGGCCCAATGTTCTGGAAGAGAGCATTAAGGAACTAGAACAGGAAGAAGAAGAAAGAAAACGTGAGGAAAACACCAGCAACGAGAGCACAGATGTAAACACTTTTCCTTTTTCCCCCCCCCAACACTTAAAGATGTCAAAACCTGGGGGCCAGGAGGTAGCACACCCTGTTAAGCCCACATATTACTAGTCACAAGGATCCAGGTTTGAGGCACCCTGGCCCCTACCTGCAAAGAGGCAAAGCAGATCTGTATTTGCCCATCTTTCTCCCTACCTCCCCCTCCTCTGTTCCTCTCTGTCCTGTCCAATAAAGGGGGGTGGGGGGTGGCCTCCAGGAGCAGTGGATTCCCATTAACCATGGAGGCCAAAAAAAAAGAATGTCAAAACCTTCATTTTTGAGGAGACAGGTCCTGCATGGTGCACCTAGTTGAATGCACACATTCAAGCCCCAGGGCCCCCACACACATACCTGCTTGGGGCAGGGAAGCTTCATGAGTGGTGAAGGAGGGATGCAGGTGTCTCTCTCCCCCTTCCCTCTCAATTTTTCTGTCTCTATCCAAAATTACTTTTTTATTTTCTTTCTTTCTTTTCTTTTTTTTTTTTTTAATTTAAGAAAGGATTAATTAACAAAACCATAGGGTAGGAGGGGTACAATTCCACACAATTCCCACCACCCAATCTCCATATCCCACCCCCTCCCCAGTAGCTTTCCCATTCTCTATCCCTCTGGGAGCATGGACCCATTCTTTCTTTTTTTTTTTTTTTTTTAATATTTATTGTATTTATTTATTCCCTTTTGTTGCCCTTGTTGTTTTATTGTTGTAGTTATTATTGTTGTTGTCGTTGTTGGATAGGACAGAGAGAAATGGAGAGAGGAGGGGAAGACAGAGAGGAGGAGAGAAAGATAGACACCTGCAGACCTGCTTCACCGCCTGTGAAGCGACTCCCCTGCAGGTGGGGAGCCGGGGTTCGAACCGGGATCCTTAGGCCGGTCCTTGTGCTTTGCGCCACCTGCGCTTAACCCACTGCGCTACAGCCCGACTCCCCACTTTTTATTTTCATAGTTATTTAGGGCCATAGTAAAACAGGCTTTTGTCCAGAAATACCCTTTCTTCCATACAAGATTTGGCGATGGTAACAAATAGTAGAGCACATAAATTACCATGTAAGAGGACCCAGGCATAAACCATCCCCTTCACCTGAAGTGGGGGAAGCTACACAAGCAAGAGAGCACTGATGCTGATGTCTCTCTTTTCTTCTCACCCTCTATTAAACAGGGGAAAGGTGGGGTAGTAAACCTGGTGTGCACACATTACAGTGATTAAGGGCCTAGGTTTGAGCCCCTGCTCCCCACCTGCGGGGATTGGGGGCTTCACAAGTAGTAAAGCATGTCTACAGGTGTCTTGTCTTTCTCTCTCCCTCCCTATCTCCCTTATCAGGAAGGAAGAAAGGGCCACTGGGAGCAGTGTATTCATAGTGTTGGCACCAAGCCACAGCAATAACCCTGGTGGCAAAAATAAAAAAGCCATAGGAACAGTAGAGTCATGCAGGCACTGAGCCCAGGCATAACCCTGGTGATTAAAAAAAAAAGTATAAATAAAAAAAAATTTTTTAAAACCTGCTTTGTAGTTTTTCCTAGTCAGTTATTTCCAACTTACCTAGAATTAACCCACTACCTACCTACTTAAGTCACCTTTACATAGTCTGTTAAACTCTCTAAGAAAGCTGGAGATATATATTATATATATATATATATATTTATTTATTTATTTAATGGGACTGAGGCTATTCAGTATCATTTGTAGTAAGGCTATTTGTTCATATGTTTGAGCAGCACATAAATTCTAGAATGTGAGTAAAAGGAAATAAAGCCAAGGTCTCAGGGCCATGATTATAATGCACAAGGACACAAGTTCAAGTCCCCAATCTCCACCTAAAGGGGGGAAACTTTGCAAGCAGTGTTGCAGATGTCTCTCTTACTTTTTTTAAATTTCTATTTATTCCCTTTTGTTGCCCTTGTTTTATTGTTGTAGTTATTGTTACTGATGTCGTTGTTGGATAGAACAGAGAGAAGGGGGGGAGAAAGATAGACACCTGCAGACCTGTTTCACTACCTGTGAAGCAACACCCCTACAGGTGGGGAGCCGGGGATCCTTAGGCTGATCATTGTGCTTTGCGCCACCTGCACTTAACCTGCTGCTCCCCAGATGTCTATCTCCCTCTCTGTTTTCCCCTTCTCTATTTCTCTGTCTATCAAATAAATAAGACTTTTAAAAATATTTTTTATTTATTTATTATTGGATAGAGACAGAAATTGAGAGGGGGGAGAGATGCTGGCAGCCCTGCTTTACCACTTGTAAAACTTTCCCCCTTACCTTTTTTGTTAACGGCCAAGATCTCTATCTCCCCAATTCCATGATGTAGTCTTTACTACCTAACATAACAGTCGCTCACTTGTTGTTTTGGGGTGACTTGCACTTAGGAGTCGACAGACTGTATGTACTCTTAATGGTTGGTAAGAGAATGCTCACAAGTAGAATGATGACGGTTAATCCCCAGCACCAAAGGGACTCTCCATGGCTGACAGGGTGAAAAAAAAATGGGTGAGGAGGCTGCTCAGCAGTGTCATGTAACCACACATCTATGGGGTCCTGTTTCCCCAATGCCATATTAAAAGGAAAAACAAAATCTAAGGTCCTTTGAATGTTATGAAACGACAATGTAAGAAGTAAATTCATTTATTAATTATCTCATTTATTTATTGGATAGGGACAGCCAGAAGTTGGAAAGAGAAGCAAGAGAAAGAGAGACACCTGCAGCCCTGTTTCACCACTTGTGAAGCTTTCCCCCAAGCTGGAGGGGACCAGAGGTTTGAACCCAGGTCCTTGAGCTCTGTAACATGTGCACTTAACCAGGTGTACCACCACCTGGTCCCAAAAATAGTCTTCATCAGATAAATTAACATAAAACATTAGCAAATGTAGTTTACCATAATTATCAATTTAAAAATGAAAGAAGGGGGGCCCAGAGGTGGTACACCTGGTTAAGTGTACACATTACAGTGTACAAGGACCCCAGGTTCAAGTCCCTGGTCCCCATCTACAATTGGTGAAGCAGGGCTGCAGGTATCTCTCTGTTTCTTTCCCTCTCTCCCCCTCCCCTATCAATTTCTGTCTCTGTTCAATAAAAAATAGTTTTGTTTTTTAATGAAAGAGGGTTGACTGGGAGGGTAGCATAACAAGTTACAGAAAAGAGACTTCCATTCCTAAGGCTCAGGTTCAGTCTCCCATGCCATCATAGGCCAAAACTAGCATTGCTATGGTTAAAATTTAAAATAGATGTACCAGAGTGATGTCTGGTTCTTTCTGTCCTCCTGTCTTTCTCATGAATAAATAAATATGTATATATATATATATATATATATATGAAAGTGAGAGCAGATAAATAGTAAGATTATGATCTTGTTTGAAAGAATATTTACCATTAGGATTTTTCCAAATCCTGTCTTAACGGAAACTTTATGATTTTTGCCTCCTTTATGCCAACCGGAAGGTGACAAAGGGAGACAGCAAAAATGCTAAGAAGAAAAATAATAAGAAAACAAGCAAAAACAAGAGCAGCCTCAGTAGGGGCAAGAAGAAAAAGCCTGGCATGCCCAATGTATCCAATGACCTCTCACAGAAACTATATGCCACTATGGAGAAACATAAAGAGGTAAGACGCAGCACGCAAACAAGGTTTTTTTAAAACAGCCTCCTGAGGGCCCAGTGGTAGCGCACTTGGTTAAGCGCACATAGTACTAAACATAAGCACCTGTACAAGGATCTGGGTTTGAGCATCCCAGCTGTGGAGGGGATGCTTTACAAGCAGCTAAGCAGGTCTACAGGTGTCTCTCTCCTCTATTCCCCCTCCTCTCAATTTCTCTCTGTCCTACCCAAAAAAAATAGAAAAAAATGGCTACCAGGAGCAGTGGCTTCAGCACCAAGCCCCAGTGATAACCCTGGAGGCAAAAAAAATAGGGTAGCGCAGCGGGTTAAGCGCACATAGCACAAAGCACAAAGACCATCCCAGTTCGAGCCCCGGCACCCCACCTGCAAGGGAGTCACTTCACAGGCAGTGAAGCAGGTCTGCAGGTTTCTATCTCTCTCTCCCACTCTTGTCTTCCCTTTCCTCTCTCCATTTCTCTTCTGTCCTATCCAACAACGACAGGACAACAAAAGGGAATAAATAAATATTTTTTTAAAAAATAGAATAAAAATTAAAAACAGCCTGCTATGTCTTGGGGAAATAGAATAGCATATAAGAATATTTGCTTGTGTGCCCAAGGTTCTCATTTCAATCCCTGGTAACACATATATCATCAGTATTACTGCCTTTCTTCCCCTCTCAAACGTTTTCTCATTGGTAATTTTAATTTATTGACACAAGATAGAAAAACAGAGTATCATTCTGGCTGGCACATGAGGTGCCAGGGATCAAACTAGGATCCTCATGCTCTTATGTCCAACATTTTATCTACTGTGCCAACTCTTGGGCCCTCTCATAAATTTTTAAAAATGGCCATTTGAAATTTAGATGGAAAAAAAAATCAAAGATACACATTACAGTCTGCAAGGTTCAGGGTTCAAAGCCCCCCGTCCCCACCTGTAGGGAGAAACTTCATAAGCAGTAAAACAGTGCTGCAGGTATCTCTCTCCCCCTTCCATCTTGATTTCTTTCTATATCCAAAACATTTTTTTTTTTTTATTGGATAAAGACAGCCAGAAATTGAGAGTAAGAGGGGATAGGGACAGAGAAAGAGACACCTGCAGCACTGTTTTATCACTCATGAAGCTTTCCCCCTACAGTTGGGGACTGAGGAGCTCAAACCCTGGTCTTTACGCATTGTAAAGTGTGCGTTCAACCAGGTGAGCCAACACCTGGCTTTTTTGAAAAAGATTTTATTAATGAGAAAGAGAATTAGACATCATTCTGGTACATCTGCTCTTGGTGATTGAACTCAGGTCCTCACATTTGAGAATATAATCCTTTATCCACTGCGCTACCTACCAGACCACATTAAAATCTTTTTTAAAAAAGAATAGAAAGGGGCTGGACGGTAGCACAGTGGGTTAAGCACACATGCACCAAGTGCAAGGACCAGCATAAGGATCCCAGTTGAAGCCCCCAGCTCCCCACCTGTAGGGAATTGCTTCACAGGCAGTGAAGCAGGTCTGCAAGTATCTTACTTAACCTTTCTTTCTCTTCGCCCTTCTCTCTCCTATGTGCACTTGTTAACAAGTCCATTTGTGAATAGTTAAGCTGGGCTGTTGAAATAGCTCACTTGGATCATGTGCTGCTTTGCCATGCATGTGACCCAGGTTTGGCTACTTATTGGGGGGGGGGGGGGAACCAAGACCCACCAACCCACCAGAGTACTACTCAGCTCTGGTTTATAGTGATGCTGGAGACTGAACCTGAGACCTCTGGGGTCTTGGGCATTAACATCTTGTACAGCAACATTATGCTTTATCCCTCGCCCATTCTCTGTGCCTGTCTCTCTTCTCTTTTTAAGTTGAATTTTGAATATTGCTTTATTTTTGTTGTGTAAGTACTTTAAAAATATGGTTGCAGGTGGGGTTGTGGGGGTGACAGGAATAAATCTCAGTCATGCCTGAGGCTCCCAAGTTTCTGGGTTCAGTCCCTGGCGCCACCTAAGCTAGATCTAAGAAGTGCTCTGGTTAAAAATATTGATAAATGGGGGGTCAGGGGTAGATAGCATAATGGTTTTGCAAAGAAACTCTTACCTGAGGCTCCGAAGTCTCAGGATCAATCCCCTGTACTACCATAAACCAGAGCTGATCAGTGCTCTGGTTAAAAAAGGGGGGGGGGGTGTCGGGCAGTAGTGCAGCAGGTTAAGCGCACGTGGCGCCAAGCACAAGGACCAGCGTTAGGATCCCAGTTCGAGCCCCTGGCTTCCTGCCTGCAGGGGAGTCACTTCACAGGCGGTGAAGCAGGTATGTAGATGTCTATCTTTCTCTCTCCGTCTTCCCCTCCTCTCTCCTTTTCTCTCTGTCCTATCTAACAACGACAACATCAGTAACAACAACAATAATAACTACAACAATCAAAAACAATAAGGGCAACAAAAGGGAAAATAAATAAAAAAATTTTTTAAAGGAGTCCGGCGGTAGCGCAGTGGGTTAAGCACACATGGAGCTAAGTGCAAGAACTGGGGTAAGGATCCCGGTTCAAGCCCCCAGCTCCCCACCTGCAGGGGAGTTGCTTCACAAATGCTAAAGCAGGTCTGCATGTGTCAGATATCTTTCTCTTCCCTTCTCTGTCTTCCCCTCCTCTCTCCACTTCTCTCTGTCCTGTCCAACAACTATGACAGCAGCAATAACTACAACAATAAAAAACAAGGACAACAAAAGGGAAAGTAAATATTAAAAAATATTTTTTAAAAAAAGATGCAATCGGGTGTCAGGCAGTAGCACAACGGGTTAAGTGCACGTGGCACAAAGTGCAGGGACCAGCATAAGGATCCCAGTTCGAGCCCCCGGCTCCCCACCTGCAGGGGAGTCGCTTCACAAGCGGTGAAGCAGGTCTGTAGGTGTCTATTTTTAATCTTCCCCTCTCTGTCTTCCCCTCCTCTCTCCATTTCTCTCTCCTGTCTAACAACGACAACAATAACTACAACAACAATAAAAACAATAAGGGCAACAAAAGAGAAAAGAAAATTTTTTTAAAAGGCAATCATTAGTTTAAAAAAAATAAATAAGGGGCCTGGTGGTGACAGACCTGGTTGAACGTATATGTTACAGTGCTCAGGGACCTGGTTCAAGCCCCCAGTTCCCACCCGAAGGGGGAAAGTTTCAGAAGTGGTGAAGCAATACCACAGGTGTCTGTCTCTCTTCCTTTGTTATCTCCTCTTTCCCTCTTGCTTTCAGGCTGTCTCTGTCCAATGAATTTATGATAATTAAAAAGGCTGGGCAGTGGTACATCTAGTAGAATGAACATAGTACAATGCAAAAGACTCTGGTTCCAGAATCGGGTAGTAGCACAGCAGGTTAAGCACAGGTGGCGCAAAGCGCAAGAGCCTGCAGAAGGATCCCGGTTCGAACCCCTGGATCCCCACCTGCAGGGGAGTCGCTTCACAGTCGGTGAAGCAGGTCTATAGGTGTCTGTCTTTATCTCCCCCTCTGTCTTCCCCTCCTCTCTCCATTTCTCTCTGTCCTATCCAGCAGTAACGACAACAATAATAACTACAACAATAAAACAAGGGCAACAAAAGGGAATGAATAAATAAATATTAAAAAAAGAAAGACCCTGGTTCAAGCCCTTAGCACCCACCTGCAGAAGGGAAGCTTCACCAACTAGTGAAGCAGTGCTACAGATGTCTTTCTGACTCCCCTTTCCTTCTTCAGTTTCTCTCTAAAGAAATCTCAGAGGCCAGGCAGTGGCGCACCCAATTGAACACACATGCTGTTATGTGTAAGGCTCCAGATTCAAGCCCCCGGTCCCCACCTACAAGGGGAAGCTTCATAAGCAGTTAATTAGTGTGAATCAGTGCTGCAGATGGCTCCTGATCTCCCCTTTCTGTCCCTCCTTCCCCCCCACCCCCCACCCCCGTTATCACTGGGCACTACAAATCCACTGCTTCTGATAGCCTTTTTTTTTTTTTCCATTTTTATTGCATGGGACAAAAGAAATTGAGGAGATGGAGAGAGAGCTGCAGACCTGTTTCACTGTTTGTAAAGTGACCCCCCTATAGGAGAGGAGCCAAGGGCTCGAGCTGGGATCCTTAAGTTGGTCATTGCACTTCGTGCCATGTGCACTTAACCCACTGCGCTACCACCCAGCTCCCTATTTTATTTTAATGAGAGATTAAAAGAAGAGAGAACAGAGCACTGCTTAGCTCTGTCTTACGGTAGTGCAGCAGATTAAACCTGAGGCTTTGTATCCTCAGTATGAAACTTTTTTTATATAATATTTATTCCCTTTTGTTGCCCTTGTTGTTTTATTGTTGTAGTCATTATTGTTATTAATATCGTTGGATAGAACAGAGAGAAATGGAGAGAGGAGGGGAAGACAGAGGGGAGAGAAAGACAGCTGGAGACCTGCTTCACTGCCTGTGAAGCGACTGCCCTACAGGTGTGGAAAGTCGGGGGCTTGAACCGGGATCCTTACACAGGTCCTTGTGCTTTGCACCCCCTGCATTTAATCCGCTGCACTACCGCCCGACTCCCTGTGTGAAACTTTTTTACATAGTTATCTAGTTCCCCCATCTAATATCATCTCATCCTTATACGCTAATCAAGAATTTTGTTAAATCTGTTTATATATATATATATATATATATATGGATTTGTCTGATTTGTCTTAGGATTTGATTCCATCAAACCTAGGACTTATCTTCAAGTAGATCACTTTCAGGAAAAATGTTCACTGCCACTGATCTAACGCCACTTGCTAATCCTGTCTGTTATGCAGGTCTTCTTTGTAATTCGTCTCATTGCCAGCCCTAATGCCAACTCCCTCCCTCCCATTGTTGATCCTGACCCTCTGATCCCCTGTGACCTGATGGATGGGCGAGATGCCTTTCTCACACTTGCAAGGGACAAGCACCTGGAGTTCTCCTCACTCCGAAGAGCTCAGTGGTCCACTATGTGCATGCTGGTGGAGCTGCACACCCAGAGCCAGGATCGCTTTGTCTACACCTGCAATGAGTGCAAGCACCATGTGGAGACGCGCTGGCACTGCACTGTGTGTGAGGTATGCCCCCCGGGTAATGTTGAGGGTGGGAGAAAGGGTTCTACTTTCTGGGGTCCAGCACCTGTGGTAAGTAACAGAAGGGGGGGCAGCCTGGCAGTGGTGTAGCGGGTTAAGCACACATGACGCAAAGCGCAAGGACCGTCGTAGGGATGCCGGTTCAAGCCCCCGGCTCCCCACCTGCAGGGGCTTCACCTCACAAGTGGTTGAGGAGGTCTGCAGGTGTTTCTCTTTCTCTCCCCCTCTCTGTCTTCCCCACCTCTCTCCATTTCTCTCTGTCCTATCCAACAAGGACAACAATAATAACCACAACGATAAACGACAAGGGCAACAAAAGGAGAAAAAAGTAAAAAGGAAAAAAAGGCCATAAGGGAGTCATATCCAACACGAAGACATCAGTAAAAACAACGATAATAACTACAACAATAAAAAACAAGGGCAACAAAAGGAAAAATAAATCCCAGTTCGAGCCCCCGGATCCCCACCTGCAGGGAAGTCGCTTCACAGGCAGTGAAGCAAGTCTGCAGGTGTCTTATCTATCTCTCCCCCTCTCTGTCTTCCCCTCCTCTCCATTTCTCTCTGTCCTATCCAACAAGGGCAACAAAAGGGAATAATTAAAAAAAAAAAAAAGTAGACTCTGGGTCCCATTTTAAATAGCAGAAATGAAACCACTCTCTGCCTCTTCCTCCTCCACCCCCACAACCTACCCCTTTTCTTTTTTGTTTATGAAAGATACCAGAGCATTGCTCTGCTCCGGTTTACAGTGGTGCTGAGAATTGAACCTAGGACCTCAGTTATAGAAGTCTTTTTTTTTTTCCTTCCCTCCAGGGTTATCACTGGGGTTCAGTGCCCGTACTAAGAATCCATCTGCTCCTAGAGACCATTTTTCCCATTTTGTTGCCCTTGTTGCCATCGCTGTTGCTGCTGTTGGATAGGACAGAAAAACCGAGGGAGGAGGGGAGACAGGGAAAGACACCTACAGACCTGCCTCACCACTTCTGAAGTGACCCCCCCCCTGCAGGTGGAGAGCCAGGGGCTGGAACCATATCCTTGTACTTCATGTCATGTGCGCTAAACCACTGTGCCACTGCCCGACCCCCAGTCATAGAAGTCTTTTTTTTTTTTTTTTTTTTTTTTTTTTATTTATTGGATAGAGACAGTCAGAAAATTGAGAGGAAGATAGAGGAGGGAAAAGAGACAATTCTGCTTCACCACTCACAAAGCTTTCCCCCTGTAAGTGGGGACCAGGGGCTCAAAGCTGGGTCCTTGTACATTGCAACATGTGTGCTCAACCAGGTGCGCCACCACCCAGCCCCGTCATAGAAGTCTTTATTGTAACCATTATGCTCTCTCCCCAGCCCTAGTCTCTATTCCTAAGAGGGTGCTCTTAGCTCAAACAATATATAAGATGTTTTTCAGTGACTTATATATTATAGAGAATTGATCTGCATGTTTCTCCCCCCAGGATTATGATTTGTGTATCACTTGCTATAACACTAAAAACCATGACCACAAAATGGAGAAATTAGGTCTCGGCTTAGATGATGAGAGCAACAACCAGCAGGCTGCAGCTACCCAGAGCCCAGGAGACTCTCGCCGACTAAGCATCCAGCGTTGCATCCAGTCTCTGGTTCATGCCTGCCAGTGCCGAAATGCCAATTGCTCCCTGCCCTCATGTCAGAAAATGAAGCGAGTTGTACAACATACCAAGGGTTGCAAACGGAAAACCAATGGAGGCTGCCCCATCTGTAAGCAACTCATTGCCCTCTGCTGCTACCACGCCAAGCACTGCCAGGAGAATAAGTGCCCCGTGCCATTCTGCCTAAACATCAAACAAAAGCTCCGCCAGCAGCAACTGCAACAACGGCTTCAACAGGCCCAGATGCTTCGCAGGAGGATGGCCAGCATGCAGCGGACTGGTGTGGTAGGGCAACAGCAGGGCCTTCCCTCCCCAACTCCTGCCACTCCAACCACACCAACAGGCCAGCAGCCAACTACCCCACAGACACCCCAACCCCAGCCCCCTTCTCAGCCCCAACCCACCCCTCCCAACAGCATGCCACCCTACATGCCTAGGACTCAACCTGCTGGCCCTGTCTCCCAGGGTAAGGCAGCAGGCCAAGTAACCCCTCCAACACCTCCTCAGACTGCTCAACCACCTCTCCCAGGACCCCCACCAGCAGCAGTAGAAATGGCAATGCAGATTCAGAGAGCAGCTGAGACACAGCGCCAGATGGCCCATGTGCAGATTTTTCAAAGGCCAATCCAACACCAGATGCCCCCAATGACTCCAATGGCCACCATGGGTATGAACCCACCCCCCGTGGCAAGAGGGCCCAGTGGGCATTTGGAGGCAGGAATGGGGCCCACTGGGATGCAGCAACAGCCACCATGGGCCCAAGGTGGATTGCCTCAAACCCAGCCACTACAGTCTGGGATGCCAAGGCCAGCCATGATGTCAGTAGCCCAGCACGGTCAGCCTTTGAACATGCCTCCCCAACCAGGACTGGGCCAGGTAGGCGTGAGCCCCCTCAAACCAGGCACTGTGTCTCAACAAGCCTTACAAAATCTTCTGCGGACTCTCAGGTCTCCCAGCTCTCCCCTACAGCAGCAACAGGTGCTTAGTATCCTTCACGCCAACCCCCAACTGTTGGCTGCATTCATCAAACAGCGGGCTGCCAAGTACGCCAACTCTAATCCACAACCCCTCCCTGGTCAGCCTGGCATGCCCCAGAGCCAGCCAGGGCTGCAGCCACCTACCATGCCAGGGCAACAAGGGGTCCACTCCAATCCAGCCATGCAGAACATGAATCCCATGCAAGCAGGCGTCCAGAGGGCTGGCCTGCCACAGCAGCAACCACAACAGCAACTCCAGCCACCCATGGGGGCAATGAGCCCCCAGGCTCAGCAAATGAACATGAATCACAACGCCATGCCTTCACAATTCCGAGACATCTTGAGACGACAGCAAATGATGCAGCAGCAGCAGCAACAGGGAGCAGGACCAGGAATTGGTCCTGGAATAGCCAACCATAACCAGTTCCAGCAACCTCAAGGCGTTGTCTACTCCCCTCAGCAGCAGCAGCAGCGGATGCAACATCACATGCAACAAATGCAACAAGGGAACATGGGACAGATGGGCCAGCTCCCCCAGGCCTTGGGAGCAGAGGGGGCCAGTCTGCAGGCTTATCAGCAGCGACTCCTTCAACAACAGATGGGGTCCCCTGCTCAGCCCAACCCCATGAGTCCCCAGCAACATATGCTCCCAAATCAAGCTCAGTCCCCACACCTACAAGGCCAGCAGATCCCTCCTTCTCTCTCCAATCAAGTACGTTCTCCTCAGCCAGTCCCTTCTCCAAGGCCGCAGTCCCAACCCCCCCACTCCAGCCCTTCCCCAAGGATGCAGCCTCAACCTTCGCCACACCATGTTTCTCCACAGACCAGTTCCCCACATCCTGGACTGGTAGCTGCCCAGGCCAACCCTATGGAACAAGGGCATTTTGCCAGCCCGGACCAGAATTCGATGCTTTCTCAGCTTGCTAGCAATCCAGGCATGGCAAACCTCCATGGTGCAAGCGCCACAGACCTGGGACTCAGCACCGATAACTCAGACTTGAATTCAAACCTCTCACAAAGTACACTAGACATACACTAGAGACACCTTGTAGTATTTTGGGAGCAAAAAATTATTTTCTCTTAACAAGACTTTTTGTACTGAAAACAATTTTTTTGAATCTTTCTTAGCCTAAAAGACAATTTTCCTTGGAACACATAAGAACTGTGCAGTAGCTGTTTGTGGTTTAAAACAAACATGCAAGATGAACCTGAGGGATGCTAGGATACAGAGAATATATTTTTGTTATGGCTGGTTCCCACCAGCCTTTTTCCCCCTTGTGTGTGTGGTTCGGGTGTGCACTGGGAGGAGGCTGAGGTCTGTGAAGCCAACCACATGCTCCTGCCTTGCACCTCCAATAGGTTTTATTATTTTTTTTAAATTAATGAAAAATGTAATATTAATAGTTATTATTTACTGGTGCAGATGGTTGACATTTTTCCCTATTTTCCTCACTTTGTGGAAGAATTTAAAAAAAAATTTCTAAAACCAGAGGACAAAAAAGGGGTTAATGTTACTTTAAAAATACATTATATATATATATATAAATATATATTAAAGTACCATTTTTTTCTCTGGGTGCAAAGATGTTCATTCTTTTAAAAAGTTTAAAAACAAATAGCCCCTTTCCTCCCCTCAAGTCAACTTTTGTGCTCCAGAAATTTTCTATTCCATAAGTCTGAGCATAAAAACTTCAAGTATTAAAATAATTTGTACATGTAGAGAGAAAAAATGACTTTTTCAAAAAATACAGGGGCAGCTGCCAAATTGATGTATTATATATTGTGGTTCTGTTTCTTGAATTTTTTTTCGTTATTTTTACATCTAACAAAGGAAAAATAAAAAGAGGGTAAGAAATAACTCCAGTGGGATGATTTTACCGTGCAAGCACCCCTGGAGCTTCTTCTTTGTTGCTTTCTTCTTCCTGACTCTGCCCCCTCCCCACACACACACATTTTCTGTAAAACTTGAAAATAAGAAAGCAAAGACCCTCAACTGATGTAAATCATGCAATTAAAGTTGATTACTTATAAATATGAACTTTGGATCACTGTATAGACTGTTAAATTTGATTTCTTATTACCTATTGTTAAATAAACTGTGTGAGACAGACACATGACTTTGTTTCACTTCTTGCTATCACATCTCTGTCTTAGAATGTACCAGTTTAATAAGGGTAAGATGGAAAGGATTTTATTTATTTCCTTTATTAATGAGAAAGGAGAAAGAACCAGATATCACTCCGTCACATGTGCTACCATGGATTGAACTCAAGACCTCATGCTTTATCCACTGCACCGCCACCTGGACCACAATCTCTATATTTAGACTAATAAATTTGTCCAGAGTTCAGGAAAAGCACAGGTGCCAATTAAATGTTAATTTTAAACATCTGAACTTTTTTTTTTTAAACACCTATAGCACTCGGAAAGCTTCCCCTTTACACGTGGGGACTGGGGTTTGAATTGGATCCTCATGTATAGAAACCTATGCATTGGGAGTCGGGTGGTAGCACAGCGGGTTAAGCGCACATGGCACAAAGTGCAAGGACCGGTGGCATAAAGATCATGGTTTCAGCCCCCAGCTCCCCACCTGCAGGAGAATCGTTTCACAGGCGGTGAAGCAGGTCTGCAGGTGTCTTATCTTTCTCTCCCCCTTTCTGTCTTCCCTTCCTCTCTCCATTTCTCTCTGTCCTATCCAGCAACATCAATAACAACAGTAATAACTACAACAATAAAACAAGGGCAAAAAAAGGGAAAATATTTTAAAAAAGAAAAACCTGTGCATCACACCTGGCCCCTATGATTTTTTAAAAAATTGTTCTACTTATTATGTAAGTTGAGAGTGTTTCACATGAGGCAGAGAGGAGATAGAAACAAGCCAGTGCACCACTCTGGTCCATGTATAGGGGACTAAATCAGGACCCACCCCCCCACCTTCTTTTTTCTTGTCAGCAAACAGGATTATCTAGAAAATTGTAAATTTTAGGTGTTTATTAGTGGTAGGAGACAGAACCAGACCCTTCCATATGTAACATAGTGGATGAAACTAAGAACACTTCGTGCTTGCAAGTCAGCACTTCAACCACTGGGTGTGTATATATATTCACTTATCCAAACTAAAATGCCAACCGACAGATCTAAGGAACTAGAGGGGCTAAGCAATTGCAAACCCAGTGAAGTACACTGCTCAGTGCAAGGATCTGGGTTGAGACCCCAGCTCCCCACCTGCAGGGAAAAGCTGCATGAGCAGTGAAGCAGGTGTTTACCTTTCTTCCTTATCTCAATTTTTCTGTCCCATTCAATAAAATGGGGGAAAAAAAAAAACAGCTACCAGGAGCAGTGGATTCATAGTGCTAACACTGAGCCCCTGGAGGCAAAAAAAAAAAAAAAAAAAAAGGAATTAGAGGAAAGGAAACTGAAAATGTTAGATGGCTAAGAGATTATAATGGAAAGGTTATTGGTCTTCCAACTAGCCATGAACAAATCTGAAAATGTTTGGGCATCTTTTGGAAGGAAATTTACACTCAGATTGTATGCCATCCTAAGGGCTAAAAAAAATCCTGAGTAGCATGATTCAAGCACCTATATACTTAATGTTAAGCAAATACACCAGCTTTAGTCAGAGCTCACCCCAAAAATACCTTAAACCTATCTGCCTCAGGTCACTGTTGAAACAGATGTATTCAATACATAGAGCACCTAACTGACCAGACAAGAGCACATAACAAGGCAGCTCTGTCCTCAATTTAGCTAGCTACACAACTCAAAGATAGTATGTTGTTTAAATAAGGTGAAAATAGAAATTAATCTGGGGTACTCGGTTTTCCTCTTTCCAACATAACCCCGTCTCACTTTTGAGGCAGATGGTTCCTTTTTTACTATCTGCCTGTCTTGATGACTTCCTAATTTGTTCCAATAAATTTTATTATCTTGGGGGTCGGGCGGTAGCACAGCGGGTTAAGCGCATGTGGCGCAAAGCACAAGGACCTGCGTAAAGATCCCGATTCGAGCCCCCGGCTCCCCACCTGCAGTGGAGTCGCTTCACAGGCAATGAAGTGGAGTACAGGTGTCTTTCTCTCCCCCCGTCTTCCCCTCCTCTCTCAATTTCTCTCTTTCCTATCCAACAATGACAACATCAATAACAGCAATAATAACTACAACAATAAAACAACAAGGGCAACAAAAGGGCATAAATAAATGAAAATTTAAAAAGGAAGTTGGGTGGTAGTGCAGTGGGTTAAGGGCACGTGGCATAAAGCACAAGGACTGGCCTAAGGATCTGGGTTCAAGCCCCCCGCTCCCTGCCTGCAGGGGAGTCGCTTCACAGGGTTGAAGCAGGTCTGCAGGTGTCTATCTTTCTCTCCCCCTCTGTCTTCCCCTCCTCTCTCCATTTTTCTCTGTCCTATCCAACAACGACGACATCAATAACTACAAGCAATAAAACAACAAGGGCAACAAAAGGGAACAAATATTTTTTTTAAATAGTAACTATAATAAAACAAGGGCAGCAAACAAAAAGGAAATAAATATTAAATCTTAAAAAAAAAAGTGAAGCAGTTATGCAGGTGTCTCTCCACCTCTCTCCTTCCCTGTCTTCCCCTCTTCTCTCAACTTTTCTCTGAAATATCCTATTTAAAAAAAAAAAATGGCCTCCAAGAGCAGTGGATTTGTAGTGCAGGCACCAAGCCAGAGCAATAACCCCGAAGACAAAAAAATATATATATAATAATAATAATATTACTCCCCACCTGCAGAGGAGTTTTGCAAACAATCAAGCAGTTGCTGCTTCCCCACCCTCTTGATTTCTTTTTTTAATTTTAATTATATTTATATTTATTTAATATTGATAAAGACAGAAATTGAGAAGGGTGGAGGAAGTAGAGATGGGAAAGAGACAAAAAGACACCTGCAGCCCTGCTTCACCATTTGTGAAGCTTTCCCCCTGCAGGTGGGGACCAGGGACTTGAGCCTGGGTCCTTGTGCACTGTAATGTGTGCTCAGCCACGAGCCATAGTGCCTAGCCCCCCTCTATTTCTCTATCAAATAAAAATTTTTTTTAATATTTATTTTCTCTTTTGTTGCCCTTGGTTTTTCTTGTTGTAGTTATTGTTATTGTTGTCGTTGTTGGATAGGGAGAAATGGAGAGAGGAAGGGAAGACAGAGAGGGGGAGAGATAGACACCTGCAGTCCTCTTCAATGCCTGTGAATCGACTCCCCTGCAGGTGGTGAGCCGGAGGCTTGAACCAGGATCCTTGCTCTGGTCCTTGAGCTGTGTGCCACATGCGCTTAACCCACTGCACTACTGCCTAACTCCCATAAATAAAATGTCTTTTAAAAATAAATATTACAGGGGGCCGACTGGTAGCGCAGTGGGTTAAGCGCACATGGCACCAAGCACATGGACCAGCCTAAGGATCCCAGTTCTAGCCCAAAGCTACCCACCTACAGAGGAGTTGCTTCACAGGCTATGAAGCAGGTCTCCCCATCTTCCCCTCCTCTCTCAGTTTCTCTCTGTCCTACAACAATAACAGCAGCAGCAACAATAGCAAAAATGGCCTCAGGCAGGAGTAGATAGCTCCGTAGTCCCAGGTTCAATCCCCACCCCACCCCCCCACACACACACACCACCAGAGCTGAGCAGTACTCTGTTAAGAGAAAAAGTAAAAAGAAAAAATGGCCTCCAGAAGCAGTGGCTTTGTATTACAGGAACGGAGCCCCAGTGATAACTCTGGAGGCCAAAAAAAAATTATACTAGAGGCTGGAGGTCAACTGGTAGAACAGGGCTTGTAGCCTGATGTTCCTGGTTCACTTCCCCACACCACATGTACTGGAGTACATGAAGTGCTCTGGCTTCTTTCATTTGTCTCCTGTAAAACACTCACCTTGAAGGATGAACAGGAACCAGGCAAAACTGAGATTTAAGAGTACAAATTGGGGCTAGGCAGTAGCACAGTGAAGTGCAAGGATCTGTTGGAGCCCCCATCCCCCACCTGAGGGGGTTGGCTTCACTAGCAGCGAAACAGGTCTGCAGGTGTCTTTCTCTCCCCTCTCTGTCTTCTCCTGCTCTCTCCATTTCTCTCTGTCCTATTCAACAACAATGACATCATCAACAACTACAACAATAGAACAAGGGCAACAAAAAAAAGGGAATTAAAAAAAAAAAAGATTTTCGTGTTTATATATTTCCTTTATAGAGCCTATATATCCCCCAATCCTGGAACCTCTGGGAGGGGAGGGCTCACTTTCCTGCATGCCTCTCTCAATTCATACCAAATGGTATTACATGTGCTTATCCCAGCCTAATCAATGCAACGAGTACCACTTCAGGATGATTCACTTCAGACTGTGTCCAGAGATGTAAGGCATGGAATGTCAACCCTTCAGCCTCATTACTCAGGTGAGACCTTTCCTTTCATAGGATTCTCTAATTCCATTTCAAGTGGTTCACTTCCTAACAAAGTCCCAAAACCCAGATATAGACCAGGTCCCATGAGATAGAGCATATGCTCACATGTGTCCATAAATTATGGCAAAATATATACCTGAAAGCAAAAGTGCACAATAGTCTGCAGTCTGTCAGTATATGCAGCAAGCAAGTAGAAAGACCTAAAAAGACACCATAAAGTTTCTAATGAAATAGTGCCTACTTAGACTTAGATACCCTCCTCACCTACTTCCTATTATACTTCCTTCACTCACTCCAAAGCTAACCTTATCTAAGTAAGGACTATAAAAGCTGAATAAGGGCAAGAGACTAGCATACTTTAACGATGACTCTTTAGTCACTATCAGGCCACCCCATCAGCTGGGGCTCAAGTGGGGGAGTCCTGAGATTCCCAAACAGACATGGTGAGCCTAGACCACGAATAGATCCCTCTCTCCATTGTTACAGGTCATCTCTATCAAGAACACAATAGACCCACCCTTTTGTGGGCCCCCATAGGACCTTGCCCTCAACTTGGATCAACAATGGTAGAGAATGTTCCATCCTCTGAAGGGAGGCTGGACAGCATACTCTATGCTACACCTGAAGAAAATGGGTCCTGATATTGAGGCAGCTTGAAACATTCCTACTCATGACCACAGAATGTGAGCTCAGATCTACAGGGATACAGAGGTCACATAGGCTCCTAAGCTGAATATGGGCCGCAGATCACATCAAATCGATGGGGTTTAGAGTCAACAATATTTATACACCTTTCCCATATTTGGGAGATACTCTCTTCCCTGATCCAGCTTTCTGGTCCTTTTTCCAGCCATGACATCATCTTCCCCAGACAATAACTTAAATCCACCTGCATATCAGATGCCAGGCTCAGGGAAAAAAGGAAAAGAAAAAAAAAAAAAACAACTATTATAGTCATGGGCTCTTTGGAATACAATTAAAATAGGCCTACTATCTATAAAAAGGAGGACACCCCCCCCCCAACTCTTCATCTGCACTATTCCAGCCTTTAGGTTTCATGATTAGTCAACAATTTGGCTCTACATGTTAACTTTTTTTCAGCCACCAGGTTCCAGATGCTAACATGATGCCAACCGGACTTCCCTGGCAGACAACCCCACCAATGTACCCTGGAGCCCTGATTCCTCAGAACCCCGCACACTAGGGAAAGAGAGAGGCAGGCTGGGAGTATGGATCAACCTGCCAAGGCCCATATTCAGCGGGGAAGCAATTACAGAAGCCAGACCTTCCACCTTCCGCATCCTATAATGACCCTGGGTCCATACTCCCAGAGGGATAAAGAGTAGGAAAGCTATTAGGGGAGGGGATGGGATACAGAGTTCTGGTGCTGGGAACTGTGTGGAGTTGTACCCCTCTTATCCCATGGTTTTTGTCAGTGTTTCCTTTTTATAAATAAAAATTTTAAAAATAAATAAAAAATAAACAAAAAATTAAAAAAAAAAACTTTCATGTCTGAGGCACCAAAGGTCCCAGGTTCAATCACCAAACCATCATAAGCCAGAGCTGAGCAGTGCTCTGGTAAGAAAGAATGGAAGGAAGGAAAAGAAAAAAGAAAAATACAATCCAATAGGACTGGGTTGCACTGTACTGAAGACATGAGGTCCTGAGTTCAACAGCAAGCATCACATGTGCCAGCACGATCCTGTATCTCTTTCTCTCCTGTTAATAAGTCTTTTTTAAAATACTTATTTATATTTAATGACAGAGATAAAGATAGAGGGCCGGGTGGTGGTACACCTGGCTCAGCGCACGTTATTATGCGCAAGCAACCAGGTTCGAGACCCCAGTCCCCACCTGGAGGGGGAAAGCTTCACAAGTGGTGAAGCAGGGCTACAGGTGTCTCTCTGTCTCTCACCCTCTCTACCAACTCTCCCCTCTCAGTTTTTGGCTGTTTCTATCCAATAAATAAATAAAGATAATTTAATTTTTTTTCAAGAAAATTTATAAAAAGAAAGAAAATGAGAGAGAGAGAGACCAAACAGAGCACTTCTCAACTGTAGCTTATGGTGGTGCTAGGAAATGAATTTAGGACCTCAGAGCTTCAGTTATAAGAGACTTTTTGCATAACCACTATGCTCTCTCCCCATTGTTTAATAAATAAATCTTTATAAAAATAAAAGTTTAGGGTGGGGGAGATAGCATAATGGTTATGCAAACAGACTCTTGTGCCTGAGGCTCCAAAGTCCCAGGTTCAATCCCCTATACCACCATAAGCCAGAGCTGAGCATTGCTCTAGTGTTTCTCTCTCTCTGCATCTCTCTCAAAAAAATAAATTTAAAATAAATAAATAAATAAATAAATATAAGTTTACAATGTGGGAGCCAGGCAGTAGCACAGTGGATTAAGTGCACATGGCATGAAACATAAGGACCAGCGTAAGGATCCCGGTTCAAGTCCCCGGCTCCCCAACTGCAGGGAAGGTGCTTCACGGGCTGTGAAGCAGGTCTGTAGGTGTCTATCTTTCTCTCCCCCTCTCTGTCTTCCCGTCCTCTCTATGTCCTATCCAACAACAAGGACAGCAATGACAATAGTAACAATGATAAACAACAAGGGCAACAACACAAAAAAAAGTAGCCTCCAGGAGCAGTGGATTCAAAGTGCAGGCACCAAAACCCAGCAACAACCCTGAAGGCAAAAAGAAAAAACTTTACAATGCATGGTCCGGGAGGTGGCGCAGTGATAAGGCTTTGGACTAAGCATGAGGTCCTGAGTTCGATCCCTGGCAGCACATGTGCCAGTGTGATGTCTGGTTCTTTCTCTCTCCTCCTATCTTTCTCATTAATAAATAAATAAATAATCTTAAAAAAAAAAAGTTTACAATGCACAAAGACCCAGGTTCAAGCCCTGTCTCCATCTGCCAGGGGCAAGCTTTGCAAGTGGTGAAGCAGGGATATAGGTGTCTCTCTGCCTCTTCTCTCTATCTCCCCAATGCTCTTGATTTATGGCTGTCTCCATCCAATAAATAGAGATAATAATTAATTAAAAATAAAATAACAAAGAGTTTAGGGCCAGGTGGTGGTATACCCAGTTAAGTGCACATATTGCCATGTGCACGAAAGTGGGTTCAAGCCTTATTTCCCCCTTGTGGAGGGAACCTCACAAGCAGTGCTACATGTGTCTCTTTCTGTCTCCCCCTACCCTATTTATTTCTTCTTTTTTTTTTTCCAGAGTACTGCTCACCTCTGGCTTATGGTGGTATAAGAATCTGTTCACATAACCATTATGCTATCTACCACTGCCCGGGTTTATTTCTCTGTATCTCTATCCAATAAATAAATTCTAACAGAAAAATTTGGGGGCCCCTCTCAAGTTCTGCTGGGAAATTGTGCCGATGCAGTCACATCTGCCATGTTGTCCCCTCAGGCTACTGCTAGTTCCCGCAAGAGTTGGGACATTCTCAGAGTGCCTGTTTCGCCATGTTGTGCCCTCAGGGCACTGTCTATTTCCCCGTGATATTTGGAGTGCTTTGGTTACTCCTCCCCCCTCCCATTCTCACGAGAGTTATTATCCTATCCTGGAGTGCTATGGTTACTCCTCCCCCTTCCCATTCTCACGAAAGCTACTCCTATAAAAGCACTTCTTCTTCTGCACCTCTCTCTTGCCAGCTCTTCACTTCAGTGTTCAGACGCAGAAAAGGTTACTGCCTGAGGCGGCCATTTTCGCTACCTCCACGTGGCCCAACCTGCTTCTCTAGCACCCAACTCTGAGGTGCCAGCGCAAATAAAGATTTGTGTTCCCTCTTCGCTCCGGACCTCCTCTCTCTCTTCTCCGCAGCCCACACAACAACATCTGGCGCCCGACATGTCCCGCACTCACACCTGGCCTGAGGTCCAGAAAAGCTGCCCAGACAAAGGTAAGTGGCAGCCACCTGACTCTGTGGCCCTGCGTTTCCCCTCACCATGGGATTTTTTTCATTTTATGAGGAGGTGTCCCAGACATTATCTCTTTCTCTCCTGGGACAGGTTCTCGCTCTCAGAGACACTTTAATTTTCGCTACACCGTGGGTTCTCATGGCTATAATCGCTACTTACAAGATATGTACAACGTGGTCTGCCATGAGGATAAGCGACCTTGAGGCTAAAATACGAGAGTTAAGGCATATGTGCTTAAGATTTAGACGCCCTAACCGATCAGCAGCTAGTCCCAAGACTTCCATCCCCACAGACACGTACATGTGTTCGGACACTCCTCCTCTGACCCCGCCCCCAGCTGCCACGGTTTCGGCTTCCCCTGAGGCTTCTGGTTCTCTAAACCCCACCCCCTGCTGATACCTCACCATTAAGAGACCCTGAGGTTTCCGCTTCAACCTCTCCCCCTGCTGATATCTCATCATTAAGAGACCTTGTGATGGAGATACAGCAGTTAAAGGATATGTTTTCAGCGTTTAGAGACCTTAAACCTTTTGCAGTCTGTCCCAAGAGCTCCATCCCCATCGATACGCGCTCAGTTTCCCCTGTAGCCACTACAGCAGCTTCCACTTCTGTAACTCTTTCCCCCGCGTCATCAGACCAAGTCCACACCTTCCCGGTAAAGGTGGCCCCCAAAAGACAAACCCTCAGGTGTGGCACCCATACTCCTCCAAAAAGCTCAGGGAACTCAGACAAGCCGTGAAGGAGGACGGAATTCACACTCCATGGACCAAGTCCATTTTAAGGAGTTTTTACCAGCATCTAAATACACCCCAGGACTAGAAAGACCTGGTTTGTGCTGCATTGCCAGACCCCCTTTATCTACAATGGAAGGCATGCTTCTGCGACGAATGCTTTAGACAATCGCAGGAAAATAGTCACAAACAGCTAGCATGGAATTTTGATGCATTGTTTGGAGCAGGAGAGTTTGAAACTGGAACTCAGCAGGCAGAAGCTAAGTTTCCATCTGGCTATTTTGAACAGGTATGCATCTGTGCAACACAAGCTTGGGAGAGGGTAACCCCAACCACAATAGAGTCATCAGTCCCTATTAACTTTCTTCGCCAAGGCACTGATGAAACCTTAGCAAATTTCATCTCAAGGGTGAGGCAAACCTTAAAGAGAAAGGTTTATAATCCTGAAATCCTCTCTTTCCTCATGCATTCTATTGTCTGGGATGGCATGATACCACAATTCCGTCAGGCATGCCTTAATCTTACACACCTACACCCAGATAATTGGATTTTAGTGACACAGGAACTTACATCAGGCAATTATGGGGCACCTGCTATGACACAGGTTTATGCAGTTACCCCACGTAATCAAAATGGGGCCTGCTTTCAGTGCAGTCGCCAAGGTCACTGGTGTAACCAATGTCCAGATAAGCTGCAACCCCACCTTCAGTCAGGGAGCCAAAAACCTTGGACAATTTGTCCCAGATGTCGTAGAGGGTTTCATTTGAAGAGAGATTGTTGGTCCAAATTTCATAAAGATGGCACGCCCCTGAATGGTACAAATTCGGGGACTGAGATTTTGTGGACCACTCCTGTTTTAGAACGTGGTCACCCTACTATGACAGTAAGGATTGGCAATATTCCTTTTAAATTTTTGATTGACACGGGGGCAGAAAAGACGATTTTAAGGCAAGCAGAGGTTCCCCAAAATTGGGAACTCCTCCCGGGACCCCATATACACGGGGTTGGAGGGGTGACCCAATCATTTCTCACATGAGATTCTCTCATGTGGGAAGACCCGGAAGGTTCTACCGGACACTTCCGCCCTCTGGTAGCTGATATTAGCACCAACCTACTGGGCAGAAATCTTCTAGAATGTCTTGATGTTAGGATATCCACAGGTGCCTCTGCAGAGCGTAACACCCGCTCCTGCGAGACCAGATCTAATCAACACCCCCAATACTAACTGCCACTGTTTGTATGCAAACTCCCCATTTAGCCTGGCTTTCTAATGAGCCTGTCTGGGTGGAACAGTGGCCTTTGCCTAGGGATAAGCTAGAAATTTTAAAGGAGCTCGTCTAAGAGCAGTTGTCCTTGGGACACATTCGTCATTCTCGAAGCCCATGGAATACTCCTATCTTTGTGATTAAAAAGTGCTCAGGAAAATGGCTACCCTTAGTTGTGGGACCCTAGCTTGTTTTACTTCTTCTGCTCACAATAGGTCCTATAATTCTTTTTTTTTTTTAACATTTTAATTTATTTATTAATGAGAAAGAGAGGAGGAGAAAGAACCAGATATCTTTTTGGTACATGTGCTGCCAGGGATCGAACTTGGGACCTCACGCTTGAGAGTCTAACGCCTTATCCACTGCGACACCTCCCAGACCACGGTCCTATAATTTTTAATAAGCTCATGGCCTTTTTGCAACAACAGATTGATGCCATAAAGATGCAACCTATACAAACTCACTATCATAGGCTGGACATGGCAGAATATTGAGTTGCTGTGGAGGATTTGCCTCCCTCCATCAGAACGTCCACCATGTAGAGGGCTGGCTAGCCAATGATGGGTAAAAGGGAAACTAGCGCTATCCAATCAACCTAAGACAGGGCACCTGGTACTACTGGGCAAAAATGACCATGTGTTCCAATGACGGGTAAGACGGAAGGCTGATCCCCAACCTAAGACAGGCACAGTCCGCCCTGCCACAAAACAAAGTCCGCCAAACATCAAAACATGATATAAAAAAGGGGGACATGTGGGGAGCCACATGTGCCCTCAAAGTTGCTATTTGCATGGCCATAGAGTTTATGTTAAAAGATAGTTCCTGGAATTGGTATATTGCCCCCAAGTAAAAGACTATGGGGTGGGTGGGTGGGGAGAATACAAGTCCATGAAGGACAATAAATGACACAGAGGGGGTTGTATAGTTAAATGGGAAACTGGGGAATGTTATGCATGTACAAACTATTGTATTTACTGTTGAATGTAAAACATTAATTCCCCAATAAAGAAATAAATTTAAAAAAAAAAAAGATAGTTCCTGGGAATCAGGCGGTGGTGCAGGGGGTTTAGCGCAGGTGGCGCTAAGTGCAAGAACCGGCTTAAGGATCCCAGTTTGAGCCACTGGCTCCTCACCTGCAGGGGAATCGCTTCACAGGTGGTGAAGCAAGTCTGCAGGTGTCTCTTTCTCTCCTCTTCTCTGTCTTCCCCTCCTCTCTCCATTTCTCTCTGTTCTATCCAACAACCACAATATCAGTAAATAACAACAATATAATTACAACAATAAAACAACTAGGGCAACAAAAGGCAAAATACCAAAAAAAAAAAAAAAGAGAGAGAGATAAGTTCCTGCTTCCCTACACCTTAGAGTCCTTGTTGAAAGATAAGTTCTTTTTCCCCATGAATCACCCAGGACCTTCCAGATAATGGCTGACTACCATGACAAATAATATAAAATAATAATAATAAATGAATAGGAAAGATACATCCCCCAATACTCAGTTGGCTAAGGCACCAAACCTCTTTTTCTATAAAGCATTCAAATCAGATGCCCTGCTAACCACGAGAAGCAGATTGTTTGTGTTTCTTCCACAGGAATCCCGGAAAAAAACATCTGGACCCCTGCACACCCTGACATCACCCACTAGATGGCACGACTACAGTGGCACACACCCCCAAACCCTAGATGTCACCTGACGTGATCTGAAGAACCTGATTCACAGACTCCAAGGACAGAACTTTTTTACTGCCTGTAGCACTGCTCTACCACTCATGAAGCTTTGTAGTAATAATGAAAAAAAGGGGCCAGGCAGTAGCGCACCAGGTTAAGCGCACATAGCACAAAGACTGGCGTAAAGATTCCGGTTCAAGCTCCCAGCTCCCAAGAGGTAAAGCAGGTCTGCAAGTGTCTTTCTCTCCCCCTCTGTCTTCCCATCCTCTCTCGATTTCTCTCTGTCCTATCCAACAACAATAGCAATAGCAACAATAATAATAACAAGGGCAACAAAATGGAGAAAATGGCATACAGGAGCAGTGGATTCTTAATGCAGGCACCACACCCCAGTGATAACCCTGGAGGCAAAAAAAAAAATAGTGCTAGGGATTAAACCCTGGACCTTATACAGGTGAAGCATGGGATCTAACACTAGGTTATATCTCTAAACCCTGAGATGACTTTCCTGAATTATTAACATATAAAATAGCAAGCAAAGGGGAAAGAATTAACAATGAACAGATATTTAAACAAACAGCAAGATGAAAAATTTAAACTCAACAAAAGCAGTAGTAGCAGCAAATGTAAAAACTTCTAAAACTACAACTAAATGGTAGACATGGTCAAATCAGATTTTAAAAGAGAAAAGGTGCTGCTGGACTCTCAAGCCTGAGACTCTGAATTCAATCCCCAGCATCACGTGACCCAGAGTATCACTCTGATTCTCTCTTCCTTCCCCCCTACAATTAATGAATAATAAATATTTTAAAATAAATACATCTTTAAAACAAGGTAACAAAGAAAAATCATAGGGACTAGACTGACAACTCACCTGATAGGGCACCTGCCTTGCCATACGCACAGCCCATATTCAAGGCCCTGACACGCCACATGTAAGTACTATGGCATTAGGGGAAACATTAGTTCTGTAGCGTCTCTTGTACTCTGTCTCTGCCTCTCATATATGTATACATACACACACAGCTAAAAAATTAGGCCCACAGCAGTGAAACCATGCACAAGGCAAAAAAATACTTCCTAGTACTTAAGTTTGTTTACCTGGAAATCAGATTCTAAATTCCTGATATTACAATCAGTAGTATTCATGATCCAATCTTGCTTCTTTCCCATTATCACCTCCTTCTTTCAATACCATCCTGCAACAATTCCAACCAACAAAATGTCATAAATTATCTTCCTAAAACATGCTTTGGGTGTTTTCCAAATGGTGTGTCATTTCCCAGGACTCACAATGTTGCGTCTGTCTGGAATACCCTTGACTACCATTATTTCCTGGTGAGCAATTCCCACAAATCTTCCAGGATCTACCTCCATGTTCCTACTCTGTGACATACCATGGCCTACCTCTTCATGCTCCTAGAGCATTTGATATCCACCTATAGATAACCTAGCACTAAGCACATGTCCCACTAAAGTATAATATTCTGCATGTGGAATAGTCTTCCCACTAGACTATGAATTCCTAGACTCTGTTTTTGCCTCCAGGGTTATCGCTGAGGCTTGATGCCTACACTACAAATCCACTGCTCCTATGGCCATTTTTTCATTATTTTTTTCTTAAATAGGACAGAGAGAAATTGAGAGAGGAGGGGAAGATAGAGTAGGAGACACACTTATGAAGTGACTCTCCCTTGTTAAGTGGGTAGCTGGGGACTCAAACCGGGATCCTTGAGCAGGTCCTTATGCTTCGTACTATGTGCGCTTAACCCAGTGCGCCAGCACCAGGCCCCCATTCCTAGTCTTTATTTATTTGGCCTCCAGGATTATTGCTGGGGCTCAGTGAATGCACTACAAATCCATTGCTCCTGGCGGCTATTTTTTCCCTTTTGTTGCCCTTGTTTATTGCTGCTTATTATTATTGTTATTGCTGTCATTGTTGGATAGGACAGAGAGAAATCGAGAGAGGAGGGGAAGACAGAGGGGGAGAGAAAGACACCTGCAGACCTGCTTCACCGCTTGTGAAGCACACCCCCTACAGGTGAGGCACCAGAGTTAGAACCAGGATCCTTACTCTGGTCCTTGCGCTTTGTACTACCTGTGTTTAACCCACTGCACCACCACCCAGAGCCTGAGAGTAAAGATTATTTTCATTGTTTATTAATATTTATACCATACCAAATAAGTCACAGTCGAACATGGAGATGTTTGCAATAGAAATCAAAGAAAACAGTCATATGAATAAAATACCCATAACAGACACTGTAACTTAGTGACAGGGAAGCTTTTTCACATCCCAGGTCCTCCACTTAACTAGCATTATCAACCTCAATTTTATTTTTCTTTTTTTTGCTTGTTTTATTTATTACTGAATAGAAACAGAGAGAAATTGAGATAGGAGGGGAGGCGAAGACAGGGAAGGAAAGAGACAGAGATACCTGCGACCCTGTCTCACTACTCATTTAGCTCTCCCCCTGCAGGTGGGGACCAAGGGCCGGAACCTGTGTCCTTGCACACTGCCATGTGTGCATTTATTTTTTTTATTTTTTATTTTTTGGATGCTTTTTTTTTTTTTAATTTTATTTATTTATTCCCTTTTGTTGCCCTTGTTGTTTTATTGTTGTAGTTATTATTGTTGTTGTTGGATAGGACAGAGAGAAATGGAGAGAGGAGGGGAAGACAGAGAGGAGGAGAGAAAGATAGACACCTGCAGACCTGCTTCACCCCCTGTGAAGAGACTCTCCTGCAGGTGGGGAGCCGGGGTTCGAACCGGGATCCTTATGCCGGTCCTTGTGCTTTGCGCCACCTGCGCTTAACCCGCTGCACTACAGCCCGACTCCCCCATGTGTGCATTTAATCAGGTGTGCCACCACCTGGCCCCTCAAGCTCAACTTCCTAATCCAAAAATTATGAGTCCCATTATGTTCCTTAAAGGATTCCATGAGTATTTGTTGGGAAATTGTGAGGAGCCTCACAAAGCATTAAGCCAGCTCCTCTGCTCCACCATGCATTCCAGATTCTATGGCCTATCTACATAGTCACTGTTTTGCCTGGAAGATCCCCACCCATTCCACTCCTTTGATCTATCTTCTTTCTATCCTTGAGACCCTCCCTGCCTGCAGGGTAATATTAATCCTTCTAGTTAAAACAGTTTAACCTTCCCAGCCCCCTTTTGCCTTTCTCCGACTTGCCACTTTTAAAAAGCCTTTTAAAAAGCCTCTGATCAATAAATACATTGTATTGCCTCACCACAAGCTTGGTTCATGAGTAATCTCCTTTGTGTCGCAGAGTGAGTAGCAGCCCAGGCTGGCTCTGGTCTCATTCTCTCGAACCCAGAGTCCAGCCCGAACCTAGAGAGTCCACCCCGGGGAAGAGGCACCCCCATGCTAGCCCGGCAAATATTAAAGTTTACATGTGAATTTTTTTTTCTAGATCACTGCTAGGCTCTGGCTTATGATGGCTCATGGAACAGAAACTGGGATGTTGGAGTCTTAGAATTTCTCTGCATAACTATTATGCTATCTAACCCCACCCCATGAGTATCTAAGCACAATTATCATCACAAGTACTCCATGAATATGAAAATCTGCACAAAGTTTGACTTGTGACCTGTTTCAAAGTAATGCATAAATAATAATAAGAAAGCGCTTAGCATTATTTAATAACATATGTTGGTAGTGGTGATAAGAAATGGTACAAATTGGGGATCAGGTTAAGCGCACATGGCGGGAAGCACACAAGGACAGTCCAGAGAATCCCGGTTTGAACTCCCAGCTCCCCACCTGCAGAGGAGTCGCTTCACAGGTAGTGAAGCAGGTCTGCATGTATCTATCTTTCTCTCCCCATCTTCCCCTCCTCTCTCCATTTCTCTCTGTCCTATCCAACAACGACATCAACAACAAAAAACAAGGGCAACGACATCAACAACAAAAAACAAAAAAAAAACATCAACAACAAAAAACAAGGAAAAATTAATAATAAAAATAATAAAATAGTGGTCCAGGAGGTGGCGCAGTGATAAAGCTGTGGACTCTCAAGCATGAGGTCCTGAGTTCGATCCCCGGCAGCACATGTACCAGAGTGATGTCTGGTTCTTTCTCTCTCCTCCTATCTTTCTCAATAAATAAATAAATAAAAATCTTTTAAAAAATAATAAAAATGGGGGGGAGTCGGGCGGTGACGCAGTGGGTTAAGCGCACGTGGCGCAAAGCGCAGGGACCTGGGTAAGGATCCCAGTTCGAGCCCCCGGCTCCCCACCTGCAGGGGAGTCGCTTCACAGGCGGTGAAGCAGGTCTGCAGGTGTCTATCTTTCTCTCCCCCTCTCTCTCTGTCTTCCCCTCCTCTCTCCATTTCTCTCTGTCCTATCCAACAACAAAGCAACGTCAACAATGGCAATAATAACCACAACGAGGCTGCAACAACAGGGGAAAAATGGCCTCCAGGAGCGGTGGATTCATGGTGCAGGCACCGAGCCCAGCAATAACCCTGCAGGAGAAAAATAATAATAATAATAATAATGGTACAAATTAGGGGCGGGGCGATAGTGCAGCGGGTAAAGCGCACAGTACCAAGCGCAAAGCCCGGTTTAAGGATCCCAGTTCCAGCCCGGCTCCCCACCTGCAGGGGGGTCGCTTCACAAGCGATGAAGCAGGTCTGCAGGTGTCTATCTTTCTCTCCCCCCTCTGTCTTCCCCTTCTCTCTCCATTTCTCTGTGTCCTATCTAACAACGACAGCAATAACAACAACAACGATAAACAAGGGCAACAAGAGGGAATAAATAGCCTCCAGGAGCAGTGGATTCATAGTGCAAGCACCGAGCCCCAGCAATAACCCTGGAGGCAAAAAAAAAAAAATGGTACAAATTAATTCAGATGCTTCTATCATAATTGTATATATGCAAGAATATATGGTGAAGGTGAAATAATTGGTGACAAATTTCTACATTATGGTCAGAATATTGATGTTTTTTATTTTTTATATATTTTAACTATCTAAACTAATTTAGTTTTACATAGGTAATGCACATGAAGTTAATAAGTGTAAAATGATAAAAACTTATTGCCATTTTTACCCAACCCTCCTACTTCTCATTTACTTTCTCTGAGGCAACCATTGGCCACACAATGTGTGATCATTGATTATTTTATAAATTTGAGAGAATATCTGATAAACTTCTGCAAATACAATTGTTATATCTGAGTATATGTGCATTTAGAATTGGTTCATAGGTGCTGCCAAATTGGTTTCTCTTAATGTTGTATCAATTTACAAATACAACAGTGTATGAAACTGCCTTTAAAAGAACTTTAAAAACAACTGACTTTAAAAAAAATAAATAATAGGGTGGAGGATAGCAAAATGGTTATGTAAAAAGACTCCCATGCCTGAGGCTCCAAAGTCCCAGGTTCAATCCCCTGCACCACCATATGCCAGAGCTGAGCAGTGCTCTGGTAAAAAAAATACTAATTTTTAAAAATATTTGTTAATGAGATCTGAAATTTAAAATATGAAAAAGTTGTCCTATCTAATAAAACAGAAAAAAATGGCCACCAGGAGCAGTGTATTCGCAGTGTTGGAACAGAGCCCCAGTGATAACCCTGAAGACAAGGAAGAAAGGGGTGGGCCTGGTTAAGCGTGCACATTACAGTACACAAGGACCCAAGTTCAAGTCCCTGGTCCCCACCTACAGGAGGAAAGCTTCATGAATAGTGAAGCAGGGCTGCAGGTGTCTTTGTCTCTTTCCCCCCTCTGTTTGCCTCTCAATTTCTGTTTCTATCCAGTAATAATTTTTTTTAATTAAAAAAAAAAAAAGTCAGCCTGGAAGCAGTGGAATCGCAAAATTAAAAAAGGCATTTGATAAGCACCAGTCAATTAACCTTATAATATCCAGAAATAGCATCATCAGATTAACTGTCATTGTTCTTAAATCAACAACTTTGGCTCCTTCACTGGTACTTCAAAAATCTCTACTTACATTTACCATGTTCCTTCCAAAAATTTGCTAGGAGGTAGACCTGTCAATAGGAAGGACATACTTTTTATTACCAACAGTAATAACAATAAAAAAATTGTTATTCAGAAAACCTCAAACCCTCAGTTAGAATTCTCAGAATTCCATCCAACCACCTTCCAGTGTTGACTTTGCCTAAAGGACTCCTGGCAGTTGTTCCAACCTAAACCAGATTGCTGTGTCATGGTTACCTGGGCTGTTGGGATTTAGCTGTTGGTAGTTGGGGAGGGACAAGCAGATCCAGCAACAGTATTGTTTTAAACTAGCTACCTGCTGGGGAGACAGCTCAGAGTTAGAGCCCAGAACTTGCATTTTTTAGAGGCACCCAGGATTTTTTTATAAGATTTGTGAGCAGTACCCTGGCATATGTGATGCCAGGGATAAATCTCTGGACCTTATGCCTGAGAATATCAATATTAACCATTAGGTTACCTCGTGGGCAGGGAGGTCCCAAGTTTAATTACCAACATCACTGCTGTCAAGGGACTCTGGTGTCTGCCATATATGTTGAGGTCACAGGATGTTTGAGTCTTGGTGTTACTTAAGTCCATCGGAGAATCAGTTATCCTGAAAAATCTGATTTATTCAATAATAGTGCTGCCCCTGCTGTTCCCCTATATAATCAACCTCGTGGCAGCAGTTGAGAGGGAGAGTAGGTAGCACAATGGTTATGCAGACTCTAAGGCCTGAGGCTCCAAAGTCTCAGGTCCAATCCCCAGCACCACCGTAAACCAGAGCTGAGCAGTGCTCCGGTAACAAAGAAAAAAATAAAATAAAATACTATGATCAATCTTCTCCAGACACAACGAAGGAGGCTAGTAAGCAATGCTTAATTGGAGGATTAATTGGGAAGACACTAACAGCACAGTGGATGGCGCTTTCTACCTCGAAAAGCACGACTCACACCCTGGCTATTATTATATAATATCATCTGTTATTGTTTCCCCAAGTAGGCCAGTTATTTAGCGAGGAAAGCGTGGTAAATGCTGGCTCAGTATCTCCCTCCCTGCTGGCCAATCCCCGGTCTTGCACAAGGCAGAGCAGCGCACTACCCAAGTGAGCTACTTCACCAGCCTTGTGTTTTTTCGGTTTTTTCTTTTAAACCAGAGCGCTGCTCAGCGGTGGTTTGGGGAGGGGGGCCGAAACCGCTCACGTCATTTCTCCCGGCAAGCCTGCGCCCCTCCTTTACTCCCCCCAAACCCGCTCCCTACACATTTGCCTCAGGCTAACGGCGTGGGCGCAGAGCTCAGGGCCCAGGTTCGCGGCCCGCGCCTGCCCGGTGGCAGTTACCCCGAGGCCCCGGGACGCCCTGCTCTCCTGCTGCCTCCGCGCAGCGGCTGCAACCCGGCGGGTACAGAGGGCGGGCGGCCCGGCTCATCCCCTCACCTCAGCGCTAACACCCAGGAGCGTCGCCGACCCTCCACCCAGGCGCAACCCGCCGCGGCCGTCGCTCCTGCCACCCCCGGCTCAGAGCGGCTCAGTCTCGCCGGCCACCACGGCCGACACCGACTTCCCCACACGGGACCCCAGACGCCCCCGGAGAGCCCGCGCTGCGGCCCCCCAGAACCCACGGGGCTCGTTCCCTCAGGCTCCCTCAGCCTTCCAGCCGGGGGGCGGGGCGGGGCCAGCAGGCCAGCTCGGGGGAAGGGGCGGGGCCTGGGGGCCGCCGGCAGTTGGCGCTTGAAACTGGCGCGCGTGTCTCGGTCACGTGACCTCAGGCCCCGCCCTCTCCTCGTGGAGGCGGGTGAGGTGAACGGCCCCGCCCCCGCCGCGACTCAGCCCCGCCCCCCACCCCACTGGCTCACTTCCACACCCAGCCCAGCACGTGCTGCTGTTGCGGGCTGAACCTGCGCCACCTGACAAGGTGTCAGATCGACCAGTACAGTACCAAGCCATTGCAAAAGCCAGAAATTGTTGGTCTCCTTCCTTTTGGCTTATATTAAAATCAAAGCTTTTTTTTAATTAATTAATTAAAAATATTATCTTTATTTATTTTATTGGATAGAGACAGCCAGAAATGGAGAGGGACAGGGGTGGTAAGAGGGAGGGACGGACAGAGACATCTGCAACACTGCTTCACCACTCGCAAAGCTTTTCCCCCTGTAGGTGGGGACGTGGGGACGGGGCTAGAACCTGCCTCCTTGCTCTTTGTAACATGTGCGCTCAACCAGGTGCGCCACCAACCAGGGCCCTTCCCCCCCCACTCACCCACCCACACACACACTTTCTTTCTTTCTTTCTTTTTCTCTTTCTTTTTTTAAATTATCTTTATCTACAGGATAGAGACAGCCAGGGATTGAGAGAGAAGGGGGTGATAGAGAGGAAAACAGACAGACCACTCGTGAAGCTTTCCCCCTGCAGATGGGGACGGGGGCTTGAACCTGGGTCCTTGCGCATTGTAACACGTGCATTCAACCAGGTGCGCCACCACCCGGCCTCCACACACACACTTTTCTTTCTTTCCTTTTTTAATAGGTTGGAAGAGAAACTGAGAGAGAAGGGGGCCAGGCGGTAGTGCACTGGGTTAAGCAGCCACAGCCCGAAGCACAAGTGTCCTGCTTCGAGCCCCAAGCTCCCCACCTACAGGGGAATCTCTTCACAAGCGATGAACAGGTCTGCAGGTGTCTAGCTTTTTCTCTCCCTATCTAACCCCTCCCCTCTCAGTTTCTCTCTGCCCTATGCAAAAAACCGAAAGAAAAAAAAAATGCCCAGAGGAGCTGTGGATTCATAGTGCAAGCACAAAGCCTCAGCGATAACCCTGCAGGTAAAATTAAATTAAATTCATATATAGCATAATAAAGGGGCCAGGCAGTGGTGCACCTGGTTAAGCACTCACATTAGAAAATGCAAGGAACTAGGTTCAAGCTCCTGGTCCCCACCTGCAGGAGGAAAGCTTCACAAGTGGTGAAGTAGTGCTGCAGGTGTCTCTCTATTTCCCGCTCCCCTCTCAATTTCTCTCTGTCCTATCTAATAAAATGGAAAAATGGAAAAAAATGGATTAGTAGTGCCAGCACTTAGCCTTAGTGATAACCCTGGAGGTAAAATAATAATAATAGTAATAACAGTAATAATAATAATAATAATAATGAGATAGCTTAATGGTCAACCAAAAAGACTTTAATGCCTGAGGCTCTGAGGTCTCAGATTCAATTCCTGGCACCACCATAAGGCAGAACTGAGCAGTACTTGGCTCAAAATAAAGATGAGTCTTTAAAAAATAGTGGTGCAGCCAGTAGAACACACACTTTACTTTGATTCTTTACCAGTGCACTGCTCATCTCTGGCTTATTGTTATTATTATGTTATTGTTATTATTGTTATTGTTATTGATGTCACTGTTGTTGGATAGGACAGAGAAATCAAGAGAGGAGGGGAAGACACAGAGGGAAAGAGAAAGACACCTGCAGACCTGCTTCACCACTTGTGAAGTGACCCCCCTACAAGTGGGGAGTTGGGGGCTCGAACCAGGTTTCTCACGCCGGTCCTTGAGCTTGACGCTATGTGCGCTTAACCTGCTGTGCTACCACCCGGCCCCAGCAGTCTATTTTTCAAGTGAATTATCTAGGACAATACTTTTAAGATGAGGAACTGTCTCCTCTCATCTGTGTTTCTTCCAGTCACCTTACACACTGAGTTCTAGGTGTTGTTTGTGGTAGAGCTTTGCAAGCCACAGATAGCTAGGTCTGTTTGTTTAATTTATTCATTTTATTGCCACTGGGGTTATCACTGGAGCTGGGTAACTGCATGACAAATCCATTATTCACAGTGGCAATTCCCCCCCCCCAATTTTTGGGTAGAGAGAGAGAAATTGAGAGGGAAGGTGGCAGGGCTGGGGAGCTGCAGCACAACAGTTATGCAAAAGGATCTGATTCCCCACGTTCAATCCCCAGCACCACTATATGCTAGAGTTGAATAGTGCTCTGATTGATTACTCTCTTTCTCTCTCATTAAAATAAGATATATATATATATATATATATATATATATATATATATATATAAAAACCCATAAAATTAAATTAAATACTAAAAGAGAGAGGGTTAGGGGGACAGAGAAAGAGAGACACCAGCAGCAGCACTGCTTCATCATTTGTGAAGCTTTCCCCTGTAGATGAGAACTGGGGACATGAACCTTAGTCCTTGCACAAAGTAAAGTGTGGGGCTGGGGTAGATAGCATAATGGTTATGCAAAGAGATTCTCATGCCTGAGGTTTTAAAGTTCCAGTTGCAACCTTCTTCCTTCTTTCTTCAAGCTTTCAAAGGCTAACTTCTGGGTTTTGAAGAAGCAATTTTTAAAAATAGATTTTATTGGGAGTCAGGCAGTAGCACGGCGGGTTAAGCGCAGGTGGTGTAAAGCGCAGGGACCGGTGTAAGGATCCAGGTTTGAGCCCCGGCTCCCCACCTGCAAGGGAGTTGCTTCACAGGCGGTGAAGCAGGTCTGCAGGTGTCTGTCTTTCTCTCCTCTCTTGTTGGTATGCATGAGACCCTTTCTGTTTCATTTGGTTTAAATCCCCCCTGCTTAACACTATTCTATTTACATAACCACTTCATTCTATTTATATAACCGCTGTTAACAAGTACCTTCCTCCAGGGCATTGGTTCAATCCCCACTGTTTCATGATATGTTTTTGCTCCACCCCCCCTCCTTGTCACACCCTGATCCTCTCCTTGTCACACTCTGATTGTCACCAGTCACTTTTCTCTCCACCCTCTCTATGTCACACCCTGTTTCCACCCTACTTGGCAAGTATATATAAAGACAGCATTGTGAGTTTTAGAGTACTTTACCTTTAGTTTAGCTCAGCTCGGCTTAGATTGTGCTGCGTCCTGCATGAATAAAGAGATACTGCCTACAGCTCAACTATGAGTCCCTGGTCGTCTGTTACCTGCCCGTGAAGCCAGCCTGGCGGAAACAACCTAACCCGTCAAAAACGACACTCTCTGTCTTCCCCTCCTCTCTCCATTTCTCTCTGTCCTGTCCAACAACGATGACATCAATAACAACAACAGTAACTACAACAATAAAACAAGGGCTACAAAAGGGAATAAATAAATATTAAAAAATAGATTTTATTTATTCATGAAGAAGATAGGAAGAGAGAAAAAAAGAAGTAGACATCACTCTGGTACAGGTGCTGCTGTGGATTGAACTCAGGATCTCATGCTTGAGAGTCCAATGCTTTATGCACTGCTCCACCTCCGCGACCACAGTAATTTTTCACCTGAACAAGAGAATTTGAGAGGGAAGAGGAGACAGAGAAGAGAGAGTGCGACACCTGAAGCACTGCTTCAACACTCTTGAAGCCTCCCGCTTGCGGTTGGGGACGGAGGGCTTGAACACAAGTCCTTGCACATGGTAACGTGTGCACTCAACCAGATGTGCTATCACCCGCCCCTCCCCCCTATTCACTCCTTCCATTCTCTCTCTCCTCAGCTCTGGCTTATGTGGTGCTGGGGGTTGAATATAGGACCTTTGTTGCTTCAGCCATGAAAGTATTTTTGCATTACCATTATATTATTTTCCTAGCCCGCCTGTCTCTATCTTAGAACAAAACAAAACTTCTACTCAAGAAGAAAGCCAAGTTTTAGCTGGGACCTGGAACAGTACCTATCCTACATACTCAGTAACTGTTTAATGAAGAACGGTGTCTTGAGGGGGCAGGTGGTGGTGCGCCCGGTTGAGAGCAAATGTTACAGTGCACAAGGACCTGGTCCAAGCCCCCCGCCCGACCCCCACCTGTAGGGGGAAAGCTTTGCGAGTGGTGAAGCAGTCCTGTAGGTCCGTCTCTCTCTTACCAGAGCACTGATCAGCTCTGGTTTATGGTGATGCAGGCAATTGAATCTAGGACTTTGGAGCCTCAGGCATGAGAATCACTTTGCAAAACCATCATGCTACCTAACCCTGCCCTCTCCCTTCCCTCTTAATTTCTGGCTGTCTCTATCCAATAAAGAAAGATAAAAAATTAAAAAATAGCAATTAAAAAAAAAGAATGGCGTCTTGGCGAGGGAGTGAAAGCTGAAGGATAGAGGGGAAAAAAAGAACAGTTGTTGGAGCGAGCTGAGTCAGAGCTTCGGAAACCTTCTCTATATTATGTACTACAGCAACACCCCTCCCCAAGCGCACGCAGAACTACAAGTCCCACAATTGTGCAGACCCCGGGCTTCCCCGCTTTGGCGGAAGAGGTCGCGGGCCCGCTCCCAGCCGGCCTTTCCGCTTTCCTGCGGCGTGATTGGCCCGAGTCTCTAGGAGGCGGCCAATGGGCGCAGCCGCGGAGCGCGGCGAGGCCAACATGGCTCCCAGCGCTTGGTGACGGTGTAGGAACCCGAGTTAAGTCCCATGGAGAAGTCACGGCGTATTGAGGTGAGAGAAAAACTTTGATTGTGACTGAAGACAACCGCTAGAGCCTCCCTTTGCGGACGCTTCTGTAGATCTTTTAGTGACGCCTGGAGGGTGGAGGGATGGATAAATGGAAGCTATTGGGCTGAACCAGGGCCAGAGGCTTTGGCTTTCGCCCCCACCCGGGGGGGGCGGCCTCCCTGTCCTGGGGCGGGGTGTTTTAGGGTCTGAGAGCTCCTAAATCTGCTTTATCCATCCCGCTTGCCGGTGGTGTTCTTTGGGGATCGGGAAACCTGTCATATCGGGGGGGGGGGGGCACGTGAAGGGAGATAAAAGTTTAATAAAAGTTTCGCTACGGTCCTGTGCTACAGTTGCACTTTCTGTGGTCAGAGTAGCCGAGATTTAGAAAGGTGTACGTGCAGCTCCACAGGAAAGTCACCCAGCTCTAAAGTGAAGGAGGAGAGCACTAAAGTATGACTGTCTCCTAAATACAACCCATTGGGCTTTTCCCATTCCCCTACAGTATGTAGCCCACCCTTTAGTCATTTGACTTCTGGGCACTTTATATTTGATTTTGGTTCCCTTGTTAACAAATATTTGCATGTGTAGTTACACATAAAATGCAGTAGCTCAGAAACCTCTGCAAGAGAAAAAGTGAAGAAAAAGAATAATCAATAGCTCACGCATTTAGAGCTGTCACTAACTGCTGAAAACAGAATTAGTTTTGCAGAGCTTAATTTTCATCACGTCCTTCTATAAAGAAGGATTGTTATTGGGGGCCCAGTGGTGGCTCACCTGGTCAAGCGCGCACATTACAATGTGCAAGGACCCGGGTTCAAGCCTCTGGTCCCCATCTGCAGGGGGAAAGTTTTCACAAGTGGTGAAGCAGGGCTGCAGGTGTCTCTCTCTCTCTCCTCTTTCCCTCTCAATTTTTGGCTGTCTCTATCCAATAAATAAAGATTAAAGTATTATTATTTATTTTTTTATTATTGTGTAGAGAGAGAGAAATTGAGAGGGGAAGGGGAGATTGAGATGAAGAAGACAGAGAGAAACCTGCAGCCCTGTTTCACCACTCATGAAGCTTTCCCCCCTGAAGGTGGGGACCAGGGGCTTGAACCCGGGTCTTTGTGCACTGTAATGTGTGTGCTTAACCAGGTGTGCCACCACCTGGCCCCTAAATAAAGATTAAAAAAAAAAAGATTGTTACTGTATGACGAAGAAGCTAGGAGAAGGTTAAATACCTTGCAAAGTTTGTTTGTTTTTCCAGAGCACTACTCAGCTCTGATTTATGATAGTGTCAGTGACTGAATTTGGGAAATCAGAGCCCTCGACATGAAATTCTTTTGCATAGCCATGTGTATCTTCCTTAGCTAGTCTCATACTGTTAATACACGGTAGAGCCAGGATTTAAACTCAAACAAATATGGTTTGAGAGCCAATGCTTTTTTTTTTTTAAAGATTTTATTTATTTATTAATGAGAAAGATAGGCAGAGAGATAGATAGAGAGAAAGAAAGAACCAGACATCACTCTGGTACATGTGCTGTCAGGGATTGAACTCAGGACCTCATGCTTGAGAATCCAATGCATTATCCATTGTGCCACCTCCCAGACCATAAGAGCCAATGCTTTTAACCAGTAGTGGTTGTCAACATTAACTGAATACTTAATATATGCTGGTTATGGGGCTGGCGGTGGTGCACCTCGTTGAGCACACATGGTGTCTCTCTGTCTCTCTTCCTCTCTATTACCCCTTCCCTCTTGATTTCTTGCTGTCTCTATCCAATAAATAAATAAAGATATATATTTTTTTAAAAAGCAGCTTTAAAAAAATATGTGCTGGTTAGTGTTAGTGTTTCACTGCTTTGCTTTATTTCTCCCCCAAAACCTATGAAATAGATGATACCTTTTTCATTTAAGGATGCAGTGACTGAGGCACCTAGACACTGACTTGCTGCAGGTCATACAAATATTTGATAGCCCGAGAAATAGTATTTGAGGCCTGGCCTAGAACCCAGTATCTTCATAGCTTTTCTTGTACATGGCAGGCAAACTGAGCCATATAGATAATGAATCCACGGCTCCCACTGGCCATATTTCCCTTTATTTTATAAATTTTATTTTATTCTTGTATTTTTTTTTTACAGACTTTCTGGTAGTTGTTACAGGTTAGTGTTTTTTATTTTATTGTTGTTATTAATGTCATCGTTGTTGGATAGGACAGAGAGAAATGGAGAGGGAAGGGGAAGACGGGGAGAGAAAGATAGACACCTGCAGACCTGCTTCACCGCCTGTGAAGCGACTCCCCTGCAGGTGGGGAGCCAAGGGCTCAAACCGGGATCCTTATGCTGATCCTTGCACTTTGCGCCACATGTGCTTAACCCACTGCACTACCGCCCGACTCCCTTATTTTTGTATTTTTTAAAATACTGAATTTATTCCCTTTGTTGCCCTTGTTGTTTTTTATTGTTGTAGTTATTATTGTTATTGATGTCGTCATTGTTCTTGGGTAGGACACCTGGTTAAGCGCACATGTTACAATACGCAAGGACCCAGGTTCGAGTCCCCAGTCCCCACCTGCAGGGGTGTCTCTCTGTCTCTCTTTCTCTCTATGAAGCCGTTCCCTCTCAATTTCTGGCTGTCTCTATCCAATAAATAAATAAAGATAATTAAAATAAAATGAAAAATTAGAAAAAAAAAGACAACTGCAGACCTGTTTCACAGCTTTTGAAGCATCCCCCCTGCAAGTGGAGATTGGGGGCTCAAACTCAGGCCTTTGTGCATTGTAATGTGTGTTCTCAACTGGCTGCACCACCTTCTGGCCCCCTATTTTCCTTTTTTTATAAATGAGCACTTTGAGGCCATGAGAAGTTAAATGACTTATCTAATACTCACAGTTGGAATCAGCTAACTACAGAGATATCCTTTTGAGTCATCTGCTTCCCGAAGCTTTAGAACAGTCAGAATACCAAATTAACTTTTCCGCAACTTGGTTTTTGGTTGTCTTTGATCTGTGCTGAAGGCTGGGGGAAGAATTTCTTTCTTTCTTTTTTTTCTTTCTTTCTTTTTTTCCTTTTGTTGCCCTTGTTTATTGTCATCGTTGTTGTTATTGCTATCGTTGTTGTTGGATAGGACAGAGAGAAATGGAGAGAGGAGAGGAAGACAGAGAGGGGGAGAGAAAGATAGACACCTGCAGACCTGCTTCACCGCCTGTGAAGCGACTCCCCTGCAGGTGGGGAGCCAGGGACTAGAACCGGGATCCTTATGTCTTGAGCTTTGCGCTATGTGTGCTTAACCAGGACAATTTTCTAATAATAAATCTTTGGGGCCAGAGAAACAATTACCAGGTAGCCTTATTTGTGTAGGGTTTTGGCACCATATGGGAGTGCCAAGGCACTGGGAGAAAGCACTGGTTCTGTGATGTCTCTCCTTTCTCTTTTTCTTTTTACTTATTTTTTTTCCCCTCTTTCTCTTTTTCTAAAACAATAAGCCCAGCATGCTGAAATCATGTATTAGTGAGACCTTCTCTCCAAAATAAAAATTAATAATCATTTCCAGAAAGTTTCATTTTTATTTATTTATTTTTTTTAAATTTATTTATTTATCCCCTTTTGTTGCCCTTGTTGTTTTATTGTTGTAGTTATTATTGTTGTTGTTATTGATGTCATTATTCTTGGATAGGACAGAGAGAAATGGAGAGAGGAGGGAAAGACAGACACTGCTTCACTACCTGTGAAGCGACTCCCTTGCAGGGGACCCAGGGGCTCAAACTGCGATCCTCATGCCAGTTCTTGTGCTTTGTGCCACTTGCGCTCAACCCACAGCACTACCACCCGACTCCCCAAATTTGCTTTTTTAAAACAAGATTTATTTATTAATGGGGGGGCAGTGGAGGTTGGGGGCCAGGCAATCACCCTGGTATATGCAATGCTGCGGATCAACATAGAACTTTGAGGGTCCAATGCTTTATCTGCTGTGCCTCTCCTGGGCTGCTGCTTACTTATTTTTTTAATTATTTATACTTATTTAATTATTTATGAGAGAGAGAGAGAGAGAGCCAGAGCATCACTCTGGCACATGCACTGCCAGGGACCTCATGCTTGAGAGTTCAGTGGCTTACCTGAGCCACCTCTTGAGAGATAAACAGTGAGAGAGACCAGAGCCTTGCTCACGTGTGGAAGATATCTGTGCCAGAGATTCAACCTGAGCCCTCTAGGGCCTCAGGCATGCAAGTCCTATATTAAATATAAAATATATATTTAATAATTTAATCTATTAAATATAAATAGAACTTTTTCTGGCCCTCCCAGAAAAAAATTTATTTTTCAGATTTATTTATTAATAAGAGAGAGAGAACCAGAGCATAACTCTGGCTCGTAGGATGGTGAGGCTTGAACTCAGAATCTCATGCTTGAGAGTCTCCCATTTTAGCTATTGCACCACACACAGAAAGTCTTTATGAGGGGCCTTACTTAGGGTATTTTCACATCATTATATTCTATTTTAATAATGTTAAAATAGCATTGTTTATAAATCTGCAGAAGGAGCTTAGTGATTTTCTTTTTCTTTTCAATTTTTTTTTTTTTTTGCCTCCAGGGTGATTGCTGGGGCTGGGTGCTTGCACCAGGTGCCTGCACTGCTCCTGGGGGCCGTTTTTTTCATTTTGTTGCCCTGATTGTTGCCCTTTTTGTTGTTACTGTTGCCATTACTGTTGTTGTTGTTGGATAGGACAGGGAGAAACGGAGAGAGGAGGGAAAGACGGGGAGAAAAAGACAGACACCTGCAGACCTGCTTCACAGCTTGTGAAGTGACCTCCCTGCAGGTGGGGAGCCGGGGGCTTGAACCAGGATCCTTACACAAGTCCTTGTGCTTTGCAACATGTGCACTTAACCCACTGGGCCCCATGATTTTCTTTTTTTTTCTTAGTGAATTCTCTACCCCCCTTTTAGTTAAAGATCTTTATTGTTTGGATATACACACATATATTTATGCAACCAAGGTGAGGACTGTGGATGATTTGTATTTCCAGTTGGGGTCTTCAGAATCAGAGGAAATTTGGTGTCCTTATCCTTCTGCTTCTCTCAAGATGCTTCCTGCTTCCTAACAGCAACACTTTCTTTTTATAATCTTTATTTATTTGATAGAGACAGCCAGAAATCAAGAGGGAAGGGGGCGATAGAGAAGGAGATACCTGCAGTCCTGCTTCACCACTCGCAAAGCTTTCCCTCTGCAGGTGGGGATTGGGGACTTGAACCTGGATCCTTGCACACTGAACATGTGCGCTCAACCAGGTGCGCCATCACCTGGCCCCAAACAGCTTTCTTTCTTTTTTTTTTTTTAAGATTTTATTTATTTATTAATGAGAAAGATAGGAGGACAGAGAAAGAACCAGACATCACTGGCACATGTGCTGCCGGGGAATCAAACTCAGGACCTCATGCTTGAGAGTCCAAAGCTTTATCACTGTGCCACCTCCCGGACCACCCAAACAGCTTTCTTAATTAAATGGTAGAGATCCTTAGGAAGATCAGGAGCAAGTCCATGGGACTTAAGAATTCTCAAAAAAAAAAAAATCTTAAGATTTTCGGGGGCTGGACAGTAGTGCAAAAGGTTAAGAGCACATGGTGCCAAGAGCAAGGATCCTGGTTTGAGCCCCCAGCTCCCCACCTGCCAGGGAGTGGCTTCACAAGCTGTGAAGCAGGTCTGCAGGCGTCTATTTTTCTCTCCCCCTCTCTGTCTTCCCCTCCTCTGTTGGTTACTCTGTCTTGTTCAATAACGACAGCAACAACAACAATGTTAACAAGGGCAACAAAAGGGGGAAAAATAGCCTCCAGGAACAGAGGATTCTTAGTGCAGGCCTCAAGCCCCAGCAATAACCCTGAAGGCAAAAAAAAAAAAGTTTTTATTGCCTGTCAGAAAATGCAGTACCATGTGTCTCATTTGGGAGGGGGTGACACCCTTCTTGGCCAATTTGTAGATCTGCTCCTTCATGTCCCTTAGCTGGCTGGGGACACTGGGGCAATAGGACAGAGCTGACTGGGACAGGCCGTTCCTGGAAGCATGCAGGGAACCCATGATGGTAATGGACAGGCAGTAAAAAAGAGAAAGAGAATGGGAACATCACAGGAACTTTAGTGAATTCTTTTTTTTTAATTTAATTTTATTTATTTTTGCCTCCAGGGTTATCGCTGTGGCTTGATGCCTGCACTACGAATCCACTACTCCTAGAAGCCATTTTTCCCATTTTGTTATCCTTGTTGTTATAGCTGCTGTTGTTGGATAGGACAGAGAGAAATCAAGAGAGGAGGGGAAGACAGAGGGGGAGAGAAAGATACCTGCAGACCTGCTTAACTGCCCTTGAAGCAGCCCGCCCTCCCCCCCAAGGTGTGGGGGGGGCTCCAACCTGGATCCTTACTCCGGTCCTTGTACTTCATGCCACTGCACTTAACCTGCAGCGCTACTGCCCACCCTCGTCCACCATTAAATCTTTTTTTTTAAATATTTTATTTTATTTATTTATTCCCTTTTGTTGCCCTTGTTGTTTTATTGTTGTAGTTATTATTGTTGTTGTCGTCATTGTTGGATAGGACAGAGAGAAATGGAGAGAGGAGGGGAAGACAGAGAGGAGAGAAAGATAGACACCTGCAGACCTGCTTCACCGCCTGTGAAGCGACTCCCCTGCAGATGCCATTAAATCTTTATATGTTTTTTTAAAGATTTTTAAAAATTTATTTATTTTATTCCCTTTTGTTGCCATTGTTGTTTTATTGTTATAGTTATTAATGATGTTGCCATTGTTGGATAGGACAGAGAGAAATGGAGAGGGGAGGGGGAAGACAAAGAGGGGAGAGAAAAACACCTGTAGACCCGCTTCATCGCCTGTGAAAAGACTCCCCTACAGTTGGGGAGCCAGAGGCTCAAACCGGGATCCTTATGCCGGTCCTTCCACTGTGCGCCACATGCGCTTAACCCGCTGTGCTGCCGCCTTACTCCATTAACAGATTTTTAAAAATATTTATTTATTTCCTTTTTGTTGCCCTTGTTTTTATTGTTGTAGTTATTTTTATTGTTGTTGTTACATAGGACAGAAAGAAATAGAGGGGAGAGAAAGACACCTGCAGGCATGCTTCACGGCTTGTGAAGCGACTCCACTGGAGGTGGGGGAGCCGGGTTGGAATCGGTTTCCTTATGCCACTCCTTGTGCTTTGTGCCACGTGTGCTTAACCCGCTGCGCTACCGCCTGACTCCCATGTTTGTTTTTTTTAATATTTATTTATTTATTTATTCATTTTCCCTTTTTGTTGCCCCTGTTGTTTTATTGTTGTAGTTATTGATGTCATCATTTTTGGATAGGACAGAGAGAAATGGAGAGAGCAGGCGGAGACAGAGAGGGGGAGAGAAAGACACCTGCAGACTTGCTTCACGGCTTGTGAAACGACTCCCATGCAGATGGGGAGCAGGGGGCTTGAACCGGGTTCCTTACGTCTGTCCTTGTGCTTTGTGCCACCTGCGCTTAACTGCTGCGTTACCACCCGACTCCCTATATATGTTTTTTTGTTTGTTAAACTATTATGTTGACATGGTCTGGGAGGTGGTGCAGTAGATAAAGCACTGGACTCTCAAACATGAGGGCCTGTGTTCAATCCTCAGCTTCACATGTACCAGAATGATGTCTGGTTCTTTCTCTCTCTCTCCTTTCTTTTTTTTTTTATTTATATATTTATTTATTTACTTATTTTCCCTTTTTGTTGCCCTTGTTGTTTTTCATTGTTGTTGTAGTTATTATTGTTGTTAGATTATTGTTGTCGTTGTTAGGACAGAGAGAAATGGAGAAGTTTGAGACATACAATCAATTCTTCTCTCATATTAATTAAATAGTGATTTATATGACTACACTTTAATAGGAGTGTACATAAACACCGTTCCCACCACTAAAAGACTGTGTCCCATCCCACCCACCCCACGCCCCCCGCTGCAGGAAGCCGAATGTCCACCCTCCCCCTCACCACAGTGTTTTTACTTTGGTGCCCTACTTTAGTGGCACACCTTTTAAATACACATATTACCAAGTTCAAGGACCTGGGTTTGAGCCCCGGCTCACCACCTGCAAGGGGGACACTTCATGAGCAGTGAAGCAGGTCTGCAGATGTCTTTCTTTTTTTTTATTTTATTTTATTTTTATTTATTTATTCCCTTTTGTTGCCCTTGTTGTTTTATTGTTGTAGTTATTGTTGTTGTTGGATAGGACAGAGAGAAATGGAGAGAGGGAGGGGAAGACAGAGAGGAGGAGAGAAAGATAGACACCTGCAGACCTGCTTCACCGCCTGTGAAGCGACTCCCCTGCAGGTGGGGAGCCGGGGTTCGAACCGGGATCCTTATGCCGGTCCTTGTGCTTTGCGCCACCTGCGCTTAACCCGCTGCACTACAGCCCGACTCCCAGATGTCTATCTTTCTATTCCTCTCTCTGTCATCCCTCCCTTCTCAATTTCTCTCTGTCCTATTCAATTAAAAAGAGAGAGAAGGTTAAGCACAGGTGATATAAAGTGCAAGGACTGACGTAAGGATTCCGGTTCGAGCCCCCAGCTTCCTGCCTGCAGGGGAGTCACTTCACGAGCAGTGAATCAGGTCTGCGGGTGTCTGTCTTTCTCTCCCCCTCTCTGTCTTCCTCTCCCCCTCTCTGTCTTCCTCTCCTCTCTCCATTTCTCTCTGTCCTATCCAACAATAATGACGTCAATAACCATAACAATGTTAAACAACAAGGGCAACAAAAGGGAAAATAAATATTAAAAAAAAATTTTTTTTTAAGTGAGAGAGAGAGAGAGAAGGAGTGCTTTGGGAGGTGGCACAGTGGCCAAGGCACTGGACTCTCAAGCATGAGGTCCTGAGTTTGATCCCTGGCAGCACATGTACTGGAGTGGTCTGGTTCTTTCTCTGTCTCTCCTATCTTTCTCATAAATAAATAAAATTTAAAAAAAAAGAGAGAGAGAGAGAAGGAAAGGAAAAGGAAGAAAGAAAGAAGGAAAAGGTAGGGGAAATAATGGCCACTGGGAATAGTGGATTCATAGTGCTGAGCCTCAACAACAGCTATGATGGCAATGAAAGAAAAGGGGGGAGAGACACCTGTAGACCCCTTCACAGCTTGTGTCACTTACCCCTGCAGGTAGGGAGCAGAGGCTTGAACCCAGGTCTTTTTTTTAATATTTCATTGATTTATTTATTCCCTTTTGTTGCACTTGTTTTTTATTGTTGTAGTCATTTTTGTATAGGACAGAGAGAAATGGAGAGAGGAGGGTAAGACAGGGAGAGAGAAAGATAAATACCTGCAGACCTGCTTCACTGCTTGTAAAGCGACTCCCCTGCAGGTGGGGAGCCAGGGGCTGGAACCGAACAGGATCCTTACGCCAGTCCTTGTGCTTTGTGCCACCTGCTCTTAATCTGCTGCGATACCGCCCAACTTCCCCCAAGCCTTTTTTTTTTTTTTTTTTTAAATATTTTATTTTTTTTTTTAGTGAAAGAGGGATACAGAGAGAGCTACCAGAGCACTGCTCAGCTCTGGCTTATGGTGGAGCTGGGACTGAACCGGGGACTTTGGAGCCTCAGGCTTGAAAGTCTTTTGCAGGGGTCTGGCGGTGGCGCACCTGGTTGAGCGCACATGTTGTAATGCAGAAGGACCCAGGTTCGAGCCCCCGTCCCCCACCCGCAGGGGGAAAGCTTTTCAAGCGGTGAAGCAGGCCTGGAGGTGTCTTTCTGTCTCTTTCCCTCTCTGTCTCCCCCTTCCTCTCGATTTCTGACTGTCTCTATCCAATAAATAAATTTAATAAAAAAATTTAAAAAAAAAGAAAGTCTTTTGCAGGGAGTTGGGTGGTAGCGCAGTGGTTAAGCACAGGTGGCACAAAGCGCAAGGACTGGCATAAGGATCCTAGTTCGAGCCCTCAGCTCTCCACCTGCAGGGGAGTAGCTTCACAGGCGGTGAAGCAGGTCTGCAGGTGTCTTATCTTTCTCTCCCCCTCTCTGTCTTCCCCTCCTCTCTCCATTTCTCTCTGTCCTATTCAACAACAATGACATCAACAATAATAACTATAACAATAAAAAATTGGAAAAAAAAGAAAGTCTTTTGCATAACCATTATGCAGTCTCCCCAGCCCCCTCCCCAAGTCCTTTTTATGGTGTGCTCTATCAGGTGTGCCACCACCTGGCCCCCAAAAGAGGTATTTAATTCTGTTTGCCACTTGACTACGAAGTGTTGACTTGGTTCAAAGATGGGAAGGGAGCTGATAGCAACTCTACTGCCTCCTTCTCTGTATAGTAAGTCAACCATGATTCCTTCTGCCTTGTTTTGTCATCCTTTCACTAGGAGACTCTGTCTTCGGAACCAATGGAAGAAGAGGAAGATGATGACTTGGAGCTATTTGCTGGTTATGACAGTTTCCGGAGCTATAACAGCAGTGCTGGCAGTGAAAGCAGCTCCTACCTAGAAGAGTCGAGTGAAGCAGAAAATGAGGATCGGGAAGCAGGGGAGCTACCCACCTCGCCCGTGCATTTGCTTAGCCCTGGGACTCCCCGCTCCTTGGATGGCAGTGGTTCTGAACCAGGTGCCTTCAGAGAGTGCCCTGAAGATGGGGAGTTTGGGAACACTATGGAAGAGAGAGAAGCATTCCAAGTAGCTCCAAGGGTTATAACTTAGGAACTATGACTTAATTTCTCCTTCTTCTGCTTCTTCTTCCTCTTCTTCTTCTTCTTCTTCTTCTTCTTCTTCTTCTTCTTCTTCTTCTTCTTCTTCTTCTTTCTCTTCCTCTTCCTCCTCCTCCTCCTCCTCCTCCTCCTCCTCCTCCTCCTCCTCTTCTTCTTCTTCTGCTTTTTTGTTTTTTTAAATTTCCAGGGCTTCATTGCTCTAGGCTGACTTTTTTCAGATGGAAAGAGTGAGCCATAGAGAGAGGGAAAGAAGATACTATACCAAAGCTTCCTTTAATGTGGTGAGGGCTGGGCTTGTACCTGGATCTAATTTATTCTTTCATCCAAGTATTTATTCAACCCATAGTGGAATGCCATGGTGCTACCTTTCCCTTTGTGTGAATTGCTGGTCAATTTCTATGTCTGGATGGTGAAAAGTATCAAAATTGCACTGGTTACGTTACAGAAAAGGAATAAGAAATAACTTTGAGGTTGGTAGATAGGAGGAAGGAAATAGAGAATGAAGTGCTCTCTGCTAAGAGGATTAGAGTGAGGGCTTTCAGATGAGAATCTCCAAAGATCATCCAGAAGCCATTGGCTTCAGAGATGACTGACTGGTGCTGGGCCTCCAGTTTGTGGTCTGTCTGTGAAGAGGCATATGATGACTTTCTTATTTATATTATATTATATTTATTTATTTTTATTTTATTTTTTTACCAGAGCACTACTCAGCTCTGGTTTATGGTGGTGCAGGGGATTGAACCTAGAACTTTGGAGCCTCAAGCATGAATCTCTGTACGCCCCCCCCCACTACACCCCTCTCATTCCCTAGTACTAAACTCTTTAAAATAACAATCTTATATTCTTTGCTATTTGAATTATGCTTGTTTCTATTTATCCTGTCTTCTATTTAACTTCCAAGCTTTTCTCTTAGAATCTTAGAACTTTAGAACTAGAAGGAACCATTAGAGATTATGTAGTCTAGGGATTCTATACATGGTTGGACACTAGAACCATCTAGGGAGTTGGGTTAATTGGTTGTGGAACCAGGGCCCTGCACACTGTGCCACTTATTCAGATAGCCAGAGAAGGAAAGATGCTTTATCCACTTGCTTGATGCTTGAGAGTCCGATGCTTTATCCACTGTGACACCTCCTGGACCATAGAATCCCAGGTTTTTAAAAGCTTCCCATTATGCTATCTACCCCCACAACAACATAAAGACTTTCCAAGTGAGCCTATTATGCCATGGTCTAAACACTGGTCTAGCTCTGTCTCTTTACCTTACAGATCTGTATGTACACACTGTATGTACGACACCAGTGTCCCACACCAGAACTCAGTGAGCTCTCTCTCCAGCCCCATCTGGAGATCTCTTAACGAATTACAGTTGCCAGTTCACAGGTTTTTTTTTCCTTTTAAGATTTATTTATTCATGCTTGAGAGTCCAGTGCTTTATCCACTGCACCACTTCCCAGACCACATATTTATTTATTCAGTAATGAGAGAGATATTTATGTGATGCTGGGGATCAACTTGGGACCCCATGCTTGAGAATCTGACATTTTGTCCACGGCACCGCCTCTCTAGCTGCATCAGTGTCCTGTTTTAGACCAATTAATTAGAATCCCAGATTTTTTTTTTTTTTTTGCCTCCAGGGTTATTGCTTGGGCTCAGTGCCTGCACTACAAATCCACTGCTTTCTGGAGGCTTTTTTTCCCCTTTTGTTGCCCTTGTTGTTCATCATTGTTGTTGTTATTATTGTTGTTGTTATAGAATCCCATATTTTTTGTTTTAAAGATTTAATTTATTTATCAATGAGAAACATAGGAGGAGAGAGAAAGAACCAGGCAGCACCCTGGTACATGTGCTGCCGGCGATTGAACTCAGGACCTCATGCTTGAGAATCTGATGCTTTATCCACTGTGTCACCTCCTGGACCATAGAATCCCAGATTTTTAAAGGTTTTCCATTATGTTATCTACCCCACAACAACATAAAGGCTTTCCAAGTGAGCCTGTTGTGCTGGGGTCTAAACACTGGTCTAGCTCAGTCTCTTTACCTTACAGATGAGAAGAGAGGCCCATAGAAGTTAAGTGATTTGAGCATTTCTTATTTTCATCCTTGCAAACTTTCTGACACTCACCTATTTCTCCAGTTCTTACGTATTTTCCTCATCCCCACTGCTGACACATCTATAGTCAAAGGATGCCAAGTGGCAGACCTAACTGTAAAATAGATCTGTATGTACACACTGGAATCTTTTTCTCCTCTTCAGTGCTGTCAGCCTTAGGACTGTGGCTGCCCTAATTTAATTTATGGTGTGTGTGTGTGTGTGTGTCTGTGTTTTAATAGAGGCAGAGATAGAGTGAAAGAAACCATAGCACTGAAACTTCCTTCAGCGTAGTACGGGCTGGGTTCAAACCTGGGTTGTGAGTGTGGTGAAGCAGCACACTATCTAAGTGAGCTATTTCACTGACTGGTGTCTTCAAGTTTGAAAGGCCCATTATTTTGTTTGATTTGGGATTACTGTGTCAGGTGAGTCATGTGCCAAGTTTTTTTCCCAGCTGTCTGTGAGATGTGTGGGATCGTGGGTACAAGGGAAGCCTTCTTCTCCAAGACCAAAAGATTCTGCAGTGTGTCCTGTTCCAGGAGCTACTCCTCCAACTCCAAGAAAGCCAGTATCTTGGCTAGATTACAGGTGAGAGGCAGTCATTTTGAAAGAAAACCTTTCCCAGGACCTTGGTCCTGAGATAGGAACAGTCTGTGACTGATGGCAGGAACCTGCTATGGCTGAGGTTCTAAATTTCTCGTATTTATTATGTCCTTAAGCATTAAATGGCAGAATTTCTGAAGCTACCCTCCTTTCTCCTTCTCATCCTTCAAAGTCTGATATGTTAAATAAGTTTAATGCTTCCAGATTTAGGGGGGATCTTGACACCCGTGACCTCACAGTAGACTTTTATTTCATTTTGTTTGTTGTCTCTAAGACTTCACTCCAGTCAGCTTTTTTTAAAAGATGGAAACAAAGAGGGACACCACAGCACTGAAGCTTCTCCCCCTCCCTCACACATCTGGTGCTGTAGTGCTCTTTTGTGGTCAACCTGGGACTTGAACTTAGGTTGTGTGCAGGGCAAAGCAAGTGCCCTACCCAGGCTGACCTAATTGGGCTGGAGTGTGGCCTGGGCCCTGGGACTTTGAAGAGCTCCCAGGTGGTGGCAGTGTACGGCAAGCCTGAGAGCCATCCTGATGGTCACAGCAGTCAGGTGTGCCTGTCTTCTGCTCAGTGCTTCAGACACTTTATCACTTCCCTTTGTGAGACAAGTGTTTTTTGGGCTTTAATTAAAGCTTAGGAAAGGCCCTCTTGGGGAAAAAAAAGAAAAGTCCCTCTTGGGGCTGGGTGGTGGGTGGCGCATGTGGCTGAGCACACGTTACAATGTGCTAGGACCTAGGTTCAAGCCCCCCAGTGTCCACCTGCGGGGGAAAGCCGCACAAGTGGTGAAGCAGTACTGCAGGTGTCTGTCTCCCTCCCCTCTCAATTTCTGGCTAATTTTATCCAATAAATAAATAAAGATAATTTTTAAAAAAGGTTTTAAAAAGAAGAAAGGGGGGGTTGGGTGGTAGCTTAACAGGTTGAGTGCACATGGCACGAAGCACAAAAACTGCCATAAGGCCCCAGTTCGAGCCCCCTGCTCTCCACCTGCAGGGTGGTCACTTCACAGGTGGTGAAGCTGGTCTGCAGGTGTCTTTCTCTCCCCCTCTCCTCTCCATTTCTCTCTAGTTGTTATTATTATAGTAGTTATTATTGTTATTGATGTCATTGTTGTGGGATAGGAGAGAGGGAAATGGAGAGAGGAAGGGAATACAGAGGGAGAAATAAGCCTGTGAAGCGACTCCCCTGCAGGTGGGGAGCCTAGGGCTCGAACCAAGATCCTTATGTGGGTCCTTGCACTTTGCGCCACCTGCACTTAACCTGTTGTGCTACCGCCCGACTCCCTCTTTTTTTTTTTTAATTTGGTAGGATAGAGAAATTAAGAGGGGAGGGAGAGAGAAAGATAGACAGCTGCTTGTGAAGCGTCCCACCTACTGGTGGAGAATGGGGACTTGAACCTGGGTCCTTGTGTATTTAACTTGAGTGCACCACCAGCCGGCTCCCTGCAATTTGTTAAGGATTTGCCACTCCTAGACCAACCAGTGATTCATAAAAGGTAGTTTAAAAAAATAATGTCTATCGGGAGTCGGGCGGTAGCGCAGCTGGTTAAGCGCACATGGCGCAAAGCGCAAGGACCAGCGTAAGGATCCGGGTTTGAGCCCTCGGCTCCCCACCTGCAGAGGGTTCACCTCACAAGTGGTGAAGCAGGTCTGCAGGTGTCTGTCTTTCTGTCTTCCTCTCTGTGTTCCCCTCTTCTCTCCATTTCTCTCTGTACTATCCAATAATAGCTACAACAATAAAATAACAAGGACAACAAAAAGGAATAAATTTCTAAAAAGTCTATCATAAACATTCAAAAAAAAAGGTAGTAATTTATTACTCAAAGCCACAAAAAAAGTTGAGGATTTAACCCCAGGTGTCTCTCAAATGTAAACCTACATATTTACTTAATTGACCTCATTAATAGATTTTAAATGATTTTATTTGGTAACCTGAGAGGGAGAACACCACTCAGGCACATGTGTTGCTGGGTCTTGAACTTAGGACTTCTTCATATTTGAGAGTCCAGTGCTTTTATGCCATGTCTGGGACCCCTCATTAGTAAATTCTTCTTTTTTTTTTTTTCACCAAAGCACTGTTCAGCTCTGCTTATGGTGGTGTGGGGGACTGAACCTGGGACTTGAGAGCCTCAGACATGAAAGTCTCTTTGCATAACCATTATGCTATACCCCCACCCCTCATTAGTAAATTCTATAGGTCTTTCGTTTCTCCCCCACTCTCCCCACAGAGATAGAAATAGGGAAGAGACATCTGAAGCACTGTTGCACAACCCAAAGTTTTCCACCTGCAGAGAGACCTGGAACTTGAACCAGGTCCTTCATGGTGATGTGTGCACTCTGCCACTTTGCACGACTGTCTGGCTTCACTGATTCCTGAAGCTTCCTCCCTGCACTGCAGGTGGGGGCGCAGGTCCTCCCACATGGTAACTTACCAGCTGCACCACCACCCAGCACTCCGGACCTTTCTGGTCAGTGTTTAAATTACAAGTTACCAGATTGGAGATTGGGCAGTGGTCCATCTAAGTGAGTGCACAAGTTGCCTACCATACGCAGGTATACGCACCTATACCTGCGCGTCTCCTCTCCCCTACACAGTGGTGAAGTAGATCTACTGGTCTCTCTCTTTCTCCCTCCCTATCTCTCCCTCCCCTCTCAATTTCTCTCTGTCCTATTCAATAAAAAGAAAAATTAGTTACCAGAACAAAGACCTCTCACTTTGTGGGTAGAAGCATCTTAAGAAATCCATGGTTCTTCTCTCCAACCCCCCCACCCCTTTTCATTTTCATTAGAACAGAGAAATTGAGAGCAGAGGGGGAGAAAGATACCCGCAGCACTGCTTCGCCACAAAGCATCCCCTCTGGAGACCAGAGGCCTGAACCTGGGCCCTCTCACAGTGTCATGTGCACACAATAGATAGGCCACTGCCCAGCTCCAAGCCAACTTTCATGTATTTTTTAAATTTATATGTACTTTTAATTTACTTATTTATTTATTACCAAAGAATTGCTCAGCTCCAGTTTATGGTGGTTCAGCAGATTGAACCTGGGACTTTGGAGTCTCAGGCATGAGAGTCTGTGTATAACCATTATGCTACCTACCCGCATCCCCAGCTTTCATTTATATACAAAATGTGTTCTTCTGTTTCAGAAAGCAGAAGCCCCTTCACTGATAAGTCTGTAGGAGCTTCAGAGAGTGGAGATGGCTGAGAAAGATTTAGAACTAGTGCCCACCCCCATTCCTTAGCAACTAAAACAGTAGTTAGGGCTACCTGCTTACAGCTTGAAGGCTAGCACTGAAACTCCCTTTCCTGTTACCCTTTTGTGAGTTTAGCATTCTTATTATCTTGCTTTACAAATGAAATTGAAGAAGTTAACTGGGGCTATACCTGAAATTTAAATTTGCTGTGCAAATCCTGAGCTCTGTTCTTAGTCTTTGTGCTACTCCTCCCCTCCAGGGAAAACCACCTACAAAAAAAGCAAAAGTCTTGCACAAGGCAGCCTGGTCTGCCAAAATTGGAGCCTTCCTTCACTCCCAAGGGACAGGACAGCTAGCAGATGGGACACCCACAGGACAAGACGGTAAGACAGCCCGGTGCTCTGGAAAGGGGTGGGGGTGGGGTGGGCAGGGTAGGTATAGCCTTCCCTAGGAAGTATTACAAAAGGTGACTAGTGGTCCAGGAGGTGGCACAGTGGATAAAGCATCAACTCTCAAGCATGAGGTCCTGAGTTCAGTCCCCGGTAGCACATGTACCAGAGTCATGTCTGGTTCTTTCTCTCTCTCTTCCTATCTTTTCCATGAATAAATAAATAAAATCTTTTAAAAAAAAAAAAAAGGTGACTAGATTTAGTGTATACAGCATCTTCCTCACCTGGTAGGAATTGTTAGAATTACTGCTAGAAAATCCCTTCACCACAAATGAATCCAGTCAGCCTTAAATTTTAAAATGCTAGGAGTCCCTGCTCTTAATAATTTGAAAACTACTAAGAATCAGCTTCTTTTGTTTTTCCTTGCTTTTAGCCCTGTGGCAGTGGAGATCTAGATATGGTTTGAAGAGAGGAGAAGAAACTTTTCTAAACATTTAACAGTTTATTTTTTCTTTTTCTTTCTGTTTTTTTTTTTTTTTTTTTTTTTGCCTCCAGGGTTATTGCTGGCGCTTGGTGCCTGCACTATGAATCCACTGCTCCTGGAGGACATTTTTCCCATTTTGTTGCCCTTGTTGTTGCTGGATAGGACAGAGAGAAATCGAGAGAGGAGGAGAAGCCAGAGGGGGAGAGAAAGATGGACACCTGCAGACCTCCTTAACTGCTTGTGAGGTGGACCCCCTGCAGGTGGGTAGCCGGGGGCTTAAACCAGGATCCTTACTCCCTGCGTTTTGCACCATATGCACTTAACCTGGTGCGCTACTGCCCCCACCCTCTCAACATTTAACACTTTAAAAAAAAAATTTTATATTTAGTTGCCCTTGTTTTTTATTGTAGTTTTTATTGTTGTTGTTATTGATGTCGTCATTGTTAGGACAGAGAGAAATGCAGAGAGGAGGGGAAGATAGAAAGGGGGAGAGAAAGACCTGCAGACCTGCTTCACCGCCTGTGAAGCGACTCCCCTGCAGGTGAGGAGCCGGGGGCTCGAACTGGGATCCTTATTCGGGTCCTTGCGCTTTGCGCCATGTGCGCTTAACCAGCTGCGCTACCACCCGACTCAACAATTTCTAAGACAGTGTAGGCACCAAGCAGCTTTACTCTCGGTGGCCCGCATTTCTGCTAGAAATTGAACTCTGAAGCCACAAAGGGCTGGAGGGCCTAGGTGTGTGTGTGCGCGCACACCTCCCGCCCAGATAGATTGACTGTGGCCAATGAGAGGTAGGGGGAGGTCTGAGGAATTTTAACCGGAGGGTCTTTGAATTTCCTTCCTGTTTTAAGGGAAGTTAGGGCAGACATTTTCCTCTGAATGTTTGTTCTACTCCTGAGAGTCTGACTTTAGATAAAAGTCTTCACCAGTCCTCATGGCCACTGGTGGGACAGGTATGGGGGCAGGTACAGGGGTGCTGGGGAGAACTGGCCTCCCACGGACTTGGAACGCGGCTGGGATCCGAAAGGGACTGCCCTGTAAAGGCTCTGGGCCGCCGTGGCTTAGGCTCCCAGCCTGGACTCTTCTTTCTGCCTCACAGCGCTGGTCCTGGGTTTCGACTGGGGGAAGTTCCTGAAGGACCACAGTTACAAGGCTGCTCCTGTCAGCTGTTTTAAACATGTGAGTGCCCTGGATATGAGGGAGGGAGCCTCTGGGAGCTGCTTGATTTGGTGCTTACTACCCAATCCACCTACTTGTTCCACTAGCCTTGTTCCATGCTGGATGCTGGCAACTGGGAGACAGTGGTGGACTGTGTTGTTGAACCAGCTTTGCCTCTGTCTCCAGTTTATCTTGCAGTCCATTTGAGCGGGGTGGGGGCTGGGGGTAGTCCTTCAGTAAACATTCATTGAGGGCTTTCAGCATTGTTTTTACCTTTAGAGATGCCTTACTTTGTTTTTATTTTAGTGATTTAAAAAATGTTTTGTTTTAATGAGAGATACAGAGAAAAAGATGTATTAAAAGAGACCAAAGGGGGGCCAAGCAGTGGCGCACCAGGTTAAGTGCAAGGACTCGGCAAAGACCATGCAGGAATCCGGGTTTGAGCCTCGGCACCCCATCTGCTGGGAGGACATTTCATGAGCGGTGAAGCAGGTCTGCAGGTGTCTGTCTTTCTCTTTCACTCTCTATCTCCCCCCTCCTCTCTCAATTTCTCTCTGTCCTATTCAATTAAGAGAGAAAGAGACCAGAGATCACTGCTTAGCTCTGGTATATGGTGGTGCTGGGGATTGAACCTGGAACTTAAGAGCCTCAGGAATGAGAAGTCTTTTGTTTAGCTCCTTTTTTTTTTTTTAATTATTTTTGTTTATTGGCTAGAGACAGCCAGAAATCAAGAGGGTGACAGAGAGGAAGAGAGACAGAGCTGCAGCACTACTTCACCACTCGCAAAGCTTTCCTCCTGCAGGTGGGGACCGGGTGCTTAAACCTGGGTCCTTGCGCATTGTAATACATTTGCTCAACCAAGTGCGCCACCACCCAGCCCCCATTTTTTATTTTAATTAATTAATTAATTTATTGGTATTTATGTATTCCCTTTTGTTGCCATTGTTGTTTTATTGTTGTAGTTATTGATGTTGTTGTTGGGTAGGACAGAGAAATAGAGGAGGGGAAGACAGGGGAGAGAAAGATAGACCCCTGCAGACCTGCTTCACCTCCTGTGAAGCGACCCCCCCCCTCCCCGCAGGTGAGGAGCCAGGGGCTTGAACCGGAATCCTTGCGCTGGTTATTGCGCTTCGTGCCACATGCGCTTAACCCACTGCGCTGCCGCCCGACTCCCCATTTTTTATTTTTTAATTATTTTTCTTTATTGGGGGATTAATGTTTTACATTCGGCACTAAATACGATAGTTTGTACATACATGCATAACATTTCCCAGTTTTCCACATAACAATACAACCCCCACTAGGTCCTCTGTCATCCTTTTTGGACCTGTACTCTCCACCCCACCCACCCCAGAGTCTTTTACTTTGGTGCAATACACCAAACTTTTTTTTTTTTTTTTTTTACCAATGTATTGTTTAACTCTGGCTTATGGTGGTGCTGGGGAGGGGGTTGGACCTAGACTTGGGAGCCTTAAGACATGACTGTTGCATAACCATTATGCTATTTCTTTGGGCCTCTTTTCAGTTTTTTTTTTTTTTAAAGATTTTATTTATTAGAAAGATAGGAGGAGAGACTGAAAGAATCAGACATCACTCTGGTACATGTGCTGCCGGGGATTGAACTCAGGACCTCGTGCATGAGAGCCCAATGCTTTATCCATTGCACCACCTCCCAGACCACTCTTTTCAGTATTTTTAAAAATCTTTTTTTTTTTTTTTTTGCCTCCAGAGTTATTGCTGGGGCTTGTGCATGCACCACTAATCCACTGCTCCTGGAGGGTATTTTTTCCCCTTTGGTTGCCCTGTTTTTTTTTTTTTTTTTTTTTAATATTTATTTTCCCTTTTGTTGCCCTTGTTATTTTATTGTTGTAGTTATTATTGTTGTTCTTGATATCATCTTTGTTGGATAGGACAGAGAGAAATGGAGAGAGGAGGGGAAGACAGAGGGGGAGAGAAAGATAGACACCTGCAGACCTGCTTCACCGCCTGTGAAGTGACTCCCCTGCAGGTGGGGAGCCGGGGTTTGAACCAGGATTCTTACTGCTGGTCCTGGCACTTTGCGCCCCGTGAGCTTAACCAGCTGCGCTACCGCCCGACTCCCCCTTTTTTTTTTTTAATCGTTGTGGTCATTATTATTGTTTTTATTTTAAAGTCTGTATTTATTTTACCGGAGCTTTGCTTAGCTCTCTTTTATGGTGGTGCAGGGAATTGAACCTGGGACTTTCACACCTCAGGCCTGAGAGTTTTTTTGCATAACTATTATGCTACCACCTCTGCACTTAAATTTATTATTATTTTTAAAAATATTTATTTATTCCTTTTTGTTGTCCTTGTTGTTTTATTGTTGTTGTTATTGATGTCGTTGTTGCTGGATAGGACAGAGAGAAATGGAGAGAGGAGGGGAAAATAGAGGGGGAGAGAGAAAGACAGACACCTGCAGATCTGCTTCACCGACTCCCCTGCAGGTGGGGAGCCGATTGCTGGAACAGGGATCCTTTAGCTGGTCCTTGGGCCACGTGCGCTTAACCCGCTGTGCTACTGCCCGACTCCCAAATTCATTATTTTATTTATTTATTTTGCCTCCAGGATTATCATTGGGGCTCAGTGCCTGCAGTACAAATTCACATTTCCTGGTGGCCTTTTTTTCCATTGTTGTTGGATAGGACAGAGAAATTGAGAGAGAAGGGGAAAATAGAGGGGGAGAGAAAGATGCCTGCAGACCTGCTTCACCACTTGCTAAGCAACCCCCTGTGGGTGGGGGTCTGGGGGATCGAACTGGGTTCCTTGCACCGATCTATGTGCACTTAACCTGGTGCGCTACTGCCTGCCCCTCTTAAATTTATTTATTTACTTTTTTTTCCTCCAGGGTTGTTGCTGGGGCTCGCTGCCTGCACTACGAATCCACTGTTCCTAGAGGCCACTTTTCCCATTTTGTTATTGTTATCTTTTGCCATTGCTGTTGTTGGATAGGACAGATATAATTTTAGAAAGGAGGGGAAGAAGGGGAGGGGGAGAAAGATAAGACACCTGCAGATCTGCTTCACTGCTTGTGAAGCGACTCCCCTGCAGGTGGGTAGCCAGAGGCTCAAACTGGGATCCTTAGGCAGGTACTTGTGCTTTGTGCCATTTGCGCTTAACCTGCTGCGCTATCGCCCGACTCCCCCATAAATTTATTTTTAAGGAGCAACCAGAGCACTGCTCCACTCTGATTTAGGATGATGCCAGGGATTGTATTTAGGTTCTTGTGGCCTCGGACGAGAAAGACTGGTGCACAACTGCTGCTCATCTTCCCAGCTCCCTACTTTGCCCCCACCATTGTTTTTTGTTTGTTTTTGATAGATACTGAAATTGAGAGGAAGTAGAGAGGAGCAAGGTGGTGGTGCACCTGGTTAAGCGCACACACTACAGTGCCTGAGGACCCAGGTTCAAGCCCCTGGCCCCCACCTGCCAGGGGAAAGCTTCATGAGTGGTGAAGCAGGGTTGCAGGTCTCAGTCTGTCTCTTTCTCTCCCCATACCCTCTCAGTTTCTCTGTCTTTATCTAATAATAAATAACATTTTAAAAACGAAAGAGTGAGTGGAGAGAGGAGATAAAGATACTTGTAGCACTATTTCACCACTTGTGAAGCTTCCCTCCTGCAGGTGGGGACCAAAGTCTTGAACTTGAGTCCTTACTTAACCAGGTGCACCACGGCCTGGACCCCCTACTTTTCCTTTTTATATAACAGACCTTGTACTAGTTGATGTGTGAAAGCTAATGCTAAAAATCCTTTTTCTCCCCATTTTAACTATTTTCCCATAATGCTTTTAGAATCCTTTGGTTCTTGGGAGGCAAATGTGTATAAGCCCACATCTCCAAGAGGTTCCCTGGCTGCCTCAGTGAGACAGCAAGCAGCAGGGGAGGCTCCTTGCTGGAGAGTCGGCGTGAAGGAATCTAATCACAGCTTTTGTGGCCTGTGGTTTCCTCAGGCAAAGGGAGAAACTCAGATGAGTGCTCTTGTTTAGTCCTTCTAGTCAGTTAGCCGGACCTGGGGAATCCAGGCTAATGGTGTCTGAGTCTTGGGGTCCTCTGACTAGAATAAACCTATTTCTCAGCTTCTCCTTTCAGGACTGCTGCTGAAATCTAGGACATGCCTTTAAGCTAGCACCTGGCACAGTCTCAGCTGCTTTCTTGCTCCTCAGAATTATAATGAAATCTTTCCTAGTAGGGAAAATTTTTTCCACCCTGAATTTGCTACCAGTCTCAGTATTTTCATCGCTGGACTTGATTTATACTCTGGTTTCTCATTAGAGACTTCTTCTTCTTCTTCTTCTGCTGCTGCTTCTGCTTCTTCTTCTGCTGCTTCTTCTCCTCCTCCTCCTTTTAAAAGAATCCCATTGTTTTATTTTTCATATTTAAAAAAAATTATTTATTTTTAAATATTCCCTTTTGTTGCCCTTGTTTTATTGTTGTAATTATTGTGGTTGTTGGATAGGACAGAGAGAAATGGAGAGAGAAGGGAAAGGCAGAGAAGGGGAGAGAAAGACACCTGCAGACCTGCTTCACTGCTTGTGAAGCGAATTTCCTGCGGGAGGGGAGCCGGGGACTCGAACTGGGATCCATTTCTGCCGGTCTTTGCATTTTGCACCACCTGCGCTTTACCTGTGCGCTACTGCCCAACTCCCATATTTATTTATTTATTATTGGATAATTGGGGTGGGGGAGGCAGCAATGGTTATGCAAACAGATTTTCATGTCTGAGGCTTTCCAAGGTTCCAGGTTCTATCCCCCAACCACCATAAGCCAGAGCTGAGCAGCGCTCTGGTAAAAAAAGAGAGAGAGAGAGAGAGAAGTTGAGAGGGGCAGAGGAGATAGAGAGGGAGAGAGCAGAGACACTGCAGCCCTGCTTCACCACTCATGAAGCTTCCTCCCTGCAGGTTAGGACCAGGGGCTTGAGCTTAGGTCCTTGCACAATGTGAGTGCTTGACCAGGTTCACCACAGCCTGGCCCCTTCTCTTTAGATTCTATAAATTATTGACCTTTTACTTCATACTTGATCTAACATATCCAATTAGATATATTCTGTAAAATGCCTGTGGTCTGGGAGACTTCATCAGATTCTCAAGTATGAGGACCCGAGTTCAATCCTCAGAAGCACATATACCAGAGTGATGTCTGGTTCTTTCTCTCCTATCTTGCTCATTAGTAAATAAAATCTTGGGGGTCAGGCAAGTAGCTCAGCGGGTTACTTGCATGTGGCGCAAAACACAACGACCAGCATAAGGATCCCGGTTCAAGCCCCCGGCTCCCCACCAGCAGCAGAGTCGCTTCACAAGCGGTGAAGCAGGTCTGTAGATGTCTGTCTCTCCCCCTCTCTGTCTTCCCCTCCTCTCTCCATTTCTCTGTCCTATCCAACAGCAACGACATCAGTAACAGCAGTAATAACTACAACAACAATAAAAGGCAAGGGCAACAAAAGGGAAAATAAATAAATATAAAAAATTATTTAAAAAATAATAAGTAAAATCTTAAAAAAATAAAAACTTAAGCACACATGGCGCAAAGCACAAGGACTGGCGGGAGGATCTCAGTTCTAACCCCCGGCTCCTTACTTGGAGTGGAGTCGCTTCACAGGTGGTGAAGCAGGTCTGTAGGTGTCTCATTCTCTTCCCCTCTCGTCTTCCCCTCCTCTCTTGATTTCTCTCTGTCCTATCTAACAATGATGACATCAATAACAATAATAACTACAGCAAAAATAAAAAAACAAGAACAGAAGGGAAAAATAAATAATTGTTTAAAAAAAAAATGCCACAGCTTTGAATCTGGGCCACTAAATCATGTCTAGGTTCTATGATGAACCCAATCTCTTCGACCTGCCTGATAGAATGGATACTCCAGTTATGTTAGGCCAGTGTTGAGAATGAGAAAGGCAAAAGTAAAAAAGGTAAATTTCCCAAAGGAGATTTAAAGTGTGGGGCTGCAGGGATCAGTTGATGGCACACCTGGTTGAGCGCACGTGTTACAATGTGCAAGGACCCAGGTTCGAGCTTTTTTATTTAAATTTTGTATTTATATTAATTTTCCCTTTTGTTGCCCTTTTTTTGTTGTTGCTTTAGTTATTATTGTTGTTGATATTGTCATTGTTAGATAGGACAGAGAGAAATGGAGAGGGGGGAAGACAGAGAGAGGAAGAGAAAGATAGACACCTGCAGGCCTGCTTCACCACCTGTGAAATGACTCCCCTGCAGGTGGGGAGCCGGGGGCTCGAACCAGGATCCTTAGGCCGGTCCTTACGCTTTGTACCACGTGCGGTTAACCTGCTACCGCCTGACTCCCGAATTCAGCTTTTGAGCGACAGAGGACACTTCATCCCTGGTGCCTGGCTTTCTGCACACCATGGGTGGTGTTAGGATAGTTAAGGTATGGAGAAGGCCATGATGACCTGGCCCAGGCAACTCAACTGCTCTCGTGCCCTCACAGGTCCCGCTCTATGACCAATGGGAGGATGTGATGAAGGGGATGAAGGTCGAGGTGCTCAACAGCGACGCTGTGCTTCCCAGCCGTGTGTACTGGATCGCCTCTGTCATCCAGGCAGCGGGTGGGTGTGTGTTTGTGTCCCTGACCCAGGGCAGGGCCTGGGAGACAGGTGGCTTAGACAGTGACGTAGGCGGAAATAACCTTCACAGAACATGCAGGCAAACAAATCCCACTGGCTGGTGTTTCTGCCTCCCTTCTGGTCATTTGCCTACTAGAGAGAATCACAAGTCAGGTAAGTGTGGAAAAAACCCCCACACACCTTTTATTATTATTATTATTTGATAGGACAGAGAGAAACTGAGAGGGAAGAGAGAGAGTGAGAGGAGACACCTGTAGCTTCACTTGTGAAGTTCCTCTCTGCAGGTGGGGACAGGAGGCTTGGACCAGGTCCTTGCACTTGGTGACATGCACTTAATGGAGTACGCCACCACTTTGCCCCCAGAAACTCCTAGCATTTGAGATATCCCAGGGATGATCAGGTAATAGAAAACTAATTCTTTTGTGGTCCAGGAGGTGGCGCAATAGATAAAGCACTGGATTCTTAACCATGAGGTCCTGAGTTCAATCCCTGACATGTACCAGGGTGATGTCTGGTTCATTCTCTCTCTGCCTATCTTTCTCATGAATAAATAAATAAATTTTGTTAAATGATCATTTATTTAAAAAAAAAAACTAATCCATGCAGATGGGGGTATAGCATAATGGATATGCAAAGAGACTTTCATGCCTGGAGGCTCTCAAGTCCCAGGTTCAATCCCCCACACTGCCATAAGTCAGAGCTGAGCAGTGCTCTGGTTTAACAAAAAAAGGAGAAAAAGAAAACTAATTCTTAACACTATGCCATACTTTTTTTTTTAATTGAATAGAGACAAAAACAGAGATGGAAGGGGGAAATAGAGAAGAGATACACCTGAGCACGGCTTCCCACTTGTGGAGTCTTCTCCCTCTGCCGGTGGGGATCTGGGACCTGAAACTGGGCTCTTGCGCACAGTAATGTGCACTCAGCCAAGTGTGCCACCACTTGTTCCTTGCCATACTACCTCTGGGTAAATGGCAGTGATTTGGTTTGGGGAAAATGACAGAGGGACCCTATTTGCCTAGAGAGAATTCTTGGGATAGGCAGTGAGAAGTTTCTTTACGCTAGAGAAGAAAACTCATAAAAATAAACCTTTTCATGCCTCTTCTTCCCTCATTGGTACCCTTTTCCTTCCAGGCTACCGGGTGTTGCTCCGATATGAAGGCTTTGAAAATGATGCCAGCCACGACTTCTGGTGCAACCTGGGAACTGTGGATGTCCATCCCATTGGCTGGTGCGCCATCAACAGCAAGATCCTGGTGCCCCCAAGAAGTGCGTTGATGAGAATGTTAACTTATCCTGATTCCTGCAGGGCTCTGATTAGACCAGATCAGGACCTATCTGCATTCTTGCTTCCTCTCTTTCCCTGTCCAAGAAACCCCCAGCAGGCCCAAATTGTAAAGCCAAGTTTTGTCAGGTGAAGTGCCTGCTATCATTAAGACACAGAGATAAGTTGTTGCATCTTCTGTGCTGAAGATGAAGGGGCTCTGGCACCCCCTGTTGGTAGAAGTGTTGTCTGTGTAACCAGAATTCTGCTGATGTCTCCTTAGCCATCCATGCCAAGTTCACCGACTGGAAGGGCTACCTCATGAAACGCTTGGTGGGCTCCAGGACTCTTCCTGTGGATTTCCATATCAAGGTCTGACAGTGAACATTTTGGGCCTCCTAACTGTCCTCCCTGCTCCTCTTCCATTTGATCATCCTTCATGCTAACTATATATTTTTTTCCTTTTGCCACAGGGTTATTGCTAGGGCTTGGTGCATGCACACGACTTCATTGCTCTCAGTAGTTTTTTTTTTTTTTCCTTTTTCTTTCTTTTATAATAGAGACAGAAAGAGAGAGAGACATGCAGGATTGTTTCACTTCATGAAGCTCCCCTCTGTAGGTGGAAGCTGGGGGCTTGAACCCGGGTGCTCAAGCTTAGCAATGTGTGAATTCTACATGATGCACCACTTTCTGGCAGTGGGTATGGGGCTTTTTTTTTTTTTTTTCCCCTAAGACTTCCTTGGTAATAATTTTGATTGGTTTTACTAGAGCTCAGCTCTGGCTTATGGTGGTACTGGGGATTAAACCTTCAATCTTTGTCTCAGGCATGAAAGTCTTTTTGCATAGCCATTATGCTATCTCCCTAGCCCCTTGGTTGACACTCTAGTGACTTCATATCTGTTACATGGTTTTGTCTGCCATTAGCTTTTCAACACTAGATAGGAAGGGAGGGAGGGAGAGAACCCTTATAATATTGCAGGATTAAAGGGAATAGTCCTACATTGCACCCACCACCAAAATTCAGTACCCCTACCCTCCTAATGATAACCAGCATAGTTTTCACAAAATCTTAAGAAAAAAAATTATCTTAAGTACTTGTCATATATAAGGCCTATACAGAGAACACAGAATACAAACTTTGCCTCTAGAACTCTCCAGGCCAGCAGAGAAAATGAACCCAGGTATTGGAATAATATAAATTAATAATGGTTCTGAAGTCTGGGTATGTCTCAGAATGTTATGTTCTGTATAACATTTAATTTTAACTTTTTTTTTTATAACCAGAGCACTGCTCAGTTCTGGCTTATGGTGGTATGGGGAAGATTGAACCTGGGACTTTGGAGCCTCAGGCATTAGAGTGTCTTTGCATAATCATTATGCTATCTACTCCTGCTTAATTTAATTGTTTTATATATTTTTTCTTTTTAAAAAATTTTATTTATTTATTTTCCCTTTTGTTGCCCTTGTTGTCTTTTTATTATTGTTGTTTTTATTACTGTTGTTATTGATGTCGTTGTTGATAGATAGGACAGAGAGAAATGGAGAGGAGGACAGAGAGAAATGGAGAGGAGGGGAAGATAGAGGGGCAGAGAAAGATAGACACCTGCAGACCTGCTTCACTGCTTGTGAAGTGAATCCCCTGCAGGTGGGGAGCTCGGGGGCTCAAACCGGGATGCTTAGGCCGGTCCTTGTGCTTCGTGCCACATGCGCTTAACCCGCTGCGCTACCGCCCAACTCGCAGCCTTTTTTTTTTTTTTTTTTCCTTGAGAAGACAGAGAAATTGAGAGGGCGAGGAGAGGTAGAGAGGGAGAGAAACATCTGCACCACTTGCTTCATGGATTGTGAAGCGTCGCACCTTGCCAGGTGGGGAGCAGGGGCTCAAATTCACGTATATATTTGTATATATATACATATATACCAGAGCACTACTCAGCTCTGGTCTATCGTGCTGCGGGGGATTGAACCTGGGACCTCGGAGCCTCAGGCATGAGTATCTGTTTGTATATCCACTATGCTATCTCTCCCGCCCCAAATTCATGTCTTTGCACATGGTGGTGTGTGCTTAACCCAGTGCATCCTCATACAGACCCTCAACTTTAATTCTGAATATGCATTGAGTGGTTTGACTTACCGACCTTGCACCTGATAAAAATTTCCAAGAGATCAGAAGGATACACAGGGGGGACCCCATCTCTTCCACCTACGTGCCTGCCTCCATGTGAGGCGCACTCATGTAGGGGCCTGGGTTGGTGTCACAGTAATGAGCAGGGTGTGCAGGGTAAGGTGCTGCTGTGGTAGTTCATTGGGCTGACCCTGAGGCCTCGGGCAGCAGGTCGAGGAAGACCCCGCGAAGAAAGTGGCATTCAGCAGCCTGTGTTGTGATGCTGTTGCAGATGGTAGAGAGCATGAAGTACCCCTTCCGCCAGGGCATGAGGCTGGAGGTGGTGGACAAGTCCCAGGTGTCACGGACCCGCATGGCTGTGGTGGACACAGTAATTGGGGGTCGCCTACGGCTCCTCTATGAGGATGGAGATAGCGACGATGACTTCTGGTGTCACATGTGGAGTCCCCTGATCCACCCAGTGGGCTGGTCACGTCGTGTTGGCCATGGTATCAAGCTGTCAGGTTAGCAGACCGTCAGGCTTACGGTGGTAAAAAGTGGAACCCAGAGGTGGAGGTCCTATCCCTTCCCTCATGGGGGGAGAGTCTGAGTCTCCTCGAGCTGAATGAGAGCTCTACCTCAGTGGGGTGGGGGCTGGGGGGTGCTGAAACATAGATTTAAGCATATGAAGGTCAGCCCCCACACTCCAGAGTCATGGAGAAGATTCTTAGCTTCCTTTAACTCCTTTCCTTCCTGGTGCCATCTCCAAAAGAGAAGCGTGGTGATGTGGCCCACCACCCCACCTTCCGGAAGATCTACTGCGATGCTGTTCCTTACCTGTTCAAGAAGGTGAGGCACAGCCCATGGGCATTTTTCCTGTCAGCCAGAGATCCACCACAGGCTGAGGACCCTGACTTTTCCCTGGGATGTCCCTTTCCCTCCTCACTGCCTCCCTGGGCCTGTGGCAGAAGAGGTTGAGGTCTGCCTACTCCACCCTTGAGCTGACCTGAGATTCAATTGTCTGTTATTTTAAGGTACGAGCTGTCTACACAGAAGGTGGATGGTTTGAGGAGGGAATGAAGCTGGAGGCCATTGACCCCCTGAATTTGGGCAATATCTGTGTGGCAACCATCTGCAAGGTAAGCTTGGTGCTGCTCTGAGCCTCCAGTGTGGCTGAGGTGACACAATGATGGCACAGAGCCATCCCACCTGCCCTACACTGCTTGTCTCCGGAGAACCTGCTTTCTGTGAAGAAAGGACTTCTCTACTTCTTGGTCAGGATCTGCATTCACTTCAGGCTCCAGTAGCAAAGATAGGTGCTCACCGAACACCTCGCTCAAGCCTGGTCCTGTGCCCACTGTAGGCTTCACCCTGTCAAGTCATCCATCAGGGGTCTTCCCTCAACACTGAGGGCCACAGTGAGGCTGACTTCATTGCAAATGTCCCCCATTATTACTGGGGATCACCTCTCAACCTTCCTGGGGGGGGGGGTATATGCTCACTACTAAGAACAGTAGCAAAAGGACAGATTAGTGCCTCCTATCTAGTGAGGATGATGAATGATCTTACAAGTGAGTTAAAGAACGATCTTACAAGTGAGTTAAAGTGCCGAATGTGGGGTGGGGGTATAGCATAAAGGTTATGCAAAGAGACTTTCATGCCTGAGGCTCTCAAGTCCCATATCAATCTCAAGTTCCATATCAATCCCCCATATCACCATAAGCCAGAGCTGAACAGTGCTCTGGTAAAAGTGCTGAATGGGGAGTCGGGCGGTAGCGCAGCGGGTTAAACGCTGGTGGTGCAAAGTGCAAGGACCAGCGTATGGATCCCATTCAAGCCCCCAACTCCCCATCTGCAAGGGAGTTGCTTCACAAGTATTAAAAAAAAAAAAGTGCCAAATGTCGGGGTTGGGCGGTGGTGCCCCAGGTTAAGCACATAGTATGAAGCTCAAGGACACGTGGAAGGATCCTGGCTTGGGCCACCTGCAGATCTGTTTCACCACTTGTGAAGTGACTCCCTGTAGCTGGGGAGCAGTGAAACAGGTCTGTAGGTGTCATCTTTTTTCCTCTATCTCCCCATCCTCTCAATTTATCTCTTTACTATCCAGTGAAAAAATGGCCACCTATCCTGGATTTGTAGCGCTGACACCAAGCCCCAGTGATAACCCTGGAGGCAAATATAAATAAATAAATAAAAGTGCCAAATGTGCAGAAGCAGGAGCTCAGGGACAGGTCACTCCATCTCTGGAGTCCTGACCGTGGCCTCCTTGACCCTGGGATGGGATTGTACCTCATGATGCTGTGTTCTCCACCTGTCTCTTTCCCCTGCCAGGTCCTCTTGGATGGATACCTGATGATCTGTGTGGATGGGGGCTCCTCCACAGATGGGTCAGACTGGTTCTGTTACCACGCCTCCTCCCATGCCATCTTCCCAGCCACCTTTTGCCAGAAGAATGACATTGAGCTAATACCTCCAAAAGGTAAGACTGATCTTAAAGTTGGAAGGGTCAGGGAGAAACACAGGCTCAGATTCCTAGCCCAGTCAATCTCTTGGTGCTTGGAGTTTCGGGATAGAGAGAGAAGTTGAGGGGCCAGACAGTGGTGCACCTGGCGAAGCGCAACATGACAGTATGCAAGGACCCAGGTTCAAGCCCCTGGTCCCCACCTTTGGGGGGAAGCTTCACGAGTAGTGAAGCAGGGCTGTAGGTGTCTATCTCCCCCTCTCCTTTCAATTTCTCTCTCTCCCTCCCTCTCTCTCTTTCTCTCTCTCTATATAGATAGATAGATAGATAGATATAGATATTCTCCAATAATAAATAAATTTTTTTTAAAAGACTACTTCCTTTTTAAAAAAAAAAAAAAAAGAGGTGGGGAGGTGATAACTCCCAGGGCCACTGCTGGCCTGGCTCAACCCCACAGCTTGTGTGTGGCTTGGTGAGCAGGACTCCCATTGTTACTTTGGAAATATAATATTTTATCTGTTTATTCATTTATTCTTTCTTTTTTTATATTTATTTATTCCCTTTTGTTGCCCTTGTTTTATTGTTGTAGTTATTGTTATTGGATAGGACAGAGAGAAGTAGAGAGAGGAGGGGAAGACAGAGGGGGTGAGAAAGATAGACACCTGCAGACCTGCTTCACTGCCTGTGAGCCGACTCCTCTGTGGGTGAGGAGCTGGGAGCTCGAACCGGGATCCTTATGCCAGTCCTTGCACTTTATTCTTTTTTTTTTTTTTTTTTTTTTTAAATATTTTCTATATGTAGAGAAAAGGGGAATATAGAGAGGAAGAGTGATACCTACAGCTCTGTTTCAGCACTTGCGAAGCTTCCCCCTGCAAGTGGGGACTTGGGGCTTGAACCTGGGTCCTTGCACACTATAATTGTGTGCTCAACCAGATATGCCACCACCTATTGTCCCATTCATTCATCCTTTGACCAGAGTACTGTTCAGCTCTTGCTTATGGTAGTGCTAGAGGTTGAACATGTGTTGTATGCTTTACATTGGTTTGTTCTAGCTCTCCCCCACCAAGAGAATTGGATCAGTCCTGTTAGTTTCATGGGCCTGCTGGGCCCCGCCCCTGGGAACCCCGAGAGAGGGCCAGAGTTCCAGGGTTCTAGAGTTCCAGAGTTGGAGAGTTGCAGAGTTTGAGAGTGCTTGGCGCCGCCGCGGGAAAGAGGCAGCAGAGTTCTGTTTGGTGATTAGTTTGTCTTAGTTTATAAATCGTTGTTCCTGAATAAAGAAATACAGCTTCCCTGCCCAGCCGTGTGTCTGGTCGTCTCTGTTACCCGCCCGTGAAGCTAGCCCGGCCAGCTGGAGCCGCCGAATTATAACAACAAACATGAAAGGCCAGATTAAACATCTAGTTAAGCACACACACACTACAGTGCATGAGGACCCAGGTTCAAGCCCCTGGCCCCCACCTGCAGGGGGAAAGCTTCATGAGTAGTGAAGCAGGGCTACAAATGTCTCCCCTCTGCCTCCCTCCCCTCAATTTCTCTGTCTCTATCCAATAATAAGTAAAAACATAAAGAAATTTAAAAAAAGAGATTGAACTTAAGACTTGATGCCTCAGGCATGAAAGTCTTTTTGCATAACCATTATGCTATCTTCCCTATCCTTGTTATTTGTTATTTTATTTTTAATCTTTATCTGTTGGATAGAGACAGTCAGAAAGGGGGTGATGGGGAGAGGGAGAGACACACCTGCAGCACTGCTTCATCACTTGTGAAGCTTTCTCCCTGCAGGTGGGGACCAGGGGCTCGAACCTGGGTCCTTGCACACTGTAATGTGCGTTCAATCAGGTGTGCCACCACCTGGCCCCAGTTATTTGACTTTTTTTTATAACTAGCTCCCTTTAGTTTATTATTTTATATATATTTTTTATTTTCCCTTTTGTTGCCCTTTTTTTTTATTGTTGTTGTTATTGATGTTGTCATTGTTAGATAGGACAGAAAGAAATGGAGAGAGATGGGGAAGATGGAGAGGAGGAGAGAAAGATAGACACCTGCAGACCTGCTTCACCGCCTGTGAAGCGACTCCCCTGAAGGTGGGCTGCCAGGGGCTCAAACTGGGATCCTTACGCTGGTCCTTGCGCTTTGTGCCACGTGTGTTTAACCTGCTGCGCTGCCGCCCGACTCCTGGTTATTTCGTTTTTTAAACATTTATTTTTATTTACTAATGAGAGGAGAGAATCAAAGCATTACTCTGGCACATATAATGCCAGGAATTGAACTTGGGACCCCATGCTTGAGGGTCCAATGCTTTATCCTAACTGAGGGACACCATTTTCATTATCAGTGATTTAATAGTGGTTTATATAATGGATACTCAACAATTTCTACAACAGGATTGTGGCCCTAGAGTGGGTACTTGTCTGGGGAGAAGAAAAGGGGGTTCTGGGGAGACTACAAGGCAGGTTCTGACCAAGCTGCTGGTGCCTCTGGGCTGCTCTCCCTCTGCATTTGTGCTTTCTGCTCATCCAGGGTACGACACACACACATTCAACTGGGACACCTACTTGGAAAAGACCAAGTCCAAGGCAGCTCCAGCGCGACTCTTTAACATGGTGAGGAGATAAACACGGGAGCCGGAGCAGCCTCAGAACTGCCTCTGCCCTCTGCTCACATGGGGCCCCTTCCGGCTCCTCTTCTTGAGCCTTTGTTGCTGGCATCAGCCACTTCAGAAGAGAAACCCCACCTCTCACCTCTGACCCCACACTTAAAGGTCTCTTTCACAGACTCAGTGGCATGTAGGTGAATTTAAACTATTTCATACTGTTCTTAAAACATAAAGTATGATAAAATGAGGATCTGGGGGGCATACCTGGTCAAGCGCACATTTTATAATGTGTTCAGATGTGAGGTCAAGCTAGCTAGGTCAAGCTAGCTAGGTCAGACCTAGCACTCTGCGGAACCCCAGCTTAGCTAGCTGGTCCATTTCTGGAGGAGTCTTTGACAAGAGGGACTCCAAGCCCCGCTTCCTGCCCCCATCCTGTCTCTCTCAGGCAGGAGCTGGCTGCTTTGGCCACTTCCTTCTGCCTTCCCCTATCCCCAGGACTGCCCCAACCATGGCTTCAAGGTGGGCATGAAGCTGGAAGCTGTGGACTTGATGGAGCCCCGCCTTATCTGCGTGGCCACGGTGAAGCGGGTGGTGCACCGGCTCCTCAGCATTCACTTTGATGGCTGGGACAACGAGTATGACCAGTGGGTGGACTGCGAGTCTCCAGACATTTACCCTGTTGGCTGGTGTGAGCTCACTGGCTACCAGCTCCAGCCACCCGTGGCCACAGGTCAGAACTCTCTTATCCCTAAGGGACTCTTGACTCTCCTTTTCTTACTCCCTCCAGCTAACACTCCATGCCCTCTGCCTTTCCCTCCCACTTTGACACAAGATAGAGACATCTCCTGGCACTTTGGAGAATTCCATGTCGCCCTGCCCCCCCCCCCTTCCTGACTGCTCTATCTCTTTGGCCTGCAGAACTCCTTCCTTGACCTTGCCCGCTCTATTCTGTGCTCTGGTGCACCCAGGTAAACCACCTAGGGCTCTGCACAGCCCTGGTGGTGAGGGTGGGAAGCAGGAATTCTCCAGTCTTTCCCACCCCCCTTCTCACAGCCAACTTTGGCTTCCCTTCTTGGGGTCTCCCATGTGTAAGGGAGACTAGTGATTGGATGATTGGTGGGCAGGGTTCTCGGGATGTTTCTGTATACCTGTGTCCTCTCAGGACTCTTCACCTCTTGCTCCTGTCTTTAAACAACAGAGCAGACCACCCCTCTGAAGGCCAAAGAGACCACAAAGAAGAAAAAGAAACAGTTTGGGAAGAAAAGTAAGTAATGCTGTTGAGTGCTGTCAAGCTTTAGGCCTTAGTGCTCTTTGTGGCTCTGCCCATCTTTTCTTTGCTCTTTGGCTCCATGGGCTTAAAACAATTGCTTTCGGTGAACCAGAGTGCTTCTGGCAGTGGTCAGGATGCTCAGGAAAAGAGAGGAGAGATTGCATTTGAAGGAGTTTGGGAAGAGAACCCCATCCTTGCTGGCCCATGTTCACAAAGGCTCAGCGGTTGTGTTTGAAAGTGGAAGGCACAGGAGGAGTGGAACCTGCTCTCCGGGACTCACTCACCCCTGGTGCCCTGCTGAGGGCTGAGGGCTGAGAGCAAGGGCAGGGGCCAAGTCTGGGTGTCATCTTCCCACTGTCAGCAGACCCTGAGCCCAGTGCAAGCTTAGCTGGAAGGAGTACTGGGGAGTGGAGAAGACACAGCAGGTCAATGAGGGATACTGCTTAGAGAGGAGAATAAATTAGGGAGCTCAGTGAGGAGAATAAATTATTGGGCTCAGTGGTAGAGCATAGGATTTGCTTGCTTTGAGTCCCAGATTAAGTTCTCAGAACTTCAAAGCCTAGAGTGATACTTTAAAATTTATGGACTGGGGGGTCGGGCGGTGGCGCAGTGGGTTAAGCGCATGTGGCACAAAGCGCAGGGATCGGCGTAAGGATCCCGGTTCGAGCCCCCGGCTCGAGCCCCTGGCTCCCCACCTGCAGGGGAGTCGCTTCACAGGTGGTGAAGCAGGTCTGCAGGTGTCTATCTTTCTCTCCCCTTCTCTGTCTTCCCCTCCTCTCTCCATTTCTCTCTGTCCTATCTAACAACGAATTGCGTCAACAAGGGCAATAATAATAACCACAACGAAGCTACAAGGGCAACAAAAGGGGGAAAAAAATGGCCTCCAGGAGCGGTGGATTCATGGTGCAGGCACCGAGCCCAGCAATAACCCTGGAGGAGGAAAAAAAAAAAATTTATGGGTTGATGGAGACAGAGCTTACTGGGCAGGAAGCCTGCTTTGCCATGTAGGAGGTCCAAGTTTGAGATCAAGTACCACAGAGAAGGTGATATGGCAACTGAGGAAGCTCGAGTGTATCTTTGTCTCACTACCTAAATGAAAGAAAGCAGCACAAGAGCAGTGAAGTCAGATATGTGAGACTCCAACTCTGGGGAGAACTTGGGGGGTGAGGGGAAGGTATTACTGATCAAGTGTGGGAGGATGGTAGGACTTGGGAGGGTCACGTTATCAGGTAAAGAAAGGAAGAATTGGAAGAGGGAAACATAACAACTTCAAGGTGCTGTTAACCCCAGCTGGAAGGAACTGTGAGCCTTGGCACTCAGCCTTGTTCCTCCAGATGTCCCCTTTGCTACTCTGTCTGGCCACTGGGTGAAACCCAGCCTTTGAGCCTCACATGGACAAAGTCACAATGCTGGGTTTAATTCCATTTTTATTCAAAGGAAAACGAATGCCACCGGCCAAGTCCCGGCCCCTCAGACAGGGCTCCAAGAAAGCCCTGGTGGAGGACGACCAGCAGGCCACAGAGAAGAACTCGTCGGAGCCCAATGAGAGTAAGAGCCTCCTGGGCAGGACTGGGGCCGGTTGAAGCAGGGCTGACCAGCTCTGGTGCTCAGGCATGACCCCTCTCCTTCCCTACCTGGACACAGAAGAGTATAGTAGAGTCAAGTTTGAAGGGAATTCTCTGGGTCCCCAAGCAGTCCTTCCAGGACCACTCCTCCTGATGGAGTGGCCACCCTTCACCAGGCGCCTGGCACCCCCTCTTTCACCTTTGCTTCCACCTCAGGGTGGGCAGATTAGCAGTTGCTGGGTTAGGGGATGGCCAAGCTCTGCACCTTCTGCTGCGGCTCCTCACCTGTCTGCCTCCAGGGTGTGGGAAGCCAGGCTCCCTTCACAGATTGTGAACCCCCGCCCTCCCCACCTCCTCCCTCTAGTCATCGCTGTGCGCGTGAAAGAGGAGCATCTCGATGAGGCCTCGCCTGACAAGGCCCAGAGTCCAGAGCTGCCTGTCCCCCTTGAGAACATCAAACAGGAGACAGACAATTGAGCCTTTCCTACTGCCAGTGTGGTCATTCCTGCTGGAAGTCAGCCCAGGGCTTCTGTGGCCATACCATCCCAATTCACTTTGGAGACAACCATTTTGTATAAATTCAGCCTTGAGGACCACGTACTGAAGGATCAGTGAGGCCTCCTCTCAGACAAGACTGGTGTGACGGACTGCCAGAGTCTGAGTGATTCGCTCTCCAGCAAAGACTTCCCAGAGTTCTTCTTTGCAATTACCTCCTCCTTCCATACCCCTCAGTTCCCCCCAATCACATCAGGAAAACAACATAGTAAAGTGCCTGTCTTTATGTGTGCGCACACACACTTGTCCAAGCAGGGCATAAATAAAGACCTGGAGCCACTCTGAGGGGAGACTCCCCTGGTTAATGGCAGTGGTCTAAGGTACAACAAGTGGAGTATCCTCTGCCAACTGGGTGGGTGCTCTGCCCTTTGCAGCCTCAGAAAGCTGGGAAACTACATGCAGGCCCAGCTGTGGCCAGAAGGAGAGTTTCAGCAAGTTGTGAGGTGGCCTGACCTGTTTCCTCTGCTGACTTGCCCTCTCCTATGGGGAAGTAGAGGAGCTGTGTGGTCTGCTGTCTGGAGGGGAAGACCCCACCAACTCCCCAGCCACTCAAGAGGCTTTGGTGGTAGAGGGGAGATGTGGTAGGACTGGAAGCGAACCTACCTGTGGGGGGTGGGGGAGCAGCCATCCAGAGACAAGAAAAGCCCTCTTCACTAGAACCTGTGGTTTCATTCTTTCCTGGACAGGACACCCCAGACTTAATATGTATGAAAATTAAATCCCTTACTTGGTAAAGTCTAATTTGTCAGATCACTGATCTCTCTACCCCTTCATATCTGAAGATTAAGCTTTCCCAGGAAGAGCAGCTAGAATAGTGTCTGTACCTCTCAACTTGCTGTATCTCCAAGACAAGCACATTTCTGCTATTGCCCTCCCACAAACCCTGAGGTCCGGGAGACCAAAAGTTGTGTCTTGTCTCCCTTGTGGCCAACTCAAAGTTGACCCCAATGGGTGTGAGACATACAAATACAGAGCATGGAACCAGAGAGATGGGCAGAAATTGCCACTTCACGATGAAACTAGCACTCCAGGGCTGGCATTGGATGACCATCTCCAGGTGAGAGAGCAATACTGTGGTCACTATGCTGTGGGGTGGGATTGGCCTGGGGGCTTCCCTTTCAGTTATGGCACTGGCCCAGAAGTGGTTCCATCAGGCCTTATGCCCAGATCAGAGGTCAGCATTCATACAGAGAAGAACTGATAACTGTTAGCACAAAGCCCTGTAGAGAATCGGCTGATGTCCTTAGGGAAGTGGCAGATTTGGACAGTGACAGGAAGCAGGAAGGTGTCATATGGAGATAGAAGCAGAGGTTGCATTGTGCTGCCGTGAGCAAGCAACATTAGGAGCCGCCAGAAGCTGCGAAAGGTCCAGAGTCTAGAGCCTTCACAGAAGCTGGCCCTTCCTTGTGAACGCCTTCCCCAACAGGCACTGATTCTAGGCTTTTCACCCCTCGACTGAGACATGGATTTCTACTATTCATGCCACAGAGAAGCTCTAAGGAAGTGACATGTTATATAGTGGTCCTAGTGGAACCCCAAATCTGCAGGACATGGGTCCAGAAGCAGGAAGAGCCCTCACCCCACCTTCACATTTGTCTTGCACTCATTTTCCCTTTTAGGGACTGACCTCTCTCTTCATGTGTGTGTCCTGTCCCATCCCGTCCTGTCCCCCCCCCCCTCCGACTCAGCCCAGGCCTTTACTATACATGGGGGGCCACAGGGAAGGCTGGTCAAGTCCTGCTCATGCTTGCCTGATGTGCTGCCAAGATTTCTCAACCCCACTGAGCCTTTGGGTGTGAATGGCTATGCTTGAACATGATATCGGGGGTTATGGAAAGGCCAGAGTGGAGTGTCAAGAACATACCTCACTTCTGCTGTTCCAGAGCTAGGATGAGCAAGGTCCTTGAGGTCAGGTGGGAAGCGGTCAACAGTGATTCAGCAAATTAGGAGTGAGCTGACTGGACACACTGGGCCTGGGTATAGTAAGGCCACTGTCCCACAGAGGCCAAGAACATGTAGCCATTTCCTTACAAACCCACCCTGGGCCCAGCCCAAAGGTGAAGCATGAGGACAGAAGTTACTGAAAGATATTGCTCAGGTTTGAAACCTTGTGAATCAGAGCCAAAAGAAGTCAACCCCTGGGGGCTAGTTGGTGGCATACTCAGTTAAACGTGCATATCACCATGTGTAAGGCTCCAAGTTCGAGTTCCTACTCGCCACGTACGGGGAAGACACTTCATGAGCGGTGAAGCAGGTCTGCGGGTCTGTCCCTCTCTACCCTTAAAATGTTTTTATATTTATTTTCCCTTTGTTACCCTTTTTTATTGTTGATGTCGTTAGATAGGACAGAGAAATGGAGAGAGGAGGGGAAGACGGGGAGAGAAAGACACCTGTAGACCTGCTTCACCACCTGTGAAGCTACTGCCCTGCAGGTGGGGAGCCGGTGGCTTGAATCAGGATCCTTATACCAGTCCTTGCTCTTCATGCCACATGCGCTTAGCCTGATCCCTACCCCTTACAGTTCCTATCCTGTCAAATACAAAGTAGAAAGGAAAAATGCCCCCAGAAACCATAAAAAGTCACCCCCCACACTACCCTAGTGGCTTCAGCACCTGTCCTACCCCCTTCCGCACCCCCACCCACGTACACACCTGCCAACCTTGACTGTTCTTTGCCTTCCTTCCATGAAGGTTTTGGAACCAGGCTTGTGAGCAGATGTCCGCTTGACCTTCCTGGCAGCCCAACCTGAGCAGGCTTTGAAAACAGCATTTGCAGCCTTCACCTTCTGGCCATGGGTACTGGGAGGGGCAGCACAGGTGGCCCCCACATGCAGATTGAGCCCAGTTAGCCACCTGGGGAGAAAGACATCAGGGACCCACTGTGCTGGGCTTTCTGGAGAGAGGAAGGAGAGCCTCAACCTGGGAGTAGGGGAGAGCAGGTTGCAGAGAGCACTGGCTGTGATCTTCAGCGAGTCAATTCAAACCCCTGACCCCTCTGTCTAAAGTGGGCAGTGCAGCTATGGAGGTAACTCAGCAAGCAAAATTTATTCTTTGCTGAGTGAAGCCCTGAGCTTGATCCCTAGTGCCAGTACATACCTAAGTGGTGTGGGGGCCCAGTTTCTAGTCTTTGTTTTATTGAGGGGGTGAGCAGAGGAGGAATGCCAAAGTATCCCCCCACCATCCTGGAGTTCCCTTTGATGCTGTGCATGGCACTCCCATTTGGTACTGGGGATCAAACCTATGGCCCCACACATGGTTCAAAAGAAGCATTTTAACTTGCTGAACGACCTGGGCCCTCAAATCCAGGGTTCTTGCTTCCCTATGTGGTTATGTAAAATGCCTGCACATGTTGGTTAGGTCTAACCACCCCCTCTTGGGTGGATCACATTCCCATTTTAGGGCTGTAAGGGTGGACCTGGGCTAAGAGAAGACCCCAACCTCAGGAGTACATGCTTGGATCTTCCAGAAAGTGTAGCTGGCTCTGGACCCGCCCCACAAAGGCTGTTCAACCAGCACGTGGTACTGTGGAGATAGTAGGGACTTGGCAGAGACTGATTGGGGGATCCCATGCCATGCAAAGGTCTGGATGAGGGTGCCCACCTGTGCAGCGGGAGCAGCTGGCAGTCACAGTGGAAGGGATTGCCACTGAGGTCGATGAGTTCCAGTTGACTGAGGCCATGTGGGGCGGGCAGAGTCTGAAGCTGATTCTTCTGCAGGTGTAGACTCTGGAGCCTGGACCCTAGGCCTGAGAAGGCCTCAGGAGAGATCTACAAAGAGGTGTGGGGTCCAGGTGTGAGCTGCTGGGCCTATCTTGCTCTGAGGCCTAGGAGGAAGTACTGTGCTC